>NC_140192.1:10901733-11531733 GCF_965226575.1 Pagrus pagrus | reverse complement strand
TATCCATCTCAGCCTTAGCACAAAACTTTGGAGCACAAAGAACATGGTACTTACACTTAAGTGTGCTTTCATCTGTCATTGTGGCGGCTGTCAACTGTCAGTAAGCTGTCAGATGTTCGTGCTCTCTCGGCTTGGTTTATATTTGTGTGACACACTGTGATATATGTGTGTATATCTTCCACTGCGCAGAGGATTTGGGGTCAGAATACTGCATTTAACATACTTAGTATTGGGACATATTAAATCTTTTTCTAGCATACTAAATAGTATGGTAGTTTGGGTATTGGACTGCAGGGTAAGTTGCCCTAGTGTTTTTGTTTGAAACCAAGATGACAAACAAGATCATATTTGATCTTTTAGTGACAGCTGGCTGGACAATAGGTTGAAGATTTTATCTTCATTATAATCTAGTTCTGCATCAGACTTAAAGTGTGATGCACTGCATTGTAGAATAATCCAGTGTATTAAACTATTTTTATTTTATCGTAGTGATTATTGGATTTATAGATGTGATGTAATAAAATCATAGCCTGTTTTGTACTTACCCGTAGAACCAGTTTAGATAGGACAGCATGGCAGACTCAGTTTGTGTCAATGTTTTCTCTCAGCTGTTGAGCCTGGAGTCGTAAAATGCAAGTAGAGCTGTGTTTTACTGCAGCGAGGAGGGTGGCAGTCTTATAGCATAGTAGTAGCATGCTAGGGATAGGCCAATTGTTGACCTGGCCGATGTACAGCTTTTTTTTTTCGATTATTGGTTTTGGTGGGTTTTTTTGTGTCTGATTGCTGATAGAATAAATTAATTTAAAAAATGTGTTACCTTGGCTCTGATGCAGCATCCACTGCCCCACAACACTATCTGATCTTTTACATGTCACAAGTACTGACTGATATTATCAGCTGATATTGGCCTATTGTATGTATATCGGTATCTGCTTATGTGGTGTCGATATTGGCTGATATGAAATATTTTGGCTATTAAGATCACAGTGCAGAAAACAATGCTTGGTGTGATAATTAATTATAATTCATAATATTAAAGTGTAGTTAACTGTTTCAGTTCACTGATGTCATTTTAGATATCAACTGTGTCATCATTGCAAAAAAAATGCGTGTATATCGGCCGATATATAGATACCAGAATTTTTCACTCCTTAATATTGGTACCAGCATCGACCCCAAAAATATGGGTTATCTAATTACTAACAATCGGTATCTCATTGGCTCTGAAAAAAAACATTGTTCAATCCTTAATACTCGGTGCTTGATGGATGTTAGCGCTGTTCAAAAATGTAATACATTTGAATTCTAGGTTGCCTGTTGCCATTGAACTAGTTGTCACACTACTAGCACTGTAACTGCTCAGCAGATGGTAGCAGCAACTAAACAAGTCTGACTCACAGTTCTCACTGAGCAGAACGACTTCCAACAAAGCGTCCCACAACAGTTACTGAAATCCCCACGACCGCTGTAAGCTCAAGTGGTCGATCCCTTCATCCTCCTCCATGCATAGAAAGCAATGGTTTTCATACTTCTTGAAGCTGTGCGTACAGTATGGGCATAGTTGTGTGGGTGGGTAATGGTGACTAATCCAATTTGTAGTCTTATTCTGGATTCCTAGTTGTCGCTGAGACCTTAATCTCTGTGGAGAGAGAGATCCTCACAAACTAATCTCAAGCTTGTGTCTGTCCGCTTATCCTCGTGGCAATAGTTTTTTATCTTTCAATGAATGAACGCGCGGAGTAAACACGAGACAGCCTTCAATCATGCTCATCTACACACGTACAAAAGCCCTCCGTAAAGCTCAGATTTAGAAGGATGGCTTGTGGATACGGGCTGCTGACTGGTGAAGGGCTGGACCCATGTTGTTGACCTGACACTCCTGATCCTCCTCCATCCATTCACTTACTCCAGAGGCTTGGCTTGTTTGTTGCCGGGGGTTACGCTTGTTGCTGAGCACAATGTCGGAGCACATGCAGCTCTCCCTTGCCTTGTGCAGGATTGGGCTTTACACGGTAAGAAAACACGTACAAGCTGTTATCTGTCTGGTTAGAGAACGCTAGGGATGTGCTGTGTTGAGAGTGTGTGTGCTGGGTTGAATACCGCTAGATTTGCTGTGGTTTAATCTCTCCTTCATGTGTTTTGAAAGAGATACTGACCAAGCGACAGCGGCTGCTGCTTCACTGTTGCTTGGCCACTGAATGGAGAGTACGCTTCGATTCATTTGAGTGGGTGTTCACATAATATTAAGGTGGAACAGGTGGACGTCAGAGACTGTGAGATGTAAATTAAACCTACAGAGAGCAAGCGGTCTTTGAGTGAAAGCAGTTTCTCTGAGAACAGAAACAAAGATAGATTATGGTCTTTTTTTCCTGCAGCTCCTAGCAACTGGCTTGGTAAATGGTTGTAGTTCAGGCAGTCTTAAGTACAGTGCAGTTATGAATGGATCCATGAATATTAAGCTGCAGAGGCAGTGATGGAAATATTAATGAAGTTGTTTTTTGTTTTGTTATTGCAGTGATACTTGTGTGAGAGTGGTTAAAAATTAATGATCAGAAACACTGCAGTATTTATCTGTAATTATCACATTTAAATGTACACTAATTGATTTATTGATCAGTGTGCATGTTAAGTACTGTAACCATGTTGAGTTAGACAAAAAATGCCTTTTAAAGCATATTGTCGCCCTTTGAATGTGTTTGTAACATGTTTTCAGATAGTTGTATTTTAACCATGGCTGATGACTCATGTTGCGTATTGTCAGGTCCTCTGTTATTCCCTGACCAGCTGGTGAATCTTAATGAACAATAACAGAGAGGCTTATTTGGAAATGGGAGTGTTTAACAGAAAGCTTGTGCACAGCCACAGTACATGGCGAGCATTACCTATAGAAGTGCTGTTAATGGTTTGTATGGAATACATTGAAAAAGGACTGTAGAAAGATAAGTCTCAAGATTTTGAAGGCTGATGGTACAATCTCAATTCCCAAAAAGTTGGGGCGTTATGTAAAAGGTAAAATAAAAACAGATCGTTTGCAAATGAACTGTGTACGAACAACAGTTATACATAGTGTGCCTGAGACTCATGTGGTAATATCCTTCATACAATCATGTGTTTCACAACGTGGTTAACCTCAATCCGTCCTTGCTTGTGAATGACTGAGCCTTTTGAGGATGCCCCTTTCAGACCCACTCATGATGCTATCACCTGTTACCAGGGTTACAGTGGCAAGAGCATTGACTGTTACCATACTGTGTATATTTGCCTATTTAATGTACTGACTTCTACTGTATTAGTGTTTTTAAAATACACATATTTCAAGTTTATATAAAGCTTGTCTGTCAGGACATAATATTGTGTGAAATTAAGCTAAAGCTTTTGGGATCATCATAACTGGTATTGCTAATACAGTGTTTCCGACTCATTAATTTACCCCCGCCTGACAGCCACCACCACAATTAAAATCTGATTCTGTTGGAAACACTATAATAGTAATAACGTTTACTGTATGAACTGATACTGAGAAACCTTGATATTTTCTGAGATGCTTATAGTAAAAACAAATGATCACATTCTGTTTTACACAGTTTCCCAATGCTTTTGGAATCGCGGTTGTAATAATAACTATTGCTGGTAATGACTATTGTCAAAGGCAGTTTTGCAAACCATTGTGGACCTGTTGTAATAAGAGGACAATTAGCCATCGTGTGGCTGTGGACTGTCTTGTTCAAGGCTCAAATTAGGTATTTTTTTTATTACCTGATGGCTCATCACTCTGTAGGCTTTGTCTTCTGGGAACCACATCATTATCCCAAGAGCCATGTTGCACGCTGACAAAAAAAAAAGGAATCATTGGTAATATTGTAAATTATTTTTTTGTTGTAGCTACAATTAGTCTCTATTCCAACATCCCCCATAAAATAACATAACATTTTTATTATATGTATTTTTTCATACATATTTTTTTTCATCCTTAAACTCATTTGAAACTCTGAAATCGGTGCACTCCATGCATGTGAAAATAGGGTTAATTTAGTTAGTTTTCAGCCCCTCACTAAGATATACCGTGGGATAACGGCGTGCTTAAAATGGGGATCAATATAAGAATAACACTTCCATGGAGAAGTTCAAAGGAATGTTTATTTTTATTGGCTTGCAGGCATTGAGATTAAGACCCCTGCTGTGTCACCACAATATCCTGTACAGTGGTGTGCAAAATCAAACCCTGACATGGGTGATGCTGCGGGAGAGTAATGATATGATCTATTACCAGTGGTGTTGCATCTCTGTAATACAAATTTATAATACTGTTGTGATTAAAAACAAACTTTTGAGTCCGAAATCGTAATAATTTAGTATCAGACAATCGATCTTGACAGTGGTAGTGATGCTGAAAGAGTTATGCCACTAGGAAAATAAGGAAAAAGCTTTTCTTGTTTCTTTAAATTGGCCTCATCAATCAGTACACACCAGATTTACAATATGCTGTGCCGTTTAGCTCTGAATCAGCTCAGTATTAACAACAACCCGTTCTTGTTATGACTGAAAATAATCTCACTGTTTTTGACGCTCCAGACTCTCCCATGTTCCTGCCGATTCTTCTCTGTAAAGTCCCCCACTCACTGTGCACACTATAAATAGCAGAAGAGACAGCGTATTAGACTTTTGCCAATATTATACAGTACTTTTCATCAGTCTGTGTAATCACGATGTCAGTAACGCCTATCAGACTGTAGCAGATGACTTGTCAGTACCAAGAACCTACTGTTTAATCAGTGCTTCTCCCATCCAATACCATACCCTGCCTATTAGCCTAAAAGTTTCTACATCCAAACAGGCATGTTCAACCTTTAAAATCTCATTCATAACATTCATCCGGTAATGTCATGTTTTTTTAAGCTTAAGAGATTTGCCAGCGGCCAGTGCTCCTTGTTTCTTTTGGTATAACCTTAAAATGCTGCCTTATCTCCAGGAGTTGTATTCTTTGTTGCTACCAAATTGTTTGTACTTGCCGTTTTTTTAACCTTTCTATCCCGGGGAGGAATGGATATGTGATCGTAATGAAAATGACACTTTTGCTGTTATTGCAATATTCCAGTGCTCCTGCCCGACCCCTGTACAACCGTTATCTGTTATCAGTGTCAGCCCAGCAAGGTTTGCACCAGGGTTTCAAACTGCTTCACCTGAAATAAACCGCTTCTCTTCAGAAGAGAGAAACTAAATATTACATGATTTAATGTTAGGCTTTTTAACTTTAAGGAAAACAAGTAGTAGTGCTACAACACACTGTTAGGGCCATGCATAGGGAGCAATTTTCTAAATTGTCATTTAATAACCACAGTGATAATGACATGAGGATCCATCTGATACAGCAGGTGATTGATCAGATCATACATTTGCTTAAGAGTAATCAGATCAGCATGTTATGTCCATGACCTGAGTTTTTATAAGTTGATAAACTCTGAGGCAAAAACTCTTTTAAAATTTTGCATTATGTAAGGCATCTACATGTAAAATGTGAAATATAACTACATGTTGGGGCTACTGGGGCTATGCAGATAGCACAGCAAGGAGTGTGATTGGCTGCTTGTGTTTTCTCCTTCGACTTTCTGATACTGTAGTGAAGACAACATAAAGCATATCTCTAATAAGCTCAGTTGTCTCCACCTTTTCGGTAACATACATCAAAACCAATACTACTGCAAACCTTCTGCTCACCATGAACCACGCTGTCTATCAAAGTAAATGAAAATAAATACTGCGCTGAATAGTCCCGTGTTCACTGACCATGTATGCTGATATGTTGTGAAAATAGTAAAGCATATTATGGCCTAATCAACTTCAGTACAGCCATTTAGTGTTGGACTGATGCTACCCTCATATGAAGTCTGGTGCTGAACTATAAATCAAAACCCACACCCTAGGTTATCCAAGTTCACCTCCTGCATCATCCAGCTCAACAGTCCAGTCGGCCCCAGACCCTGCTCAGAGTAGATGCTGGCACTGTAGATTTTAACAGTATTCCCTTGAAGGATCTTTTTTAGGTTTACCTTTCTAACCGAAAAAACAAAAGTGCATCATAAATCAGACCATGTTTTTTTTCTTCAGTGCGACACTATGGTTAGATTTTGGTTAAGTTGTCGGTAACAGCAGGTGCCATGGGATATTAGTATAGTTACCATGTGCTGTAGGTACCATAGCTACTGCTCTTTGGACCCTGTCTTTGCAGGGTGCCTTAACCATTAAGGTTCTAAGTGATCGTATGAGGCTCTTCATGGTCACCTCATTATGTTATTAATGGGGTGGAAAATGGCTTCTCCACTGATATGGTGGCTCCAACCCCCAGGCCCGGGCCACATCATTCACACAAGAAGAGTCCAGGCTGGTTCATGCTTAATTTGGAAAGAAACCGGGTGAAGTGTGCTAAACGATAATGACCTGACTGAAGTTAAATGCACATTGGAGCAGCACACTTCCTAAACCCTGAAACAACATGGATGCTGCAGCAGCACCTCCATACAGGACTGCACATAACAAAGGAGGGACTCGATTGACTCTTATTATTATATATTACTTATTGTTATTATTATTTTTTAAACATTTAGGTTATGCTA
The DNA here is from genome assembly GCF_965226575.1 of Pagrus pagrus. Classification (NCBI taxonomy): domain Eukaryota; kingdom Metazoa; phylum Chordata; class Actinopteri; order Spariformes; family Sparidae; genus Pagrus; species Pagrus pagrus. Next base: position 11,525,122 of record NC_140192.1, on the reverse strand, counting down.
TAGTAGTGGATGGTTGTTATAGACAAGGTTATGGTTTAAGAGGTTATCAAAATGGTAAAATAAAGAACAGAAATGGTAAAAATGGAAAAACAGACCAGAATAAAAAACATCTTAAAGTTTTGTTTTGTGCAGCTGCCACCACAGTTGTAACACCTGCATCCTGTTTACCTGATAAAGATAAACGAGTATTGTACCAAAATAATGCAGCATCTTCTTGTTTCACTTTCATACTTTAAAGAGATCTAGTTCATTTTTTGAATACACAATTATCACACATGCAATTAAATAATTGCATCAGAGAAAATACTTCTGACTTTGAGCATGAACGCAAGACAACTGCTGTACAGTGTACTGCTATTCAGTTGAACGTTACTGTCCAGAATTGAAGAGAGCTGTGCACTTATTTTTCTTTCAGAAAAAGTGCAGAATACCAGTGTCTCTATATCATTGCACTTGATCCAGTTATCAGGCTCTTGCTGAAGGCTGTTTTTGACACCTGAGTAGGCAGGGTGTTGTTAGGTTGTTTTGTTCCTTCTAGTCTCCTGGGTTTCCTTGCTGTGTCACTGCAAAGGATTCACCCATTTCCTGTTACCACTGGCATGATAAATATTTGTCTTCAGTCATCAGCTGTGAGCAGCCTACTCCTTCTCTTACCCTTTCATATTAGCTGAGAGCTGTGATTATCATCCTGTTCAGTCTCCTCTCTGTTGTTTCTTTTTTAAGTTGGGCTTTATGTTGAGATGCATGATGAGATGACTTTGGTGTAGCATACTGTTGTTTGTTTCCTTAGATAGCCCAGCTAAAAGCTGTTAGTTATTTTTTATATACAGCACATTTGTTTTTAAATCACAGTAATCCATTTGATGTAGAGCCTGACTCAGGAATTTATTCCAAGTTAGAACCGTTCAGCTAAGCTTGCAACTTAATAACAGGATAGCTCTTCTACCACTGTTGTTATGCCTGCTAGGTTTTGAATAGATAACTGCTAGACATTGCCAAATGGCTACAAAGTTCAAAAAGACCCCTTGGTGAGTGTACAAAGTGGGAAAACACAAATGATTGACCATGGTGCTCTTTGAGCTGTGACGTTAAAATTCTGGTGTGAACAGTCTCATTTGTAATGCAATATGCATGTAAAATTTCCAAAACAAGAGCGCACTTTCTTTTTAAATGGCGACATCATATTTGCATTGTGCCATAACTTGTAGTATGTTATGTGTAAAATGCATTAAATATCAATGGGTGATGTCATACCTATTTGAATAGACAGACGTTTTTGGTATAGATATTTAGAGAAAGGGTGGGATTGCAGTTGGGCAGGTAAGTGAGATGGCATCTCACCTGGAAGGACCTCTGTAAATGCCCCCTGTCACTAAGACATCCAAATTGTTAATGACCAAGACACTATGACTACCAGCACCAAGGATTCTGTTGTTTGATGAACCTGAGCTTTGCCCACTCTGTAGAGAGAAGAAAGTGAAAAAGCAGAGGACAGAGTGCAGAGAATTGCATAAAAGAAGCCAAATATTGCTTTATATATATTAAACATATAATCAAAAATGGAGACAATCTGCCATGGTGTACCACATTTGTAATTTTATTAGTTGGTGACACAAAGTTAAACACACAACTTGTCCTTTCCAGTGTCTGCTTGCAAAGGAAACTTAAGGTCACAAGAAGAAATCCCAACAGCGGCTTTAAGAGGAAATCCCAATACCTACCTTTGAAACTGTGTTGTTATTGTCAGACAAAAAAGCCATCCTGTTTTCAGGAAGAAGTATTTTTAGGTCTCTTATCTTAAGATACCTCGGGCAATGGGTGTAATCCACTGATCTTGTTAAGACTTTATCTCACAGATAATAACATAACATGAACAAGAACCTGAAACTCCAAATGCTCCTATATATGAGTATTTTTGTGTTGGAACTGTGTTAACCATATATATTGTTTACCTAGTACTTTGGATATTAAAGCTACATTTCTACTAAGAATCTTAACATGGAATAGGTTTTTTTTTTAAATTGTCACAAGTGTCTTGAGCTCAAATAGATCTTCAGAATTCAAAGCAGTAATGGCTTCAGACTATTTTTAAGCCCTTGGGACTCATAAATCCCAAAGATTTATTGTTTTCTGTCCAGCCTATTATGTCATAGAAATCTTTCTGCGCAGTAAATAAACCGTTTTTCTCACAGCGTGAAAGCAGCATACATGTCCAACCTGCTTCCGTTCTTTTGAAAGGCAGGATGGGAGCAGCCATTGCCCCATCCTGGGCCATGAATATCCCACACTTTAAAATAACCACTGAACCTGGTGGGATGATGATTAAGAGCTCACCCAAGGGTCACCCACCCACCCACCCACTATCGAGCACTGTTTCCTAAAATGCGGCTGCCAGTCCTTACTGATTTGTTTTGTTGCGTCAAGGACATTTTGGGATGGAATTTGGCTCTGGTTGTTTGGGAAACTAAAAAGAATAACTTCCTGAAGGAGATCTATTGGCTACTTGGCCTTTGTGTACCATGTATACCAGGAACTTGGAGCAGATTTTTTTCCGGGCCACATCCTTCAATAGCACGTATTATGCAGTAGTCGTGCCCATCAAGTTGTACATTGTGTGGACTTTATGAATGATTGTTTGCAGGGGTGAAGTTCTATCTAGTAAAGCTGCAGTCACGTCCTATATGGGTTTGGATGTCCATAAGACACGGCCAAAGCAGTTGGTTAGTGATTTGCAGTTTTTTTTTTTTTTTTTTAAATGCAGGTAAACCCGCTAAAGATCGGTAATTGACCCTATGGAGGCCATTGACAATGTTACGGTGGTTACTTTTTAAAACATGTTTTAATTCAATCTGTCTTTCAAACTCAATGCTGACTTAACAATGTTCGAGCACTGCTTGAATGCAGATTGATGGAAAATATTAGCATCACACTGGAAAAGGGGTAGAAATTGGTAAAATTGTAACGACAACAAAGGGGGAAGCCAGGCGATACATAATACAGTTACAGGGAAGGTAGGTGGGCCAAGAAGCTTGACAGTGCGGACGGAAATATGCATTATAATTAGAGTGTGTTCAAAGCAAGCATGTATTAAAATGGTATAATAAATTATTCAGTTTTGTATATTTGGGCAAAGCATGACGGGTGGTGTGGATGGCACTAAATAACTGCTTCAGTCAAGAAACTTCTGAGTGAAAGAGTTCTGAGTTAAAATGTTTAAAAACGACAAGATCTTATTTTGTTGAGTTGTGTACTGACATTATCCTTAAGGTTTCCAGCAATGATCAAACCCAGATAAATTCAAAAGCTTACGCAAGGTAACTGTGCATTTCATGTTGCTATAACTTTTGGGAGAGAGTCAGAGAGTGAGGAAGAAAGTCGGCAAACAAGACTGAAAGTAACATGAATTAAACTTTAATAAAACATCAAATATTATCAATCAAAGTCAAGTCAATTTTATTAAGTGCCAATTTACAACATAGGTAATCTCATGATACTTTTCAATCAGAGGTCTAGACTACTCCTTAATTAAGTTACAGAAATGAAACGCAATACATTGTGTGTCTTTGGCTGTTGTTTATTGGGTTAGGGTAGTAAAATGATAGCAAAAATCTGATTTTGAGCGTGAATTTGTTTTGACACCCGCAGGCTGTATTGCTCCCGAATTGAATCTTTCTACAACTCTGTCTAATACATGAACTATTTATAAGTGCAGTTTACTTTTTATGAGTTTGGATGTGTTTGCAATCCGACAGCGCAAAATAACAAAACATTAACAATGTATGTACATTTTTCATACAGCACTACAATGTGGCTTCCATAACACTGTGATGACTTAAAAAGATGGTACCCTCTGGGATCAACATAATATCTTGAATATCAAGAAATAATTGATGACTTTTATGCAAGTGAATGAACGGAAAGACAGGAAAACATCAGCTTTGTATAATTTCTGCCTGATATGGTTTTTCCAAAGAAAGGTTTTGATTAAAGGTTCTTAAGAATTAAATCTGCGCTTCCTTTCCCATTTATACAAAACAGAATCTAAAAGACATCTGTCATCTTCTACTGTACTGAAAAGTCCATTCTCAGTGTATTTGCACTGGAGGTTTCAAGTCTCCAAATCATGGTTACCAATATGTGACTTGTTACTAGTAACATATTGGACCACAATTGCCCTTAAAATAAGTTCTGATGTTGCAAAATTTCGTACATATACATCGGGTTTAAGGCGAGTACAGAGAAACTTCCCCCCGTCAGCAGATAATTAGTAAAACAGCCATCTTCCATCAAACACATTGTGCTTCTGCACGGTAGTGGTCAAACATCCAAGAATTAGTCGAACAGTTGTGTGGAAGGAGTTGTGTGTTGCAACAAATAGGTTTGATTACAATTGAAATGCAGTTTGAATGTATTTACACAACCCTAACCTATTTTATATTGTCAGAAGCCTCTCTCACTATGCCCTTGAATGTGAAACTTCGCGCTGTAGGCTTTTGTTGCGAGACGCCTTAAAGCGTCTTTCCGTTATACAATAGTCTTTGTCCCCATGACATGACAAGGACCCATCTTCACACTAAGCTCAGGGCCTGAGGCACATATTGTAATATGCTTATCCACAAGACATTGTAATACATGAGTGGGCTGCAAATTCCTTTAGTAATCCAAGCCGGAGGGCCTCTCTCCATTTTACAATCAGTCTACCAGTCATTGTTAGTCCCCAAATCAATGCAGACTGTGACTATGTCTATAACAGCAACAGGACTACATATTGATACTGTGGTATATGATATTGAATATTGTCTCTTATATGAGTATTGTTATTTAAATTAGAGGTGAGACAGGAAAATCATGTGATTGATTAGTCGACTGACAAAAAAATACATTGACCACCTATTTGAATAACTAGCAATTGTTTAAGCCATTTTCAAGCAAAATTGTCTTTTTTGAAGACGTCACACTTTGAAGTATAGCAGGCACTGGATTCATTGTTAAAATAATTGAGAAAAAATCAGATGGATTGATAATGAAAATAATTTTTTGTTGCTAGCATAGTTGTAATACTATTGTGTATGAATAACCCATGAAAACACAGATGGTCAACCCTGTTTTTTTGTTTTTAGCTGGAACCTGGTAGCTCAGACAAGGAGGTAGAAATATTTGTTCAGTTTTTTGGCAACTCACCGAATATGAAGAGTAAAAAGCAAGGTTGGGAAAGTAATCTGAGTGACAGCTCCAACCTTGACAAAAAGCATTACATTACCACCTCACTATGTCTGACATTTCTTAATTTCCCCTTTATTTTTAAGGAAATAAGGAAAAAGTAACCCTCGAGAATACAACAGCAATTTAATGTTAATGAATTCTGAATTACAATAATACAGTATGTTGATGAATCCAGTTGTGCTACTTCAATATCTGTGATCTAAAATTTGTTGGTGGCTTGTTTTTTGTTTGCTACAAATCACATGTCAAAATATTTCATCTTATCCTTTTGAAAACAGCACAAGCTGCCGTTTGAGATAACTAGCTTTTTAAGAAAAACACAGTACGGGAACATCCCTGCCGTGAACCTGCCTAATTTCTATATTTATCAATAAAACATTTCCTTTGATACATGTTGGCATCCGTGTTTGTGTTTATGTCTTCAAGGTAGCAGCAGGTTTGGGTGGAATACGATCATTTCAAAATAACATTTTCATCTGTTTGTGGTTGTCATTTTATCTAACAGCGTTCAGCTGGCACACCCGTGAGCCAAACTTACTATTGTTATAGCTTTTTTCCAATGTTGACTTTGATCCACTACACGTTTTTATCTTGGAATTGTTCCACAGAAACAGATATTGATTTTTTTCCAGTGCTTGGGGTCAGTTTCCAGTGACAATTACTGCATGATGAATACTTGCCAAATCAGTTTGTAGCTGTAATTGTAAGCATTTGCTATTTTACATCAAGAGCAGCTGAAGATAAATGTGCTTGGATTTAAAAAATTCTGACTTTTATTTAAAAGCTTAGTTGTGTAGCTCTTAATGATTGGGAAATATTACTTTATTTTTTTAAAATTATTTTCTTGCATAACTCTTTGGGGTTAAATATTTGAAAATACAGTGAGTGAGTGATCTGATTCAGGTTGGAAGCTCTAATTTTTTAATAATCTATGGATGAGACAAGTGTCCTTAAATCCTGGTCCTGGGGGCTCCATGCCTTACATTTTTTAGATGATTCCCTGCCTTTCATCGAACTGTGCTGAAGCCTGATGACAATCCATTCATTTGAATCAGTATGGCAGGGGGCTGATGACCAGGATTGAAGAACACTGGATTAGACATTTAGTGTATAATGTCATGTCTCAAAAAATAGTCTAAAAAACGGAAAACTAGAGGAAAAGGGATGTTGGTACATAGTAGTTTTGTAACACCCATTTCACACTGTTTTGTGACAATCTATTGAGGGTCGATTCAGAACAAAATTGTTCCAAGATATTCAGTTCTTGCTTATAAACCAGTCAGGGGATAAAAGATGTCATGTACAGTAAATGTTCTTTCTGATTACTCTCTATATTTGGAATATCTATAAATCTATCTGCACATGTTCACCCACTCGAGCTAAGATGTCTTTGAAGACACTTCATGTTTTCTGTCCTTTGGGACTTAGGCTGTATTGGTCCATTGGCAGGACTGATCCGTGGCCTGGGGAAAATCTTTTTTGGTTACTTATTGGAATAAAATGACAAATCCCTAAACAACAAAATCTGACATGTGACAAAGCTCCACACATTCATGGAGTCTACGCATGTTTTAAGTAGTTGAAGAAACTCCGACATCTCTCAGATCACAGGAGGAGTTGCAGCATAATGAAGCTACATGAAGCTTTCTTTGAAAAGTGTCTACAAATATCTACAAATCTAACTTCGTTTGTCACTCTAATAGAGACTTCAGGTAAAGTCACAGAGAACTGGAACAATTCTCTGCCTAATGTTTTAACTGTCAGCACCACAGTCAATGCAATCTCTGAGGGACTCCTAATTATGACAATGGAGCTGGTGCAGATCATGCTCCAGTTACTATTTCTGACAGCTCTATTTTGCAGGACCATATAATAGACATCAATCCTTGTTAAGCACAAGCAATTAAATCACTCACTGCTATATCACCACAAGAACAAAACCAGGTCTTATGAACTTTTTTAAATAATGTTTTCTGTAGAAATGCAATTGTGAACCAATGCAATCGTAGAGCAGGAGCTTCTTTATTTGTTAACTGGTCTGTGAGATGAAAATATTACACAACACTTTGTACCCGCTGAAGCCTGTCCCTACCCCCAGATGTAATCCTCTTTGATAACAGTGATGAGAGAGCGACCCAATCCCATAAAAAGGGGTTTCCTCTTCCAATTTTTTCAATGAGCGCAGATATTTTTGGCCTTGTGTGGAGGAAGTGTGATAAATGTGGGCAGCTGTGTTGTTGATGTCTGTACGGATATGCCCAGATGCATACACCCACATTTAATCATTTATAAACTGTAAGCGGCCTACATAATGTATATGTAATTCAGAGTTAAAAATAAACCCTGCGCCGACGCATCTTGGTCTGAACAGACTCAAGGAGGCTCAGTCTTACATGGATGTGGACCTGGTGGTAGGGCAGATACATCAAGTGTATTTTGGTCAATGTTAGACATTTTTGTATTAGGGTTGTTGGGTTGCTTATGTTTAGACAGATTCATGTTGTGAAGTTTGGCTTCTTTTGTTGAATGATACAACAGAACAAAGCATGGTATGAAATAGATTTTACCATCATTACCAAAACTAAGATTCAAAGACACAAGATTCAAAGTGTTTATTGTCATATGCCCAGTAAGGAAACATGTTTTTCTGTACAATGAAATTCTTCCTTTGCTGTCCACAGAATGCCAACAATGTCAAAAGAAATATATAAAATAAAAATACAGCACCACCACTGAAAAATATCAGATGGTTACCAGCCATACTAGTGAGATGTAGAGTCATAGTATTTCCATTCCCAGTATTCCCATTTGTTACACCTTTTCAAAAACAGGAACAGCTGTTTAAGAAAAGAAAAAATAAACCATGCTGGAAGGATAAAATTCAAAATGACTGCTCTTCTATGGCTTTTTAATGTGATAATATTTTCAGTTGCACTTTAGCTGATGTATGGTCAGATCTTAGATCAAATTGGCATCTAAACCTCCCAAACTGGTTCCATCCAAGATCAGTGCTGATGTGCTAACATACTTATGATAAGCTTCACCCCAGTGTTGTGGAAGTGAGTAAAGGATTTGTGTCTGGGCATGCCTGGTATGTCTGACTGAGGCACTGATTCAAATAAAGGGTAATGGCGCCCTCTAATGTTACTGAACAGACACTGCTGACAACCAGGGGAAGATATTGTAAGTTGTTGAGGTCATCTATGTCATGCATCTTTTACTCCAGACCCCACTAGTCTGTTGTTTAAAGCGCACAGCATACTGCCGAGACTAAGTGTGGTCATCTAAAAACTTCAGCCCTTTAAACTCCGCACAGGAATTTAGTGGTTATTGTTTAATGCTGGGAAAAACTGGAAGCACCACATGAAGGACTTAACCTTTGTAGTAACTAGTCCACAATTACAAAGTCCTTTTTTAACGCCTTTTAGTACATTTTTTGTTGTTGTTGTTAAAACATCTGACAGTCATCTGACATTTATTTGTTTTCAAAAGATCACAAATCAATAAAGAAGCAAAACAAGGAAATTGTCTATACCCCAGTTCCTGCAGCCTTTGAGACTAATGTTCCAAGTTTCTTTCATATTTCAAAGTGGGTTACAGCTTTTCCAGTGAGATGTTGAAAGAAGGCACAAAGCACACTAATAGAGACTAAAGGCGACAACACAACATTAAAACATCAGAAAGGGTTACTTAAAAACAAGTCTATAAAAGTCTTGAAGTGATTAAAAAGTATTCGTTGCTGCTTTCCAAAGAAGACGAGTGGTTGCAACTCACCTCACTGGAATTCAAGACTTGTTTAGATGCACATAAGAGACACAGAAAAGTAAAGTTGAACTGACAAGCGTTTAGAGCTGGTGTAACATTCACCCCAAACGGATGGAAAATTACTGGCCTGATGAGTCATTTTTCACCTTTACCTGGAGATCCTGGAGCCAAAAGATGTCTTAATCCAATAATATCTGCGACTGAACTGGCAGCCATATTGAGTCGATGATTGCTCTCTGTAATTGTGTAATGGGCACGAAACATGAGACCACTTCGAGGACTCAGTGCACTCATCTGTACAAATACTTGTTCTCTCATGATATTCCTGCTTTCCAGAGTGATGATTTCCCTTTAAATGTGACTAGACAAATTCAGAGTTTTTATGAGACAAAGATTGTCTTCCATGTCTTCCAAGATGACTGGCTCTGCTGTTCACAGAACTCTTATGGGATGTAGTTTAGCACAGAGTGTACATTTGGTTTCCAAATCCCCCTCATCTGTCAAAGAGCTTGAGACATTCCCTCTTGAAGAACAGTCTAATATCCCAACAGACAGAGCTTAGCGCAAGAATGACACCATTCCAACACAGATTGATGCGCAAGGGCCTAATTCTTTGGAAGAGGATCCCAAAATATTGTCCAGCGTGTGGTAATTTTTCTGCTGTGTTAAAGTTTGTCAATAAGTCAGTTGTTACCACTAGGACTGCAAGTTAAATAATAATCAACACATACCCATCACAAGTTATCAGAGTAAAAGTGATGCCTTCAAGCTGTTTTTGTTTTTTGGATCAACAGTTGGAAATACCCAAAGTATCCAGTTTCTGACAGAGAAAAACAGGAAATGATTACGTTTGAGGAGCTTGAATCAGCAAATGTGATACTTTCGCCCGATAAATGATACATAATTCTGTCAATCAACTAATCTATTAAACTGGCAATAGACAAGAAAAACGAAAACGATCCAGTTGTCTTAACAATTGTGGCGTCAACAATAATAACACCTACAACCGCTATGGGGGAAAGTTGTCTGTTGCCACTTTAATTAATTGATTGTACGTTTCACCTCCACTTATCTCTTGTATTTCTTTAGAGATGAAAAAAGGACAGCAGACTTGACAGTATCATTCTTTCCTGATCAGCTTTAAGGCATTAAGCATATTTCTGTTGCCTGGACACTGCTACAGGCATTTTGATCTGAAACCAGTGCTTTTGTTGCAAATTAAGGCCTCATGGTTATTTTTCAAGTTTATCAAAACCAAATGCTGAAGGGTTTTCAGGACTGATATGAATAATGAAGTTTGAATTTCAGTAAAATAAAAAAATAAAAATGTAATGTGTGATTCATGCACATGGTTCAGTCTTTAAAATTCACTCATGCGTCCTCTGGGTGGAGCCATGTAGTCACTGATCAGCTCATCAGCTCAGCTGTACATTTACTACAGAAGTTTGATATGATAATTTTTATTCAAGCAAACTCTATTTCTTAGAGTATTGTGTCATATGTATGCATTAATACACTGCATGCTACCTTTTCTAACTAACAGCACACTCAGCCATGAATTAAGCTTCGTGAGTATGGACGTGTGGAGTCGTCGGCATTAGATGAACATAAGCTGTTGGATACAAGGCTTTTAATATGTACCATGCAAAGTAAATCATATGCTATTGTACTCAAGGGGTCAACTGGGGACACCTAACCCAGTAAAGGAAATTCCCTTCGTCTTTTGATTTTATATCACATGCTTAACTGTGGTTTGTTTTAAGAGGCATTAAGCGGCATGGTCATAAGAGGATGTATTGAAAACCTCTGGGTAGTAAAGGGCAAACGAAAGTGGTGAATTTTTTGTGGTGATGTGTAATAGCGTACAAAAGCCACATCAAAGAAGTGTACATTTTAAAGGGCTTTGTCTAAAGACAGATCACCGTTTTTTCTTCAAGATTGTTTATTGTTTTCACTCTTTTAAAACTAAAGTGAAACAGGGCCAAGAACGTCATCGATGATTAAGCCCTGGAAGTATGTGACTCTATGAAAACCATTAACCTGTGTATATTTTACTGTGCCATTTCCATTCCTGTAAACGATACCAGACTAACTTTACATGTAGTTTTACAAAGCAGAGTACTTAGAGAAAGAGATTACCAGACCATGATGATAACGTTTCTTTTTCCTCACTCAACAACAGTTTTGGGGTATTCAGGGTCTGCAGTCTGAAATCAATTCCAACGTTTTTCAGAATTAGAAACACCTTGAATCTCCCCAGCAGGTTATCATCAGGTGATATATTTCAATGCAGTTTCTCTAGATCTCTGTAGCACTTTTCTGACAAGCAGACATTTTCCCGGTGCCCTATCATACCCACTCATCCACAGTTGGTAGGGTGGATGCTCTCTCTCTGGGGAGGGCAGCCCCAGGAAGGGCTTAGGCTACCTCTGAATCAAGTTGCACTGTGCAATGTCATGGATAGGCCTGTGATGGATCATGGCACAGTTGGCCTCAGTCTGTTCTTTCCTGTCTTTGACTAAGTAAACGTTTCCCTCTGTGCTCAGTCATTTATGAAAGCTCCTTTTGCGCAATACTGCCGTACGCACATCTATCCACCAGCCTTGGCTCTTACTCTCTGTATGTGTGTGTGTGCATGTGCCTTGGGTCTGGTGTTCATTTCTTCTTCCGGTAAAGTATGATTTTGTTAGTAATGTGGAGTCATCTTGTGATCTTTCTGGATCGCAGCAAGTTGTTACACAGTCTCACATGTTGTTAATCTGCTCTGTTTATATTATTATTTATTTTGCCATTTACCAGGCGCAATTCAGCACTGATTGTTGATGTTATCAAGGGCAACAGTCACATTTTTCTGGCTGAGATAACTCTGGTAGACCTTTTTATAGTGTTTATTTGCCACTCTGTATTACTACAATCGCAATGTAAGTCAGCAAAGTAAGAAGTAAGACTCTGACGAGGTATGGCCATTCAGTAAGTGTCAGGATAATGCAGATAATACATGAATAGTGGGTTAGGGTATGTTCATAACCCTAACAGCATGGTAGTTCCTGAATAATATTGGTTTTGCTCCTGGCTATTTATTTGTTCTATTAATATCATATATTGACTTTTATGTCTGTTCCTCTAAAGGCGGAGGATGGGCTGGTATGATGTAATACATCTTTTGTCCCCCTTTGAAGTAGGGGAGACATGTGGAGTCCATTGGCTTTAGTCAAATGCTCCCCGTTTGGGATTTAGTGGTACAGTTTGTATAGTGGTAGCCTTCACACACATGTTTCCCTGGTTCAGCCCATAGACTTTCCTATCTTCACCATCTTTCACACACATGTACACTGCAGTCACAAAGTATTAGGGAAGTGACACATGTTTTGTGGTCTTGACTCTGTACTCTAGCACATTGGATTTTAGATGAAACAATGGCTTTGAGGTTAAAGTTCTGGCTTTCAGCTTATCCTGCCCCCCCCCCCCCAAAATATAGGGGATGTGAACTAAATTAATAGACACATAAAGCCATTATGATTAATTAGTTGTGCATTGGCTCACAAACTCATGATTTGGATTCCAAAACTATTTTTGAGTCACGGATCAGATCTTTTCCCAAAGGAACAAATACAACTTACTTTACTTAACTTTACCTTTTTTATTGTTAAGTCACTTTAGCTGTTTTGGTTATGTCAAATGTGATGTTACGATGACAAACAGTCATCACTATCCTACGTCCTGACTGCATTGCATACACACATATGGGTCAGCTAGGCACAGCTGAACCTCACTGACCTTTTCTGTTTCCTGGCCAATGTTCATTCTTCAGCCAGCTAGTTGCATATGGATAAGCACCATATAATACCTGCATATGAGCATGTGTTTAGCATTTATTTTGAAATTTGCACTGTAAGCTTGTCACTGGATTATCTAAATGAAATCCAGTAATGCAGGCATCGTCACATATTTTGGCATGAGAGCATCTGCCATAGTATGATTCAGGAATAGACTTATGCTGAGTTTACACCAAGATGTTCTTGCTTGTATCAAAAGAACATGTGACACCTGTATCACATGGTGAAGCCTCCCAGAGCTTCACTTGGGTGGGTTTGGACCAGTGGAGGCCACAATCTGGTTCTGATTTACTATTACATAAGCCCTTTGAGACTGTTGTTTTTGAGAAGTTTGTTTTGTACGGGGAAAAAAGCTAAGGAAATAAAATAACAAATAAAAGTTGTTCCAAAAGCAAAAGTAGCGTTAAGCAGTTCTTGGGGTGGTGTTTGATTGGTGTTCACTCACAACGGAGGACATATTATCTGTCCACCCCTGCAGCCCCCAACAACCCTATCTCGACACAATTAGTGGGAGGTGAACGGGTTTAGACGGAGGGTTGAGGGGGAGCTGGTTAAAATTGGCGCCCACAAGATACAATGGAGAGGACCCCCTGAAATGGTGGATAAACAATGTACCTGAACGAAACAGCAGGCAGTGATAGAGGCATTTGCCGGGGAGATCGACACAAACTGGCGACGATGGGGTGAGAAGAGGTAGGTGAGAGTGGATTTGAGGGTTTTGAGGCTGGCCCTACAAAGAATCCGCCAGTCACAACTGAGGGGCCCAAAGCGTGTGATTATTAATTACTGATGGCTTCCCAGCCTTTGAAAATCAGGGGGCCGCAGACATCAGATGTGTGGAAGAGGCAGAGGAGCGAAAGGCCTGTCATTACCATCACAGAAACAATGTTCGAATTTGGCTGTCATGCATTTTTGCCTAATTGACTGTTTTGATGCAGGTTTTTTTTTCTCCATTTTGTTTTTGAGGGGGCACTGATGCCCCCTACTCCCCAGTCTTGATGAGGAGAACTTGGTGGGCTTTCAGCTTCACCCAGCAAGAACCTTCCGGAGGTTCTTTGATGGCAAGAAAAGCCACTGGAGACCTCAGGGGCCTCATTGGCCTCCATTTATGTATCAGCACCATAACACTCCATTTCTGATTCCTGACAAGAAATGAGTGAGGAGGAAAAGTAATGTATGAAAGGCATACAGTGTGTATAAGTGAATGTATGTGCTATATGGAGTGTGTGTGTGTCTGCAGGGTGGTATGTTTTGTGTGTGTGTGAGGCTGCAATGAAAGGGGGAGGCCAGGGACCCACATGACCACATGAGGGGTCTCCTAATTTGCATAATTAACTGTTGACACTTACTGTGCTTAATGAAGGCCTATTGAAGTCATTGACCCTTTTACACAGCCAGCCCCTGGGAATGAGACAGAGGCTCCTCCGGCAAAGGTTAAAACAATGTGTCTGGTTAACTTCCGACAAACGTGCCGAAACGCCCCAAAGTCTCAAAGATTCATGCTCAATGAAAGAGGTTACGGCACAGAACGACCTGTGATTTCCCAGCCCTGAAACACCACCAGATGTTTGGCTTTGGTGTCTCATCCCTCATTATTTTTGTTCAACAGCATTTGCCTAATAACTCAATTTATTGTGTAACATGCACGCTAATTTGATATCAGGGTTGTGTAACAGTATCGGATAGCATCATTTTCAATCAGGAATCCATGCAGAGCCATGCACACATAATTGTGTGGACATGATAAGAGACAATTATCTTAGCAGTGGTGATTATTGTTCCAGTCTGTTATCGTTTTTGGAAAAATGTTGCAGTAATGGGGAACATCTCAGTTAAAATGCTTTTGACAGATTGTCTCCTTATTTCATTTTTCTTTGCCCATTTTTAAGACTAAAAGAAGGCATAGTGCAGTATTTTATACATTATGTACAAGCAATAACTGTCATATTCTGGACTGATGTGAATATCTACCAAAATAGTATTCATTAAGTAAGTATTCTCCACCATGTTATAAATCTAGGTCTTCAGCATCTGGTATGTAACTGAAAAATAGGGGCTTTGGGAATACACTTGAATTATTCGATAATGTTGTTTGCAAGGAGTTGTCTTTGGCTTGCATCATTAGAGAAGGGTGGCACCAGCTACTTATTGGCCATTAAAACACCAGAAATCAAGTGAAAGCCAACAGTGTGTGAACTAGAGGTGTGTGGTTAGAGAGGGTTGTAGCCTGTGCTTCTGTTGTGCAAAGCACTGTTAAACACTGACAGACTCTTAAGTATATTGGTGTGATGCCTTTTAAAAGTAGTAAAATCTGAACTACATTTACTGTAAATTTCATGTATTTCAATGATGAATAATTGATAGATTAGTTTTTATTTATTTAAGCAAAAAATTTAACAAATATTTGTCAAAATGAAAGTTTTCTGAAACTTATAACTTTTAAGTGTAGTTACACAGGTAATGAGCATTACTGTAAAGACAATATAATGTAGTATTTCACCATTTCACTCATCTCAGTTGACAAAGGAGTTAAAATTGATCAGTTTGTTTACGTTTAACCAAAAATATTCAATAAAACAAAGTCCCACATGCCAAAGCATACCTTGGAAGCATATGTGATGACACACTGATGAACTGTATGTTCAGTTTATTGGAAGTATAGCTCTAGAGACCCTCCAAACAGAGTCCGATTCAAATTAATTCTGCTGGCTCATGGTTAAAGCCATAAAAGCCGCACACAAACGTATGTTTTTGCTGATTAGCAAACATCATAGTTTCCCATAGATAAAAGCAAATCTGGTCACAAGTCAATCTGATGCATTTGAGATGCATTCTAAGTGCGGAGTCTGAAGATCTAGAGCTTCCTGACCTGGGAGGACTTACTGCACACATGTACCTGTCGCCAAACTGCATAACTAGTAGGTCTCAGAAGAACCTGTGTATAAGGGAAAGGACAGATAAAAAAAAGAGAGAGTAGAACACATTTTGTAACTATTACTTGAGGTAAAATTTAAAGAGACCAGCATCTTTAGGGTCTAATATGGTCTTTGATTCGTTATGACAAATGTTTTCTTATGATGCTTGAACCACTTGACGCTCCCTTAATGTACAACAATACTCAGGGATCACGATTCTCCTCTTCCTGACAAAATGTCCCTCGGTTCTCTTCTTGACGTCACTGTTTGTGGTTCTCTCCTATTAATGGCTTTTCCATTTTGTTGGCCTCCAGGCGCCTATCTACCATCCCTGTTCAGGATTTGTAGAACAGAAGGATTTTTTCTCTATGTCCATAGTTCGTCATAGATCGCCAGAAACAGCTTTTCCCATCTCCTCCCTCTTAATCTGTACACTTTGATCACTCTCAACATCCCCAATGACCTCGTTGAACACGTCATTGTGGCTCAGCCTCATTTGTATGATGTGATGTGAGGAATGGTTCACTCCATTAAAGAATCCAAGATTTTCATATCCTGTGAGAATCTGTTTTCATTGAAAGGACTTTTCCAGTTTGTCCCCCTCCCCACTCATCAACCTAATTCTAGGCTACCGCACAATGTGTAAAAACAGATTTATTGTTCAGTTGGTCCCCGTCAGGTTTTTTTTTGTCTCAAAGGGGCCTAGAAATAGGTGATGGGGAGGGGTCTTTCTCTTTTAATGACAACGTCCTTAAGCTCGAAACTTTCCCACACTTGTTTCAGAGAGAATGGGGGCCCTAAGATTTGTTTTTATCAGAAATTGAGTTAGTGGTCGATAGATAGATGCTCTATGAAAATGTGCCATAACTGATGTAAGTGGGACAAGTGCCCTCCCCATCCACCCACCCTTTTTATGTCTATGAGATGGGGCGCCCCCCACCCCCCTTGGTTCTTGCACACTGGTTTCAGGGCCTTCAAAAGGGGGCCCCTCAAGCTTTGATCCTCTACATGGGTGCGGAAAAACATCTTTTTGCCCTACACTGTGCCCAGGAAACCAAAGTTTTTGCTGCCGCCGTATGCTAATGTAGCCAAGCTAATCACCCTTCCCAGTTACAAGATTTATATACCATAATGGCGCCCAGTGGTACCCCCTCAATTCTGTGGCCCCCTTATCTACCCTCCGGATGTCCCATGGAGCAAAGGTGTCTTCTGTCTGTGAATGCAGCTGCCTTGCCACCACCTCAGCCTCTTGCTTTCTTTTGCAAACTGAGGATAACATGAAAACAGTCCCGTGGGTGGGCCCCTTAATGCTGTCCCCCTCATTCTCTACCTAATGTACTTTTCCAGTAAATGTCATGAAACACACAGGAGCTCCAAGGTAGCCTCCAGACAGATAAATGTGTCGGGGGAAAAAAGTTGTGGCCCCTCAGTCCCCTCAGCATGTCTAGTGGACCTGCTGCTTGGATTATATTCCTCCTATCAATACTTTAGCCATCAAACCCGTTTCATCTTCTACCCATCCTATGAGTGAGCTCCCTCAGTGTGAGAAAACACATCCTCATTTATTCTTCTTCGCTTCCCTTTCTTCCTTTCAGCCTGCTAAATTCTCATTTTAATGGTGTTGGGCGAGCTTGTGAACTTTGTTGATGAGGGGTACTTTGTACATTTGAAAGTAAACAAAGTGTAAGTAGCAATAGGGAAGCACTGTTCAGCCCTAGTCTGTGCTGTGGCCCACTCCTGGCCCCTCTGAATGGGACAAACGTTGAGCCCGTGCGGTGCTGGCTGAACCCGCCAGAGCTCTTGGATCTGTCCCAGGTTCTCCTCAGGTGAACTCTAGTTCTGCTTGTTGAGAGGGAGAACATGTTCTTTCAAATAAAAGGGCAGTAACTCAAAAGAAAATCTATTTTGGTTCAACTGAATAGCAAGTCTTAACAGATTTTGGAAATTTTACGTGGACATTATGAATGTCAAAAATGGATGTCAAACCTAAGCACTAGCTCAGGCATGAGGCTAAAACAAATCTCCACAATCAAATCTGTGCCACAATATTTTTAGATTTGATCAAAAATAGTTTTTCATAAAAATGTCAGAGAATTATGGATGCGGATGAAATATTTAAGAGGGCAGATTTCGATGTTGTGCTTCTTTTCGGGGCTATAATTGCTTCTCTTACAAGATGCAGTCTTTTTTTGGCCTCTTAAGCATTAGTCTGTTGCCGAGGGAATTGGTATGAATCAGTACATGTCCTGGAGAGAGAGTGTGGCGTAGGTTTGCTCTGACCTGACAAATGGCATCTTTTGCACACAATGGGTAATTATCTGGGTTCCTCAGCACTTTCCATTGCTGGTTTTGTTGCAGGTTACATTTTCGGTTACTGTGGCCCGTTACCGAATTTGAAGAGTGTTTTGTGTAGACTTAAAACTAGTACAATTCCTCTGGACAATGTATTTTGTAATAACGTTGTCAAAAGTATTGATACTTTATACTTTTCTTGATACCACGTTTTAAAAGATATGATCTCCATATTCAATAGTATCGAAAGTACCAAAGCTCTAAAAAAAGATGTACAATCACATTTTCACCCCAAGGCTACACATATATTAACATTATTGCAAATGTGTTAGTATGTGTTCTGTTCAGCACTGTGTGTAGGTTGTTATTAAAAGAAGTGTGCTTAGGATTTTTTTCCCCTTTTTTCCACGGCATTGCAGGAAGTTTAAAGCCTGGCATTATGGCAACCTTATTTTGTGTTGCACATTTTTTCTGTGCACTACATAATGTCCCTACTACACCCTGTTTTGCTTTTCAAATATATTATAATATCTACTGTATATTTGATTTAATAAATGATGTAAACTCTAAAAGTTTTTATTGTATAGGAATGTTGACCATAGCACCTGTAGATATTATAAGTAACCACTTGCCTTGAGTGTTATTAACTGTCATTGCATTACAATAATTAATTCAAGTTATTGTTCAGGAACATAAAGGTCAAAGCTTTTACAATGGCTTTAGGAATGGTGCAATTTCTAGCTATGATATATGTTTGTGTGTCTGCCTTAGTGTGTGTGTGCATGTGAACCATAGCAGCGGGCACTTACTGCCACATCCAGATGGTGCTGGAAACAAACAGTGCTACGCTGTAGGACCCCTCAATAGGAGCGTCTAGACTGGTCCCTGACCAGACAGATACAGCCTCCCATCAAATTAGCGTTTGTCAGATTTATGGTAATGGTCCGCAACAGTCTTCCTGTCAGTGACATCAAGATTTACAGCACTGACACCCATCCCCACCCCCTCTGCCACACAGATACACACATATACACCATCCTCATCCTGAGCACTCCCTTTATCCCACTCCCTCCTACAGATGCACCCCCCGCTCCATCCCTCTCCATCCTTCATTTCTTTGCCCCTGCTTACTGCTACTGAACTCTCGCCCACCACCAGCCGCCATCTATGCAACTGGGTGGAGAGGTTGTGGAAGTAGTTGTGTGTGTGTGTGTGTGCATCAGGGAGGTTAGAAAGAAGGCTGAGGCAATGAAGTCCCACAGTCTCCTTCTCTAAAAGCATCACAACCCCAGTAGAAAAAAAAAAGACCCACACGGGGTGGCAAAACCACCCAAGCCCCCTCTGCCTCCATAACAATGGCTTGTGTCAGGGTTTCCTGTTAATCCTCTGTGATGAAGCTCGAGTGTTTTTAGGGTGAAGGGTTGTGGAGGAGGGTGAGATGGTGGTGCATAGACGCTTGGGGGGGGTTGGGGGGGGGTTGGGGGGGGGTTAGGGGGCGTGTTAGGTTGATGTAGTTTGGGGGACACACAGATACAGAGTGGTCGAGAGTTTAGAGAGTGAGGAGCAGAGGAGAAGGAGGGGATACATGTACATTATTGGTGGTTGTGGTGTAGTGCGAATGGAGCATGGACAGAGAGCCCCATGTATGCGGATTAGCGTCGCTTCCTCTTTCATGTCGGCGTTTTTGGGTGGTAACCCGATCCCTGGGCCCTAGCACTAGTGAGCCCAGTGGGAAAGGCTTCCTGACAGATATCCCGTCCATTCCCAGCCCAAATGTTTTTCCAAGGCTGCTCCTCTGCCTTTGATCTGGCCTCCTCCTCAACCACGCAGGGTCACAAGCTACCATGTCAGGCCAGATAGGAGAAGGCCAGCACTGCCGCTGCTTACTGAAAAGGGAAAGAGAAGGGGAGAGAAGGGAGCAGGGGGGTCGCTCCCGGCTGTTTTTCAAAAATCTTGCCCCATAGTCTAGACCTGTCTTGGTTGTCTCTTAAAAAGTGGACTTTACGCTCCAGATGGTCAGTTGGTCACATCACCTAATTCAGTCTTACGAATCTCCACCTTGCACCTCTGTTCATAAGCAGCGGGCGGTACTTGTCGGTTTTCACTGTGATGAAACCGAATCTTGATTCTTGTGGGGTTTTTGGGCAGGCTAGATTTCCTCCTTTCTTACCTGAAATGCAATAGTTATTTGGCTTATTGTATTTTGTTCATTTTGTTTTATCTTTTGTTTCATTTAAAGAGTTTTTGTTACTAGAAGATTACAAAAAGCTAACTCAGTTACAGTAACCGAGTTACCACAATACATTGCTTCTACCTTTGCAGTGCAATAGATGCAGTGTGTTACAGCAGAAAGCTGGGGGGCGCTCTAACTTCACTCTATGGTTTTGTGTGTGTGTGTCTGTGTGTGTGCGTGTGTGTGTGTGTGTGCGTGTTTGTGTGTGTGTGTGTGTGTGTGTGTGTGCGTGTGTGTGCGTGTGTTCCAGCTTGTCTCCTTGTCCAGACACCTTAGCGTCAGGACAACAGTGATCAAGCTCTGAAACGAGGACCAGACAGACAGTAGTGGGATGAATGAGTTGGGTAGAGGGGGCGATAGGAGAGAGAGACCGAGAGAAAGAGAGAGAGAAAGGATGTTCCTTCAGAATAAGGGGATGATGTGCCTGCAAAACAGTGACAAGCAAATCAGCTTTACAGGGCCTCTCCGTACACACACAGACACGCAGGCATAATGGGTTGTGGGTTGTTTTGTCGACTTAAGTAAGACACGGTCTACTTCACCAGACAAGATGTTGAGCTGGCGCAGACAGGGTCATCTTATTATTGCTGTACGTCTGTCATTTCAGTCCAGTAGGTCTCCGTGATGTTGTGTTTTAAGACGTTGAAGTCAACAGTGGACACATTCAACATTCACTGCATCAAAAAAATTCCACACAACTGGATGTGCATTGTTGAGGCAAGGAATGGGAGTGACGCGCATCCCCCAAATGTTCCGGTCTACTCTTTCAGTGTATATGTGTGTGTCTGCGTGTGTGTGCGTGTAGGTGTCTGTGTTTGTGCAGGGATCTATTTCTGATGTGGGGGTAATGAATGGCACCTGTTTAGTGTCCTCACTTGGCCATCATTTTTGAAGTGCAGTAAATCTTGTATTTCATCACCCGCAGCTACAGTTGAAAGCATGTCACAGCCCTGGCTGCCAAATCCACATTTTGTTTGTTTTATCTCGCAATTAAGGTTTTAAGAAACCAGTCGATCAGGCATGTAGTTACAAGTATCGCGCCTCCAGTATCATCTCGCCCGCACCCTCAAGGAGGAAAATGTGCTGCTACGAGAGGTTAGTGGTGGCAGCGGTGGTGGTTAGAAGGCTGCTAGAGGAGGAGTTATCAAAACATCAGGAGGACTTGAGCAACTAAACGTCTTGTACTGAAATATGTGTTATGATATGAAGCAGGAAAACGGGTGATGGGTCTTTGGTGAGGTGCGGCGGGGACCCAGGGCTGAAGCTGTCTGTGCTTGGTGCAGTAACAACTAAGCATGGGAAGAGTCCAGGGAGCTGCCTTGTGTGTCTAGCATGTCTCTCTCGCCCCTTAACGAGAATGGCATGCAGTGCGCCCCACACACCCCCTTCCCTCACTGTACTGAGCCACACTGTGTCCCACCGTGCACCCCCCATCCAGCTTCAAAGCGGCAAATAACAACAACAACTGAAGGGGGGGAGAAGATGAATGAGGATGAATGAATGTGCCCCTTCCATCCCCCCGTTTGCCCGCAAACCCCCTCCACCTCCCCTGCTCCCCTCTACCCTTCCTTCCATCCCTGACAGACTGCCTTCCTGCATGCCCTTCTGTGTCCCGCCCTCTGCTTACCCCTGGTTTTGCAGGCCTGTGTTATGACTGTGGCCGGTGTGTATTACACACATATCTGTTAGCACCGC
This sequence comes from Pagrus pagrus, assembly GCF_965226575.1. Classification (NCBI taxonomy): domain Eukaryota; kingdom Metazoa; phylum Chordata; class Actinopteri; order Spariformes; family Sparidae; genus Pagrus; species Pagrus pagrus. The sequence continues at coordinate 11,503,163 of NC_140192.1, read as the reverse complement.
TCCTCCGTCGGGACGCCCATATAAAGGACTGTCATTTCCAAAGGTCAGGAGTGAGCCCTGCACACAAGTGTTGTCCCGACACTTGGTCTGGAAAAATAAAAACGGCCTGCTTGCGCGTCCGTGTCCTGTGTCTGTCTGTCTACAGTGGGTATGACTCCCAGAGGCAAGTGTCTCGGATGTCCTTTCCCTTTTCTCCTCCTCCTCTCTTCTTTCCTTCGCTTGCTCCGCTGTTGTTGGGGAATAAGGATACACAGCTTGTGTAAATTGGCAGCCAAGGAGGAAGTCATATTTGCCTTTTGGTGTGCCTTGCTATTGGAAATGCTTGGAGGGTAAATGTGATACCGCAGATTTTAACAGGCATTATTAGACTCATTAGCACCATTGCTGGGCTGAGTGCAAACAGTTCAAGCATATCAGTTGATGCGTATCCTACCTTTCAAGAGGAAGTGTGTGGAGCAAGGACATGACCCACTTTGTTGTTTTTTATTGAAAGTGCACATGGTTTTTGGGTGGTTGTGGGTAGCTCCATCTTGGTAACAGATTTCTTTTACCCATAGTTTCCAGATTAACATCCTTTTGTTTTTGCCAAAATGTGGGCGAGACATATGCCCAGTTCAGGTGACTCAGTCATCAGGCACTTACTACCCATAAAATGGAGCACTATAATTTTTATTTTCACACAGTCTGGAATTTTTGGTAATCGAAAACAAAAAGATCTAAAATGTGATTTGCCCCCAATTAATGTGAATGCGTTATTTCCCCGCATTGTTGTTAGAGTTTTCCATTGGCAGTAATGATGCTGATGAGATCACTGATAAACCCCGCTCTTCACATTTAGATACACTTCTTTCCCTGTACTTTTTGATATATCACACACACTGCTTGCTTGCTCCAGCACTCAATTTCATATTGTTTTTTATGGCTGCATCAGTTCAAATGGAAAATTCATATGTCTTGTTCATCATTGTTAATACATTTCTCAGCCTGACATTTGTTATTTTTGGAAACATTTGTAATAACTCAGTGGCATTAGTGTCCAATGTTAACACCTTGTAACTGTATTTCTATATCTGTACTCATCTACAAAGCAATTATGTATAACAACTGTGAAATTAAGTTTGGATAATGTGAGCCAAACATCTGGATTGACACAATACTAATGATGATCCCAAAAGAACCATTTCTGGGCAAGACATTGGATTAATTATGCAATTGTCCTGAGTATTCCAGCAACAACATTAGTTGATGCCTTACACCTGCTTTAATGTTTTATCACTGAGCAGAAGCAGTGCGTGTTCTATTACTATTAGCATTTATATGTATGTGTTACTAAGCAGCTTGCTGGGGAGCCCCACTTTGGAACATGCTGTCATGCCAGTGCTTATTTTCCTGTCCTGTGGTGTCTCGACAGTAGCCAGAGAGTACGAGAGTGAAACACGAACTAGTCTGCTGCGGCGGTAGTGGCTTCCCTCTAACCCACATTTATTACCTCTAAAAATACAAAGTGGTTTTCTAAAAAGAGCCTGGCTCCTGTTCTGTCCAACTACGTCAGGTGAATTTGCAGCACGATGTGTTATGACTCATTGACAAAACTGTTTTCCTTTGAATATTTCAACTCCAACTGAACCCCTCAGTTTGTAGAGGCTGAACCGTGTGCCTTGATCTTTTTCCATGTATGTCCTGTCCAAATATCCATGCACATGCTGTGTGCTAACAGTATGCAAATCAACAGACAGTCACTTGAGGTCAGTAGGCTCCATGGTGGTGTTAGTTAGGCTGCATGTGGTACGACTTGGAAAAAGAAAAGGGAACTGCAGTATATATTTTTCCTTTCATGCCACTGATTTCCTTTTTAAGTCCTCTTTTATGTACATGAGACCAAATGCCATTAAGTTCAGCCTCTGTAGATTTATAGAGCTGCCCTTACATATTCTTACACAACCACTGGTCAACCAGCAGTGTCTTCAGCTTCTGTACTTGTGTACTCGAGCTCTGGTCTCCTGCCAGGAGGCCCAGTTATGTCACCCATTAAATGTCTCGACATCTTTTGCAAATTGGAGGCCGGGGGCTGTTTGTTCCGTCTTTCTGTCATGCATCTCTTAAGGATCATCTGAAAGAATGCAGCCTGGCTATGTCTTTAGCCATATTTATCTTCAGCAGTGTTTTCTCATTAACATAAAGCCTAGCTAATCAGCTTTCACAACAACAGTGAGGTAATGTCTCGCAGGTCTTTCAGAGAAGCATAATCAAAACACAATCCTATAAGAGGCAGCCGATCAATAAAGTCTAGGAATGGCAGACTTTTTATGGGGGTGTTTTGGCAGGGAGTTGCAAGTTTGTATTTGTTTTCTTTTATGATTGCCCTTTTTTCATGCACAGGGGGCCTCATAGTAGTTTAAATGTAGCCTGAAAAAAACAGGAAGTAAAGCTGATAAGCCTCCATAGGCACATGTTTGTCTTTGTGACCGTACATGTGAGAATATTTTTACAACTCAGTCACTTCCAGCTTGTGTTGAACATACTGTAAATCAGTCAAACAACATTCAGGGAGCTGTTGACTGTGTATGTTGAATTCAATTTCCAGTTTTAATCTCAGCTGTTTGTCTGGATGCCTCGAAGATTTATTGAGGCAGTCATCACCGGACAGTCTCATTTGAGCTCTCAGTGTCAGTGACACAGCCCACTGACTCTCAGGTCTCTCATTGAGTGTGCGGTTGACAGGGGAGGGGCACCTCTCAAGGTAAGCAAAGGCCTTTGGACATATTTATTTTTCTCTTGTGAGCCTTTTGAGCAAGCTCTCCTCGTCAATCTTGTCCTGTCAGGGAGGGCCAGAGGTGGGAGTTCCCATCTCTGTCTCTCTCACAGGGGCCACTGCGTACAGAGGGACCCCAGGGTCAGGCCCTGGATGCTCCTTTGGAAACTGTCCTGCCTGTATGTGATCATTTTGTGATGGTTTGAATAAATAACCATCCTACTCATAGCAACTTCATAGCTAATATATATATCTTGCATAGTTCTTCTGTCTCTCCTTGACTCAACCCTTGGCTTTCTCTGAAAGATCAACTGTCAGTTCAGGGGATTGACAGCTGAAGGGCAGATTTTACCTTCTACACAAATCTTTACATGTGGCTTTAGGGAATTTGGGTGGGGGGCAGAGGTATCAATGGGAGAATAGGGCAAGAAAGAGAATAGAGTGACCTCATCAGACCAGGTTTTTACATGTGTTCCCCCCATCTGACGCGCGTGTGTTTCTGATCTCAACGTTTTTCTGGAAGAGGAGAATGTTTCCTGTTTGAGCAGACTGGCGGGTTCACCGAGGAGTCGGGGGGGTCGGGTTGCTCAGCCGACGTCTGGTTCTGTTGAAGCAGATTCCCCACATCTCCATCAAACAGCAGCTCTGTTTTGGCACGGCTCTGAAAACTGACCCTGGTGGTCACCGATGTCTGAGGGGTATGCGTAAGAATTGAGGCTGCAACACTGTCTGCTGCACTCTTGTTCCCCTCCAGTTTGAAAGAAGGTGTGTGTATTGGGAGCAATCGCGAATGTGAGGAAACTTCTTCCTCAAGAAGTCAGCTGCTGTTACAATCTAATTTTCAAAGAGTCTTATCCTGAACCTAAATCTTGAACATTTGGCCAAGATACTTGAACGTTGACACAGATTATTTGTTTATCTTTTCATTTGTTTGTATCTGCGTCTCCTCGCTGTGGTATATGTTTGTAATGGCATGCCCAAGCACACCTGGAGAATGTGCGCACAGATGTGGAGCAGTTCACGTACACTTGTGCGTGTGTTTTCCTTCCTGTCAGAGTCTTTGATTGAACAGAGTAGCAGTGTGTTGAATGGGGTCGTCCTCTGACAAGAGCAGTAAGCAATCTTGTGTTGATGTTCTGCCACTTGAAATGTGATATAGATGGGAGTGTGTGTGTGTGTGTGTGTGTGTGTGTGTGTGTGTGTGTGTGTGTGTGTGTGTGTGTGTGTGTGTGTGTGTGTGTGAATGTGTGCTTGCCCTGCCTTGTCCAGACTGGTTCCTGTCTTGCTAATAAAAGAGATCTCTTTTTAGTTTTGGATACTGATCTCTTCACACAAGTTTAAAGATCTCATTCACGGTTCACACTGCATTTGCCTCTTAATGTCTCACAGCAGGCCCTCAGTCCCAGGCCGTGATTCATGGAGTGACAGGTCTGCCTCTGGCCGCCATAAGGGCCCAGTAAGACAAGGTCCACACACATAGACACGAAAACATGTTGCATTTGGGCTAAGCTGATGCATCTCACACTCCTAATGCCCTTAACATCTTTTGTCATGAAGGCTTTTACTCTGTATGACACGATTGTAGTGAGTCATAAAAGTTAAACCACACATGGTTTTATAATTTGTCACTGCTCTTTCCTTTTAACAAAAAAAACAAAACATTTTGCTCCTCTTACATCAACTGACAATCTGGAAGTGTTTCATAGAACAGACCTGTTTTTGACATGTAGTCTGGTTTCCTGCTTCATCATAAGAAGACTGCTGTAATGCTTATGAGAGACACGAGTTTATCCCAACAATATTCACTTTAAGGGGAGAGCTTCTTGTGATTTGCAAAATCTTAATCATTACTCCGCCAGTCCCAGGTGTAGTTGGTCTTTTCCAATGCACTCATTGTCTTATTTGTTTTGTTTTAGTGTTTCCGGGCACTGTGCTGTAAAGGACCCCCGCCGCCGAGACCAGAGTATGACGTGGTATGCATTGGCCTTACAGGTGCTGGAAAGACCAGCCTGCTCTCACGCCTCTGTAGTGAGGGCAGCGACGGCATCGTACCTACGACAGGTATGTGCACATACCCTACGTGGGGCAATTTTTTCAAAATCAATATATGTGCACTTAAAGGAGACCCTATTCTATTAGTTAGCTATTAATTAGTAATAAAATTATGAACCGAAAAAAAGGGGCATAATATGTCTCCTTTAAATAGATGCATCCACAGTTTATCCATCTCCTTTTCTTCACAGTCTTCACTTTTATGTTTCAAGAACATGTTGTCCTCTGGATTAGAGTCACTGCTAATACTAGCCAGGTATTACAGCTCTCCAATAGGGGGAAACATGTCTTTAGTATGTCTTCCAAAGTCCCAGCGCTCATGCCAGAAACGCTCTGCTGTATCTCAACAGCCAACACTCCGCTTCTTTCTTCTGGTCAAGTGGGAGGCTGGTGTTAAGTATGTCCAGAAGAGGAGGCTTTAGGGTTAGTACATCATTCTCTTGGTAGTCAACGCTCTGCTTTCCATAAACGCAATGCAATCCCTCAAGGACACGGACATTCCTCTTTCCTCCCCTGGCTTTGTCAGCAGTCGGCTTTGAGCTGTTGCAGAAGTCCCATTTTAGATTTAGTCATTGTGCACGTTCACTAGGAGAAGCTAAATATAAAGTAATTCCCAAATGACCTGTCTGTAAGTGTTGGTGTGTATGTCTCCGTGACAGGGGTGGTTCAAGGGAGTGAACACCTGTCTGTGTTTGCCACTGAGCAGGCCGTAATAGATCAAATATGTCGATTACTTATTGAGTGTACTTCTCTGAAATTAGATTTAGGTGTCAGCACCATCTGCATCTGCCAACATCTACAGAGGGAAATAATGAAGAACAATGAGGGAAAAGTCTCCTGTGTTTCCCCCAACTTCTTACTTCATGATTTTGCACTGTTGTAATGTGCTTAAAAAACACATTAATTAGTAAATGTAGATGTTTACAAAATCATAATTGGTTGTCTCTCCATCTCTCCTCCTGTTTGTGAATGTTTCCAGAAAAGGAATTCCCACCAAGATAATTTAGCATAATTTGAGCAACATTAAATCTCTTCCTTCAGTGGCTTTCGTTACTATTTCCCACCGTGTGCACCCGCAGAATCAAACCACATATTACATGGTGGCACTTTAGACTTAAGCTCCATCCTCCTCAAACTGCAACATAGAACAAAACACTTTTCTGTTTAGCTTTTCTTGTTTTTCTGTTTTGCTAACCCGGACCACACAAAGTGTTATTTTCTTTAGTTACTATACAAATATGCTGTCGGCCCTCTTTGTGTTCAACAGCTGGTGGTTTGAAGAAGGTACACCAAATATCCTGGGGAAACCAAATGATTAAGTGGATCTTTTTAAATCTATTTTTTTAACCATTCTCTCACTATCCAGCCAACATTCCTAAAAGTTGACTCTCATTACTCCTAACATGTGCTGTCCACACATATGCATACACACATGCACATGTTTTCTTTATGCCATTACAATAACAGATTTTCATTTTTCTCCTCAGGTTTCAGCATCAAAGCAGTGCCATTTCCAAATGCTATCTTGAATGTAAAAGAACTTGGAGGTAAGAAACACGTGCCAAACATCAGCCTGTAAAGCTTAATCATTTAACTTATTACACAAATGTTTACTTTAAAAAACTTGTTCTGAGATAAACTCATCTCTTAACATTAACTATTTAAAAAAAACAAAAAAAAAACTGTGTACGCAAGGACACTGTTTGTTTTTACCTCCAGTAGCATCACACCTTTCGGTCGCAGACTGACACTTAAGTACAGACGTCAGACCTGTTAGTGTTCTTTGAAGTGGCTGTACAATCTGCGCACTGTTATTCCTGGAAATGTACGGCGCTCGAGGAAGCAGTTTAATAAGCACAGATGAGGGATCTTGAGGTGGAGATCTGTAAACACACCAAATGCAATGGGAGGCTTCCAGTCCTTAAAGGGAGTCTTAAGAGAGGGATAAATCAGTCCTTTCCCTTCTCCTACAAGCAGTGCAGTGACACAAGAAAATTCATTGTTTTGCTGAGAGTTGAAATAATTTATGTTGTTTTCTGCTCACTATAGGCACATGACAGGTGCAGTGTATATTTTGAAGGCTCACCCAACCTCTCTTGAAAAGATGAAAAACATACACACACACGCACACACACACACACATACACAAAGAGGCACCGGGGGACCACCAACGAGGGTGCTACCAAATTTGGACAGAGTGCATTAGGGGGTTTTCAAAAGAGGTTTTTCTGGATTGGTTCAAAGCCAGTCTGGTGGGACATTATTGTGGTTGGAAAAACACTGGTCCCACGCATGACACGTTTGATTTAGATACGTTAGTATAGGCTGCCACCACAGCAAAGGATGATGAAATCTGTTCTCTTTTTTTCTTTGCCCCCCCCCCCCCCCGCCTTTTCTTGTGAATACATAGAGCACAAGAATTTGAACGATTTACGGTGCCACCCGTTATGGATGGTTTGAAGAGGGTAAAAACAAGCACATGATGTTTTGATGCCTCTACTGACTACTTTTCATTTGGAGCGCAGTATCGGATTTAGGTTTACTGTCCAAGGTGAAATCCTGACACGCAGTCCGTTTGTTTGGCTGAATGATGGCGTACTCTTTGAGTTCCAAATGTATGTGACGTAAATATGGAGTCGGGAGAGTTGGTGTTCTTGCAAAATGTTCCACTAGTCAGTTTTCATCATGAGTCTTTCAGATCGTTTTCCGATTAAAGCAACCCCTTTCCACACTGTAAGAGACATACTCAACACTTCCCATTTCTGTCAGTATTCTTGTTTCTCCCGTTTCCCTATGGCTTTAAAACAAGCAAACATGCCTGGTTTAGTTTTATGTTATTTTGCACTGCATCAGTGATGCAGAAAAATGACACAAGATGTGACGCACAGACATCAGTATTCCTGACCCCAAAAACCTTGTTTTACACAATACCTTTGTGGCTTGTTCTCTTCACTCAGCCTTGACTAAGGCAAGGGAAGAGGCGCTTGTTAAGAAGCATGAAGAAGTGAAGCACTTCCTATGTATTTCCTTTTTCTCCCACCGGAAAGCCCATTAAATGTCAATGAGGTATTCTCCCTTTACAGTAAGAAATGTAAAGCAAGTCTTAAGTGTGCAGGTGACCTTAAGTGCTGGAGATAAAAGAAAAAGAAACATTTAAGGCACACATGCTGATACATTAACTATTTGTGAGAATTTGCTCCGTTTGGTAGAGCAAGTCTAACACATGAAATCCTTCCTCATAAAAGCTGAACCTTCACACTTTATAAATGCAGTTATTTTATCTGTGCTGTTTGCTTGGCAGGGTAAGCCTGATCATTGCTCAACCCATTTCATCTGGGAGAAAAAAGTGGTTTAAGTTCAAACAGGATGAGGGGACAAAGGAAACAAGCAAATGTTAAGGTTAATACCTTTGTTGTGTATGCAAGATTTCTCTGCATGCCAAAGAGCAGAGCGTGACCCTAACATGACACTTGAAGTTGGCTTAGGAGCCCAATCCATTCTCTGTCATTAAACTGATGCAGGCTATGAACACATGTAAGTGCAGTTGACTCACAACTGTAACTTGTAATGTTACTAAGCCTGGTAATGCATTTTTAACTCTCCCTGCCTTGAGCGCACTGTGCCAGATTGTCAGAAGCGCAAGATGTCCTTTTTAAACCAGAGGCACAAAGCAGCTTATGTGCAGACGACCCTGATGGTATGGTGCCTGTAATGATTCAGACTGGGCTATACGTTTGTCTCACTCATGCATTCGTCATTGAGGTCCCAGCTGTCTTTGTTTTCATGTTTTCTTTCACATCTTCACCTCTGCTTTTTGTTTTTGTTTTCTTCATCTCCCTTCTGCCTCCCATTCCTTATTCACTTTACCATTGCTTCCAGATTGTGCTGCTGCCTCTTTCAATCTTCAAGCATTCATTCAAATAACCTAGTTATTGTCAGCTTTCTGCTATGCCCTGATTTCTTAAATATACTGTATGCAAAAAACCCAGTTCACCTCATTGGAGTAAAGGATTAAGAAAAAACAGTTAATACAGACAGATTTTCTTGGAGAAAAATTGTATTTCGTGGTCAGTCATATGAATAACAGGTTTCCTAGCTTGTTTTTCTACATGTGTGCATGTGCATGACAAAAAGTGCAAACAGGCATATTATCGCTGTGACAGAAGAGTGGCAGGATGAAAGGACAAAATAATTCAATCCAAAGCCGATTTAAGCTTGACCTTAAATAAATAAAGTCAAAATAAATTGGTTGCTACAGCTGCAGACTATTTTTAAGAAAATCAGACACATGTGCACGTTGAAAGACAAACTGTGTGGTCTCTCACCACAGAGACTGTGCTTGCTTAGAGCCATCAGTTTCAACGCTCGAAATAAATAAAAAGTTGTCAGGCTGCAGTGTCACGTATCACTAATGCACATAAAATATCCACCCCTGGTTCAGAAATATGGTGGAAGGTAGGACAGAAGTCACCCTATGCTCATAGCCGATTATCAAAATATAAGACCGGCACATCGAGGCAGTATCAACCCTATGGCACCTTATATTACTTACTCACTTAGAGATAATCTGACATTGTAATCAGATGGATACCCAGAGAGAAATGTGTGTTTTCATCAGGGATCGTCAGCATGAAGAGATGGATATGCTATTCATTTAATCAGCGGGCTGCAACACTGCAGCAAAACTGGGTATCAACGATGTTAATGAAAGCTCTTTGTACTCATCTGAATAATTGTAATGAAGTCTTTTCAGGTGGTTGACACTGAAAATTTAGCATTTTGGGATCTTTAGTGTGGCAGACATTTGCTACCCAGCTGGTACCAGGTATGGGGATTAGGTGGGAAGGGCACCTCCAGGGACACGGGGCGGAAAGTGTGTGTGTGTGTGTGTGTGTGTGTGTGTGTGTGTGTGTGTGTGTGTGTGTGTGTGTGTGTGTGTGTGTGTGTGTGTGTGTGTGTGTGTGTGTGTGTGTGTGTGTGTGTGTGTGTGTGTGTGTGTGTCATGACGTCAAGTCTAGACAGGCCATTTCACAGTGTGCATTCATGCCACGCAATGACAGCTGATGAAGAAGTGCTCCTAATAATCACCACTCGTTGCTGTTGAGGCTTTCGATTTGAAGTGTCGCCAGTCTTTACAATACTTGTCATTATTCCAATATGTTTTTAATCTGACAGTTTATACTAAAAGATGTTTGCTTCATTCTGGCAATTTCATAGGTTTATGTGCTTTTATTTGTAGATTACCGTGTGTGTGTGTGTGTGTGTGTGTGTGTGTGTGTGTGTGTGTGTGTGTGTGTGTGTGTGTGTGTGTGTGTGTGTGTGTGTGTGTGTGTGTGTGTGTGTGTGTGTGTGTGTGTGTGGGGTGCATGCACTGCTTGTAAATGTCATTTGTGTAAACTTGAATTTGTCACTGCGCCCCTTACTCCATACGTACAGTCAATGGCTGTAACTAGTAACTGTTTTAATTTTCCATTACTCTTCAGATTGTTTCCGAAATTGATAGAATAATCATTTATAAAAGGTGTAAAAATAAATAAATAAATAAATAATTAAAAATGTGAAAAATTCTCATCACAGTTCACCACAGCCCAAAGTGACATCTTCACATTGCTTGCTTTGTCCAACCAATAGTCCAAGACCACAAGACTCTACATTTACTACCATAAATGTCAAAGAAAAGCAACAATTCCATTTAAGAAACCTGAACCAGGAAATATTTGCCATTTTTGCAAGAGTGTGACTGATTAATTTACTTTTAATGGACTAATCAACAAACAGAAGAGTTACAGTAGAGTCCATAATATTGACCATTATTAGTACATCATGTACACAAACAGAGAACATGGGGGAACACAAACAAGATGCAGGATCATCGCAGAACATTTACCAGTTGTCTGTGATCACCAACGGGCAAAGAAAGAATGCAAACATATCTCAGAACAAAATCACGACGCTTTAGTCATCATCGACCCAATGTGGTTCTTATTACTATCAAATAGGACCACAGTGTGTGTTACTTTACCCAGCAGGGCAGCTTTTCTTTTGTGCTGGAAAAGACTCAACCAAAAGTGAAATAATTTGTAAATTGTCATTTGGGTTTAAAGCAGATGCTGGCAGTCGCAGACTGTTCTGATTTAGGAGTTCTGAGGACAAACGTGTAACTGATCTCTATTTGAGGCCTCATTCAAGGATATTACCCTGTTTGATGTCAGGTTTTTTATTTCACTTGGTGAATGGTGTATCACAGATACTATAAGGGACAGCCCATTTATATCTTAAAGTGCATTAGCCGAACCAACTTTTGAAGTTAAAATGTTTAAATCATTCAGCAGCAGTATGTCGTCTATTTTTTACAATGCAAGTTTATAGTGCAGGGTCTAGTGTCAAGTCAGTCGAGTTAACGCACTACGTTAATTGTCATATGCATGATTTAAAAAAAGAAGTTTTCCCTCTACAGTGAAATCCTTTTTGTGCTTTATACTCTGTTTTAACTAGGGCTGCAACTAACAATTATTTTCATTATCAATAAATCTGTCAGTCATTTTCATGATTAATCAATGAATAATTTAGTCCATAAAAGCTCAGTTTTGTCTTCTTTTCTACAATCGACAGTCCAAAACCCGAAAGACTCTTCAATTACTTACATAAAAGACGAAGAAAAGCAGCAAATCCATGCTTTTAAGAAGCTGAAACCGGCAAATATTTGACATTCTCGCTTGAAAAATGAATGAAATGAGAATCTATGATCAAATATTTGGCAACTAATTGTGGATACGACTTATCAATTCATCGACTAGTTGTTGTAGCTCTAGTTTGTTTGGTTTTAAAGAGCTGTAATATAAAAAAATATATAATATAAATTAAATGAATATATAAATATCAAGGGAGATACAGAAAAAAACATACACTATAGGGCGACAAGTGTGCAACAACAATGAGTATACATCCATGTGCACTTGATATTGTATAGGCACAGCAGCCTATACTGTATGTGGATATGGTAAAGTGGAATGTAAATGGGAAAGTTGTGGTGATTAGTCATTCAACTTTCAACCAGTGACTTAAACTTTAAACACCTGTGTCAGTCACAATGGCACATGACATAAATGGGGCCAGGAGGGGTCCAGAGTGTCGAAGAGAATTATTTACATACACTATCAAAGCTTATTATCTCAAATATTAAGAGGTGCCACATTTGTTTAAATCACATTTGTTAATTATGTGCATAAATGAGAGGGATCGGTGTGTGTTTCAGGCATGGCCTCACACGGGAACTGTTTACTTAAAAACAGACAGTGCTGTGACTGCAGGTTGATGGGTGTATCAACAGCTGAAGTGTTTTTCACCTCACTCCAGCTCCAGCCGCAGCTTGTTCCTCAATGAAGTAAGCAAACTTTATTACTAGAGGCCTCCCTCACTGGTCCCAGTGCTCCCTCCCATCACTGTATTGTAGCTGTTTTGTTCAAAAACACTGTCTGCTTTTCGTTAGGGAGACTTCAAAGAGGGTTTCAGTGTTTCAACTTTCAAGAGTGAAAAAAAAAAAGAAGCTGATTAGCAACATGTTTGCGTTTTGTTCAAGATAAAAGCTGGTAAAAAGCGTGAAGGCAGAAATGTATGAGAAAGTGTTGTTCATGCTGACTGTGAATCTGAAACCATACCTGCATCCATACCCAACAACAAACAGCAAGCTTCAACAGTAGCCTAATTTAGACCAAATGGGGATACAGGGTAGTAGGTTCAAACTGCGTTGACTCGTATTGGAAATGAAGACCATTTCAAGCTGGTTACATTTTTGGATGAATTCTGAGACAACAGCCAGAAAAGAGAGAATATGAATTCAAGAAGACTATCTGCTTTTGATTTTGCGGTGTAATTGCTTTCTTATGTTTTACTGGCATTCACCTCTAAGTTTGGTTTATTAACTCGTTGTCACACTCGGTAAACTCTTCCTGCACTATTAGCATCATGACTTCCACAGAATCCTAAAATTGCTCCTCTCTGTATTTTCACAGCGTGTTTTGAGCTTCACTTTTTGTTTCCCTGAACTCTAACCCCTCAATCTCTCAACAAAAACCAACTTGCTTCAGTAAAGCTAATAAGATACACCACAACAAATGCATATACTATATTTCTATATAAACAGCAAATGTCTGAGTTTCCCTACATTTTTCAAATGTTCCTGTCTTTGTAAGATGAAACATGACACTCTGATTTTCTGATCATATAGTGATGTTAAAATGACTTATGTACTACTTGGCTGCAACCAATTAAAGGGCAACTGTGTAGTCTTGGAGAAGAAATCCAAACTCGGAAGTACAATATTTACAATATTAATGAGGTAATGATACAAACTCAGAAATATTTATTCTTTCCATAACTGAATAAACAAGCTGTTCTCAAAAGAAAATAAGATCCCCAGAATGCTTATTTTCCTAAAACACAGCAGGAAAAGAATGATAAGAAATGTTTTATGGACAGGGAAACTTTACTGCGTCGGTAATGAGCGACAGCTCTGGTATGTGTTTCACACAGCAGTTGTCCCTGTGTTGGATTTGAATATGCAATGAATCATCAAGTTTCCAAGAAGCATACAATACAATCATTAAGATTCATGTCTCCCAGGTCTCAAACCATGCATACATGTTAAACATTCATATATTGTGTGCAGTACATGGAATAAGTAATTGCACTCCTTGTTTCAGGCTGCCTTCATTTGCAACAGAGGGTTGAAAAAGTATGGTTGACTGAGAGCAGAGGGAGGGAGGGAGGGAGGGAGGGAGGGATGGCTGGGCGAGGTGTTTTCCTCAGATCAGATTTCTATCCATTTGATCCCAGAGAGGGTTTCTCTCTTGAATCGCAGACTGACATCACATACTTTTTTTTCCCACAGTGTAATATTGTCAGAAATGTTGAAATCATAGCATTGATGAATGTTGACACATGTAAAGGGCATACAAGTACATTTACACTGGCAAAATATGAAACTTGTTTTTTTTCCTCTGCTCTTTTTTTGTCTGTTAGCGCAGGGCTTCAATCTGTATAGATCGATGTAGAATTGTTTTATCACATCAAGATATTTCTAAGAGGACTTGAGTGAGTTTAATTAGGGTACAAAATAAATTATTTCCCCCCCTGCCAAATGGCTAGTGAGTACAAGCCACTCAATAGATTATCATTGTATCTTTGGCTGGTAAGTGAAGGAAATCTACCAGCATCTTGCGTAGTTTACCAGCATAGGCTGGTGCCTGGTGCTGATTGTGAGCCCTGAGTTAAGGACTGTATGATAGCTAATTAACAAGCTTGCACAAACACTGGTGGTAAATATTAAGTTTTAGTTAAGATTATTCTCTCTTACTAACAAGAAAATACCCCAAAATATGATGTATCATTTTGCATAAATATTTTACAACTCAAACAGGGATTAATCCTTCTTGGAAAAGCAAAAGATATCAATTTCCTTTGCCAAGGGTGGCCTCAGTAGACTATTTTGTAATGCAGCCACAAGATATGTTTTATGATATCTTGTCCTGACTGGAAATTGTTGCTCTCTTTCCATTGCTAACATGATAGTTTGCTTTGTTGCTCTCTGCACCTACACAGTGAACTAACAGCCAGATGTGTCAGTGTCAGGCAAGTAAAAAGAATTTTGAAAGTTATTCTGGGAAATGCGAGTCGTAATTTAAGTTAGAAGTGGACACGAGAAGTTTAGGGAACTTTGATGGCAAAAAAAATACAATAGGTTACTGATTTTGCCAGAGTCATTCATTATTGAATTCATAGAAAATTAAACATAATCTGTACAGTGAGCAAATTAGACAAAAAGTCTTCAACTGATGAGTCAGTGCTTGACAGGGTCAGTAAAACACATGACTTTACTGACATGCTTTTTTTGCCTCTCGTGACTTTTGGCTAATTCTGTCTCAGTGGAAAGTATAAAACTCCCTTTTCCTTTTATAATTACAGGTTATATATAGAGACTATAAAGGAAAGTGTTAAAGGGCAGAAAAGGAGAAGGAACAGGAAAGAGATTAGCAAAGCAATGAGGTATTACTCATGGTGCACTTATTTGATTTATGGTATGTAGTTTTGCTGCCAGCATCCCCCAAGAATCATGATGTCATGTTTTGAAATCCTCCTGTCGGACCAATAGGTGGCAGAAGTTGCCAACAAGATCCAATGAGACGTGACTGACATTCCACCATTTCCAGGCAAAGATGAGAGAAACTTCCTAGTCAATCTCTCAAGTGCCACTTTGTCTGATAGCTTTCCACTCCAGTGAGAGGTGTGAGTAAAAAGAGTGGGGGAGGAAAGAAGGAAGGAAGGGAGGGAGGGAGGGAGGGAGAGCACAAGGGAAGGGAGGTAAATGTCACTGAAAGCACTTCGTGATGTTTAAACATTTGCCAGCCTCACAGTTCGTCACTTCTTGGCAATAACCTTACTATGAGCAACAATAGCAAAACAACAGGTCACGAGATTGCAAAGGAAGTAACCTCACCAGACGCAGGAGGATAATTTTAACCAGTACAAGTAGAACCTTGTAAAGAAAAATGCATGTACTTGCTAATGCAATGTGATAGGATTTTTATAGTTCTTGAGTGTGGTGGTTACAAGTTTGATGAGCGTGTACAAACAAACATTGAGGACAAATTAATGGAAAACATGTTGTGAAGAGGACATCATTCAGCTGAGCTAATGAAAACATCTCCCCCTCCATCCTGCCTTACTTGAACATCTTTAAAAGGAAAATATCTAACTGAGTACACATTTCATAATAAGTTTAATCCTTTGTCAAGGATAAACTGGGACACTGTCTCTCTGTAATGACAGTCCACCTTAAATATATCTTTGGAGTTACACAGACCTCCTTTTCTTCAAAGGAGATCAGCAGTTATGGTAAACGTGTGTTCAGTCAGTCACAATGGATGTCAATAGTCATCCAAAAAAAGAGCAAGATGTCCCAGTTCTAAAGGTGCATGAGTAACATGGAGGATATGACTAGCATATCATGTTTTGTGCTGTTGAGTGAGTTTGTCAGCATCACGAATAGAGGGCGACAGCAGACGCTGTCGTCTGGCTGTCATTCCTAACCTTACCCAAGATTGTTTCGTTTTTTTTTCATGGACTGAGAAGTAATATGATGAGAATCTGCCATACATACTGAGCAGAAATGGCATTTTATCACTACGAGGTGTTGAAGCAAAGGTTTCTAGATGTGGTTATGAAAGGTTGAGCACGGCCAGATCCAGAGTACTGTAGGTGTCTAGTTTGCAGACAGCATCTGCAACTGCATCCAGAATCTGTTGGCAAGGGACAAGATTGTAGTATCAGAACCAGTCGGGTTTCTGTTTGTAGTCACAGTTGTATTGACCAATTACATTTGTGCATCTGTTATCCAGATATTCTGGCTACACTGGAAGCCCTGAAATATTGGTTTATGACTCGAGAGGCTAAATCGTTGTCAGTCAATAACCAGTGGGTTTCAAGACTGGTACATGCAGACTGATTCTTTTTTCTGAGTATTAAATAGAGAAATGGTGTTTGATGCGAGAAGATGCTATGACAGGGGCCTGGATTCTGAAGATTGTAAAGGGACTTTATTGTCCTGATATTAGTCCATCAGGAAATGCCCCCACAAAGCTCTGCTAATCACATGACAGTGTTTTGCCTTAGGTGAGAAATGGGTAAAGTTATGGTAAAGGCACTGGTTGGATGTTTTTTAGTGTCTACCAAATCCTGCAAAGCAGATAGGATTGGAACAGACCCTAAGCTAGTGCCCTATCGTTAAAGAGAGTGCACAGGAATGTGTCTTAAGAATAATAAAAAATAGGATGCTTGTAGACATTTCTCTATAAAAATGTATTTCTCTTCAAAAGAAATGCCTGCTTGATGCCAGTGACAGGACTGACTGGTGGTTGAAACAGGGGAAAGTGATGGCAGAACAGACACGGTGATTCATTTTGTGAGCATGTTGGTTTCTTCCTCAAGTTACTTATACAGACAAATAAAGTTGTTGCAAACGAAGCC
The DNA here is from genome assembly GCF_965226575.1 of Pagrus pagrus. Lineage (NCBI taxonomy): Eukaryota > Metazoa > Chordata > Actinopteri > Spariformes > Sparidae > Pagrus > Pagrus pagrus. The sequence continues at coordinate 11,486,335 of NC_140192.1, read as the reverse complement.
ATTGTGAACGGATGTTCTTGCTCCCAATTAGCAGACAAGAAAGAAACCACATGTTCACTGAGCTCAATGTCAGCGTGGCCTTGAAAATAAACCCAGACTCTTAACAATGGCTTGTGCATCCACTGGGAAATTTGGCATGAAAAGAGGTAAACTGAAATTCACACTGAAGAGCTTAGTGATTTTGGTCAAATGAAATGTAATAAATACTTTTGGATGTTTCCCTTTAAATTGTACTGCATATTATCATAATACTTTTCCACCAAATGATTGTATACCATTTCAAACAGTACTACAACAGTAATGGCTTGGAAATAAACATGTCTTTAACCTAGAAAATGACTTGGTTGCTGAAAATCCACTGTCCAATCTGTACTGTTGGCATTTCTGTCATTAGGTTTCACATGGCAGCAGTAACATCAGTTATGATAATGACCACTCCATAAGCTTAATGGCATCACATCTGTCTACAGGAGCTGACAACATCAAGAAATATTGGAGTCGTTACTACCAAGGGTCGCAGGGTGTAGTCTTCGTGCTGGACAGCGCTTCATCAGATGAGGACCTTGAGGCAGCACGTAATGAGCTCCACTCAGCCCTGCAGCACCCGCAGCTCTGCACACTGCCTTTCCTCATCCTTGCCAACCACCAGGACAAGCCTGCTGCAAGAACGCCAAACCAGGTAACCGAGCCCATTCACAGTTCTGGTGTTTATTTATTCCTTTTTTTTTTTGTGTAGTTTTTTTTAAGTCTCTGGGTGGGTTTGAGAGAGAGTGCAACGTGGATACTCCAAAGAAGCCATGGGGCTGGAATAGCCTGTCGAGTTGCATTTTGTTTTAGACTTCTTTAGTGTCCAACCTCATCTCTAGAAGACTTATTTTCAGACCTCAGTGGAGGGTGGAAGCAGGATTTCCATTCGAGCCATGTTTAGAGGCACCATAGCTGAAGAGTCTTCTATGAGTTTTGGCAAGAAACTTCAGTGCCTGTCATTGCAGTAACCTGATTATCTGCTGGTGGAAACTACTGTTGAGGAAGGCTGTCGAGCTGAAAAAGGAGACTTCTTAGACTTGATTTGTCCTCATTGCTGTACACTTACAGTAGTAGATCTGCATGTGAATGCAGAATCTGCAGGCAATGGACAAGACGTAGGTAATGAAAGCATTGTTGCATTGGTTGTCTGTTTGTAGTCTGAGTAATATTTACCAAAAACGTTTAAGCAGGCTTTGGTTGCACTCTGTGTGGAGAGCAAAAGGAAAACATTGTCTGAAATATAATCTCGGATCACAGTGGCTATTGTCTGGCGATTTAGCTTTTTATTAACTTTTTTATATAATTGTGCATTCATCCATATCAACATATATGCTTATAGAGATTAGCCTCCCTAAGCTTGAACTACTTTCTTGGTCTCAAGTTGCTATTCAGACTTTAAACAATGACCAGTGCACAAAAATGGAGGTCTTGGCCTAGATATCCATTATCCGGATATTCCCTACCTACACCAGAAGCCCAGAAACATTAGCCAATACCCCGAGAAGCTAAATTGTCTGAGATGATAGCCGATAGTTTCCAAAATTGGGATTGCCCAAAGGAATTTGGAGTCAAGAAGGACTGTGGCTTTTGTTGTCGCAAAGGCAAAAACTTTGGTGTGGAACGACTTTGTGGGTGATGTGGGAGTAACTCCTGAGACATTTCTGAACTCAACAGACATGCCTTCTGTGGAGGAGGCACAATCGTATGACTTTGAAGCTTTACATATCTTGGATGAAGGTTCACTCCGCAATTCAAAAGGCTCTTAATGCTGTTTGGTTTACTTGGTCATGCCTCTGCAGTGGTGCAACAAGGTGTGCTTCAGTTTTTGGGGTATTACACTGCCCAACCTCCTAGGAAAATCTTTTGTCAAGGTGCTGTAAAAGAGACTTGACTTGACTTTAATGCAAATGTCATCCTGATTGATGAACAGACCAACTTTTTACCCTTGTAAGGTTACTGTTTTTAGTGACTAGATGAATATTAATATGGATTCAAGCAGCAGAAATGCATTTCTCCTGTAGTGTTTCTTTGCTCACTTTTGGGGACAAGAAGCAGCTTGAATATCTGAAAAGAACTTTGAGAAACTACTGCTCCCTCAAATTGAACTAAAAACACTTATCCCGACAGTATAAACAGAAACATTTAACACAAATATCTGACAAAACAATGTTCCAATATCAGTGAGGTTTTTTTTTTAATGTAGCAGGATTTTAATCTCAACTTTTTGAATACATTCATCTGTTTTGTAGGGCATGTGCTTCTAAGATGCATGCTTTGTATCCATGGTGGTAAATGGTCCATGAAACAACTTTTGCTCTGGAAGACAGATTCCCCCTAATTTTTTGTTCGCCTTGATGTTTTTCTATTTATTGAAGTGGCAGCAGATCAAAGTTTGGCGTTTAATCTTTGAAAACCTTTGTGACTTTTCTTTATGACTGCAGATTACTCCATATTATTCTGGGCAGGTTTTGCTCTCCTAATCCTCTCTATATATTGACTTAGTAGGAAACAATATACTTCTGACTGAGCATCAACCATGATGAAGCACATTTACAATACATATTTTTTTGTCTTGTCATGTTTTTTTGTTTGTTTTTTTTGTCTCAAGGCAAATGGCAGTTTTTGGGTCCACCAACAGGCAGGTTGTAATAGTTCAAGGATAGTAGAAGTGTCATGTAGTGGTCATGGGGTAGTAGGTCATATCACCACCTCCCCTCAGGACAGAATTAATCACTGTTAGTGGAGGCAGTAATGAAATACAGCACAACTCGGGTAGTCTGTCCCACTTCTCTCTCCCCCTCTCCCTCTGTGCCAGCCATGCTTTACCACTCTACTTCCCTCCAAGAAGGAGCCTCTTGGAGTGGCATGTTGTGGATAGCGTTCCCTGTGCAATGCTCAAGTTTCAAAAACCTGGAACCTTACTTTCCTGGACACTGACAAAATCACACACATGCAGACGTACAGTATACACACGCATGTATCATCTACAGAGGCCTACTTAATGTTTCTGATGCCTGGAGAGAGGACCATCTGCAGTTCCTAGCCTAGACCACCGGTGTTGCTGCTCTTCAGTGATGTGACATCTGCAGTGGAAAATTATAAAGAGAACATTTTTATGCCAGATTCTGCTGTGACCCAAACAAAATGCATCTGAGGAAATCCTACAACGCCACCTGAATCAGTTTAACTTAATAAACTAATTAGCATGGACTGGTTGCACTTGAGCCACAAGCCACTATAGTCACGGAAACCCACTAATCTTATTGATATTTTAAATGGAAACTGCTTGCTTTAAGCCCAGCAACACTGGTCTCTTTGTCGGCCCTCATAACGTAGCCAGTTAATCCAGTCTGTGAGCTGCCCACACTTGCCCACTGGTCTTAGCGTGATGTGTCCTCTGCCACCATTGCATCAATCTCTGGAAGTATTGACTTTTCTGAGCTGTTTGCAAACACTGATCACACGTGAGCATGGAGGGATGAGAAAAATGTCGCCTAAAGGCTTTTTTCGCACCTTGACAGAAGGTCTATTTCAGTTCATTGTGAAGGACTTACATAAAGTGAGTTGATCAGGGCGGCTGAGGATTCTGTTGTTACTGCTCTAGTTGCTTTCATAGTGTGTCCATCAGCTGAACTTAATTGGGCATGTGGACAATGCATTGTCCAGGTACACTGTCCTTACATGTATTCACATTCAACAAAAGAAACCCATACATGCAATTACAATATTTTTTTTAATTTCTAGTTGCTTTTATCCATTTCTTATACAAACTATGGTAAGGTTAACATCCACTTTCATACCTCCTGTTTAACTTATTTATGTCAAGTTGTTGATCTTAAATCTTGACATAAGGCTTTGAAATCTTATGTCAGTGGAGACAGACATCTAATTGACTAAAATAATTCACTACTGTAAGTCTAATAATAGACTGGGTCTCTGAATGCCGCACTCTTAGCACTGGGCTCAGTTGTTGGTGCAAAGAAGTCCCTTATTTGGCATGGATTTAAAAGTGTGTGTATATTGTTCGTAATGTGTTTGAAATTTGATTGTTATTATGAGTGTGACCATGCCTGTCTGACTCATGGCTGTGTCACTGAGTGAGCTTGGTGTTCAGTGACTCATGATTAATCTTTGCTAAGATGAAACTAAATTTTAGACCAACTATGAAAGAAATAATTGATTCTCTGCCTCTATTGTACGTCAAGCTCACCCTTGCTTGTTCTCTAATAAGCCACACTGTTAAAAATGAAGCAGCAAAAAAAAATTGATGCCCACTCAACCACTGGAGAGTGCAAGAGGGCAAGCCCTCCACATGTTAACCAAACATTTGTTCAACATCTGCAGGGGTCTTCCGGGAGTTTATTTTCAGTTCTCCCCAGGTTCCCATGTTATCGCTTTTAGTTCACAGCAGCTTCAGTCCACTCAGTTATGGGACTTTGCATCTTAGAAACATAAAGATAAAATATATTGCGTCGGATTAAAACATTATTACAGCATGCTGTTGCAAATGAAAAACTGGTACAGGCTTCAAAGTTAATGTTTTTTTAGCTGTTAGCAGTCATCACACATCATCCCACACTACCGCATTGCTAAAATTAATATTTGTCTCGTAATTGTAAATTAGAATTTGCTTGTAATTGTAGTTATAAGCAGGATTGAGAGGGTTTTGCTCGTTATGCCCACTGGTGAGGTACATTGTTCCTTAGGGTTCCTTGCTTATGGTTCGTCTTCAGGAAGTTTGGGAATATTTATGTGTTCATATTACTTATTGATAAAGGTTGTCAAAATGCTCTACTGTAGAGCTGAGTTGCTTAATATTAAATGAAAGTTACACTAAAAGTACCAAGGTACATGTCAGACACAGGTGGCGAACCACTCTTAGCACTGGCCTTGCTGGTACAGTGTAAGTGCAGCATGTCTCCTCAGCTGAGGATAAAAGCTCAATTAAAGATGTGCCACTTCCTATTTCTAAGATTTTATCATCCTCTGCAGCAGCAGCAAGGTTGTTGGGAGCATCACAGCAAGGCCTCGGAGTGAACCCTAGAAAGTGTCTGTTGATGTACAGTGTGTCCAGCTGCATTGCTGAAAACAGTTAACACATACAATATCACTCGTTTATTTAGGTTCTGGAGTATGTCTGCTTGCATTACATTTCTTATTGAATTTGTTGCATAACTACAGTATATGAGATATTATATGTTGTTATATGCTCTGTGTATGTATACATACAGCTAAGTTACTACAAGTAGAAGCTTAAAACATACAATGAGGCAAAAATGATGTTTTTCTTTGCCCAGAAACCAGTTTGTAAGTTCAAGGAAAGTAGGTTAACATTCTCATTTTCCTCCTGCTCCCACATCCATACCTGAAAAAGTCTGCATCAGTCGTACTGTGATGTCTGTTTCCACAGGACCCAAAAAATCTCACTTACGCTTGTATCCTCTAAAAGTCTTGTATAAGACACCATATATATACTAGTATGTTATGTTTCTTTTCATTATTTATTAGGATTTCCAGTAGCTTCTTCCTAAGTAAACAAGTCCTGCTAAGGGTCAGTGCACATTACTTTGAGATGTTTTGGGCCAGTGGAGTTACTTCACTCAAACGTTTGCGTCATAGAAGCTTTACTGTTCATTAGGTCATCGCCAGGTCAGGAGGGTAAAGTGTACAAATACTGTACTTTGTAGAGAAGATTATTTTTTGTTCACCATTATAAATTTTAACTGTAATAACTGGTAAATTGAAGTGGTAGATGATAATTCGAGCGAAATTAGATTGTGAATTGCAAACAATCCTCTTATGTTTTTCTCATAATAAGTCACTCATCAATAATCAGTTGTTTTTTTTTTTAAAGTAAAGGCTGTTATAATGTTTTAGATTACTGTAATCCATAACACCTTTAGACTAACCTTTTCAACAAGAGTCATAACCTTTGATCCACCATAACAATTTGCTCCAGAAAACTCAGTCTGGTTACATCCTTAGTAATCCCTTTGAAATATTTAAACGTTTTAAGCATGTCTAAATGTTTATTAGACAAGTCACTCTTAATTAAAACAAGAGGTCATGCATAATGTTTTGCGTATATCATATGTGATGCATGGATATAATGCTGCTGGTCTAGCCAGAGTGTCCCCCTTCAATCCCTGACTCAAGTAAAAAACTATGGTGAAACTATGGTTTGAAACACATTAAACTTTGTGTAAATGTGACCATTTCCAGTTAACATAAGTTTCATATTAGGGCTGATATATTTTAATAGCACCTCAGAGGAATCCCCACTAACAAATAAGATTTAATTGCTTGGAGCAAAAATAAATTGGCACCTAAAACTTCCAAGCAGCTTGCAAACACATGATGACAAGATGACAACTGCAGCGGGATTAAGAGAAAAAAAAGTTTGAAGTATCGATATAATTTAAATCAAAACAAGGTTTGCTTAAGAAATAGCATTGATAAACAGTAAAATACTGATACATAGCTATCTTACTGTGGCTTAATCAACAGAATGGGATATACATATAATGATGTAAAAACAGCAACAAAAAAAAGGAAAATTACTTCCTTGTGTTTCTGGGCTTAATCTACTAAACAAAGTGGCTATTGGAGTCCATAGTACAAATGGTTACTTCTGAGGTGCATTATTAACATTGTACTCTTTGTTTCATAATATGTTTTGATTTTCCCGTCATCTCAGAAACCTAAAGCCTCAATTGGCAGTGATACGCTTTGAAGCTTTCTTCTGTAAATCATGTTAAACGTCCCATATGGAATTTAAAAGGATGCTTTATGTAAATATGAAAGCGCACATTCCCTTGGACAATTATATGGTGTATAATGTTACAAACAGATGGATGGAAGTCTGTAGAGAAAACCATGAAGTGCGTCTGTCACTGAAGGTCTATACATGATCTAGCTTGGTAAATTAGATTAGGCCCACAGATGAATGAAGTTATGTGTTGTCGTGGAGTTTTATTGGAACATGTATTAGATTTTGCAAACATCCCTCTGACTCCTGCAACAGCTCTCCATCTGAACTCCTCCAAAAACAGCAGTACCATTGCAGATTCCTGTGAATATTTGATGAGCACCACCCATGAAACAAGCCCAACTTTAGTTGGTCCGAATTCTATTGGCAGCTATTCTGGCGATGACACTATACACAGATGACGTCTCCATGTTGGCCCTCTTCTCACAGCAACCACCCTGTTGACAGAACAAGGTGGCTCATTTCCTTAACACACATACATACCATTTGCTAGTGCTGTTTTCTGGGGCACTCCTTGTTTACGGTGTCACGTTAGGGACTTAGGGTGTTTCTGGCACTGCTTGAGCGAGGGGTGAGAGAAGGTGGCGGTGGGGTAATGCAGCTCAGTGGGCCTGTTAAGGCCTCACTGGGGCCCTCTGTGCTGGTGCAAGTGTTTTTCAGGAGCAGGGTGGGTCTGGACGAGGTTGAAGGAAATGTGGGACAAAATTCCTTGTTGACATCAATCTCCTGCTGTTGGGGGGCCCAAGGAAGCTGGGGAGGAGTGGAGGGGAGGTCACCCTGTTGATATAACACCTCAACAAAGCAGGTCTGTTTGGATGGATGGGCCTAATGGACTGCATCCACGAGAGGCTCTTGTTTGAGAAAAGGCTGTCAGTGTTTGAAGGCAGAGGGAGAGGTCTTTTTGGTTCTATTGGCGCTTGTCTTATTTGAGGAAGAGATGGAAGACAGAACAAAACTGATGAAACACTGCCCGAAGAGAGCAAAAGAACATGGGTTGAGTCACAGGGAAGACATAACACAGGGTAGAACTGTCTCATGTGGAAACCATTGACCTTATAAAATATGGATGGCGCTTCTGGGACTGAAAAGTGAAGCCCATGCAAAGTGCCTTAAATCTGCATTCTTTCTAATGGCCAGCAGGGGGTGACTCCATTGCCTGCATAGAGAAGTCCAATTGTATGTAAGCTTATGAGAAAATGACCATACTTCTCACTTCATTTATTACCTCAGAAAGCAGTTTCCTAATGACTTTATGGTCTCAGTCACTAGTTTCAAGTCTTCTCCAACATAGCATGATGTTCATTTTATAAATTATGGTCCCAGAGTAAAATAGGCAATAAAGCAGGGTATGCTTTAAGGCATGGCTACCTTGTGACTGAGAAGTTGCTACCATGTCTTCGGGTTCTCAGTCAGATCCAATCAGGATATCCTCCCCAGCTCCACCCCCTCGTCCGAATATGGTTGCTTCTGGCCACGAAAAACCAAGATGGCAACGGCTGTAAAATGCCAAACTGGAAAATGGGAGTCCTCAAATCAATGGGTGACGTGGTGGGTTGACATGTGCTGACAACATGAGAGAAGACCGGAAAGCTGGAATGAAATTTAAAAAAGAAATCTTTTAAGCAGAGTAAAAAGGGGTGGCAACAGCAGTAAAATGCCAAACTCAAAAGCGGGAGTCTGACAGATCCTCTAGATGGAAGCATTGAAACAATGTGGTTAAAGTCTCCAAATGACTGAACGGAAATGGAAACCCCTCTACACTATCTTTTCTTTCTGTCACACTCTCAGTCCTTTACTCATCCACACACATGCATAAACTCAAGTCGATCCAGTCCGGAACAGTCCCTTTATCCTTTAGTCCATTGTGAGGAAAAACAGTGCCTGGTATGAATTGGAGCACATCTGTTTTCAGTGTACCAAAGCTAAATCTGATGTTGCTTATTCATTGTGACAAAGTTACACCATACAGACAAGCAGCCATTCAAATGCGTCATACACTCAGAGGCCATTTACTGCCACACCAGTGAAAATAACCAAGTGAATTACAGAAGGTTGGCGTTTATTGTTAAATTGTGTTTTTTAAACACTGTTCCAGCTCTCGTTGTATCAATTTCCAGGAAATCAAGTCGACTGCACCAGACTGACAGATTTTCACCTCCTCACCAACCAGCATACAAACAAATATTAATCATCAGTTTGCCATATTTTGATCGAAACAGATTGGCAGACATGCACTCAGACACAGTGTATGTATGACGCAGACATTGTTTGTTTCATATGTACCATATGCGACATGTTTTCCGCCTTCAGTTTATCTGAGAGGGAATCATTTTACTCACAAATAGAATATTTTCTCTTGGCTACTGTTTAGCGCCGCTGACGCGATCACAAGCCAAACTGAGGACATCTCCTTACTTCTTATTAAGACCTGCATAAACAAGCCTGTCAGTATGTCAGGAGAAAAATCATCCAGTTCTGCTGTAAAACTCCTGTGCTTGCCTAGTGCCAGCACTAACTGCCTAGAAGACTTTATCTCAGTTATAACTTGATAATTATGTTTAAGTACAGTTTGTGAATGATTAGATGAGTTTTGGTTTATGCTAATGGAGCATAGAGTGGAAATCCCACTGCGAGTACTGTTGTCACAAGCTGTTGCAGCCTTTTACATCCACTTCAACGCGTCCCAGTCTAGAATCTACATTGTAACACTTACATACTGCGTATGTATGAATGTGTCAGGAAGACTCACTTACACACTATGAGAGGGGGTGATAGACAGTGAAAGAAAGCATTGCACATATCCTGAAATGCCATCTGATGAGTGGTGAAGTGAGACTTTGCATCTGCACTGCACAGATGAAGTCACCGTTGGCCAGTCCCCGTGGATTTAACCCTTTATTGGCACGTATACTCATTCTGCATTGTGGTGTCCATCCTTTATTGTCCTGTCTTTACTCTGCACATTTTTGACATTTTTATTGAGATCGCCTGTAGAAGGATTTCTGGCCATTAAAGTTCAGAATTAAAGTTGTGTTTGTGGCTGTTTTTTAGTTACTTGATATTGGAGTTGTAGAAAAAAGGGCCTGCCAATTTCTTAACATGTTTGCTCTCTCTCCTCTTTTCCCACAAGGTTCTACAGAGTCAGAATACTATCACCTCCATTGATAAAACACTAGACACAGGAAAGGCCATATCCCTCTCTTTACGCCTACCCCTTTTCTTGCCTAACTGTGCTTAAAAAATTAGAGCCCCAGTGACTAATGGTACAACTCTGTACCTTGTTTTCGTATAGTGTTCATAGCTTCATGTGATAGATAGCCGCAGAGTAATTCCTTTATAGTCTGCCAAACTATTGTGTCATTAATTCTTTGATCTCTTTCCATATCCTCCTTTCTCTTTCCTCACTTTTAAGCTCCCAATGTAATTTTTTTGCTTTAAATTCTCAAATCGTTGATTCTTCAGTGTGGAGACTGATTGGAAGGCATGTTTTCTGCAGGGAACAACCTCGCCAACCCCACAGCTGACTGGGTTTTTATGCAGCCTGTTCTGTTCTCCTGTGGTCCACAGGAATGTGGCTCACATAATGATTGAAAACCCACAACCAAAAGATTTTTCCCATGTATGAGGTTTCGTTTGACCAATGCATGTGTGCCCCTTCTGGTTGCGCACAATACAGATGAGAGAGCACAGCAGGGGAGATGAAATAGATCACTGTGTGACAGGTGTGATTGCATGTTTTTGCCAAGTCTTATAATTAATGGAGCCATTGTGAGAGGAAATGTCTTTTTACATGTTTGTCATGATTTTACAGCTCTAGTAAACTCAAGAGATACTAATTGACTTAAAACGTAAGCATTGCATTTTGCAGACAGTCACCCAGAACCCAGTGACTTAGTTTTACTCCCACGTTGCTGAGAATCACAACTAATAATGGAGATGTTCTGATCAGTGACTGGTGGAGCTGTCAGCTATGATTTGGGCCACCGCCAGAGATTAAGAACGTGGTTGGGTCATGGTGTGGGGAAGTAGTTAGCCAGCCTTTTTGTCTCTATTATCATGCTTCCTGAAATAAAGTGGGTGGAGTGGGGGCATGGAGGGGGGGGGCTGGGCGGCACTCTCTGTTTGATCATTGATCTCCATGACCCCATTTGAAGGGTCTTAATCTCTCAGTTGACCTCCTCAAGGATTTTTTTGAGGAAGGGGTGACAGGGGTGGATGTTGTCTGGGAGCTAGCAAGGCTGTGAGGATGCTGTGGGGAAAGTGATGGGGGTGTTTTTTCACTTGAGTGGAGATACGGGGGCGTAATGTGCCTGGAAGGTGTGTGGATACACACGTGTGCACATGCACAAGTGTGTGCAAATCTGAGGTATGGAACTTGATGCAAACTGCCTTTATGTTTCTGACTGCTCAACCACAGAAATTCACAACTTGGTAAATTTCGCCATCAAAGTTTACTTAGGCCCAGCTCACCCACGCGCAGGAAGTTTCAGATAGGATTTGTGGTTTTGTTGTCTCGCACAAACTTGCCTTTTATGTACAGTTTTTGTTGTGCAATTTGCAATTTCCGGTAGGACTGATCTGCATCACATATCTTAGACAAATATGCCTCCTACTCTCTATTTCTTTCCTCTGTCTTTGCTCATTTTGAAGCCCTTTGAGCTGTAAAATGATGAGTAGTAGTAGTAGTAGTAGTAGTAGTATTAGTAGTGGTGGTGGTGGTGGTGGTAGTATAATACTATACCTCATAAAACATAAAGGCACTAAAATATACCAGTGAATTCATTGATATCCAGCTGGCATAAAGGTGATTTTCTGTCCTAACCACACTGACTGAACATGGAGCCTTCCTCTGAGGATGTTCTTCCATCATGCAAATGTCTAACTCTATCCCCAAAGAAGATTTAAGGCTAACTTTCCTTCAGCCTTTGTGCCCTCAAGTCTCCAAAGCACCACTCTCCATGACAATAAGAGGATAACGCTGTCTCTGTCTTCAGGGCTCAAACTGAATGTTGTGACAGGGCAACCAGACTGCACCCTTTCACATACATCCTCACCACAATCATCGGCTTCATAGACTGAACGATTCGCGTTGTCCATATCCTCATCATGGTGCTAATTGACGAGGGTCTTGTGGAATTGACATAACAAGTTTTTATACTTGAGAGTTTTGTATTTACTTGTTTGCAAGAGTTACTCATTATAACATTTTTTTATAAAGGTTAATAATGACTCTTCATGTCCTCTCAAAGCACAGTTTGACTAATATTTTTCAAAATAGTTTTTTGGGGAGTTTTATTTGTCAGTGAACGATCGAAAACAATACATTGACTTTTCATCAAGAAAACCTTTTTATAAGATGGTAAACCCCTTTAACATTTTGTGTTGTATTACTTATATCTGGATAGAATCCAGATTTTATTTAAAATCACTGTCATTTACACTCATGTCACATATATGCATCTCTGTGGACCAGATCACAAATCTGATTGCAATCACTCTTTGGTAAGGATGCATGATATATATTGGCCTGATAAAATTTATTTATGGTTATCCATTTTTGCCATCTATCATATGTCTTTGCCCACTACAGCTTAACCTTTTTACCCTCATGGGTGCATAAACTACAGGTTATGAACTTATTTTTACAATATAAAAATGTGAAATTATTGTGAAATTGAGTCATTGGTATCAGCCGTGAGAAGCAATTAATTATTGGCTATCTGTACCGGCTGAAAAAATCCATATCATGCATCCCTAGTCTGTGGTTTCCAGGGCTACATCGGGTCCGTCCTCCTCCAGGTCAGGAAGGTGTGAATGCACCTGAAAATTGCAAAAATTGCCAGAAGAAGAATAACTTCTGGTCTATAGCTTTTAACTTTACTTACAGCAATAACAGCTACCCTTAGCTATCCTTAGCTTACAACTATCCCAAAACCTGGCACAGACATATAAATGAATCGTTTTTCAGAATATGAATGAATGTGTATCATCTTCACAGGCTGTAACTCATGCCGCTCTGTCATACAGCTCAATGCTTCCTCACCCACACACGTCATTCAGTGGTTGGACCAATCAGGGATCAGATAATTGCTACAACAGCTTGGTGTGTATTTGGTTGTATGCTTAGAAATTGCTGGATCTATTTTCCCTTTTTTCTTTCATGAGACAAAGACTAATGTCAGTGTAATTTTAGTTTAAGCTGGTGTTATCTCAAGGACAAAGGAGAGAGACCAACAAATCCAACTGTAAGTGGCTATTTCCACAGACTGATGTACTGTAGGAGGAGTAAAGATTACATATGCTTATTGGAGAGACTGATGCATTTGCACGTTTTCAACATCTGCTGAGAATGCATCTCAAACCTCATCTGCAGCTGGTTTCAACCACCAGGATTTAATCATCATGAATTTGTGCATTTACCCATAAATATCAGATAGCTTTTACATTCTGCCCTAGATGCATGAAATGATGCAATGCAATATGTGAGACAGCCTTAACTTTGTTTAAATGTTTTAGTTATGGAAGAACTATATAACAGATTTATTGATTGTGTTCAATTGTTGCAGCTCGATACAAAAACAGCTGAAAACAAAGTTGTTGCAGCTGATCATGAGCAATTAGCACAGGGTATTGTCAACACACTGTCCATTACCAGACTACTAGATGAGGTCACTGTTTGTGACTTATTTCCTAAGAAGTCTCCGTAGTTTATAATCACTTCAGCAGATTAACATCTACAACTCCCAACGGTTGGAGCGTCTGAGTGATTCAGGTGGTCCATTTGATTTGATTACAGGGAATAACTCACACAAGGTTGTTTTGAAACAGGTTTTGTGCGTAATGACTTCTGACTAAAGCTGGAACTTCTCTTTGATTTTTGTTTTGAATCACAGTTTTGCAACACAGTTATTGAGGTCACTATGTTTTCCTCTCTTTGTAACTGCTCCTTCCTAGTGCAATTAACAACTGATGAGAAGGTGTTTTGGTGCACTCTTTTGGTGCAGCTTTCATGTGGATTGCAAACATTTACCTGTTTTGTGAGGAGAAGATACATCATGACAGGAAGCGCGAAGAGAGGAAGAGATGGGAATGTTTTCATTTGACTGTCTTTGGTATTCAGGCCAGATAATTAAGTCTCTCTTTTAAATTGTCTCTTCTTCAAGACCTCCAGATGTGTCTGAGTGTTGTCAGACAAGGTGTGTCGCTCTGACATGTCCGTCCATGAGCAGCTGTGCGGATGTGCTCATTTATGCGCACACTCGTGGATATCAAACTGTTGTGTTTTACATCAACAAACCTTTTCACCACAATTTCCCCTCCTGGTTGTGTCACACTCCCACACACACCATGGTGTTATGTGGTCAATTCACTGCTCACCCTCAGGAATGCAGCTGCACCCCGACTACACCACACATAGATACACACACACACACACACACACACACACACACACACACACACACACACACACACACACACACACACAGACGCTGTGGTCCCCCCTCCTCTCCTTTACTGTCTTCAGCTGGAAAGGTTTAAAAAACGAAACTTGCACAAGATTCCTGGGAAGGAAACCATAAAGAATGGATTTGATGTGAAGAGGAAAACCACAGTGCTGGGTGAATTGTGATAATGACAGACAAGACACTTCCTGGCTTCTTGTTTTGAGGGGGAGATACAAATCTCAAACAGTGTTACCTAAGATACTGAGCTTAGCCAGGTATAGAGATAACACTGACGAGGCTGAGGAAAAGGGAGAGGGCCAAGGAAACACAAAGCTGCAAATGAGAACGGCAGTGCCCCAGAACTCCCCTTCTGCTTATCTCTCTGCCCATCGTCTGCGACTCTTATCAACACACCAATTGTATCCAGGCCACGGGTCGTGCCTGTGTTTTACTTCGTAGCTGTACTTGGTAGTCATGCTGGAACACATTCTTATCGACCTGCCGCATCAGTGATGAGGAATTAATGGACCGCTCCAGACTTTTTTCCTTTTATTTTTAGACCTGAGGGGCAGTGGTCACTAGACAATGTTTGTTCTGCCCTGATTATCTACCTCTGTTAACCCTCCTTTTATCAAAATATTTTCGGGGTAACATCTCTTTCCTGAACCTCATTATTACCATCAGCCTTCACTTCTAGGAGTGTCCTCCACTGGACTATTTTTTTAATTGGTGGTGTTGAAGTCTATTCAATAACCACAAAGCAACCTTGACTGTGGGTTTTCTTTGTGGTCTGTCTCTTGCAGATCTTTACTGGGAGCTCAGATTCAGGATTGGGCATATTTTTTTGTGGAGTGCATCATCGTTTAGGATAAATGCTCTTTAGTTCTTGACCTTCACAATTTCCCATTAGTTGTTCAAAGAGATATATAACTGTTTGAGTGCCACTCTGATGTTGTAGTAAAGTCACCAGGGTTGTCTTGAGCTGGTACAAGACCTGATCATGAATCAAACATTTGAATAACATTCAGTGGCAGGTTTTCCATTATCCTGTATTTTTCAGGGAGAAAAAGTCCAAAAGAAGTCCAACATATTTAAATCACTCTGGTCATAATGTCTGGTGGAAATGACTCCCTCAGCACAATTTGAATTGTATTACAGGTGGAGTAAGTGACTCTGGAGAAAGATGAAAGTAGTTGATCGTGGAGCCTTATTCCCGGGTCGTCAAATACAGATGCTTTGCGTTGGTCTAATATTTGAGTGGAATTTTTCTAGTTTGTCCGGGACATTAAAATGTTCTAGGATAATCGGATGTAGGCTATATGCATTGGCCTCCACCAGTGTATTGTTTTCCAAGCTGATTCCCATGCATGCTGTACCCACATTCAAAAGACACAGTCAAACTGATATAATTATGCTCTGCACTCTGTCCAAATCATCCATGTTTTAGCGTCTGCATTCCTTCATGGCACAACCACCTCCAGATGTTCTCCTCCTATACTGTACCCACGTACAAATCTTTTTCTGAAAAGTCAGGGAACCCTTGCTTGGGTTGGATTTCCCCCCATAAAGCCACTTTATTTGCCAATGTTTTTCATCTCTTCAAAAGAGTTTGACATTGGAGCCCCTCAACAGTGCATTCTGGATAAAACATTAAGGAAACCAGGCCTCACAAACAAACTCTCTCCCTGTCCTAAAAAGACAAATGACAGCTGGAGATATATGACTGTGTAGGTTTATAAAAAAGCAAGAGAAAGACTACGCAGGTCCATCACAAGACCAACGTGTTTTCAAGATTTCCTGCTATCATACTTTGCTGAAAGAATATATTCTGAAATGCATCATTCACAATATTGTGACTGTGATGACTGCGCTGTTTTCTGATCTTTTTAAACCGCCTGCCTTTTCCTCAATTTCACACTCTGCTTGTATCTTCATTTTATTTTTTAATTGATTAATTTTTGCGTCTGAGCTTTCTTGTGTCACTGACCTGCGTACATGTGCGGTTTTGTACAGTGGAGGAAATAATTATTTGACCCCTCACTGATTTTGTAAGTTCGCCTACTGACAAAGAAATGAACGGTCTATACTCTTAATGGAAGGTTTATTTTAACAGTGAGAGACAGAGTATCAAAAAGAAAATCCAGAAAACCACATTAAAAAAAGATAAAAATTGATTTGCATTTCATTGAGTGAAATAAGTATTTATTTCCTCCACTGTGTGTGTTTTATCCAAGAGATGCATCTTTGTTTTCCTGTCCATCCTGCAACCATCTTACCCCCTGCTATGGCAGACATGACTGATCTGCGGGCTTGTCAGGTACCATCAGTGCAAAGCTGGTGCCATGTGACGCCCCCGGCGGCTTGCCAAAAGCTAATTGTGCTAATTGGCGAGCGCCAATCCTGTAACAAGGCTTTGAGGGGTGACCCACCAACACAGATGAAAGCACTCAGATTTGTCTTGTGTCAAGGACTTGCGGGTAATCGGTGCGTCCGCTGACCTGCAGGGCAGGAGGGCAGGACCACAGCGCTGTGGCCATTCTGTGTTTTAAGAGAACGAGGATGGGCGACATGAACTAGAGGATCCATCCTCTGGGTCCTCCCAGACCTAAAGTTCAGGAGATTAAAAAATACATTATTAGCTGCTTGTGTCTGAAACTAACTTTCTTCTTAAATCCCTATTTTATTATTATTATGATTTCATGGATCCCCTTTTTGACAGTTCCACATTCATTTTTGTTGACATAATTTCTTTATTTCTATTTTGGGAACAGTTACTCAGGAATATGCACACATACATCTATAAAACCTGGCATGGCCATATACCACTTCCTTAAAATCTAAACCTGTCATTTTCTGAGTTGTGTGTTTCTGAGGTCAGGTCTATGCTTTGGTCTGTGGAAACAGTGGAGTATATATAATCCAGTCTCAAGGATTGATAGATGAGCCCAGAAACCAGACAGAAACTCTCCCAAGAGATTTACCAGTCACCAGGTCATTTTACTTTTGCAGCTTTACTTGTCTGATAGCCTTAGCTTGGGGTGGGGGTGGGGGGGTGTTTGGTGTCTACGGTGGAGAATCGGTTTTGAAAAAAACATATGCCTCTGTTTGTTCCTTCAGCTGATTGTTAGTTATCTCAAGCTCATTCTAACGGTTGTAACACCCTATTTATAAAAATCCTTTAGTCAGGTTTCACACTGTCTGGGAACGCATTTAAGGGTTTTCACAGAGCACTCAGAGAGCCTTGTGCTGGATTTTCTGTCCTCATGTATAAGACAAGTCTGACCAAAGACATTCAGTTGGCTGTGAATGTGTTGAGAAAAAGAAATGTAGGCATGGTAGGGAAATGCTGTCTGACAATCTGCCAGACACTCGGAAAGAGCGGCGGAGTCTGACAGTTTTGTAGATGTTTGAAAGATAAGAAGACTAAATACCAGTCTGTAAAATTAATTAGGCTGTGGAGATGTAGTCAAGACTCGGATGGGAAGTGTGATCTGTCATTTTAGCACACTTTCACCTTTATTATTGAAAGGTAGCGTGCAAACACACAGACTCTAAATCCTTAAAAGACCAAATGTTCGATGCACCATACCTGGAGTCAAGCCACATGCTCTGATCACTGTGAAACATTTAAAGATGCACGACTCAAATTTAAGGGTCAATGGTTTCATGATTCACACTGTAGCTTGCAGTCCCGCTTGACATCATGTGACATCATTTGACTCATGCTAGGCAACCTTGATTGGCACTTTATAGTGCAAAGCCAGCATGCAGTCACACACATGCATGCACACACCACTAAACTTTCTGTTTCCCGTCAGCTCTCTTCAGCCTCGCAGATATTCTTGGACGGCTTACTTTCCCGATAGGGGGCAGCCCAGAACCCTTATAGCCAGTTTTTTTTACTCCACTGAGTTGGGATGACTCACTTGGAAATCATGGAGTCAAGGTGTTGCTTGTTTTGTGGGAGTTTGATGTCTGAACTTCCCTGTCAATGAATAATGTAGCAGTCTACTCCTCGACATGTATTTAGTTTATCTCATCTATGCAGTGTAGGTGGTATTATAGTTACGGTAATATGCTGGCACTTAGCCAGAAGGTATTGCGATCTTAACAACAATAGTGTGGCTCACTGTACTTTACTGTATTTGATTGAAAACATGTTACATTTTATCACAGATTAAAGAAACCTCAACTGTCAGTGATCTGAAGTTCTAGAAGATTTAATTAAATGTTGAATCTAAGTGATTGAAATGTATTTTACTATTTTCCTTTGTACTGTAATCAAGTGTGAAATACAATATTACCTAATTACAGCAGATTTTTTTCTGCATACCTGGGTTAAATGATGTCTGGAACTTGATACATACCTGTACCCCAATTCAGCCATCACCGTGCTGCTCGGCACTAAAATGATGTTCTTTTCACTCAACTCGAATGGCGCTGGATATTAAAATGTAACAAAGCAGAAGAATCAATCAGTCAAGAGCGGTGAGTTTTGGTTGCCCTTCGCTGAATTGAAAGAAAGATCAAACACAACTCCCCCTTTGACTTTGTTACACCTATGACAGCACACGTTGGAGGGGTTAAAGTGTGTGAGCCAGAAATCAAATGAATGCACAGAATACTTGGCAGATCACTCTTCCCCAGTGCAATGTAGCTACATGAACATGTAAACTGTCTGAGTTTTGCAGACATTGCTGCAGGGCAGAGGGAATTACACTGTCACACAGAGGATATGGAGCTGCCGTGATATCCTCTTGGCACATAGTTGAAGACCATCCAGGTGGAAATTGGTATGCTCTGCCAAGAGGGAGGTTAGGAGTGAGGTAGTTGCGTGGGAGGTGCTCATCTGCATCGGCAAGCATTGTCTTTCATGTAAACAGTCTAAGGTTTTGAATGTTGTAGCTGTCAAAGGGAGAAGAGGTGGTTTGTGATGTTGGGTATGGAAGCAAGCAGATGTTAAGGCTTGTTTGCACGTGTGTGAGGTTTTGCACACCTGTACATTTTTTGGATTAATAAAATTGCGCGCACATCTGTCAGCACTGCAGTTATGCCACACAGCAGGGATACATGCCAGTGAGATCTAATTTCTATATTTGCCCGTGAATGCTTTTCAACAAGTATAAACTCCTTTCAGAAAAATATGAACTTACTCTGAAGACATTTAAAAAGGCCTGATAGTGGGGTTTTGTATTTTTGCATTATGGCCACAGTACATAACCTCATGTGTCCAGTCACTCAGAAGTCAAGTTCAATGCCTTTTCAGTTTCTGTCTTCAAAGTTAGTGTGAATGATTTCATATTTATATATACCATCTATATTTTGAATCGTCTTCTGAACTGTTTCAACTTAAAATACTCTCTTAATGTTACTGAAGACATACTCAAGTGATTGCACCATGTATTACAGGTTGTTACTATCAATTAGATGACAGGAGAACCGTGGGAAAGCATTACAGTAAAAACTTGTTACACTGCCAGCGTCTCTAGCGTCAGAGTTTGAGGGCCCTCAGCTGGTACAACAAGTTCAGTTGCATGATGTATCCAGAAATTGTAAGCCTGCAATTGAAAAAATCTACTCAATGATTTTTAACGACAGTGTTTGCTTGGGAGTTTCTATTGATAGAAACACAATTTTTTTCTTCATATATAGGCTTAAAAGATGGTCTGGTAGTGTTTCCTTATTTGGTCTGGTTGAATTTACTTTCTCTTCCTTAAAGGTTTTCTGTTTTTCAACCCTTTCAAAGGAAAAGCCTAATCAAGTGGCTATAAATGATATACTGAGTGCAGTGTCTAAAGAGTATGAAGGATGATTAAGAAAGACTGACGGCATTTTTAAGCATAACTGAAAGATCATTAAACTGATGCTGAATAAACCAGCTTGACTGTTTGAACATAAAAGAAAATTGAGCAGATAATGTTAGTAAATCATTGCCTTGTTTTTGTCTCTCTCTAGAATTTGAAAATTGGCACCCATCCACATTCTTGCACTTTTTGACTTAATTTCCAAACATGGACAGAAACAATATTGAACAACCCTATTCAGTACTAATACAGAAGCAAAAAATGTTATTTGGTGCAGAACCTAATGTTTGTGCCTCCTCACCAAACAAGTCTGGGAGTTCTGATTCAGTCTTTTGTCAAAAAAACCCCAAAAAACACCATTCTTTCACACTCATGCCCGAGCCAAAGCTGGTAAACAGCCATGGCCACCCTGTCTGCAGACACACTGAAGCACATTTAATGGCTCTGAAATATTTTAGACCAAAAATGGAGATGTGACTGGCAGGATTTGGCAGCCAGGTGTTTTGAGCAGCACAATCCTGCCTGGGTATGATTAAAGCCTCAGCATTATCGCAAACATTCTTCAAGCGAGATAACATATCATGCTAATGGGGTTACTGACCCATACCCACTACTGCTTTCTACTTACTGAGTGTACGCAATTAACCAGTTCTCACATCACTTCCAGTTAGTGGATAGGTTGGTAAAGTTGCTACATGTAGGTTTTGATGACAAATAATTAGAAATGTTCCTATATTTAGAAAGACTTTGAGTGTGGTCTAAGTGCATGTGCTTTTTGTTTTCATTTGGCCAGTACACATGGACCCCACACACCCTTGGGACTAAAATGTGATCTGTGTCTGGATATGCTATTTGTATAACCATTAATCCACCCACGTCACGTGTGTTTATACATGTTATTTATGTGTTGTGTTGTCTGCATGCTGTCCGCATTGTGATCGTGTCTCGCTTGTCATGCAGACCAAAGAACAAAGGTGAGTGTGGTGAGCAAGAATAGACCAGGCAGATGTAGGACATAAGACATGATTAGACGTGCTGCCAGTACTGGGTTATTTGACTCACAGTAGGAAACAGAATGATTTATTTTTAGCCATCCACACTATAGTAAGGAAAATTAGTGATGACTGGTGGCAGACAGGGTGTGTGAGCAATGCTTTGTGGAGTCAGTGCAGGAAGTACTGTACAGAGCGGCTGTGACACAGGAGGTAGAGCGGGTCAGCCATTTATCGGAAAGTTGGTAGTACGAGTTCCAGATCCCCCAGCTGCCTAAGTATCCTTGGGCAATATACTGAATCCCAAATTGCTCCCGATGACTGTTCATCGGTGTGTGGTAAGTGTTGTGAAGCACTTTGAGTAGTAAGTAGTCCGGAAAATAGCTATATAAATTAGGAGTCGATGTGGTTTATGATTATTAGTAATCCAGGAGACGGATAACTGATAATTGGAACCGATCCACATTTACAGGACAATAAAAATCGTATTCTCAAAGTTAAGAACTAAACTAGTACTGCACTTATGTACAATTTTGAGGTACTTTCCATTTTCAGTTTTCTGCTACTCAATACTTTCACTCCACTCCATGCATCCAATAAATTTAGCTATTAGTTACTTTGCAAATTCAGATTAGTCAGACCGATTGGCCAGACCGATAATCGGTCTACCCCTATTATAAATGCAAGTCCATTTACCAAGATAATTTACAAACCCCCAAAATTGCCAGCATTGGACACCATATGACAGTTGATCGAAAGTTATCATCTCTTCATCAAAAAAACCTGAGCAGATCACCATCACTTTAGATTTTTTCCCCTTTAAGGTGTTTTCAGTCTCCCGTGGATTTAAATTCTGCAGACACATTAAACTGCAAAGACATAAAAGGAAAACTGTTGTGATATTGCTTGCAAAATTTCTGTCAAAGCCGCGTTCCTGACATAATTACTACGTTTAGCTCTTTGAACTATTTGAACTGAAAGGTCCAGAGGATCTGAAAAGCTGACGAGGGACCTCCTAAACTCCTAAACTGCCATTTAAACTCAGCCAGCATTAATCTTTTTCTCCTAAGTCACTCCCACACACTTTTCAAGGCCGGCCCATCGCTGTTTGTGGTGCGTGCTGCATTGAGCAGTTTCACTGTCGCAGCTCGATTGTTCGTCTTAATCGCTCAAAATGACAGATGAGTCCCCTGGGCTGTCTGCACCACATGAGACGCTCCTCCTCAGCTTCCTGTGATCAGGGTTACCCTCCAAAAGTGCTTTAGAGCAACGCCAAAAGAAGACAATATGACATGATTATGCTCACAGATAATTTAAGGGTGTATAATGTCTTAACTTCACCACATCTTTAATCGAATGGATTCACCAAACAAATCTTTACAGTCACCTCCATTTAGAAAATGTCAACAAAAAACGCTTTGATGGCAGCTACATAGTCAAGATTCATGGAATAAAGCGACACGTCATGGCATGTCCTAGCATCGTATTTTTAACTCTTTCCTTCTCTGATGCAAAGAAAATCATTTCCCCCACATATAACACAAGCATAAGTTTTTAAGCTGTGACTTCAACTGAGTTTGACCCTTTTTTTTTCATCCACAAACCTTCCCCTCTGGGAACAGTTCGATGCTGTTCGTTGGAGCTGATGTGGGTGGTGTGAGCCATGCAACCCTGCCACCCTGCTCCAGTGTCCTCGTCTGTCCCTGTCTGGCCTGCCCACCCCTCCACCTCCCTCCCGCGGTGTCCTTTCTGAGGGCCAGCTCCTCTGAACCCAAACAACAGTTCCATTTGTTTTGCCAGGGCTGGGAATGCACTCAGCCATCTTTAGCTGTGTTTCTGCCAGCCCCACTGGATGCCAAACCTGTGGACCTTACTCATATGCCAGCTCTTCCTTTTCTTTTACTTTCTTTCACTTTGTCTGCCTGAGTTTGTGGCAGTGCCAATTTCTAAGTCAGTGGTGAAGGGTCCTGAGAAGGGACTATCTGTGTGGCTATGTGATAGTGAACCAATCTCACTGTGTACGCCACGATCCAAGTAGAATGAATGAAAGACAACACACTTCACTGACCCGAGTGAATGTTTGACAAACTATGTTGTAGATTAGTGATGATACATAATATTATTACCTCCACCATGGAGGTCATGTTTTCACCTGCGTCTGTTTGTTTGTTGGTTTTTTCAGCAAGATTACACAGAAATGGATTTCCTCGAAACTTGGATAGAAAATGGCTCTCGGCCCAGAATAAACCCCATTAACTTTTGGTGCAGATCATGATAAAGTGCCGGGTCCTGGAATTTTTCCTCACTTTCTTTAACATTGCAAGATAGAGGTTTTTCAACATTTCAGTACATTTCTTGGGAAGTAATCCATGGATTTTAATGAAAAGTATAAATAAAGTATATATTCAATTTGCCAAATTGAGTTCTAATTTGAACATTATCTGGTTCAATTGAACTCAGTTTTGCTCATTTGACACATGCACTCAGAAAACATCCAAAGTAAAGAGAAATTAAATTTTACACTTACAAAGTAACAACTTACAAATTGTATCATTTTCATTTTACATTATTTGACAAATTATCATTGTCAGAAACACATTTCTTTATTTTTACAGCAGTGGTGTTTTTTACTTGAGCGAGTGAAGAAACAAGTAATGGTTATATTTTCTCAACTATTTGCATCTGAGCAGCCACTGCTCATTGGAGGCAAATAGGCCATGGACTAGACGTGAATGCCTCAGTGCTCAACACTCCTCCATCACCGTTGTGTGCGAGACGGATGAGTGAGTGTATGTAAACACTGCATAGTGTCCCAGCATTGCTCACGGAGCAGAACCAATGTGGAAATCTTGCTCTTGAAGGACTTAATGAAACACAAGTAGCTGATAGCAATCAGTCAGTCTCAGAGATCCGGTTGTGACCATCACTTCAAACAATCCCTGATGCCGATGTGTTTACTCAGAGGAACAGTGTGTAGAAGTTATGGAACGAGAACAAATGAATAGATTGTGCCTATATCTCCTCTGTGAAGCACAGGGTTCAAGTAGTTAGTAGTTACTAAGTTTGTTCTCAGGTTTAAAAATACATGATGTTATTTGTGGTCATTAGACTTGTCATGACTGGAACACCAGAATCTTTTTCTAGATTTTTCTCTATGGCAGCTTTCAACTTTTCAAATTCAGGCACGTTAGTGGCTCCTCTGTCGACAAACATGACAACAGAGAAAGTGGGAGAAACGGTATGACCATGGAGTGCTTCCTCGGCTGGGCGGAGAGAATGAAGAAAGGGGAGTAATCTGCCCTGTCTGGTACATTACCCATGAATGAGGCCTGAGCTCGTCAGGGGACTCATAGAGGATGCACTCTGGCCTTAGGACACAAAGAGAGGGCATGGCCAGTCACTTTGTAGCACTTAAATTCACCACTCCTGCTTCCACACATCATTCACTTCAGTCATTTCTGGGCTTTTTGTAGATTCGTTTTTTGGATGCAGTTCACATCCTCAACAAGTGGTTGACCCTTGTGCGCTTTAACAATCAAATCTACAAGTAATTTCTTAGAAGGCTTAAAAAAATTCCTGTTACCTCCACAAAACCCCCAATTTCTTCGGAGAAAGCTCAGAAAACATACAAAAACATTCCCAGCAGGGGAACCTTTATGTCATGTTGTAATTTTTCTTCCCCTGACCTCAGTGTCAGACTGAGACCGAGCATCACTTACTTTCTTTTCCCTCAAGTTCTTATCTATGTCAGTGGGCAAACACCCTGTAAACAAGTGGCCATTTGATCCCCGTGCCCCATCTCTCTCCACTTTTAGAACCAAGTGGCCTCTTCATGGGGATGTCCCGGCTGGCATGGGTGTGTCCAGACATGTCGCACAGTCCTAGCCCCCCTCCCTCCAACGACAGAGGCACTCCCCATGAATCATGGCGATGCCTTAGAATGGATATGCTCATCTTTCAAGTAAATTGAGCAGCGTTATCCTCTTGGCCTTATTCTCGACAACAGTTACCATGTAGGAGATCTGATTATAGCCCCGTACGAGGTGATCGTGTTTAATCTGCGGTGATGATGTCATGAACACAAGAGATGGCCATGACCTCAGTGTGACATGTTACTGTGCTTGACTTAATCCAAGGCACCAGCAGTGAGCGTAGGTCTGCATTCATGCATTATGATCTCATGACATGTAGGATTCAAGTTTCCTTGATCTGTACCTGAAGTATATCATTACAGGTGATAAAAATGGCCCCCACAGTAGGCATCAGAAAAAAGAGACACAGTAGTCATGATACTTAATGTACCTTAAGTACTCTACAATGACTGAGTGCATGTGGTGCCACATTTAAACTACAGTAAATGATTGATAATGGCATGGTACTATATAGTCTTTTCTGCACATTAGTGTATTACACACGAGTGTGATTACTGTAAGAAAGGGGTATTAAGGTAGCAAAGCCTTGCTTCATGCTGTTCCTTTTATGTCTGATAATCCGTTTGCATGCACAGCTATCATTATTCTACGTTCTTCTCATGGATCGTCCACTGATCTTTTGTCATGATTCATATTTTATGTTTTATTTGTTTTCATCTAAACTGTAAAAAGAGGTGAGTTACAGGGTTCATTCTTGGGCCAAAATGGATTCACAGATAATCCCAGATGTAAGGGTCATAAAACTGCCACAATCGTCGGGTGAAATTCATATTTTTGAAAGGAACATATTAGGTTGCACGTCAGGCGGTGATGCATTTTTGGCATTCAGATGAGCAGCTTTGGACTGTTTAAGTAGATTTGATCTGCCTCAAGACGATGCACCGAGACGTTTTAAGATATTTTGTTCTGCAGTGCAACACAACTGCAACACAGACATTGACTGCAGACAGTATTGTGTGGGACTTGGCAGACACCCCCTGAAGCGTCTTTTGAAAAAGGTTACCTTGTTTGCCCCTTGAGCTATTTTCGCTCTGCCTCTCTGTCTGGACTCGCCAGTCTGTGAAAATACTCCTCACTAACCTTACCTCCTCCTCCTCTCTCCCTCCCTGCCTCCCTCTCTCATGTCTGTCATGACATCACCAGCATCAGGTATCCAAAGCAGACGGCAGTAAACGGGCATTTGTTTAATAAGCATTATTAACACACCTGCTTTGCAGCGCATTCCTGATTACACGGTCTAATGGGACGGGCACTTCAAGCAGGATTAGTCGAGCCTGGGGGCCTACACCTGAATCTCAGAGCTACTCTAATATGCAAACATCTCCTAACAAAAAGGGCTGCAGAAAAGTCTATTGTAACCCTGCTCTGACAGTGTGTTTGATCAACGGGTTTACCCATACACACCAAAGGCTGTGATCCTCCCTCTAATATTTGATTCAGAGTGAAAGAAGACAAAATTATGACTTGAAAGACTAATTCTTACAGAAGCCAAAATGTTGTCTGTGTGTACTGAAAACATTGTAGTTACTCCCATAACACACAGCGAGTTAACTGTGTAGTTGCATGTCAGTTTTATAGTCCCTGAAACAACTGAAGTCAAGTTAAATAACTGAGTAACATACTTAAAGTGATCTGAAGCCAAATGGTTGTGTTGTCCCAAAGCCACGTGGCTGGTTAACCCGTTTAAAGTAATTCCATGTTTCCATTAGCTAGCTCCTGCTTTCTCCTGTCATTTTGGGAAAAAATGAAACTACACTACATACATAGTTAACTTGCTGAGGGTTTTACCAGTGTTGCATGTGCTTTGGTGTTTCTGTGGTGAACTTTGTTTTTTAAATAATCACCCCCTTATCCAAAATGTGATCAAAGTTTTGCTGAGCCACTGTAATGTACACCAGAGTCAAAATCCTAATGATGTGTTTGTTTTTGGTAGCACATGTTTTGTCATGCCCGAAGTGCAATTTGTCCTGTTGCTAAGTGCAAATATGAAAGAAAATCTGTCTCGTTTCCCACACACAACATTATTCTTTCCAGTCCCCAAGTGGGTGGTGGTAATTGTTGTCAATTTTGCCTCTTTAACTGTGGGCACAGCACATAATTGTCTCGGTACCACCGACATGTACCAGATTTGCAAAACCACCTATTCATCCTTTTTTTATCGTTGTGGATACGTGAGCACCGACTGAAAGCATTTCCCCCGGTGTGCCATGTTGTATTATACCATGAAGGAGTTGTGGGCTGGTAGTATGGCTTGTTTTTGGTGTTGGTTGGCAGATTGGAGGAAATTTTGGAACCAGGCACATATAAGTGTTAACTTTATCATATTTTGATTTAAAAAAAAAAAAAAAAAGGTTTTTTACGTAACACAAAATTACAAAAGCAGTTTACCTTAGATGAGTGAATCCGTATCACTGCATGCATCCTTCTTGCACATGGCATGTTATGACAGT
Source organism: Pagrus pagrus (assembly GCF_965226575.1). NCBI lineage: Eukaryota > Metazoa > Chordata > Actinopteri > Spariformes > Sparidae > Pagrus > Pagrus pagrus. Next base: position 11,458,916 of record NC_140192.1, on the reverse strand, counting down.
CTTGAAGTCTAGTCACTGCCCCTCAGGTTTAACCAGTGAATGCGAGGGAACAAACAAAATGTCCAGGGATATGACTAAGCCCGCTAAGACCTAATGAGGGCTAATGGTGAAATGTGAAAGGTCTCTGATGTGATATGACCAGAATGACCTTACGTGGGTTAGCTCGCAGGGAGTCTGCCTAATGTCTGCACCCGCGGCATGACCAGTCCTCAGCGCTGACATCCTCTCAGAACACTCTGCTTCTGCTGATTAGATTCGGGCACTTACTGGAAGTGAATCAAATGATTTTGGGTGTTTGACAAGCAGCTGTGGCATCGATTCCAGATGAAGGCTGCGGGTAGTTCTGCTTTCTAAGGACATGGATGCAGATGCACAACCAGAATACTTTTTCCTTTGCTTTTATTCTAGGGGAAAGGTCACAAATCTTTTATTTTCCAATACATGGATAAAGACGTTAAAAGCTTTTCTCCTCCTTCCTGTTCTCTTTAAACAACTCCTTTAGTGTTTGTCGTGCAGAAGGGGCTTTCCACTATACAACATTTACAATATTGTTTCCTCTTTTCTCTGGTAATCCTAGCCTGTGGAAAGATAGCCTGTTTATCACCTGTGAAAATGAACTGTCAGTCATTGACAATGGAGAGGATGGCATTCCAACACTCACAATTACTGCTGAAAACTGAATACATCCGTACAATGGCATGTTTAACGGAAACGTTTATGTGTAATGATCTCTTGTAATTGAGGCCTTTTGAAGTAATGCATGGGTGATGAGAGGCTTTATTGTTTACCTGACATACACACCAAACAGTTACAGTACACTCACACCTCCAGTGACTTCACCACAAAAAATAATAGTGGAAGAAGTACTAGATCTTTTACTTTATTTACAGTAGTGATGCCACAATTGAAACATATTCTGTTACAAGGAAAACTCCTGCATTCAAAATCTAGTAAAAGTACATAATTATCATCTAGAAAAGCCAAATTAATTCTGTCATTATTACATAAGTATATATGTATTACTGTACACTGAGATTAATACTGACGTAGTGATATGTAAGCAGCATATTTATGCTATAGCTATTTTTTATCCTGTTAGCTTACTGTGGTTTAATTTACTGTTTGACAATGCATTGCGTGTCATAAGCTCATTGTAGATTTTTGAAATTTGCAAAGTAACTGGTAACTACAGGTACCATATAATAAATACACCAATTTGACTCATTTACAGGTCTTGAGGAGTACTACTACGTATGTAAAAAAAAGTAGTATAAAGCCTGTTGTGTCTTCAAAGGAAGCAGATAAATTACCTACCCTGATGTCACTGGAGTGGTTAAATTGCATTGTGGGTAATGTAGGAGCCAGGTTTTGAAAAGGAAGAAGACTGGAATAAAAAAGGTTACAATTTCTGGTTCTGCTATATCGACTTTGATCAATTGTTTTCAAACTGTCCATAATGAGTCCAACAGTGGTTTACGAGTGCAAACCAGACCAGTGGACTGCTTTTCAACACATGGCACCTACATTACCCACCTAGCCACTGAGTGACATCACTGGAGGCAATTTATCAGATTACATGCAGCTTCCTCTGGAGCCACAAAAGGTTTTTATACTCTTTTTTTTTTTTTTTTAACATAAGCAGCAGAACTCCACAACACCTGCAAACACCCATTCACATTATGTGTGAAATTGATGGAGCTACCCTTCAATGTAGTAAATGTACTAAATGTACGCTGCAGTCCAACTGATCTGAACAGACAGACCCAAAGGGTCTTAATAAAGAAAGATGAAAGCATTCGAACGGCAGCCAGACAATGAAAATGAGCAGCTCTTTGTGCAACTAAACAAGCCACTGCCAAGTTTTGGAACAGCTCCAACTGCCACAACAATGCTCACTCAGCAAACTATGCTTTATCTGCTTTGATTTGATTTGACTTTGATTTAGTAATTTATGTGCGTTTGACTCGTATCCAAAATGTAATAATTAACTCCCCGCGGGGAAGGCCTCACTTAATCACTTGGAGGTAATTTGCCGATAACGCTGGAGAAGAGTTCCTTCTCAAGGCTCTCACCTCTGAGTTCATTTGAGGTACAGTAAATGTTGCACAACAACATATACAGTTACCGTAAAACGAAAACCTCAGAGGAATTTCGTTAGCGTCATGAATGCCTCATTAATCTGATGAGTGTCATTTGATCGAAATGTTGCACATTTAATGAATCATGAACAGCACGTGCAAAAGTTTTATTTATACACTAAATGTCACTTAATCTTCACAACTGTATCGTTAAACCTTTTTATTCTACAGCCCTGATTCTGTAGAAACTGGTTCACACAAAACAAAATAATGGTACGGTCTGATTTCAATCTATCACAGACAGCTTCCTTGTTGTCTTTTTGTTTAATACACATTCAGGACATTTGTTTAAACAAGTGTCCTAGATCCTTGGGTTTGGTGATAATGATTTTGAACTTCCCAGCATAGCTCTGACAGTCGGTGACGGTTTGTGTTTCTAACGGAAATCTCAATGAAGTGATAGTATGATTATCTCTTTCAGTTTAGACATTTGTTTGACTCGCTGATTTATTAAAGGAGATGAATACAAACACCATGAACTGGAGACATTTCTCGCTGTCATCATGTAGAGGTTCGCTCGCCTTTGAAAGTATCGCCTAGGCTTTTCTCACAGTGGATCGTTGGTACCAATTAACCATTGTTCTACACTGTAACACACCAAATATACAATTGTATCATATCATTTCAGCATGTAGTTTATACAATTGTAAACGTCATACAGAAAGTAGAGGCCCCAAATTGACACTGACAAGTTTAATATTACAGCAGTAGATTCACATGCAATTAGGGAAAATTTTGAAAATACAAATATTGCCCAGGTATCCAGATTATTGTAATACTTGTAATACTCTTGACCTTTGTAATACCTGCTTCATGTTTTCTTCTGCCATGTACAAGCTCCATGCAACGTTATGATGATGATGATGACATACATAAACAGAGTGATTTAGTGATTTAGCCAAATTTCCAAAGTAGAACTGAACAAAACAAAACACAAAAATCTGTCCGTAGTTAGTTTAATACATTCAACCTGTCCTGGGCAGAATATGACGTCTGCACACTGCAACACATTTGTTTCCGTTTCTGTAAGAAACGTGAACCAAACTCAAAGGTGTTTAATAGAAGTTCTGGATGCACTCAGGCAATGTTAATAGACTGTTGGACAAAACCAGTAACAGGCTAATGAACATATTGAGCAATCCAGAGAATAATTGAAACATAACAATACACAGAGCCATGTCTTAATTATACATGCTTTATTTATTTATTTATTTATTCATTCAGTTTAGTTTAGTTTATTTGTTTGATGTGTGTCCTAGCTCCAGGCCAGGGAAAGCCCACAGTTTCGTAAAAATAGAAAGAGAAAACAGAGCTGTGTATGTTGTGGGTTCTTAGTGTGATGATCCATGGGTCTGAAGTTTTGAATGCATTGGGCTGCCTTGTATTGAGCTTTGGTTTTATAGACCAGAAATGTTAACATCTAATGATAATCAGTTGTTCCTGCTTTCATTGTGTTTCTTCATTCAAAATGATCTCCCTCAAAAGACTCTGTCTGTCTCTCTCTCTACCGCCTGTGAGTGTGACGACTAACACACATGTCACATGTCCCCCGTTTGCCTCTCGCTCAAAGAAAACACAGACTGGGCTCTGTGTACTCGCTGCTCGTGTGCCGTCTAAAAGGGTCTGAGCACTGTGAAAGATATTCGCAAATATGTTAATCGGTTCTTTTAAAAAAAAAATTAAAAAAATCTCCAGATTTGGTGGTAATAAATTGTCACTTGAGAATTTTTCTCTGCATAGTCATTTACATTTCTGTACATAGGACATTACAGTGTTCACTTTGTCACAAACCTTTTCAACAGATACTTTTGAGTTTTTCTTTTGTTATGCTGTCTGTCGAAAGGCACTGTTATTAAGCAGTGCCTGATTTTCAAAACCTATTAATGGAGGAGCAGATGTCTACCTTTTTATTTTAGGATGTCTTCTTCCACACAGTTACAAAAATACAGTGTTATAATTATGTATATGTAACCTTAATTTAACTAGGAAGTCACATTAAGATTAAAAGAGAGGGTCAAAATAACAGAATCAAGGACATGAATAGACAGCATCAAATCAAGTCATAATAGCAGAAGTAAGTACAAAAATACATTTTATACTACAGTGTGTAGACAGGGTAACAATATTTAGGCATGATTTAGGCATGAATGATTGCGGTTTTATGTCACATGGTAAAACAATACATAATATTGCATCCTGTCAAGGCTCACATTAATTGACTGCATTTGACTAAGTGCATCAGCTGAATATATCCAATTATGTGCGTCATGACTTATAGCCATGATGACAGTCAAAGATAATAGCTGTGTGAAAGGATTTGTAAATGATGGCTAAACTGGTAATTGGATAGATTGGTTGATTTATCAGAAATGCTCTTTAACTATTGTAGTAATGGCCAAAGTTAGTAAACAGTGACTAGTTTGAAATATGACGCATCGCGTTCCTAGCCACATAATGTTCTTACTCACCCTCGACAGGTGGTAGACATCCAGATGGCTACTTGAATGTTACATCCGATAGACCACTTACTTTTAGCCATTAATTAGTTTAAATGTTCTCTCAGCATGTAGTACGTAGGTAGTTACACTGCCAAGTATGTAATGCGATGCTGCGTGTCCTGCCCTGCACAACTTATGGAGCTCAGCTCATGCTGAATCTTGTCTGCCTTCTTCGCATCTTCAATATATAGCACATGAATGTGAGGAGGTTCCTAATAATTGTTGGCACATGATCTGGCAGCCATGATCAAAACAGGTAATTTGTTAAAATTGAGGCTTTTAAGATGATTGAAGATTGCACCTCACACAATGACAGGCAGCAGACATGCATATACAGTATATCATGTTTTGGTAACCATGGAGTTGTAGGAGTTTCTCAACCTTGTTTGAACTCTTATGAAATTCATTAGAGGGATTGTACTTTAATCTACCAAGGCGCTTGACCTTTATCCTAAATATATGTAAATACTGGACTATTGTTTCAGAAATTTTGACCTAGAAGTTCACTCATCTATAAGCACTTAATAACACAGTTTGAATAAAATGACAGCCTGCGGGCCAAGAGAAATCAATTTTAACAAAGTTATCTACTCTGTAAAAACAAGGGGGAGTTGCTGTTGAAAGATTTGTTCCTCATGCTCAGAATAACATTGTTCTGATGTTCAGCTGTTAAAGACTGGCCCAAAGAAGTCCCATAGGTTTTGCATTCCTCTTGTAGCTGGAGCAGTTATTCTATTTTCAGTGTCCATTGCAGTCACTTGACATTGCAGAAAGTGCAATGATAACTTTTGATCAAACTGTGTCGGGAGCCGGAAGTGGCTAGTCAACCACTGTCCTCTGTCACATTTTGCACATGGTGAACTTGCAGGTCTTGGCACTCATTGGGTGGTGGCTGTGCTCAGTGACTCATGTGGCGCCCAGTGTCTGAAACTTTCGTCAAACGTCTGGCACATGGTGTGTGTGTCATTGTGGCCTGTGACGCTGGTGGCTCTAAATTACCCAGTGTCTGCTGATTGGTTGTGTGGAAGATGAGGCACAGGTAAGGGCCAATCAATGGACGAAATGAATGAATGAAACAATGAACAACACAGTGTGACCAACTCTGCTACCAAATGGCTCTATCTGACTTGTCAAGATCACCCTTACAATACCTTGCACTTGCGTCATTACTGAGTGGAAATGTCCGGTTATTGCCAGCTCATTTAGAATAATCAACAGGATGAAAGTTGTACATCGCTCACAAATAAGATGGTTAAGTGACGTTTGAGTTTTAAGTATTTTTGGAAATACTTCTGTTAGTTGCTTTTTAACAGGAATGTTGCTGGTTTTAGATGTGAGTACAGCAGGAGAAATAAAGAGATAAGACACTAAAACATCCATTCACATACATGAGCATACAGCAGAGGTGGGAAGCAACAAAGTGCAAATACATTTTAACACAAATGTATGTACTTTATACTCCTTACATTTTCAAAACAGGCTTGTTACTTTACTTTAGTACTTTGAGACTGATTTCAGCCTATCAGTGCATATTAGTCACAGCAGATGTAGCAAGATGAAAAGAAGTAAAACGTGGAAACAGTCAGAGAGGGGAGACTTGAATGGGGAGAAAAGGTGTGTAGTGACAAAGACAGCGACATGGATGAAACTAAACCTTGGCAAGATACAACAGAGCAGATACTCAGAAGCAAGATTCTTTGAATCATATGAATTTGACGTGAGGTTCAGTTAGCTTTGCAAAGAAATGACTGGTAGAAATGTCCTTCAGAGGGATACTTTAACTTTTATACTTTTATATCAGTACATTCAAGTATCTGTACTTCAACTTGAGTGAAGAATGTGTGTTCCTTTGCCACCTGTGACGTACAGACAGCAACAGCCACAGACATCTCTGCAAAATCTAGTGCACTAAAATGTTAGATTGGTCATTGCAATTCCAAAAGAATAACGTCTTGATCACTAGACAGAATCGCGTTCAGTTTAAATGTGCTCTATTAGAGGTTGAGGATCTTAATTAATTTGGGGTCTTTGCAGGTCATTTATGAGAGGGGGACACGTCAAACAAAGTAAGGTGATGAAACATAATTACTTGGGGTCAGCTGTGAACAAATCCACCTCTCATCAGAAAGATTAATCAGTCTGTCACCAGAATTGCTGTTTTCACACAACTCTGACACCATCAAGGCCCTTTGAATTTTGATCCAGTCATGGGTGTGTGCGGTGCAGTTGTGTGTATCTCAGACGTCTGCGTCTTTGTCCCTACAAGTCGTGATTGGTCCTGATGGGTGTGTTCGGTCCTCCCTGTTTGTTTTTGATTAATTTTTTTTTTTTTAGGAAAGGAAGGGATGGTGACATTAAAAGGCCTGGAGGGGGCATGTTGGCTTGTACAGAAACACTGACGCTCACAACAAAAATGATGCCATTCTTAACACTGCACAGCGTGTCACTATTGCGTCGGCTTTGTTTTTTCACATACCTCATGGCCGGAATAAACTACGGTCAGTGCTTAATCATCATGAGGGCAGTCTGTGAGCTATAACCTCTCTTAGTCTTTTCATTTAATCATCAGTAATAAGCATTCAGAGCCACCAGACAATCAGTAACAGTTTGCTGCAGCCCCCGTCAAATGATTCAGCAGATGTCAGTATCCTTCATTGGGCGGCTTTTGCCTTAAGAGAGTTAAGTATTGTTGCAAAAGTAGAAGCGAGCCAATATAATCTGTCTTCTCTTCTCTGCAGAAAAATAATTAAGAGGACTTCCAAAAGGGCTCAGTGCCAGTCTTGTAAAGATGAGATCATTGCACAGTGTCAAATATTTTTTATCAGCTAGACTGCCAAAGATTGGGACTAATGAAAACTGCAAATTGAGTGCAGTCAGCATTTCAAAGACATTCTTTTTTGAAATCTGCTAATTTCCCAATAAAACCACTCTTCAGGATGCCAAATGAAGATGAATGTGCTCTAAACTTTAAAGGTCCAGCTGCTGCATAAGTGTTTCTGGTGCAGGGTTTAGACACAGGCATCAGCAGAGAGACCACCATTGTGTTTTCAAACATTCAAGGAATTAACAATCTATTTTATTAGAGAAAGGGAAGCATTCAGATGTTCAGCAACATCATGCAGCTGGATGGTTCTTTTAACTTTTTATGCTTGTGCTTTAATCAGACTATATAACGAGATGAACTGTAAAATACCTCTGGAATGACGACGGTGTAACGATAGAATATTTGTGCATTCGGTGAGATCAGATTCTCTCCACGTGTATGCTGAGTGAGCAGACGAGACTGATGGAGGTACTGAGGGGGAGGACAGGGGATGAACAGCAGGAAAGCAGACAGGCGGAGAGGGAGGGGGGGTCAGGTGGCGTGACTTTTTACTCCGCGGCTCACTGACCTTGACAATGGAGCCACAGCCAGCGACTCGGTTAGCTCTCTCCGGTAGCGTCTCTCACTCTCACTCTCTGCCTCGCTGTCTGTTTCTCTCTCTCTTTCGCTCTCTTCCTCTCTCTCTGCTTGCTCGTAGCGAGTCTAGCCTGCTGGCTGTGACCAAAATGCACCACCATCTCTCTGCTGCAGCTCACCCCCTCTTACCTCACGTCTGCTCTTTTTCCAGACAAGCGGGTTTAAAAAGTCAACTGCGTATTGAGCCGTCTAGACTGAAGCCGGTCAGCAACCTACCCTCCCCACCCCCAACTCCCCTCCCCAACCCCCGACTTGTAAGTTGCTGGCTACAGTGGAAAAACGGATGAGGAGCAGGTGACCTTGCTGAGCTCTGTCCCTCATTTCAAACCAAGTGCAATACGGCTCTATGGCAATTATATAAGCATAATTACCACGATATAACAATACACTGAAAGCTGAGCTCAAGTTGGGCCTGGATGTATTAACAGTGTGACGGTAGTATTATACTCTTGGACATATTCACTGATACCACAAGTAATGTAATGGCAACACCTGACTTTGTGTTAAATTCCTCTTATTATTTTCATTACATGAATATAAAATGTGTGACAGTGTTCTGGTGTTTACATGTAAAAGAGATACATCAGTCGAGAGCCTCATCTTCTTTACAAGGTGTCAGAGGTATGTAAATGAGAGCACACGCTCTCCAGATAATGTACAAACTCCTGTGCCGAAGTGAACATCACACTCTGCTGCCTGTTACTCTTTTGATGTTTGGTTTTATGAGTAATTTTTAACTTCCTGTTTTGGACGCCAGTAGCCACAAACTGGTTTACTTAACGCATGCTTGGTATAATTGTGGTTAATGTTACGTTACGAGGCACGAACAAATCATTTAGTTGGGAAACCTACGGTATGAATCAGCTGGCAGACATTTGAAAAGTACAGTTTGCGGTAAGGCACAGCTCTCATGTTATTTTAGCACTGAGAGAAACACCACATTCTTCTGGCCAGTGTATCATTTTCCTCCTGTCAGTTGATGAGGTGTAGTGTACAGCACCCTGAAGTGTGACATTCCATGTAAAGCAGCGCGTGATGGTTTTTTAAGAGGTGTCTCCAGCCAGCCAGTGGTCCCGCCATGTGCAGTAAGATGACTCTATCCTCCACTGCACTGACAGCTCGATTTTCCAACAGAACATTAAACTGGTACAATTAAGCTGTCTTTTAAATGCCAGAGTCCGCCTTGCAATCCTGCCATTGTTCTTCATTGTTTGATTTAATCTTTTAATGATGTAATTTAATGCAGAGATGTTTTAAAGCCCGACAAATCCCATCAGGTATTCACTTCGTGATCATTTCTATCCCCTCGGGCTAATGTGAGTGATGCTATTGGTATCATTAGTATTTCTTGCGTGAGATTAATAAATGGGGATCTTTGAAGCTCACAAAATCCGTCCTCCTTAATACAAAGTTTGTAATCTCTGCCTAAGAAGTGACTGGAGAGTGACCATCTTTGTATTTAGTATGTGGGACAAAGTGCCTCTCTCCTGTCTGGTTATCATACCTTCTTCAGTTTGTGGATGTAAAGAAAGTAGCAGGAAGTTATTTTTTTCCTTCTTCTCATGGTGACCAGAAAGTTTGTCTGTCGGGCCCTGTTTAGACCTGCTATCAACATGCGTCCTGAATGATCCGATCGCAAGTGGACAGCTCTAAGTACAGGTGTAAATGCTCCTCAAGAGGCATTGAGGATTTGAGGTCCAGTCACCCAGACCACAGTCTTTAGGCAGTGTGTACACACGTGTCCTGAGCCACATTGAAGGACCGCCTGCTCAACTGACGTCCTCTGTGAAAAAAACAATAAGAAGCCACAACAACAACAAGAGGCTCCGTTTTAAAAAAACGTTCAATTTTGAGAGTTGTCAAGGTAAGAAACTTTAAAAAAAACTGAAAAATTCTGAATTATTTGGACCATTTGTAAATGCGTCCAATATTAGACATTTGGTTTAGGATGGATGGGAAAACCAGGTCCAAACAGGCCATCAGTCACCACTTATTACATTTAAAAACAGGACAGTCAGAGTGTGGGGCAATGTGTTTGTCAGAGAAACTCTAAACGTATATTTCCATGCAGTCTAGGTGGCCTCATGTCAAACTCTACTACAAAGAGGAAGAGAGTCCAGATGTTTTTGCTAGTAAATATATCTGACTCTTTCATAAATGGTGAACCACTTTCAGAGGTACTGTAGCATACATTTCCATAGTGCCTATTAACCTCTGTTTGCATGTGTGATGTGTGACTGATTACACAAGAAAGGACTGCAGACCCTCAGTGTCAGGAGAGATCTCACAGAAGTGTACCCAGTGCTTCATCCATCCCACCTTGGGAGGCAAGGGTTGGAAAACCAGTCAAGCAGCACATATTGATTACCCCCTAGAGAATGTGGGCCAAGCGCAATATGTGAAGCTACTTAGAAACTTCTCGTTTCTTTGATGGTTTATCTCTCTTACATCTTTGTCTATCCCACTAGTGCAGCCCTCCCGCCCACCTTCATCTCCGCTTTCTTTCCATTTCCCACCCATACAGCCTTTCTCATCCTGTCATCCCTGGGCTGGTGGTCTGTCCCTTGGGGAGGTTAAGGGGCACCGTGGGTGAGAGGGAAGTCGGCAGGTTGTGCGGGCACCGTGCTCGCCTTTTCCCACAGCCCACGTCAAATGCTGCTGAACCCTGACCCCAGTGGGTCCTCACTCTCAAAATCAGTGTGGAACGCAATTCAGCCAGCCAGACCCTATTCAAGACCGGACTCACCATTGGGTGAGAAAAGAATCTCCCCCCATCCCAATTGTGGTCACTGCCCTCCCTTTTGTCTGCCGGCCAGGCAGGGTCGGACGACCGGCCGCCACTAGCCAGGACAAGACTTCCGAAAAGCCTATTCAGCATGTGATTTGACCCCCAGGTTCCATTGCTGACTCACAGGGATCAAACGCTGGGAATCTCTGGGGGTTCTCTACCGTGGAGTATTTTCATCCATTGAAACGAACCCTTTTGACAAAACTTGAAGTGACGAATGATTTTTTTCTAAAAGGTTCCTTGATGGCATAGCAATGTTTTACAAATTTGGAAGTCCTGGAAAAGTTTCATCCAGGCTCCACAGAAGTGTTGGCGATGGAAGACTTTTGTTTCAGCCTCCTTTGTTGTTCACTTCCTAAATACCTCACTGTCATAGAGTTTACACATAATGAATTGAAAAAGAAGGAGCACATGGGACAGCTGTCATCCCTGACAATTGTGGTATGAAAGTGCTTTTGCTTGGCCTGGGCCACAGCATTGGCTGTACACTCCTGATTTTCCTGGTAATGATTAAAACCAGTCAGAAGCCATTCTGTAACAGAGGGAATTAATAGTGCATAAAAATAAACACATTTTCTGAAGTATATCTCGTTTCATTCTTGATGCTGCGCCCAGGGAGCACTCATCAGACACCACTGATGTGTGGATTTAACAAACAAGTTTTGTAGAGTGATGTAACCCACGGTTGGTTAAAGTTGGACTTTAAACAGCTGGAAAAGTTGCCATTTCATCTCTGTTGTGTATTTGAACAAACACGCCGTGATTTCATTTTATCCTTCAATTTATGATTCGTTCTCTGATCACTCTTTTGTCCCATTCGTCCCCTCCGATGCCATTTACAGTAAGAAACGTCTCTGTGATTAATTTACAGAACAAGCACACAAACATGTACACATGCACTGACACAGAAAGAAACACTGTTAAGCTGCGGTCATCATTACACATAGGAGAAGGTATGCAAGGCAGAAAAGTTAAGACAACCCAGAAACCTTGACTTTCAATATGATGGTCCCATGGCATATGAGAGTGTGTTGTGTGTGTCTGTTTGTCTATGTGAGAGAGTGTGAATGTGTGCGAGTGTGTGCAGTCTCCAACTTGACGCATGGTTTAAATCTTTAGCAGAAGGGGAGCACTTTGATTGTAATGCCGCGTGCTGTGTGCTAAAGCGGGGGCCTGCTGCAGCTTTAAAGCTGGTCAACTGTCAGGACTGGAGCGTGAAAGGGGGGCCCCAGAGTGAAAGGGGTGGAGGGTCCCACTAGGGGGGTCCTGGAGGAGGAGGGGTGGCTTGTAACGGACCTCCTGGGCTTTGAGGGCCCTCTGTGTGGGCTGCTACAGCAAGGCGGCCTTCTTCACAAGAAGAAGAGAGGGAGGGCAGGCGGGCTCGAGGGAAGGTGCTGGCGCATTGGCCTCTGCAGCAGGGAGCATGGGCAGAACGCCAGCTCACCCGTTCAAGTCCCACAGACCAGATGTTCCTTGTCAGGGAGCTCTTGGCCTTTAATAAATTGAGTTACTGTAAATCTGTAATAAGGCAAGGCAAACATAGGCACCCCACGTCCCCCGCTTCACACACATCCGAGATATTGTGCCCTCACAGACATTTCTTACTGTCCCACAGGTCAACCCCTGGTGAAGGGGCCATGTCCCAGCTACTGAACCTGCCAATTACTTTTCAACCTACACATGAGGACGGATGTTATTCTTCCCCTTTGCCCCCAACCCGCACGCTAACTATTGAAAATGTCATTCATGCTTCTAGACTGTCGGATCACCTGGTTTCTGATCTTCAGCCCTTGATCTTGTTCAGAGACCTGACCCAAAAGAAAATGTATTTTGATATGTTATGGTTAGGAATAAACTCATGGCTTTAGGTTTAATAATCTTGTTTGGGCAAATGTGCATATTAGGTTCGCCTGTTTTATGTGCCAAGATCTGAGGGGGTGTTGATCTGGTTTTGATAAGTTTGCTCAGAATGAGTATGTATGATTCTACTGAAAGTGGATAAACATTGAATGGATAAACATTGAATTATCACCTAGCCCCAGTCCTCAGTGTTTAAGTATGTTTGAATGTGTGTTCTGCACACAACGCATCTGCTGTTGCCACTACCAGACTTGAGGCATGGGTCATTTACCCAGGTAAGAGCGGCCAGTGTTTTTGGAAGTCATCTGATCTCCTGCAAGAAAAATAAAAATAAATACCTCTGTGCTACTGAAAGGGTTAGGAAGAACATCCCCTGTGCAGTCTTGCTTAGATTTACAGCACCTCTGAGGATGGCTCTTGATCTGGCAGTGGTCAGTTGGCTTTGAAGAGAAGTGTACCGCAAGTGAATCACTTTGAACCTGCACTGAACTGAGCCTGAGGGAGACCCATGGTCCCACCTGAGTGGAACAGGACAGTAAATCTAAAGGCAGCTCAGTTTTTGCACCGTGACACGGGGACTTAAGTCTTAATTTGTTGCCTGCAGAATTCCCTGGTCCAACAGTTCTACAACTATGGCTTGGAGCCAGGGTGGCCTAAACGCTTTTACGTGCTGGCTAGCCTAGATCGTTTCCATAACAAATGGAAGTACTAAATTGAAAGTCCATATCTTTGTGTCTTTCTCCCACTCCCTCGCTCCATGCTCGGACTTCAGGTTTGTGGTCCTTGTATTATATGCTTGTGTTGCCATAGGTTCTTTTAAAGTTGTACATGGTTCTGCATGGGTCAGTCGCACTTTGCACACACCTGCAAACCACAAAATGTACTGATGATTGACCTTGGCCTTTGTAAAAACCTCCACTGATTGCTTCCTCTTCAACCTCTTGCAAAAATATTTCAGCCACCAGATAGTTGATGAATATTTCAAGACAACAAGAAGCAAGTAGAAAAAAAACAGGTCATGCTGTAAAATGGCAACATGCAGCCAGAGGTTGGGAATCGGAAATAAAACCAGTTGTTTGCCAACCGCAAATAAACAAAGAAAATAATAGAGGAAGGAGAAAAAGATGAAGAGCAAAAATGGCTGATCGGTCAGATGTGAGATCAGATGTAAGTTAAATGTTCGCTGGGTCAGAATTTATTCAGAAAAGGTTCCCCATCTCCCATTAAACTCTTTTTTCGAAAAGGGCAAGAAAAATCTCAAGCAAGCCTGTAAAACTTTAAAGCAACATCAAAGAAATTTTTCCGAATTTTTCAGTTTCCATCAACTTTTTCTAATGTAATACTTGAAAATAAAAACATGTTGATGGAAACATGGCTCTTGAAAAGTCCTGAGAGGATATCTGAATGAAATGTTGTGCACACGAGATGGGGCAGGGTTTGGCACGAGGACCATACCAAGCCTTTTTAACTCCTCTCTCTGTGCTGTGCCACCTGAGAGCTATCCCAACAAACTTCAGAGGGGGGTCTTGAAGTCCTCACTTCACATAATCTGGAAACAAAGGCGGTCGTGTCATGTCCCTCACCTATAGCTGATACTTTCACTTAACAGGTGATCAGGCCATTATCTACCTTGGGTAGGGCTCACGAACAGTAATCTCCCCTGATGGAAAACCGTCAGGGTTGTTCGAGGTGTTACAGCCTTGCTTAAATAGGCTTTAGGTTTGACTTACTGGCTAGTGGGCTGTTTCATTTGACACCTCCCACAGTTTGTGGTGCAATGTTTGTTTTTTCACAGGCTTCCCAAGTGTTCCTCTCTTGGGGACCTCCGGGCTTTCTCATGTCTTTAAGGCTCTTTAGGTAAGCCGGAAAAGCAAACAAAGGCATATCTATTATATGGTAAGTGGATCTCACATTACCCTTCCATTTCAATGCAGTCGCCAGTGTGGGCCACTTTCCAAGTGACTGATATTTTCACAGGGGCCAACATGTCAAGGGATGGTGTAATTGATTGTCTTGGATATTCGAGTATGCCACTTTCCCTAGACCCCCTAATGCTTCCTTCTCCAGTTATATAGCTTACTCGTGTGGTGAGGATTTGACACATGACAGTGAAGCAGGATAGACATGTGGTCATGGTACATATTAGGACAAGGGCATTGGAGGCCATATCTTCCACTGAGTGACTGAGGCACTGTTATTTTACAGCTAATTCTCTATTAAAAATTCCCTTTTGAAAATATCTAATGCCGTATATAAAAATGTGTTTGGCTGCTTTCTGCTTGCCAAAGGTAACTTAATGCACACATGCTCCTAAGTAGCCCTCAGACAAAGGATGTTATTTTTGTTGAAAAAGGATCCCTGCTGAAGTTTGTCCAAATGAAAACCTCAAGGCTGAAATCATTGGTTCTCCAATGAGTTGATTGAGTAAAGCTCTCTTTGCTCCACAGAGGAGTTTTGATCGTTGCCTGCAGGAAAGCAACGTTTAAAGGATAACATATCTGTTTGAGTAAGTCTTTTTATCAGCTACCTCTTTATGTTTTGTTTTTTTAAACATGGCTCAAAGGCAAAATCTTCTCAAGTGAACATTTCCTGTTCTTCCTTTTATGATCTTATTACTTAAACAGGAAGAGATTATTACTATTATTTGATATTATTGAATTTAGTTCCGATATTTTTCTCAGACTTTTGGAACCCGAGGCAACTTCAAGAGCCAGACTCGACCAAAAAAAAGAAAAAGAAATTGCCCTAAAAGAAAAAACTGAGAGTTGACAGCGCAGGTCATTTAACTTTCTTTTACGATACTGATCTGCTGTCGGTGTGTATCCAACAAAGCTGCGCCTGCTCCATCTGGCTTTGCTGTTAGCCTCTGCAAGAACGCTGGAACTGACTTTAAATTTCCCAAATACGTTCTTGTACATAGCGCAAGACCATTGAAGCACGGCAGGTCCTTTTATCAGAAAGATCCTGAACATGGCATGTTGACTGAGTGTACTATGTTGCCTTGGATCTCTGCCATCACACCCTTGAGAAGGGCACTTAACCTGAATTACTCGGCACAAACTCGACTGCCAGAATGACTTTAGGAAAAATACAGGGTAGAGATAAAATAATGGGATCGCTCTATGGAAATTGTTGAAGTGAATAATTCACCATTCCAAACATGGCCAAGGTGGATTGTAGGAGGCTTAACGTGTACCATTTTACCATCAACACATTCAATTTAACTTAAGGATGTAGGCATTTGAGCAGAATACACCTGCTTTATAGTTTGAACCTTAATTTTGTTTTAAACTGAACACCACTGCAGAATAGAGGACATACATTTTGTCAGGGGGATTTTCTCACGTATATTCTCAGCAGCCAACGTTATGCACCTCCATAACTAGAACTTGGCCTCAGGCATCTTTCTCTTCTCTCCTGTCCAGTCAGACTTTTTTTTTTTTGCCTCTGTCTGCCTCCCCGGTGTGTTTAGTTGGTCAGGAGGCCAGAGCAGGGCTCTGCTGGCAGCAGACAGGCGCTAAAGCTCCTTTTATTCTACCAGGATATCCTCTTGACTCGACATGATGCCAACATTGACCATTCCATGTAGTAATCTGGCACAGGTCAGGAAGAAGCTGCGTACACGTGCCATGCATGCCCATCCGCTGTCTTAAAGAGCCTGAAGTAGGCTTGCCAGGGTTGGAGCTTAAGCTAAGCTGACTCGCTGTGCAGACACTGGGTCACAAATTGTCAACCCTAACGATGTATCTTAAATGAAGTGACATTCCCCCCAGACTAATTTTCCGTAAACATGATTGATGAATTTTCTCTCTTAATCAACATGTAAGTTCGAAAAATGAATTCTTTCTGGAGGAAACTTAGTCTTGTTGGCCAAGTTTATTTTGGTATCTGACCCACAAATAGCCCAGATACTTATTTCCAAAAGTGATAGAATAAGTACCTACAGTTTCCCACCCTGACCAACTTTTCCCTCCTCTACCTCATAAGATCATTAAGTCGCTTGCATACTTGAACACTAATTTATGTCCTCCATCATCAGTCAGTTTATCGCCAAATCTTTCTTTGCTGTTCCTGAATGTGAGTAACTGCTAAAAACAACTGCAAGCCATAATTCATATAAACTAAAACATGCTACCTGTGTAGTTGGTGCAGGCAGCCAGTTATTACGAAGTTATTCAAGTGTAGTAGTTCAAATCACCAACACGAAGGTAGTGAAATAGGAAATGCATACATCAACCTTCATATTGCCTAAAAAGTGGGATTAATTGACCACTCGTCCACCTTGCGTGAATTGGTGACACATTTCTGTTAATCAGTTATTCTTACAATAGAATAATACAGTAATGCTGAAAGTCACTGTAATTGAAAAATGTCATGAAAATATATAACCCAGCTCATGCAAGTTCTCAGTCATTGCACTGCCCACTCTGCACAACTTGTCACATTCAGAAATCACTCCAACTCTTCAGGTCTGTTGCCAGAACGTTCTGCTTTCCTGAGTTTTATGGCTCTCCCCACAACAGTATACCCGGGTGGCTAACACGGCAAGATTCCAGCAGCAGGAATACAGTTGACACAGACACAGGTGATTAAAGATTTTTTGACACCCTTATGCATGTATAAGCCGCTTTCTCCCATGCACAAGGCAAGGCCCCCGGTCTGTATGACCTAGAAGAAGCTAGACTGGATGACCCAGTGGTCATCCTAGGAGCCATCTGGCAACCCACGTCTTGTGTGGCTTACCCTTCCCACTGCCTCACGCAATTCCTTAAGCAAGCATAAGTGTGCTTAGGAGGACTTAATCTCAGAGAAACTGGTTTGGGCCACAGTGTTGACTGCCGGTGTGGATGCACCCGGCTGTTCATGGGTCACGGGGTTCCTTCTCTCATGTAACACTGAGACAGAGTTGTTGGCGACGTATGCTGTCCGCCTGTTGGAGGATTAAAGTCTGTGAATTGGATGTGCCCTGTCAATGAAATGTGGCCCGTATGAAGGTGCTCGTACCAACAAGGTATTAAATAAATCAGGGATTCTTTGCCATTTCAAGCTCTTCGTGTTCCCATGACTGCACAACTGTAAAGCTGCACTGAAAACTTAATAAGTCATCTGGGTTCATACAATCAATCTTACCAACGACAGAAGGCATCTGCCGCGCTGTGAGAAGCCCATGGGTGTGTTCTGAAGCAAGGAGGGGAAGTGAGAGAAGCTTGAGCCTGTCTGCACTTGCACAGAGGTCACTGCTGGCCTTTTGACTGTCTGCCAGTGCAGGGGCCAGAGTCTTCCAGAAGAGGGCCTTGGCTACAGGCAGACAAGTGAGCCAGCCAGCCAGACAGGCAGCCAGCCGCATCGTCTACAGTCTAGGTCTGGGGCTAGAGCCTGGACTAGGGCAGCTCAAGTTACCCAGACAGATTTGTTAACACTGTTTGGGTCCGCTCGGCTTTCTAGCCAGGCCTCTGAGCCAAACGCGGCTGAGGTGACTTAATCTGTCATTAAACTCACATTACACCCGGACAGAGACTCGGCTCAGGGGCAGAGACAGCGCTCACTCTCCCACTCACTGGCATGGCTGGCTGGATTTGAGCAGACACAAAGAATACCCTCCTCCCCCTCCTCCTTCTCCTCCTCCCCATCCTCTTCATGCCACACACCATGGCACAGCTAGACAGCCCAGCACGGTCTAGACAAAAGCAATTTCACTTGAAGTTGAAAAGTCATTTGACTGTGTGACGGGCACCTGTGCGGATACAGTGGTGTTTACAGCGTGCGCAGACATATTTGTCTTCTTGTATTGGACTCGACTTTTTAAGACGGTTATCTGCCTTTTTGATTTTAGGAATTTGTTCAGTCATCAATCTTCATTTCATGTTTGCAGAAAATATGCAGAGATACTATCTGAATCTAAACAGATTTTGATTAAACTCATAATTTCTAGTCATGCAATGTCTTACATGGTTTCACAGCATTGGTATTTCTGCAGTGATTGATGAGTGTCCCCTTTCCAGCGTGTGTCCTTTTACAGACACTCAATGTGAAAACCAGATCACAGTAATCAGTACAAGAAACCATTAGAGTCGACTGTGGGAATGTATCATCGAGCTCTTCATATTTTAACAAGTGAAGATAACTGAGGAAATGGTTTAAATTTGAATATTTTCTATCATCTTTTTAAATCAGTTATGAATACTTCATCATATACTGATCCAACTGATAATTATCATAAATGATGAAACATGAAACTGACTAAACATGGCGGGAAATTGTTCTTGTATTGCATCAGTGGCATTATTAGCATTTAGATTTTTGTCTCCGAGCTGCTGACAGTTCACATTTGTCTTTGTGCATTCTTCACTGGCTATCAGACAAACAGGAGGAGATGGCTGAACTTCACTCATGTCGGGCAAACGAAATTGCTTCCATTACTCTCGGCTTGAAAATGTCAGAAACCCTAACAACCTGCAGTACCTTCAGCGGAGGTCTAAGACATTGTTTCCCTCTGCTGAGATTTGTTTTTACGTAACAGCTGGTTCTGGTTCTCCCCTCAACCTCACCGCACCCCCACTCATGAGCTGCTAAGAGCCTGCATATGAACTTTATAATCGACTGTTACAAAGAGCAGTGCCAAGCCAACGAGGCACAGACGTCTCACATAAGAAGACTGTTTTATTTCATTTAGTTTTTTGTTCTATTTTATTTATTTATGTCTTTACTTTGGTTGCATTCTGGATGCAAAGAAGTGTTTGGACAGTTTCATGGCTATGCCTTTGCGCATTTGTGAGTGATTATGTGAAGAAAACACATTGTGCATGGAAAACTATTTCAAGTGCAGGAAGGGATGATACGCAGTTCTCTTGTTTTTTTTTCTTTTTAATGTTCTTGGCCTCAGAGGACAAAGAGTGTGGCCTCTGAAAACGGCAATACAACGTTTGAACTGGGGCTTATGTTATATTTTGAGCATATTTTGATAATCATGTTCAATCACTTTGTTTTAGCCGAGTCATGAACTGACCATATACTGATCTAAAATCGTCCTAAAGCTTTAACTTGGAGAGCAAAAAAATCTGCAGGTTTTCATCCCAATAGTCAATAAAGCACAAGATAATATTGGCTACTGTCTCCCAGATGTTTAGAGATGTTTTATTTACTGAAATCACCTGGTGTTGTTTGCTTAAAGTGAAAATCTTCTACTATCGGCCTAAAATGATGTAGGGTTTGAGTCTTGTGATGTAATTGTTAGTTTGAACATTTATGAAAGAATCAAAATGTGTTTGACCTTGAATGAGGAGCTCTGAAGGATTTTTAAAATGTAACTGCTGATATTTAAAGAGATTTTCCCAATGTAAATAGTTCATCATATATCGCTGTGTTGGTATTGTTCCTGCAACATCGTAATCAATTTAGCTGATTCTGATGTTGCACTAGGACTGTCATTGCAACATAAAAGGCTTAAAAGCAACAAAGTCTGGATAGAGAGACCAGGAGACCTGGATACATGTCCCGTGTGGAACTTAATGTTATATTGCTGACTTATAATTTTTCTTAACCATTTGTCTGTTGCAGTTTGGTTCGTTTTAGCCAACAAATATATTTGGTTAGGTTTAAGCAACAGACATACTTGGTTAGGTTTAGGTAAAGATGGTTTGGGTTAAATTGGACCCTTTCACAACATTAACCACGTGTTAGATAGTCTCGCTTCCCTCGTGTGTGTATTAACACAAATACCTGATTGGTAAGTAGCAATGATGATCCTGAAGCCACATTTATTATGCTGTTGTAGGAACAACACAGCCATATCATATCATGCCATGAAAATACCATTTAACATACTCATTTGCTAAAACTGACTGTTTTGACTGACAGTTTTCTCTGTTTTCCTGCAGGTTAAGAAGTACTTTGAGCTGGAGCCGCTGGCCAGAGGGAAGCGCTGGATCCTGGAGGGCAGCACCACCGACAATATGGAGGCAGTGAAGGAGATCTTTGGTCAGTTCATTAGTCTGTTGGAAGATAAAGACACAGAGCCTGCAAGGATATGATGCTAACGCTGCTAATGCTAAGAGACGTTAGCGGCTAACCACGAGGAAAACACAACGTCCTGCTGGTGCCCATGTACACACACTCATGCACAGACACAAACATGCACACACAAAAAAATAAAGCAGAAGTTGGCCTCTCTCTTTGAGAAGTGTATTGTATGTTATCTTCCCTTCACTGCGCTCTCATTTTTCAAATTGGATGAGTGTGCACAAGCAGCAGTCGGCCACTGCAGCCTGACAGAGGAGAGCTGCCATCAAACCCACCCGATGTAAAGCAATCAAGAAAAATCGTCGAACTTTGCCAGAAATGGAAATCTTGTTTACTATTGTCTGTGCCATTGTGATTAAACCAGTGGCGTGTGGGACATGTGGCATTCCTTCAGCCATCATTGGACACTAACACACACATTCTCACTCTCTCTCACAAACACACACACACACACACACACACACACACACACTGTCACACACAAAGTGGAGCCCAGGTTGTCTGTAGATATGTTTAACATCTCCAGTAATTACTTTACAGGATGTTTGGGTGGGCACTGTTGATGTTCTTTCCACTGAGAAGTACTGTACAGCTGTCAAGTGTGCTTCTTCTGTTGACTCGGTAACAACGAATGTCGTTGTGTGATTGGAGTGCGTAGTCCAAAGCCTTGTGTTATGTACGGTAGTTACATATCGGTGTGTTGCACCGTGTCTGAATATCTAATCTGAATAGTGTAGTCTGAGTATCTCCATGGAGTATTATGTACATGCAAACAAGTACATTGCTGTGTACCCTCCTGTGCAGCCATACACAAGTACTACTAATCATGTGACTAAGTGCTACATGACTTTTTGGAGAAGTGAGGAGAAAGCGGGAACAAGTCTGAATGCTTTTATAAATGTGCAACTTAGGATATATTTTATAGCTCTGTATGTTAACCTTGTAGAGCAACGTTCAGATTTTTTTATATATCATACCACAATTATTAATTCTTTCAAATCAAAGACCAAAAAAGATTAAAAAACAAACAAAAAAACTGCAATGATTGACCAGGCTGGATGTTGCCACAAGGTAGAGAGATCTGAAGGATTTTGTTTTATTTCAGTGTTAAGCAAATGTCATGTTTGTTTATTCTTTCTTTGTTTTTCTACATTTTTACTGTATTTCTTTTCTTTTCCTTTTGAAATTGACACAATCCCTCTTAACACTGGTGAGCGACTCCAGTCTCCCATCAGGGTGGAATACAAACTATCAATCAGCCACAGCAACAGCTGCATCTGACAAGTCCCTGTCCGACACCCTAATGCCTTCCAACTGTCTGTGAAGACCCCTCCCTGTCTGCTCTTCATCGCAGACCCGTGCCCAGCCTCATCCCAGCCCTTCCCAACCAACACTGCCCCTCCACTGCAGCTCTGCTCCCTGTCCCGGTTACTGCTCAGTGGGGTTTGAATCCTACATCTTTCAGTCCGGCTGCCCTCGTGTGGATCCCACACCTCTAAAACGAGTGGTTCTGATTGTGCCACAGGTGTGTGGACAATGTTCACACCTCCTCCCTAGGTGCTTGTCTTGTTGTTGTTGCTTTGTTCAGTATTTTGTCAGGTTTTTAGAGATTGAATCACTTTTTGTACCTGACATGAGATCAGCCAGGTAGTTTTTTACAATCTGAAAAGGTCGGTGCATTCACTTGAATGCAAATAAATCTGTCAACTGAGGATTATACCAGTGTTGGACTTTGCGTATCATCTGCTCACACAAAGGTTTTAAAACATTCACTCTAGCTGTTTTTTTTTGTTTTGTTTTTTTATTTTTTTTTTCAATCATATGTTTTGTCTAAAATGGCAATTAAAGTTTTAAAAATTTGAATATTGTCTTAGTAATTATTTACATTTTGATTCTGCCATGATGTCTCTTTTTCTTATCATGACTTATTATAAAAGTACAGCACAGAACGATTACTGAATTTTGTATCTCATGTTATTAATGTTTTACATGTTTATTAAAAGGAGAAATTCAGAGATCAGGTATGAATATTGTACTACATGCCACCTTTATGAAATGTGTCATCAGTTGAATGTAAACATGCGTCTGGAAACATTTTTCTTCACCATGTCTCTGATTTGTCATGTAAGGTGACCTGTGGAAATCTGAGACAGCGCAGATGAGCCAGTGGAGGTTGAGCTAGGGTTTTTCTTTTATTTAAAAAAAGCACCCAAAGTCAAAGTGTAGCAGCTGAAGAAAGTTTCGAGTGGAAAGTTAACCGAGTGAGACAGGAGTTCCTGATAAATATACTCCACTCTCTGCTACCTCTGCCTCCCCTTTTCTTCTCCTCTTGCCCTTCTTCCATCTCTTTCAAATTAACCGTGTGGCTTTAATACAATGTGTGTCATGCAGGTTGCCCTGGCGACTCTTTGATCCTGTTTTCCAGTCTCTGCCTCTGGGGCAGACGTGCTTCTCTTCAGTCTGCTGCACACCAGCTCTGGAAGCTGCTGCAGCCCTGAGACAAACCATGGGCTGCTGCGCTCGTCTCGCTCCCCCCTCTTCTTCCTGTCGCTCTCACTTTCTCTCTGTTTTTTTGAGTCCTCTCTATCTCTCTCTCTTCTTGCTGTTATTTTCCTCTCTGTAAGGTTCTCTCCATCTCTCTGTCTCTCTCTTGCTCACTCGCTCTGCTTCCCTTTGGTCACGCCGAAGCAGCCCTCCCTCAGCATGGGCATCCAGGATGCCCAGGGGAAGGGAAGAGGCCAGGACCTCAGCGAAGCAGCCCTCCCGGGAGAAATAAGAAAGAGTGAGGGGATCTCTCTTCCTCTCTTCCACTCCTCCTCACTTGCTCTTTCTGTCTGTACAGTTGATTTTATTCTGCTGAAAAAGATGCAGCCAGTCCTCTCCTCCCACGCTGAACCTTTACCTGCGCTACCTGTTTAATTGCTAGTGTCTGGCTGTGGTGTTGGGTAGGGGGGGGGTGTTTCCTCTTGTCTTGTTGGCAGCAGACCCTCAGTGTGGTTTACAGATAAGAAGAAAGTTATGTTGTTGTTGTGCGGTAATACGGTCCAGACGTTTCCAATCCGCCTGCGCTCACAGTTGCATTACCAAGCAACAATAACCTGATGTGTACTGTGATGGATAGTCAACTTTCAAGTCTCTGCAAGTTGATTTTTATGATTTACTAAAATGAATGATAATTAATGACTGCCTGGAAGGGAGGAAAAAACACTGAGGAATCTAACAAACAAGCCTAATTGTTGGCACTAATATGAAGTGTTGCAAGTTTTTGTTTGTTTTAATTCAGCATGTAAAGAATGACACCATGCAAGAAATGAGCTTGCAGTAGAGTTCAAACATGCCAACCACTAACATTCTTGCAAATCTGCAGCTTCCAGCAGAGTTTTTAATCATTCCGCGTTTTGGTTTTGATTTTCTTCATCATTATTGTTTTCTTCCTTTGTACGGCCTCTGTTCACTCTGGGACTAAAAACCAGCAGAATGAATGGAGCCATGTGGGCTTTTGTAAAATATTACTCTCAGGTTTTTGCCACATTTGATCTCGGCACAGCAGTAGCTGCCTGAGCGTGTTTTAACTGCTCTTTACACTGAAGAGACAGAAATCTGTTTCTGCATTTCAAAACACATCTGATGATAAGCCCAACTAAAGAAGAACAAAGAACAGCACACAGTGTTTGATAAATCCAGCCACACCTACCAAAAACAATAGATGTTACATAAAACATCAACAAAAACAAGAACAAGTACTGGCAGTATCAAATTAATGACAGATTTTAGGAAAAATGTCTGAACTAAACATTAGTGCATCCAAACAGCTGCAGTTTTAGCTCTCCAAACTAAAAAAGGAGTGAAATCCCATGTACAAATATTCTTGAATTTGTCAGCATTTTTTTTTTTTTTACCTGAAAAATCTTGACTTTAACCTCCTTCCAGATTAATGTGAAACTATATTAAATAAAACAAAGTTACAGGAATTTTAGTGACAGACTTGAATATTTTGGTAGGTACGGTTTGATGCCACATACAGTAACGACCTACCAGAAGTACAAACAAATACGATCACACACAACAAAACAAATCCTGTGAGCTTTGTGAAATGCAAATTGCGCGACCCAACGGGGAACCTAACTTTCGTTTACAAGGCAAACAAAAAGACGACATGTTTTCTTAAACTCTGCGAAGAATTCCCCTTTCTCTCAGTCTTCTCCCGTCCAGTGTGTGTGGCAGCATTTCTGCTGATAAGACCCAGCCAGGAGGTGGAACAGATGTTGCCCTGACATCCATCTGGGCCTCGTACCCCTGCTCTGCCTCCCACAGCCGACGCTCTACGCGGGACACCCCGCATTCCCGGCCCCCTCACAGCGAGGGGCCGCTCCTACGAAAAGAAAGCTCCCCTGCTCTGGATCCTCGAGCAGTGACGCAGCACAGAAACCACCTTGATGCTGCTTTTCATTCATGTTGCGTGTGTGTGTGACAGAGAGAGATATACCAGTCAGTTATCACACAGGACTTTTGGGTTCATTCGAGGTGTTTCCTCTGTTTCAACACTCTCTCACACACACACCCTTTTGAAAAACAAACACACATGACGGAAATGCATCGATATGATGTAAGATTGTGAGAAAATGTTCCCTGGAGCGAATAATCATTTCCAAATACGTTCGACGACGGTTCCAACAAGTCACAAAATTGTCAGCACTTTGACATTCTGACTTGTGTAACTCCACATGTTTTCATTTATTTCAAGGTGAAATTTGTAAGAAAGTTGATTTCTGGTTCTTATTTCCAGGAAATGTGACTACAAAATAAACCATCTTTCTCTGTAATGTTGCACTTTTTGACTGACCAGCAAACTGTTAAGTTTTGTTTATCCTGAAGGTGTGAGAGCCAAGACGAATGGTTGATGTCCACCCCAAATGCCAATTTTATTTTAATTTGATGGATTAATACACATGACAAAGCAAATATTTTCATTTTTCAGCAGCCAACCATATCAGTGTTGAACGGTAATGTTTTCAGTTTGAAGTATTTTAAAGGAGGCATATTATGCTCATTTTCAGGTTCATAGTTTTATTTTGGGTTACTTCTAGAATAGGTTTACATGTTTTAATACTCAAAAAACACATCAGTTCTCTCATACTGTCCAGAACTACGGCACTGTATTCCCCCTCTGTCCGAAACACCGTTTTAGCTCCTGTCTCTTTAAGGCCCCTCCTCCTTAACACCCAGTCTCGTCTGATTGGTCAACTCACACACACCTGAGCCAGCACCGCTAACAACAACAGAGCAGCTGTGTTAAATCAATTCTCACGTGCCAAACTAGCCGAAAGGCATTAAATTATGCAAAAGTGTGACACGATGACTGAGTGTGATGTCACAAAGTCACAGAATTAAAGGCGGGACTACTGACGGGGCGTTTTAGGAGCAGTGTTTTCTGTGGGAGAGAGGGGCTTCTGTTGGTGCCAACTTTGACCTTTTTAACTTTCAAGATATTAAACGTGCACAAGAACCGATATAAAACACTGAAGGAAAGCAAATAAATAACAACAATAATATTAATATTAATCTACTTTTGCAGAATCTGAAGTTAATATGATGATACTACAACTTTAAGAACAATCTCAAACAACACAACACATATGGAGCTCTAAGTAACAAAGGAAAAGTCAAATATTTAGTGAAATGTATTCAAGCTCTGCCTGATAAGAAGTTTTTCCTCCCCACCAAAGCAAACAAACTGTGACTTTTTGTTTTTACTTATTTAAACACTGAGTCACGAACAGTCTTGTTATTGTGTGTTAGTAACCAGTGATTTACCAGTAACTTACAGGGTTTTTTTTCCACCAGCTTTGTGTTTTCAGATGTGCAGCAGGAGATTCCTCACAATTGACGTCCCGGATTCTGAGGAATCCCTCCTGTCGTGCATGTGACCCTGCAGGTTTGCACTTGAGCTGTAAAACTAATGAACAACCTGAAGCTGATCTGATCTTAACGAGTTCCTCTCCTGCCAAGCAGTGAGTGAACGCACTCTGCGGCGACATGCCACAATCGTTCTCCCCACTAATTAATATTCGACTTGATCCACTTGATTTTCCCTTCGTGGAGCTTTATGAGTCACTATTGTTTTTCTTTTGAACTTGAGTTTAATCCTTGATTAAACTTTGGTTCACCTGAGGATAAACTTGATTTAGCTTTTGATGTTCTACTTGTCCCCGCATACTCTTTCAGTTTCATTACATCTGATAGAAAGATCATGATACACGAGCACATTTGAGTAAATTAAATCAGTCTGGATTTATTTAAGTAATTCAATCAGAAGTGGAAATTGAGGATATTGGGCACTGAACCAGACAGCTGCCACAGTCATTTCTTTCCAATCAATCCAGTTAGTCTAGACTGGCCGCTCAGACTCTCTCATTCTCATTTCTCATCACTTAACAAAACATTTTTCTTGATGTAACAATAAATAAGCCCTCACAAATTTGTCTATTTCTGGAACCGATTCGGCACGCTGAAACTTGTGACCGCTGCCTCACAAACTTCCCAAACACGTCCACAGATTGATGAACCACAGCAGGTAGATCTTGATATTTTCTGTCGTTGTCTGTTCTGGACACTTAGGTCTGTCTGTTTTTCACTTTCTACACCAATTTCTTCCTTTAAACAGTCGTTGAAGATGTATTCAGATCTTTTACTTTTACTTTTACTATAAAATGACAAGTAAAGGTCCTAACTAAAGATGAAGTGCAGAGGTGTTGCTAAATAAGTGGGACAAAGCACCAGATGACTGACCAGCCAATAAGAAGACAGACCACTTGTATCAGATATTCTGTCAGTGAAGTTTGTATACGCAGTGATTTTGTTTTTTTTCTGTACTCGCGACATCTATTGCATTTCTGTCCGTCCTTGGAGAGAGATCCCCCCTCTGTGGCTCTTTTTTTTTCCTGCTACAAGCGTTTCTCCTCACACAAATCGAGGGTCTACGGACAGAAGATGTCACCGTACAGATTGTAAAGCCCACTGAGGCAATGTGATCGTGATTTTAGGCTATATAAATAAAATGGACTTGACTTAACATATGAACAGACTTGAACAGAGTGAAATAATAAGTTGACAAAAAAATACCACATAAAATAAATCAAAAAGACAACAGATGAAAATGATGACAAAGAAATGCAATAAAATAGATTAACAAGCTATAAAAAAAATAATAGAGTAAACAATAATAATGCTGACAAACAACAACAAAACAAAAATACTATTAATCAGTTACTAGAAAAGAATAAAGTCTATAAACTCTTCGTAATCAAAAGCCAGGCTGTAGAGGTAGGTTTTAAATTTACGTTTAAAGGTGCAGTATGTAGTTTTGGAAAAGAAATACGAACTCAGAAAGTTTATATTTACAATATTAACAAGAAAATATAACAAACTCAGACATATGTATTTGATGTATCTCCATTTTAGCAAGCCGTGTTAGAAAAGATGGCTACTTAGAAGGGACCTGCAAATATAAACAAAGTGAAAGAGTATGATATTGTGTTGCCTTTGAGGACATTTTGTTTATTCCGCTTATTCAATCATGACTGACGTTTTTCTCTCATTCTCTTCTCTTTAAATTTCTTCCTCAAAACTACATAGTGCGCCTTAAATGTCATTCATTTATTTTTTATTGACATTTCAGGCACAGACGATCTAAAAGCTGCCTCACCATCACATATTCTGTAACTATAGTAAGTAACTATAGCTACCAAATAAATTTAAAACAATTAGCAATTAAAGTACAAAAAAAATCTCAAAAAATCAGAGGAGTCGTGTTTCGGTATCTTTGAGATGAAGTTACCACGATGCTTTCAGGTAACCCTGTTTGGATATTAAAGGACTTAAACTTATGCTCTTGAAAAAAAAAATCGAGGAAACCCTGCTGTGCAATTCTCCTCGGGGCCCTTTGTGGCCACCTAAACGCCTCTTGTTTTTCCAGCGTGTTTGAATGCCTCGTCTGTTGGGTGACTTCCGTGGGATTCCAGCAGGCTTGTCACTCAGATTGTTTGTCCTGGGGACGAGATCTGTGTGAGTCCTGTTTCTCTTCCTCTCTCCTCGGGCCCGAGTGCTGATGGAGACCCGCATCCCAGGTGGCCCACACATCAAAACAAGAGGGATCGCGGCTCTTGGTTTTCAGACAAACATCACTCACTTTCTTTGTTGTCTGAGGGACAGGGGGCACGGCGGTTTATCTCCAGAGGATCTCCCCCCGCTATCGCCTTCCACCAGCCCACCGCCCCATCCCACAGGAGCCGCTAAAAGCAAATGTCAGTCAAGGAGACGGCGTTGCATTCCTTCTAAAGGTCAATTAGTGGTGGCCACTGAAGGATCTGTTGCATGTTTAAGACTATTTTTAAAAAAAAATCCTTTCCAAGATCAGCCAGTGCAGTTACAGATTTACTTCCTCTCCACCGCTCTGTATTTTAAATCCCTCTATATGATGACACCTCTGTCACGTTGCAGTCCATGTTTTGAAGATAACTGCCCTGCATACCTACCGCACAGTTTAGTCTACTGTGAGTTATTTGAAGCCGAGCCTGATTCACGATGTGCCGCATATGAAACCTATTGCTCCTGCAGGCCGTGTGATGGGGGCCCAGTAGCAGCTCGCAGTGGAGCGGCTCCTCACCCATCTGTGCAGGTGATTCCTGCTCCGGCTCATCCCCTCCAGGCCTATAAGGAGCAACCGTGTCTAGGGGACTTTTATGAGCGTGACCTTAACATGCCCGTCTCGAGTGGTCTAGACTCAGCGCTCTGTTTACTAGAGTCCCCGTCCCACTGATGGCTATCAGACTTTTCTTTCTGTTTTAACCGCTGATTCTCTCTTGTCATAACTCTTTGAAGACAAGCCGACATGACGCCTCGACTGTCCTTTTTGTGGATCTTTGTAGAGTTTACTGTCATGGCTCAGAAAAACAGAATAACAGAGGGGAGGGCTCTGACAGGGCGCTGCCTCTCTCATATGAACATGTGCAGGGTACAGCTGTGCTTTGACAAGGTGTTGAGGCTTTCATGTAGTGCAGACACCAGCTTTAAAGTCTCAGGACGGATGGATCTAGTCGGAAGGGGATGTTTTCTATGAGACGAGCTCAAATTAAATTAGAGCATTGCCCCGAGTGATATTACTTGTACACTAAATTTTGCTTCAGTGACCGTCTTTAATCATACTTTTTATGAGCCTTGGCCTCTGATTAAGCCGACGCAGTGGATGTTTTTCGTAAGAAGCCACAGGAGATTAATCAGTCGTTAATGTAGTAAATATTTAATTGCTGCCATAAATTTAGCCTTTTATACATTATGCTGTGTTTGGTGTGCTGCATGGCACAGAGCCAAACACCGTAGGTGGATTAGCTCATTGAATCCAAACAGTTTACTGGGAAAGCAGCTCCAGTGACGACACTATGTGGGCAGCTTGCAGCTCTCAAAATACAAACGTTCCGTGTGAAAGCGAAAAAAAGGAGAAAAAGTGAGTCTTTCACAGGAACAATCTAGTAAACACGGTTGCTACGCAGAGAGAGAACACCTGTGTTTTACCAAAGTTCTGGCACGGAGCAGTTTGATCACTGCCGGGGCCATATTTGGTCGAGTGCAAATTGAGTGTTGTCTTTACAGCGATGACGAAACGCACCCTGAGTCAGGCAGGAAACTGCAAAGTCAGTCACAAATAAGATGTGAGTGGACAACAGAAACAGGAGAAGGTGAACAGCGTGGTGCTGAGATGATTCAGCTCTGACTGCAGACACAAACACGGGTTGGATAGTGGGAATAAGCTTAGAGCCGAGGCCAGAAATAGTGTTTAAGGTGTTGAGGATTAGGGTTAAATGTTAAAAAGGTCAAGTAAGAGACCAGTTTAGATTGGCTTAGAGAGGTCAACTGGCAGTAAGAGCTCCCAGTCTGCCTATTCTTTTACAGTAACCAGCGGTATGCAGCGTATCTACCAGATAATGAGCTTGACATGTTGAACTCAAAATGTTCAACATGTTTAAAATGTTGTGGAGACTCAGACGATCTGTGAATCAGAAACATTTTATTTTGTCTCAATGTAAAAAAAAAAGCACAGCGATAAAGACTCAGTCCACAGATTAACTAAACATATGAATTATTACGTTGTATGTTATATATGTTATTAATGTTTTATGAAATGTCTGCAGTCCGGTGTTTTGGGATCACATGACACAGCCTCCTTTCTGTTTACTGTTGAGAAGTGAGCCTAAACGTCCTCTAATGGGATTAGCCAATGAGAGAAACCCAGAAAAAGAAAATGTTTACCTGCCAACAAGTTGACACTGAAGCCCCAAAATATAACGTGCTCGTTTCAAGCTGAGATGTTGCCTACATTTTCAACCAAATCATTATTTTGTTTCAAGATATAATATGTAACATTTCTGCATTGAAATTCAACTAACGACCGGATCTTTTGTTGTATATTTTGTTGAGTTGTGTACTTGACATTATCCACGAATCTGTAATTTTATTTAAGATAAAAGTGAATTTAATTGGGTCGCCTGTTGAGGAACGTGACTCAGAGTAACATGAATAAAACCTTTAAACCTTAACTTTATCCGTGAACATGGGGTTTAGATTGTATCAATGTAGATTTTCATCAGCAGTGATGGTTTCACAACTCCTGTGATTGACACTACTTACATCTTTTGGTTTGATTGAGAGCAGCGGAAATTACATTCTTTGCATTTAATGTGTTTGCGTTATATATTTATGTTTTGCATTTATAATTAATGAATGAATTAAATTGTTTTTATAATTTAAGTGTATTTTCTGTCCCATTAAATTTCCTAATTTTGACAGAATAATGATCTTTTCCTACATCGGTCGGTTTTAACCTATTAAAGATTCAATTTCAATCAATTTTCTTTTCTACTTCTGGACTGACGCTGAGTTTGGATTCCTCCAAATTTAATGAGATGATTACGTGGTTTTATCCGGTCATCAGATAAAAAGTGCATTTAACAGCCTTACAGCTTAGTTTAAAAAAATGTGAATGGAGACTTTTTTGCGCTGTAGTTTAGTTTTTGAGTCACAAGTGAACACGCAGCAGAAATATGTCTCACTTTCCCTCACAGATCTCGAAAAGTATTTCTTCAACATTGAATAATCATGTTTAAATACACAATCAAAGTCCATAAAACATGTTTAAGTTTTATTTATAGAGCAATTGTTTATTATAAAGTTGCAACTGATGTTTCTAAACCTTTACAACTGCTTCATAAATGGTTTATGAAGCATTTCACTGTTTGTAAACAGTTAAATAACCATTAACTAAAGTTTAATTAACTGTAAATTTACATTTTATTAATGATAGTTAATGTGTGTTAAGTGTCACCCAGTGTTATATTTAGTCACTACAAAGCAATTCATTTGCAAGAATTCAGTTCCAACTCATGTTATTGATTAATATTGATAACCTGTTGGCAATGTCAACTGATTTTTTTATGCCTAAACAAACTAAATAAATAAACTGACCTTAAAGGACAACACAATTTCATACTGTTGTTTATATGTGGCGGACCCTGCCACCTTTCTAGCTTCAAACAGTGTTGTATTATTACCTCATTAATAATGTAAATATTAGAATTTTTCATTTGAGTGTGAATTGTCTTCTCTAAATCTACATAGTCCCTCTTTAAAGGTGCAACAAGCAGCACAACAAAACTGTACAAAGGATCAAAATAAAGAAATTGAATTTAAGACTTTCTACTTTTTTTCCCCACCTGGACGAAGTGAGAAAGAATCGAGCTGCTGAAAGTTGAAGGAGTGACATTCTTGCATTCTCCTCAGTCTGTCTCTCCTATTTCTGCCCAGCGGACAGCCCCCCCCCCCACACACCAGCCCCTCTGAATCTGCCTGGTTCACATACACAAGATTAAGTAGCAAAAGTGACATCCAAGACCAATCGGGCCACCCAAGAGAACTGCAACCAGCGGAGAGGCTGTCAGAGCCCCCTTTTGCAACATTAATCTTCAAGCCTCTCCTGCACTGCCAACTCACATCTCCTTCAAACAGGACAGGGAGGTAGAAAACTGAACTTTTCCCTCCCTGAAGGTTTTCTCCTCTCCATCAATTAACTCTTTGGGGGACAATTCATCGTCACCCGCCATGTGCCAGACAACTTCAAACACTGGCAAAATGAATTGCTTTTCCAGACATTTTTAAAAACTCTATTTGAATTTGTAATCGCCCTAAATGCCTTCTCAAGGACATGTGAGGCGGAAATTACACTAAGAAATATGCTTTAAGGTGATTTATGTCTGAGAAAACTACATTAAGTTGTCTGTGGAGGCATGTCTACGGTCTGTTCCACACATTAATAAGACGTTAACATTCAGCAACGGAATTTATCTTCGACGTCAGACGGCCGTTAAAATAGACATCGAGGGATCAGCATGCTAACTGAGCTACGGCTAACCCTTTTGTCTTCTCTGCTGACCAATGGCATCTTTGATCTCTTTCAGGAGGATGACTCTGTGGTGTGTGTGTGGTGGGGGGTTACGCTGACCTTCCGAGGGGGTGGTGTCACATCCAACCTGATAGCGGTGTGAATGGGAAAACAGAAAAGATGAATACAGCAATTGCTAAATAGCGGAACATGAGTGTGTTATGCTGTGGATGCCTTCAGTCCCATGAGAGGGCCTTCCTAACCCCGGACCTTTCTTCTGCCCGAGACCCGAGAAGCAAAGGGGGACGTCGCGCCATCTAACAGCGGTCCTTTGAAGAGGGCGACGCTGAAATCAAGCAGCATGCCTCAAATACTTTCTGCTAGTTTTGGGCGAGATACCTTGCACATGCTTGGAAACCTAATCTATTGGAACTTTATGTGGTGCTTTATGTTTTTGTCGACGAAGTCCATGAAAAGACCGAAACCAAGAAGGAAAAGTACTAACAAGTACTGTCCACATGATGTGTTAAAGGCAAGCACTGCATTTTATTTTGATCGATCCCACCATCCTGCTGCAGTTAACACTCAATACAATACAAGCTTAAAGCTTATATCAGCAAACTTTGGCGAGAAAGCAGAACAGTTCTGGAGTTAAAATGTTTAAAGGAAGGATTCAACTATGGCTCACTAAAATCTTGTGTAAATCAAATTCACAGAAGTTTACACCACGAGGATTCATTCAGTGGAGACTCTGGTAGGACAAATGTTCAGGGGAATATGTTGAGAGAAGCTTCATGTTTTTAAAATGATGCCAATACTTGGCACTGGTGGTAATATGTCACCTCATCCTGTGTTACGATATGTTGCTGTATCCTATAAAATATCACCAGATTATAGGGTTTGTTCACAAATTACAGAAAAATTTGTTTTTCCGACTTACCTCTGGTGAAATCTTTGCCATGCATAGCGTCATTTTTATTTGCAGAGGATTTAAGATGGCTGACATCTCCAACGCAGCGAAAGTTGATATACGTTAAAACATTTTTTAAATTAAAAACGCTGTGCTTGATGATCTGGTTAGGTTTAGGCACAAACGAGGAAAAGATATGACTTCTGTTATCACAAAAATGGCAAGACATTGTCCCGTTGTCTCATGAAAAAAAATCTGATTTTGCTACACTAGACACTGCTTTCCCTAGAGATATCCAGCGGTTTCTTGCCTACATGTTTAACGGCCAGCTCGAACCGTGGCTTCCGACTCAGCAAACTTCCCGATATGAAAGTCAGCTCACATACACCTAATGTGAGCACGATATGACACATTTTGTAGAAAACACTATCATCATCATGGTTCTATTCAATTTTCTATCAACATGTACGCTGACCTAGTTAAAGTTTCTGGAAAATCTGATGAAATCATGGATAAAATAACATGTTTTTTGGAGCAAATGTAAACAACCCAGTTGTCACATTGATGCGAAAATCACATAAAAATACAAAAAGCTTTAAATCAGTCTCACTCACTGATTTACCAAAGCAGACCTCACACACACCAAGAGATGTTCTCTGATAGTGAGAAAATGTGTATTTTCTCACTTAATGACTCGTGGTGTTGCTCAGCCTTTTAGTCATTTAGGTGAACGGACCCTTTAAAAGCTAGTTGTGATTATTTTAGACTGTATGACACAGCTGTTGTTGTTGTTGTTGTCTCACTGTACAGAGGATAATAAACAGTACACTTCAGGTAAACAGGTTCTTTTCAGTGTTGCTCACTATGAACTTTTGTTTGGATAACCAGAAGTCATCATCAATCTGTGATCTGTGCCCTTCAAAACAAGCTGCGGTCCACAGAAAACCCACACACACACAAACATAGACACACACACACACACACACACACACACACACACACACACACACACACACACACACACACACACACACACACACACAGGGGAAGCAGGTCTTTGGCTGCAGACGAGCAGGCTTGCGTGCCTCATCGCCTGGGTTGGGGAGTTCAGTGGTGAGCGGCCGCAGACAGCAGTGATCATTAGGTCATAGTGGGCCACAAAGCGGTTTGCGTGAGTGAAGGTGTGTGTGTGTGTTATTTAGAGAAGCTCCATTAGCAAACATCTAATCATCTTGGCACTCGTTCAAACCAAAACTTTCACATCAGGTCTTCTGTCCAGCTGCTGAGTCAAAGCAGGACGCGTGGCTCGATAACAGGCCTGTACACGTTCCAGCGGAGTGTAGGAGTATTTTATTTAATAACACCAGAGTGAACTCTTTACAAGAGAAAACAAAAACAACTCATGATGGATGTACATTTATTCCCCCGATGGAGAACACCACTTTTAGACACACAACTCCTACAGGAATTCCTTTGGTTACAATCTGGACTATCCGACATCATTTTCTTTTGTGAAAACATTTCACTCATGGGAGCCACATTTCCCTGTCAGCTCTATAAAATCTGCCTGCATGAGTGAATGAAGTGTAACACAGATTGTGGTTTGTTTCAGCATCACCCGCTGTTCAGAGTTTTTCATTGTATCTTCCAGCTGGAGAGGCCAATTATTACTTAACCCATAAAACAATAAAACATTATGACAGCGTTAGTAACTGAAAACACTATAAAACACCGTTATAACGAGCAGGTGCTGCTCTGTATTAGTCGAAGCAAATCCTGTAATGATGTCCTGCTCAGCACATATGCAACCTATGTATTATGTGTAAATATGCTGATGATTGTCTTTAATCCAGTTTATGCATGTTGATTAGCTAACAGCGTGTTTTTAAGTTGCGACTACAAAACGGGGGTTGGATTCGCCAAATGTAAAGAGAAAAAAATCCACCTAGAATCAGTTTATGTAAATGGAAAATTTGATTAGAAAAAAGTTTTACAGCAGCATCATCACAGAGCAAGTTCACCGCCGCACAGAGCATTATTTACTACGGAAACAGCAGGGGTGCGCGTCGCAGTGGCGGGCGCCATATCGATTTTCCACCAGGTCCCGGCGACAAAAGTTCAACCAACTTGAACTGTTGCCCCCAACACGCTGACCAACTCGATTCTGGTATCGATTGTTATTGTGGTGATAATTTATCTAGACACAACCACGAGGGAGAAGTTAATTTGCTTCATCTTTTAATCGCCCAGAGTTACTGTATGTGAATCTGTTGTCTGGTTCTGCCGGGGCTTCAATAAGATTATGTGCTGCTCTTCATGCTGCACTTTACGTCCACAAACTTGAACGTGTTGTGTTGCGACAGAATGAGATTTTCTTGGCTAGAACAACATTTTAGAAAATCTGTTTCATGGTATCAGGGTAAACAGTCTTACACAATTATCGCAATCATTATCAGATACAATAACCATGGAAGCCCTGAGGGGCAAGTGAGACTTTGTTTTTTTCTGGTGATCTATTTTCTACGTCTGATCCGAGTTATTTTCTCTTCCGTGTTTATGACTTGCGATCTGAAATGAAAGTTTTGTCAGGATAATCGTTCTAAGTTCCTCAATTTTGTCTTCCCATCCGCGAAAAACATGTGAAAAACATTTTCATGTGTCAAAGTGAAATTTGTTGTTTTTTACGAGAAAAATTGTTTTTCATGTGTTTGCAGATGGATTTTTTTTTTTTTTAAAGAACTGAGAAAGATTACCCTGGCAAAACCCTTTTTCCCACCAGACTGCAAGTCATAAACACGAGAGAAAATAATTTAGATCAGACTTGGATGGATCACAGAGGGTTTCACTATAACGTCACTAAATATTATGTTCTGACGGACATGAAACTTGATATAAACTTAAAATATTATTTTGTAATGACACTAACGCCGTGTACATTTGCTCATCTATGGCATTACCATAGATGAGCAAATGTACACGGCATAATAATTGTCCACTTTCATACCATGCTACACCTTGAGAACAGTATACTGTGGCAACCAACAAAGCCAATATGCTACTAATATACACGGTGATAATCAACTAGTTAATGGTTGAATAATGTTCCCTAAACTGACACTGAACTTTTTGTACTTAAAGTGAACTGAGCCTTAATGTTTGGCCATACTGAATTAAGTAACGTCAGCATACTTTAAATGTAATATGTATTTCCATCACTGCAGACACAGACAGCATTGTTTCTACAGCTATTAAACTGTGTATGACCAAACACTTGTAGCCAATGTTTGCGTCCTGACCAATCACAGCAGTTGTACCTCTGATGCCGTTTGCGTTGTAATGATGATTTTGATCAATGCCACTGCGCCGCCGTTCTCATTTTACATACATCACTGTGCTTATAGGCCAAGACTGGTGGAATGCTTTCAACTTTTTATGATACAAAGTTGTGCCAAGTGCGTTTTTCCCTGCTGCTTCTCTCCGAGGGGATTTCAAAGGGGGAAAGCAACACATGCTGTCATTCATGTCCCGACGTTCAGATGGACCATTACGCTCATATCAGATCGGCTCTTTTGATGTGCCGAGGGACAGAACAAAATAAATAGCGAGCGCAAGGCTGTGAAAGATTTGCAACGCAGTGCGTTAATTAACGAAGGGCTATACCAATTAGGCGCCCATGATTAGTGTGTGAATATCAGTGCAGTCACGCAGTTTGGGACTGGGCGCAGAGTAACACCACTGTTTACTGAACACAAAGACCATAAACAAGTGCTGGCAACAAATACACTGCCAAGTGTGAATAGCTGGGCATTTCAAAGAATTTATGGCTTTTCCAAAGATCTCAGCATAGTTGACTGTTTTGTTCTCTTGTTGAGAAACTTTGTTTTTAGGCCAATAACAAGACTAAAGCCTTTACTCAGTAGGTGCTTCATGTTGAACATAACTACAGACTAATTCTCCTGCATTAAAAATCTCCATTTTCTTCACCATTTTGAATTCAACTATAAATCTGGACATATTATGGGATGGTTTAATGTAGAGCTCCAGAAAACTTGAATCGGTATCAGCTGAGTGTCTACAGGCATCAGACACTTTAATGCTTTTAAAGATCTTTTCAAGAGTATTTTGCACCAAATTTAAAACAGACTTTTGGACAAACCGTTGTTTCTTTTCTTATTCAAGCGTTTCAGTCAAGTTTAAAGGTATCTAGCATATGTGTGGTCCTGTGCAGAGGTAGGTTTTATGTAGGAATATGGCTATTAGAGTGAGTTAGGTAATCTACATTCTGCCAACAGGTATGTGAACGTAGAAACTAGGATTAGAGGTAGTTTTAAAGATATGTAACATCAGGAATGTTGCCTGACCCATTTTGAAAAAAGAAGAGTGACTTGGAGAAATGGTGGTGAAATTAGATAAACTGTTTGTGGCTATTAAGATCTCACAAATTGAAGACTATTAAGGCTTTTATTTGCTATAAAATGAGCGGTGTCATGGTATTCTGACCACTTCCTGTGTGTGTGTTGTAATCCAAGCCATGTTCTTTGTTTTGGTAGCCGGGCTGGCTGTGTGTGAGATAAGTGCTACAAGCTGCTAAGAGTACCTTGTTGTGTACATACTGTTACAGGCCAGAGTGGGCATGATAGTTTATTAACAGTTACCAATATTGTGATTTTTTTCTGCAAATGTTGTAACTGATAGATATCCTTAATTTTAGTGATAATCTGCTACTTTTCTTTGTCGTGGCAAACTGAATAATTATTTCATTTTTTGAAGACTTTTGAAGCCATAATTAATAATCTTATAATAACTTATAATAATAATATTAGTTAACTGCTGCTCACAGTGTATAATGTTGATCATTGATCTATCATTTTAAAACTTGAGGTACTTCCAGATAAATAATACCAAAGAAATCAAAATCACATGTTAATGTTGCAGGGCTCAAATGGTCATAAAAGACACAATAACCCCTTTTAACAAGACTTAGTAAAAGAAGACGGTTCCAGTTGAGCGGCTCTCCAAACACTGAAACAATCCAGGTAACAGGATGGAAACAAACACTCACACAGGAAGTATGTCACTGCTGTTGGCCTACAGATATATTTATCACTTTGTTTAAACAGGTTATAATTGTAATAATATGTTCCCCTTTGTATCGCTGGCTCACAGAACCAACACTTCATTAATCGAGTAGATCGCATTTGGTAGTCAGTAATGAGGTGTTAGAAGAAAAAAGCGATAATGGCCAAAATGTTTGGTTCACAAGTATATAATTATGCATTTATTGACGAGAATGATAAAGGGACACGTTGAGGTCAAGCAGACTAACACATGGGCGTCCTCAGTTTACTTAGCAGACCTCCTGGTCCTCTTGTCCCAGGAGAAGTTTGCTCCGTAGGATTTCACCCGGGGCTTTGAGCTCCTCTTCTCCGTGACGTCGTAGCTCCAACCTGAAAGGACAAACACGAGAATAAGTGATGAGGCCGAGAACGTCACGTATATTCACTTTGGATGAGTTCCAACCACAATGAGGTGTTTTGGAGACATCAACAGGCTGCATGTAGTCAGAACTGCACTAATCACTTTCATGGTGCAATAAACAGAGTAGGCCAGTTTCCTCTGCTTAGTTTCAACAAACTGCCAGATGGTTCAGTCCTCTGAGTGAAGGGGACTCTGTTAGATGGAAAAATACATCAACTACGTTTCACTTTAACTCACACAGGACTGTTGTTAAAATTGTCTAATAACCGAAAGGATTCTCTTCGTATTTTATTATTTGATTTGTTATAAGTAGAGATGATCCGATGGCATTTTTTCCTTCCCGATATTGATTCCCATACCTGTGCTTTGGGTTGTGTGCACCCACTTTTTAAATATAACAGTTTAAAACAGTAGTGCAACAGCGACTTAAATCAATCTAAGAATAATTAATTCCCTTTAAACGTTCTCACAGAACACGGTCGATTGCAGCACCGCACTCTGAAGGGCAAATGTTGACGGCGATACTGTGTCCACCCAGTGTGCAGACTCAGCAAAGACACGTCGGAGGTCCAAATGTCAGCAGTAAAGCCGACTGCCTGCACGTCTTTCAGCCTATATGAAATGTGTTCCCTCACTGTCACGTAAAGTTTTTCGAGAGCAGTTTCGTCATGGTCTTTTGCGTGATGTGTCTTCAAATGCTTTATAACGTAGCTGGTGTTGAATTTGGCAACACTCGTGCCACCCCTCGAAATTATAGCCCTGCGGACTCAGCATGTTGCCGTTTTACCGGTGGGTTATCCAGAGTAATATACTGCCAAATACCTGACATGTTGCCATCAACATCTGACTCACTTGAGATCAACTTCTTCTTCGCCGCTCTAAAAACAGTAGATGCCAGGGGCAGCACAGCACAACTTCCTGTGATGGCTTTTAGAGCAGCAAAGAAGAATTTCTGGTGTGTAACGTTAAGCAGAGCAAACAGAGCTGTTTCTAAATTACGTTGTCATTTTACCTTGCAATGCAAGGGAGTTGCTGGTCTACTGTTCTTGCTATGGACAGCTGTTGTCTAGAATTTAAACTAACATGTTATGTATAGGCCAAAAAACTAAATATACTAACCAATCGAGGCAATGGTAGACCAGCAACTTCAGTTTTTGCCGGGTAAAATTACTGTTTAGGTAAAAATATGTAAAATAAAAAAATAAATAAAAATTGGACCATCAAGATTTTAAGCAGTTCAATTATGTATCTTTCTTGACAATAAACTGCAGCTTCTCACATTTAGAGGGATCTTTCTCACACATTCAATGTACAGTTCATGCAAGCAATATTTCTGTAAAATAAATAAATGAACAAAAGCTTTTCATATACCATCCAGGATGCACATGTGCCCCAGTTATACTTGACATCATACTGAATTCATGCTGTAACTGGCTCTATTTTAGAGATTTTGGCTACAAGTGCACATTGATCCAGATGAAATCAAATTACTCCTGCACAGAACAAATCACGCTCTGATGCAGTCAGTGCCGCAAAGCTGGCAACCGCCTCACTTCAGCATCACACGCATCATATTGACTTACCATGACTCTTAACAGAGCTAATAATACATCTAATCATAGATAAATGTCTTAAATGTACTTAAATTGTGTTTATTTAAATGTCTAACAGTCTGTTCGTTCCACTGATTACATTTCTGTGATACTCAAGGGATGGTGTGTGTGCCTAATTGGCCATGATTAGTGAAAGCATCATGTTATGGATGATGACATCAAAAAATGCTTTACCATTTTTCTCAGCAAAAGCAATGGCGTCTTCCTTA
Source organism: Pagrus pagrus (assembly GCF_965226575.1). Taxonomy (NCBI): domain Eukaryota; kingdom Metazoa; phylum Chordata; class Actinopteri; order Spariformes; family Sparidae; genus Pagrus; species Pagrus pagrus. The sequence goes on along the minus strand of NC_140192.1, from coordinate 11,417,513 downwards.
GAGGAGAAAGACAGCAGCATGTTGGACAAGGGATCACCGCTGAAAGGCAGAAAAAGGATGTCATACAGATTGTAAAATGCTTTAAGGCTAATTAGCAATTTTGGGATGTATTAATAAACTTGACTTTATACCAAAAATAATGTGCTAAAAGTAAAAAAAAAAACTAATCTGGTTTCCGTTTATGTGCTGTTGAAATGAGCAGGTTCGGCTCAGAGGTTCTTACGTTGAAGCCCAGCCCATCAGAGGGTTCTCCCAGCGCTCTCTGGTATCAAAGTCCATCTTCCACTTCTTGGTGCTGTTGGATCCCGACTGCATGGCCGTCTTGGCGGGCACGAAGATGTGAACTTTACGTGTTTTGATGTGCTCCTCTGGGACCCCTGTCAAAGTGGTGATGTCCTGAGGGGCAAAGAGAAATATAGCTCACCCAAGTGTAACTAACAGTTATTTATTCTTTTTCACACCGGAGAACATCAGGAAATAAAACTGTTTTAAACCTAAAAAGTGCAGCTATTCAGATCAATCCCACGTTACAAACGTATGTTACAGTCGATGTGTTGCGAGTCCTTAGCCCTGCTCCTGATACAAGTAGGCAAACAACTGATTGAAGCAGTACGATGCCCTGTAAGATCTTTAAAACTACAGTGAATAATAAATATTTATAAACTGTTTATCAGGTGAATGATTCAAGTGCATCAACTTTATAAGAGACAATCTTACAGGTTTTAACTGAGCAGTCAAAGCTTCCCATTTCTACAACCATGTGTATGAAAATAACAACTTGACATGTTTTTGGTTGCAGATCAGCCAGAAGTCTTCCGACTTTGATCTAACTCGGTAACTGATGTCTTTTTCTTCCCTTGCAGAGATTAAGAGTTCATGAAAAGATATATGCGTGTGTGTGTTTGTCAGGAAAGGTCATCTGAAAGTTAGCTTGCAGGTGTTAATAAATATATCTTGAAGCTCTGACAACGTGTTCTTAGTGTCGGAGAAATGGGATTGGGAAAATGTTCAGTGGCTATAAAAAAGTACTTCAGATTGTGAAAGTCACGAGAAGTTTTATATTCTTGTTTTAAATCTGTAGAGATTTATTTCCATCTTTAAATATCAGGGTAAGAAAAAAAGCTCAACTACATCTTCAGTATCAGAGAAACAATAAAATATTAAAGATTCAAAGAGTGAGCGATTTTTATAGGCACAATAAAATAAACTAAATTTGGATTGTGTTTTTATTGTTTTTGGGATCTGATGTTCACAATGTGTGGGTATTATTGTCTTTTTTGCTATGCTGATTTTGTCTTTGCTTTCTTATTTCGTATTGTTTTCAAGAGTCTTCAGGCAACCGTGTTAATTCGCACGCAATAACTGAACAACAGCATTAGAAAAACAAAACGAGGACTCCGAGAACAAAAAAGAAAATGGAATAAAGCCATCTTCGTGTTGTTATTCATACTCGTTTGCATCGAGGTGGATGAAATTAATGTCTAATACTTGAGGTGATTTATTCCAGACCATCAGAAAGTAGGCCAGTGCGGCAAGAGGAGGAGGAGGGGCCTTTGGGTGCACTAAATGCATATTCCTGAGCAACTGGAGCTCCTTCAAGCTCCTATCAAGGATCTGGTCCAATTCTTCAGGGAATTAGCAAACAAGCAATGGGAAGTCGGCGACAAAACACAGACGAACCTCCCAGCACGCAGGCACCAGCCACCCAAGACTGAGGGCTTTCCAGAGCGCTCTCCTTTCAATACAAGAATTTTACACATTTCAATGGCCATTACAACTTCAAAGAATCAAATTTTCATCATTGTCTGTCATCTGCCAGTTGATTTGTAGAAAGGGGGTCGTTTTGCATGAACTCCACACAAAAGCCCGCCTTTCCTTTGGCAAAGGAGCTTCCAGCAGTATTTAAACCCACTAAATTACAGGTCCAACTGCTAAGCTACTGCTCGTTTCAGTGAAACATCTTTTGCCATGCTCAGAGGCAGTCTGAATTTAATCATAAACAAGATCTGCACATTGAAAAGATTGTTAAAATGAAAGGGAAAGGACGAACAAAGGGGGGGGAAAAAACTTCACAAGTGCTTGGTAATTATTTCCGGCTGCCCTATCTACTTAACCTTAACAATTCCTTCTTGTCACAGAGAGGAAGAAAACATGTTCTCTTCACCCAAAGGGGGTAACGGTGGACGGTTCATGACACAATAACACACAAGACAGTGTGAGAGAGCAGCAAAATGAGATGCCAGGGTTTTTTTGTTTTCGTCTTGGAGCCTGCAGCAGGTAATCAAAGATGTTTAATATGTCGCCGTCTGCGGGATGTAAGTTTTTATTCTCAATGGAAAATGTTCAAAAGATCTGTACTCCAAAACTGAGAGGTAAGAAAAACTTCCTGGGAGTTTTGGAGAAAACACAAGAACCATTAAAATGCTTTGTACACAGTGAACCGAAACACATTCAGAGCTGTGAATCAAGGGGGAAAAAATCATGTACAAAAGTGAGTTGAGGTAAATCAAATTTGCGATCTGAAACATTTAGCAGTTGGTCTGTTCTGTTCTGTTCTGGGGGATAGATGCATGAAAATCCCTCTTCGAGACGCATTAGAAATTATACCCTTGGGATTAGCAGGCCAGACTATGGTTACGCGTATGTATGTTACATAAACCATAACTGACACATGAGGCCCATGTATGGTAAACTGGTGCAATAATTTGTCCAGATGTAGCGGACCTTAAATCACATCTTCGGCGTGGATGAGCACAAAAGGTCCTTCATGAATGAGGGAGGATGTGTCAAAACAAAAGCTCTGCCAAATCACTGAAAACACTCTGCTCATTATCTGGCATTGTTTGCAAAAATACGAGTCTAGACTTCTATGATACTTGCATGCATTACACTGAAAGCTAGTAGGGTTATCGGCATAACAGGCTCACCCACAATACCCGGATTCACAAAGGGAATGATTGTGGCTGGAATGTGGTGTGTTCCCAGGAAGACTAGAGAGGGCCATCACAAAAGGAAAACCCACACGGTGGGCACTTTTTCTTCTGCCACGTACAGGAAGCAAAATGAGAACTATCAAGTTTGACACTATTCACAGGGCCTTCACGGGGCCCTACAATACCTGGCTGGGCAGGCAGAATGCCGGGCTTAAGAAAGGGGGGAAAAAGGCTGGCAAAGTCTCCGTCACGTGAAAGCGTGTCGATATTTCTGACACCTCCAGGCTACGTGCCAAATAAAGAGCATAGGGGCTTGTCGCTGTGGGGCCACTGGGCCCACCAGAATGCTGAAAGCTGGTACCCCTAATGCTCCAGCAGAGACCTGGGATAGAGGATTTCTATAAACAAGATTCAAAGATCTCGGTATGCTTAAGCGGTAAAAACTCAAGGAAATAACGAGATTTTAAAAAGCAAGAAAAGTAAAAACAACAGTAGGAAGAATAGTATTTTCTTTGGGGGATGGGGGGGCTGAGGTGTGAAATCAAAGTCTAAACATTTGTTCCAAACTGTTCTCAGATGAATCATATTAATCGTAACGTGGGGGGGTGGGGCTGGCAGTGTTTTCCGATTGGCCGGGTGCTCTCAGCATATTATTTTAGCTACCATTTTTTAAAAATCTGTAGCCGCAAACCAGTTAAGTTTTTGTGGTTATTATGATTTGACACATCAGCATGAAGATACAGAAGAAAGCATACCAACACACGGACCGACGAGCTCAAAAATTATGCGTAGAAACAGCTGTTGTTTTTCCATTCGTCAGCCGACTGATTCACCTAATCTTTGTGGGTCTTTAGAAACGCAGACAATGTTTTAGTTCCTTGAAAAGTCCCTAGGACTGAAAGTTGGGTGGAAATGTGGCTTAAGCTGGAGTTGGATAAGATCAAAACTGCTGATGTCTGTCTGTTAAATATGAAACTACAGCCAGGAACCGGTTAGCAAAGCTTAGCATAAAGACTGCAAACAGTTGGTGTGACTTTCCCTAAAAATAGCTTACTTCAAAGTTCACTAATTAACATCTTATTTGATAATCTTATTTGAAAGTGTAACCAGCACAGTACTACTCCTTTAAGAGCTTTTATTTCTGTAGGTCGACTTCCAACAACATGTCAAGCTGCGTCGCTCTCATCCATGAGGTGACGTCGTTGCAAATCTCTCATCAGCTCCTATTTTCAAACAAGGGACACATCCTCGAAAGAGCCCAACACCAAGAACTGAATTACTGAAAGAAACTGGAGATGTGGTTGACAGAAATCAGGAGAACACATCTTCCTCTATAACTTCACTGGACTCTTAAACTGTCCTCCAGCCACCACAGTCCCGTATCATTCAGCGCATCTAGTCAGTTTTAGATGATTTGCAGGTAAATGTCCACATTTCCTGCTGCTCAAAAGTGGTTTTCCAGTGAGAAAATATCTCTTCAGGCACCAGGCAATGCTTTTGGATGTATCAGTGAAAAAATAGTAAGTAGTAAGGCTACACAAATCAGATGAATGTTTTTAACCAGGGACAGTTATGATGAAAATATCAATTGCACGGGCAGATTTGAAAGGCGGTTCACACCGTGGCACTTGGAGCATCCTGGGGTTTGGCAAAATGCAGACGAGGACTTGAAAAGAGATACGTATAAGGATTTTATCCTCTGAATACATTACTGCTCATTCGCTTGGTGAACTGAGCAGCCCAGTCTTTTTCACTCATTCACTTGATACTCCCTCTGTGCTCATTTAGAAAAAAGAAGATTATTTTAAAGCTTAAATAAACCATAAAGAGGAAGTTAACATCTGTTCTTGCAATGATTCTGGACAGCTAAAACAATAGATGTGAAAATGATCGACCTTCCAATAAACCAGAAATGTGGACTGCGTTAGACATACAAAGCAGTTTTAATGAACAACCATTCATAACCAGACTTGAGCTGAAATAATTTACTGATAAACTGACAGGAACATTTGATCATAAACTTATTTAATAACTGACTCATTTAATTTAATTGAAGCAAAGAGACTGAACATTCACTGGTTTAAGCTTCTCTGCTTTTTTATCACTGGAAACTAATAAATCTTTGGGTTTTGGTCATCTAATGATATAAAAATGGACTAAAGGGCCATTTTTCTGATAGAAAAACATATTGAACAAATTAATCAACGATGAAAGAAATCATTAGTTGCAAACGTGTCTTTTATTTCTAGGAAAATAGCCCAGATACAGGGTCAAACTGTCTAAACACACTGGTGGTGGCAGTCCTTATTTTAAGACTTGTTAGGGTTTACTAATGTAAACTGAGGCACAGAGTGTATTTTCCTGTTAGTGCAGCAACCAAACAAACAAACAAATAAAAAATGTCTCTGCATGACCAGCTCACACTGCACATTTCCAACGTCACTGCCACATTGTTAGGGGTAATGGTGGACACAGTGACAGCCATGACACAAGTACGGTCCAGCCTATTATAGCACGAACATCCATATGCCAAAACTGCAGCTCGGCAGCCAGAAGGGGTCATGAGGTCGGCCGAGCTGAATCATGTTGAGTCAGCATGTGGTGAAAGCCCAAACACATCACCCTTAACCCCCCACTGTCCGGCTCACACCCAGACCAAGAGCCTCACTCATCGGCCTCCGCCGGTTCCCACCTTCAGACGTCTTTGAAGTGGAGAAAGCGTGCCAATTACTGATTGGACATAGGGGGCGTCTCTAATAGAAACAAATATTATGTTGCTTGTCCATGTGCGGGAGTGGTTCAACCCTGGAGAACAAGAAGCAGCAGGCGAGAGGGTCATCGCGACTCTCACATTACACATACCTGCGAGGATCGGAAAGAGAGGACAGAGGAGGGGGTCATTTATGAAGATGTCGGATGTAGACGCGCTTGTTTGATTGTTGGCTGGACGGCGGTAAAAAATACACCTGCTGAAAGGTTTCCGTTTGTTTGTTTTTTTAAAGTAAAATTCTTCATGAATAACCCAAAACTATTACAGTTATTAAGCAAAGGTGATGTGCTTCTCTCTGTTTTGTGTCACTGTTACTTGAATATGTGAGTTTTGGACTGTTCGGACAAAACAAGCAATATGAAGACGTCTCCTTAAACTCTGGGAACTAGGGGCATTGGTCACAATTTTAAACATTTTATTAAATTTGACAATTGTAAAAATTTCCCCCTGGACACAAGTATCTGATTATATAATGTAAACAATTAACCGAAGACAAAAGATTGTCTATTGAAAAATTTTGAATGAAAATACACTAGTAGCAGCCTTAAAAGAGTACATAAAAATACCCATTATTTAGTTGTGCGCATTAAGGCTGCAACTAATGATTATTTTCATAATTCATTAAAGACTTATTTTCTTAATAATAAAGCAAATACTGACATTTGCCCATCACAAGTTCCCAGAGCTGATGATGACATCAGAAAATGTCAAAATGATATTCATTATAATGTTTTAAACGACAAAAAAAAAAAAAAAGACAAACTATTAACTCATTATCAAAAGGTGCCAACGTATTCTGTTACAGCTAATGGAGTAAAACAGTAATCGTCACAGCTCTAATAAACTTTCAACATTCATTCAAAATGCAACACAAACAAGAGTGGCACTCAGTAGAGCGCATAACCTCCGCCAAGTCCCCTCTACTTAAATCAGGCCTCGAAAACCAACTAACCAAAAGACAGACATGGGTGAAAACATACTTGATGGAGGTAATTGTATTACAAATGATAAAGTTAGCTTTTTGTTTTTGGAGAGACAAGAACATTTTGAAAGTCGCAGACTTAGTTGGGGGATACCAGATCTAGTTTGTGAAATTCAAGCAAGAGCTGCTGGCTTACAACTAATGAACAAACGGACGTGTAGACAAACAGAAGTAGCGAGCCTTTTTTATCCGCTCTGCAAACATAACACTTAGCAGCTAGACACTTCCTAAAACTACCCAGCGCTGACAAGGCTGAGGAGTCCACTTAAGAGGCTTAGTCTCTATGGAAGAGAGTGTTAATGAATGAAATACTATTTAGTGGATGATACATGATAAAGCCTCTTGTCTGGCACTCTTCAAAGACCAACATCCTCTGACCCACTACTCACAACTTGAGCCGCGAGATTTTTTTTTTTTGCATAAGTGCGCCATATGAGAGGGCAACCAGACAAAACAGACACTTAAGTTGTCTATGTGCGAGGGAGGGAGGGTGGGAGAGTAGGATGAGAGGGAGAGGAAGGGGGGTGGGGTGGTCAATGTGGTCTGCTCCACTGTAGGTCACTGTGTGTCTGAGGCTAGACAGGCTTAGAGAATATACACCCATGTACTGCAGACTTAAACTGCTTGTGCTAAATATATCCTCATTGTTGGGACTGCTGGATTTTTATTGGGAATCTGTGTCTTCGTGCTGATTTTTTTCCGGTTTCAAAATGTGAAAGCAAATACCTGGTCCTCTGGCTAACGACACTCTTCAGTCACACATTAAATTTTGCGGAAATTGAGTTCTCGAGTGTCACAAAGCAAACTGGCGTGTCCAATTGTATGGAGCTGAGGATGATCTTGTGTTAACCAGCTTCCTTTGAGTGACCTCTGTATCAGGATGTTTTCTGATAGCTCTGGAAGATAAGTCTTGACTGACTGAGTCAGGAACTTTCAATCTGATTTCAGTTTGGGGCTTTCAAAACAAGCAACAACCTGCCTTTACACTCAACTACTCAACCGCATTCAAACCGAACATCTTTTGACCAGATGTGACGTTACTTGCCAAGCGAGCTCTGTGCTCAAAATTCGCAAGAAAAAAGATTTCGAATTAGCAAACTCGACATGCCAAGCATCAAATGGTCCTACCAATTTCACACTCTCTTCCTCTCCCAGTCTTCCTCCCTCCTTCCCCCTCAATTCCCCACACTCTAATAACTGTCCTCCTCTGTCTCGTAAAACCCTAGTGCCTTTAGAGAACTCTATAACAAGGCTTCACAAGCGCTTTAAGATTATGGTGTTGTCTTTATGTGGAGAGAGGGAGCACACTCGGCCCCTGCTGTAGGAGGGACAGACGCTCACACACTTAGCCATACGTGGGACATATTGTATTATCGCATATTGAGGCAGCTGCTGTGGTTTTAACCGCAGTTGTTTCTGCAGAGGGTTGGAGAGTAAAGCAAACCTGACTCTAATTGAAGGAGGTCGCAGACATTCCGTGTAAAGCTGTGTATCACTGGCCGGCCAGCCGGACCCTGGGAGCTGCCCAGCATGCTTAATCAAACAGTAATTACAAACAAAAGCAGGTCGGCATGGCCACTCCAGGGAACACCGAAGCTCCATCACGCAGGTCTATTGGTTTGGCATTATTTCTGAAATTCAGACAATGCCTTCAAAGACTTCGTCATAAAAAGCTAAAACTTTTTTCAGGTTTTTCTTTTGAGTTAAGATGGAAATATGAGGTAAAAGAATACACAGTCAGGATTCACAGTTGGGCTGCAACAAACTGTTTTCATTATTAGATTAGCGTCTTCATCAAAGGATGCCAATCGTAATTTCCTAAAGCCCTGTGACATCATGATAGTGTGTTATTTGTTAGTGTGTTTTGGTTAGAAGCATGAACTGGCAAAGTTTGGCATTTTTGCTCGAAAACTAAATCCAACGTGACATTTTTGGCAAATTGGTTTGTAAACACATCTATCAGATACGGAGTAAGATCATCATTCATTAAGAGTTGTTTTTTTGTCTATTTGGCAAATACAAATCCAATATTCAGTCTTCTTTAGCACTGACTACTAAGGGTAATGTTTGACTCTTAAGGCGCTAATTACTGCACTATCTAACTTTAGATAGTTAAGCTAAATTTATCTGTCCTCCATTTACTACTGGACACTTGTACCATGGGATTTCCACTGGCATTAGTTGTGGAAGGGACCAATATAATCACTCAATTACGTCCTGTTTTTTCCTGTTGTTTCATGTTGAGGTTCTGAGCGAGCTGAGCAGTCACTTGCAGTCAGACAGAATCAAAGAAATCAGCAGTCTTTAATAAACTAGTGTGTAGCTTGCAGACCATAAGGGCTGCCGGAAAGAAACACAGCCAACTGTGTTGAAAAAGTTGAAGCAGAATCATTATCTTCAGTCACGTGTAGCGTAATGTTTCATGAGCTTTCACTCAATTTGACATTGTGCACCAGTTTAAAACACTTTTTTCATCAGTCAATATGGACCAGCATACTAAATTACGGATAGTCCTTTGTCGAGGCAGAGTAGGACAGGTCAGTCGGTGTGTGTTAGTAGTGTGGTTAAATGCCACAGGGGGAACACAATGGACATCTCTTTGTGTAACGTGTGTTTTACTTGTATTCACTCAGTTTGGGCTTGTGCACCAGTTTGAAACCCACTCTAATGGAAGGCACTCGTAGGAACAGCAACATTGCATCTGATCGTTTAATGGCGGTTGGTAAACTGCTTTTAGGTGCATTTTTGCCACCTTCTGGATTGGTGGGGATAACAGTTCGCAACATTGCGTCACACAAACAGGCCATGCAATGACACTCCCACACCGCCACACAACCCTAATTGCAGCAACGCCTGATTTGGTCTGAATTGAAGCTTAAAAGGTCAGATTCTCTCTGACCTGATTGGTTTGTTTTGCCACCTGCAGCCATTCCTCAAACAAAGCATGTCTGCTTGTTGTTAATATTACAGAGAAGAATGAAAAGCAAACACTTGACGTCATTGAACACCACTGTGTATGCAAAACGAGTGTGTGGTTTAGCAAATGACTGAGAGAGGACAGCAGAAAAAGTAACAGTGAATGCAAGTGGAGCAGGAGGGAAAGGTTAGCAGTTAGCTGTCAGTCTGGCTGTAAATGTATGTTATATGTTAAAGTGTGTCAGTGAACAAACACAGCTTCTCAAGACTAAGAAAAGTCTTGTCTGTTGTTTCGTAACTGCTGGAAAAGTTAAAGGGATTACCTCGGAAGCCCCAGTAACAACCATGCCCACATTTAAGAATAGGGATCGATAAGATTTCATTGATACCAATATTCCTTTATCTGCTTATCGGTTTGATTATTATTGAGGCATTGGAGGCATATTGTTCCGATGGATTGAACAATTTGGAACAAGTTCTTAACGGTTCTGGTTCTTAATTCCCATCTTTAAGCATTGTGTCTGCTGTGGAAATTCAAAACAGATCTAGGGTTATCTAGGTACACGTTAGTACAAGTTTCAGGGTACTATACCAAAACTGTTTGGTTGAAACGCAGCTTTAGTGGCTTTTTGTAGTCTTTTTATAATAACAATTGTTCAAAACATTTTGCCTCTTTTATAACTAATCAATTATCAATGCAGTTTCCCATTATTTTTCTGTCTGCAGCCTTCAGTAAAATTGTTCACAAATGCGATTAAAAATCCTCTTTACTGGATGAGTTCATATATTTGACCTGCAGGAGATTCTCGCCCTTCATCGCCTAAATTTACCTGTAATGGAGACGGCCAAACAAACTGCAGAGACGGAAGTTTCCTGCAAGGTTTGCATTTTTTGGACAGACGAGAACGAAGGACAAGATAATGAGTGTCACACAAATATTCAGACGGAGTTTTTTGGAGCGCATTCGAAAAATATCATTTGCACCAGCCAAAATGCAACCTCATCTAAACGAGGTTATTCAGAAATGTTCACTACAGAAAAACCGGCACACCACTTTCTCCTCGGGCCGCTCAAGAGAAAGAGAGACAGCGTGCGAACCCCACATAACCCCTCAGTGGATCGAGACCTTTGTTTGATTGGTCAAACCAGAAAGCAATTCACACTTATTGACAGCCTGATGAATGACTAGCGTGCTGACATACGCTGAATGCCCAAAAGGGAGAGTGCTCTCATTGCCCTCTTCCATGTGAGACGGAGACCACTGTACTGTAAACAGCTGAGGGCCTCTCTTTTTGGCCTGTCTGGGTGAGCATTAGAGTACTTCCCGCCGTCGCCAGCAACAGCATGCCACAAAGGAACCTCTGTGGCCGACAACACTGAAGTGGCCACTGTCTTTTTCGTGAGTCTCAGGGTGTCTCACAAACTTTTTTCCATGCAAGCTTCTTTTCTTTCACCCCCTCCCCATTTTTTAGAGGCCCTTTTTTTCCTCTCCTCTGCTGTTCCTCTCAGTGGCCCCTACTGAGAGGACAGAGACAGACACTCCGCCCAGCCAAAGGTTTGTCTGCCAGTATGGTCAGCTTTGCTCTGGAACAAAAGCGCACTGACGCTGCCCACACACAGCAAAAACCCCCCCAAACGAGTCCACAACAGACTCCCACATTCTCCCTAAACTCCCTCTTTCTCCGTTATCTCCTATCTCCTTCGTCTTTTAATGACAAAGTGTTCACTTCAAAAGACCCTTCTTTGTTTTGTACAGTTGGTACATTTCTAACCTTCATCACTTCAAATGATTATTGCTGTTTAGGCTGTGCTTTACAACTTAATGAGAAGGAAGCAACAAAGAACCTGTCCGATGAAATATGAAGCTAAATACAGCTGTACCACATATTAAAGGTCAATCTAAACAATGACTTCATAGTCACCCGATGACCTGTGAACTAAATTTAATTACATATTTTTAACTGAAACTTGCTCTTCAAGTGCTTTTGGAAATACGCTGTGTGCCCAAGCTACACCAGTTAACAAGTGTACGACTGGTCACAGAAAATCATGAAACAAAGCCATGGAAGTAGTCTACAACCGCTAGGTGAACAGAGAAAAATACAGGATTAAAGCTTGCTTGTTTTGTCTGAACAATAGTCAAAAATCTAAAAGATATTCAGTTTACAATCATGTAAAATGGAGAAAAATTGCAAATAACACAATGGAAGACCAGGAACAAGTGGAAGTTTGGCATTTTTGCGTAAAGATTGACTGAAGACAATGTTTTTTGTTTTGTTTTTTTAAATCAAAGAAGTAGATTCATAAGTAAATTCATTGTCTGTTAATCTACAAATTGGTTTATCGACTAATCATCATCAAGAATGACAAAGACTTCAGACAGAGAAGTATCGCAGAAGCAGCAGAAGGTCAAAATAGCCTCTCTTAGTAAGTAGTAAAATGGTTTTGACTATTAAACGTTTGACTATTTGTCAGTGTTTTGGGTGAACATATTGATTATAGTATCTAGGTTACTTGAGTGTAAACATGGTACCTAATTTCCTGCATAACCTGGTTTCTTGTGTGTATGTACACATACTGATTCAAATTCCACAAGCGAAATCACTGTTTATTTACCCTTTGTCCTCATGTGCCAAATATAAAAATGGTGACCCTCATCATAGCATTGTAATACTCATTTTAGCATCAGCAATCAATAAACAAGTCACACAAAATAGAAAAAAATCAAAAAGTGATGTCACCAGACGCCTGGAGCCCATTCACCATCACTGCTTAAGGCTAGTAGCTTGAGGATAAATTACTGTGACTGCGCTCCTGAACCTCTGATATAACTATCAGTTGAGTTGCATTGTGGGTAATGTAGGCAGTAGGTTTTGACAAGGAAGAATAACCTGTAGAATAACGAAGACAAGTTCTGGTTCTGCTGCATTGTTTGTTCTTTTTGATGTTTTTTTTAATCCTGTATCCGGCATTATTATAGGAGAGCAATATGCTCTCTGTTGGGTGTTGTTAAAGTCACCAACTCGTAGATAAGAGCACCAAATGTAAGGTCAAGTTAACAAAAGTAAGCTGCCTCAAGGACAATGGAGGACCAGTCTGTGGGCTCTAATGAAAAAGTTTTATAAGAGAAAACATAGTTGAATAAAACCTGTTAAAATATACAAAATGTTTAATGTCAGTAGTCGCAATACAACTATATTGCAAATCATAAGGGCTACACAATTAATCAAAATCGCAATATGGCTCGGTGTAATATCCAAATCACAGAAAGCAGTTATGTTTTGATCAATGTCAAATGTGTGATAAAACAGCACTATAATGAAGTACTGAAGAGCTGCACAGACACAGATGCCCTGGCCTAAGAAAACATGTCTGTGGGGTAGAGACCCAACAAATGTCCCATCCCCATCATTATAGTAGATTTCTCAGTGAAAATTAAAATTGTAATGCAAAAATGATCATTCCCACTAATCTTGACTCACATCGCAATCTGAAAAAATAATAGCGATGTGATTTTTTTTTACCATATTGTGAAGCCCTAATGCAAATGAGCCTGCAGTTGTTGATACTAAAGAAGGAGCCATCAAGCGTTCAAGTGTCAAAGTTTCACGCATCAGAAAAAGCGATATATATACTTGTAATGTTACTGTAAATGGAAACTGTTAGTATTCAGTCACTGAACAACACAATTGTTGGAGCTGGATAGGGCTGGTTTAAAATAATTGGTTTTCCGATTCAAATAAATCTTCATTTGAATGAAACAATATCAATTCATAAAATCCCAAAACATTTATGATATATGCCTTTTCCTGTGGATGCATGACAGGCGGCAAAATTGACAACAAAAATTCAAAACTGAAATCAACTCAAATCAGAAATCAAATCAGTAAATTTTATCTGGAAATTAGTGGCCATAACCAGCTCTAGCGCTGGAAAAGTGTAGATGGCCTAATTGTTGTTGATGCTTTAAAAGAATAATAATACAATGTAACTGTTAGTTTTGGCCAGTGGAGACCCCAAATTATGATGAATTATAATCTAAATTAAAGCTGAACTGAGTGGCATCAAACATTGTCGTCATAAAACAAGTTTTCACCTAAACTCCATTGATTAAACCAAACAGTAGTAACTTTTTTAATTGGTTTTCATCAAAAGTTGAAAAGAGTGCAAAGAGAGGATTAACGGGGGCCGTGATCACACACAGAAGTACTCACACATTTGCCATTACCATCATATTGCTACAAAAGCCCACTGTCTACTACAAACTCATGTTGGCAGTGGATGCAGAGTTTTTTAACAATTTTTCCAGGCAAGTAATTGGAAGACAGTAGATCAGACAAACACAGTGTGTCACGTTGACCACGGAGGGATTCTTACCAATTTCTCATCAACTGTAATAAGTTGCGTGTCTTGTCCTGGTTTCTCTGCCAGCCTCAACGTTGATGTGCTTGTAGACCTGAAAACCATTAGATCGACATTACACGCAAAGCACAACCCGCCAAAGGCAGACAAGCAACAAAGAGGTAAATTACACAAACACGTTACACTCTGCAAACACTGACTATCTTGGAGGAAGCGGTGGGGCGAGGATACAGTGAAAAGGAAGAGACAAGGAGGGAATCCCCCCCGCCACCTATTAGTTCTGTCTGGTGCATCTCTGGCAGACTCTCGCTCTCATCCTAATGACAGGACGTGCTTAATGTTGGCTGTGGTCAACTGTCAGGCGAGGACTGTGCAGCTCTTTGTGAATGTGCAGCCGTGTCCTGTCACAAAACGGCAATGTGCCATCATGGTTGAGCCAGCAAAGGGCTACTCCAGATAATCACATTCTAGACTGTACCCAGATAATCTGAGTTTTACATTTATTTGAATAATATGGTTTTTCCTCTAAAAAGTCTCATATTTCAGTTAAACGACTGATAAGAGAAACACGAACAGTATTGTGATTATGTTGTAATTGCACAACACGGATGAAAAAAGTTCTGATCATTAAGTCCCTGCTTAGTAGAAACCCAGTAGACAGCACTCACTCACTCTCTCACAGAAAAATGTATAATAGATGCTGTTGGAGTTGATGACAGTTGGATGACCGACAATTAATTTCTCTGGTGAAATGATTGCTTCATGACAGATTGGTCAACACATTGAAAATGAATAGACTCCACTCCTGATAACTGATTTAGTTTTAGTCTTTTGACAAGTAAAAATGGCAAATATTTAAATTTGTTGGCTTTAGCTTCAGAAATGAGAAAGACTGTCTACTTTTAAATTAAATGCTTGGAGCTTTTATCTGCCGATCAGATGAAGTACATCATTTTACAAGTTCACTTATAATATTTGACAAGGAAAACATGTATGAATTGATTGATCAGTCAGTAATAAAAATATTTTTAGGTCAATCTCTAAAGAAATGTTCTTTCAAAAGCCAACTTTGTTAGCCAATAAACTGTCTTAGCAATCAAAGGCAGCCATTTCTTATCATCTTTATCTTTATTAATTCATGTTTAGTCCATAAAATGTATTTCTTACTTGACAATTTAATATTCACTTGGACAACAGCATGTATCTTTTGGCAAAGCAATGCAATCAAACCTGTCATATATTATTTAATGACTTTATCTTGTGCATGATTAGGTCAATGTCTAATTATACAAGCTGAGAAGGACAACACTTGTATTGTGTTAAGAGAATATCTCACACTCTTTCATTCTGTAAGACAAAACAAAATCTAAACCTGCCCTGCCTTAATAGTCACTATTTCAGTAGCCTCTGTAATGTACATACAGCCAGTTTTGGATATTTTTATTTATTTATTTATTTATTTATTTTTTCCTTTACAAAAATGTGCTTTTTTCATAATGTAGTAAACTTTTAAAGGGACAATTCAACAGTGAGGCAATATCACTGCATGAAGAGCAGCATCTCCTGCAGGCTTATGAATAAATCCATGAAGATAAATCATGTCAGCAGATAGTATATCATGATATCCAACTGATGTCTGCTAGACCACATGCTTATTAGAGCTGACAGGTACTGACACAATAAAATACTGATATGCTTGAGTCAGTACCTCATTTAAATATGGAAATGTTGTGGCTACTGTTATTGCTTTTGGTGTTGTTTTTTTATATTATATATTTATCAAAGACTATTTAGGTGGATTGCATATAAAAAATTACAAGCAACGTTGAGATGATAACCAAGTAACTAGGCACATACTGATCATTTCATAGAGCTTGTAAAATGTGCCATGAGACTGGAAAATCATCATTTACTGTTATTCTGCTCTTACTGGCAGGAATATAGCACATTGCTGAATCAAAGTATTCATCAGCCAAAGTCACAGAAAGTTTCTATCAAATTTTAGAGAGTGCATCTTCCAGCTCAAAGCCAACCCTGGAAACTGCAATTTCCTATTTTGTGCCATATATTTAAAAGCAAAATCTCTTCATGTCACCAACTCACTTACTGCAGCATACTTCTGGGTGCTCCCTAATTATCAGCTAATGTGTTCAACTGTTACTTCAAGAAATCTTAAGCACATCTTGCAGCAGCATTATTCGTGCAGTTGTATGCAGCGAGTTTGATGATATATTATTTTTAAGTTCACATTGTATACACAATTTTAATAAATATACGTTTATCTCATGATGCAGAGGGGTGTTTGTCACAGCTAATGATGCAATGAGTCTGAACATAAAAACGTGGACTGTGATGTGTTATCTTGACATGAGTGTTAGCTTACTTGCAGGCACCAGTAAGAGTTGACTGTAAGGCTAGCTGTGGTGAGTCAGTAAGTGATAATGACCTTTCCAGTAAGGTCTGTTTTTAAATAAAGTTCCCGTCTCGCAGAATATTAGTAATGGTATGCAGCACATGTTCTCCGAAGCACTGAGCAACCTTTAATTGCGTTAGCTCTTAAACTGATTTCTAGCTAGACTTGTTAGATTTAAGAGTTAGCTAATTAGCTGGCTAGCCGAGTGCTGTAAGGACACGGCATAACATTAACATTAGCAACCAGCCCGGACAGATAAACACTAAGTGCACAAACAAGTACGTAGTTAAGTGTGTTAACTCACACACTGTTTCCAGTAAACTGCGAAAACCTTTAACATGCTTCATTTACGTGCTTATTGCTTTCACGGTGGCTAGCTTACTAGCCTGTGACATGCCAGGCATACGGCCTCGTTGCTTCGGCTTAAGTCGACTTGGAGTTAAATATTTCAAACAAAATGACTCACAGTATCACGCTCGAGTATAAAACTAATAAACAATTAATGCGGAATTACCTGATAGGATTCAGGGCCAATTTAGAAGCTGCATTGATAACAGACAAACGTCCCAAGCCGAGAAGTGACATTGAGGACGCCATGATTGTTGTCAACAATGACGTACGGCAACCGTGAAGGGACAAACAGTACGAGCGGCTGACGGAGACAGCTGCTGGCAGAGAGATGGAGGAGGACTGATGCCAGCTACTAAATTTACTACAGGGATTCGTTACATACAGAGACATGTCCAGACATATCTAGCGTCTATTTACGCCGCTGATGGTTGTTTCATATCATAAATAACGACGCTGATGGTGATAATGGAAAGAAACTCAGCTCATCCGAGGGAACTTCGCCTTTGGCGTCAAGTAATTGCTTCACACTCACAGAAGCTTTTAAACGATGAATATTTCTCTTCTCTCTTCCTTTCAGCCATTTTTACTTGATATAATTATTATTATAAAATGTACTATGCAGCTATCGTAATCAAGTTCGGCTTAACTTGATTTTTTTTTTTAGATTGAAAATGAGCTTTCCAATATGCCTGTTTAAATGGTGACTTTAATCAATCTAAAGGGATATTCCGTCGAAGGTAGTAACAGGTTTTTGTGTGTTTTTAATGCATATTCACAGTTTATAGAGTGACTGTGGGGCTAAACAATATTATTTACACGTTTTACAGTGCATGTAAGTTTATTTCTCTATTGAATCAGTGTTTTTTTTTTAAAAAAATACTGTATCAGAGCTGTCTTTTATCTAATTTTCTATCATGATAGCAAAGTTTCTGGCAAAGTTCAGAAACTGTTAATGGATAAAATCACCAAACTAATACAAATGGTGCAAAAATCATGTAAAAATCAAGCACCAATTTAGCAGAATACCCCCAGAGGTATAAAAGGATTGATTCCACAGTATAAACACATTTGTAAAAATGTCTGACGGCAGATTAATGTATCTCATCTCACAGTGGATGATGTATCATCTCATTGCCCAACCCTAAACTGTATGTAGGTCTAAAAATAAGATTCGGGTCTGACTTCTCCTTTGAATTAAACACATGCACTGACATTGAATACGTCTAACTACGATTTATTTACAAATCAATAACACAGCAGAGTCAGAAAAAGTATAAGGAAAAAAACTTTTATTGTTTCACTCTTCATATCTGTACAAATACCATCAAACTTTGTATGTACATATGACATTTACATAAAAAATACAAAACTATATATTCATAACAGAATTTTGTATTTCTCTTGTGACGCTTTAAAATAAAAATGTATTCTGAAAAAAAAGAGAAAAAAAAAGAAACAAAGTGATGAAGTCTGATATAGTGTCGAGTACTGCTATACGTTAGTCCTATTTTAGCTCTGCGAGAGCAATATGGAGCACATTGGCAAGAAGACAGCACACAAATGTTAATAAATGGCACATTGTTTCCAAAAAAATAATCAAGTATCGTCCAAAACTTACCTCTGCTCTAATGTGGTGAGAAATATCATAAAATAAACGCTATTGAATGATGTCTAGAGTTGTCGTCTCCATGTGGAATCAAATCTAAAGGGCTAATGACCAAAAAAATATAAGAAAAGAAAAACAAATGGCTCTTTTTTTCTCTTCCATTTCATCACTGCTGTGTTGCGACCTTTACAATGCTCTTTTGCAAATACCATTGAGAGAATCCCTTTGGTCAGTTATTATGAGTTGTAAACAAACCAGAAACACTTCTGTACATAAAATGATTGATATATTCCCAATAAATAAACACACAGCCTAAACATGCATTTACGTATGTGTGACATAAACATCTGTGATAGAGATTTGACAGAAACAAGCAGATTTTTACAGCTCAGGGAATGCAATTTACAGCTTGTAGAGGACTTATACTTACACGGTAACATGACAAATAAATAACACTGCTTCTCTTTGGACAAATATATTTCTTCATGATAAAAAAAAAAGAAAGTAAAAGGGACAACAACAACAAAAAGGGGAGAAATGAGTGGTAACACAATATATCATGGTAGATAGTAAGCCTGACATTGTAAATGTATAAATTATAAAACACAAAAAAGTATAAATAAACATCTAGCAGACTGAACTATATGTATACTTCCTTTTTCTTTAAAAAATAAATAAGCATACACATAATGTACAGTATGGACATGATTCCTTGCCCTAGAACTGTTCCCCTAGTGATGGGGCCTATCCATCCAGTATAGAAGATATATGGACATAGGGCATGTAGTCTGAGTCCTCATCTTCCTCATCCTCCTCCTGGTCTTCTGTAATGGCTATGTGGGAGAATATATGGTAGCTGTTGTATGAATATGGACCACAACAGCGCAGAATATCATTGAATGTTCTCAGAAAAAAAGCCACTGGCACACAGCCTCCCTTTTGTTTCTTTTTTTTATGTGTGTGTGTGTATGTTTATGTTTGTATGTGTGTGTGTGTGTGTGTGTGTGTGCGTGTGTGAGGAAGGGTCTGTGTGTAACAATTACTGTGGCATCCTCAATTATGCAACTTCCATTTACATAATCTAGCAAGTCAAGGCTGCAACATGAGAAAAAAGTGGGATGATGGAAAAAAGGGAAGGTTGGGAGGTTGGGGGGGTCACAAGGTGGATTGGGGTGGGCGGAGGGTCTCTTTTTTCCTGAAAGCAGACACACATAACACACAAAAGTGTTGCTGTGTTCTTGGATTTTCCTTGCTCTGGTTATTATTATTTTAGTTTCTGGCTCAAACGTACAGGGAGGGAGGACTCTGTGTCACAGCCTGGCCTCAGCAAGCAGGTCAGAGATCATCAACACAGTTTTGAGGTATTTTTTCTTTTCTTTTTACAGGAGAGATTTACATCGGACAAAAAAACAAAGCACAGAAGCAAGAGCAGGAGTGACAATACAAAAAAAAAACAAAAAAAAAACAAAACAGGCAGTCCCTCATCAATCCAAATGGATTTGTAATTACTGATACATATTCTGGTAGACAACACATTCACTGGAAACAGCACGGACAATAAAAGTTAGCTGATAAACGTTTTTTTCCCTAATGAAGAGATGAGACAGCGCGGTTTCTACAAGCTCCTGTGTGAAGTGGTACGTTTCTATTAAGCTCATGAGGTGATCATAAAGTTGGTCCCTTGGATTCCATCACATACCTTAGGCACATCACATTAAGGTACTCAGTCAGGAGGGAGAAACTAACAAGGAGACGCTCTTCTTGGAATGTTAATATGAGACTTCCTTGAGGCTATTGTTCAGTTTGACAGATTGGAGAGTGCATGAATGGCTCTACGGATAACTAGTCGACACGAACGTCAGCGTCAAAATCCGTCGTCGTTATCGCTAACATGGCACCAATGTTACAATCACCTTATGCACATCATATGAGCGTTCTGTTCTTATTGACATGTTGGCAGTGTGGTGTATGTCACAAGAGGCAGTGCATTTCGAATTGATTGATTACAGCCAAAAGCAACGAAAAGAAAAAATAATACAAAAAACACAAATATATCATTAACTTGAAATTAGCAATGGGACCATGGAATTTACAAGCTGTAAAGATATGACCACTGTCATTAAAAATAAAACAAAAAAAAAAGTTCATGAGATTTAAGGCAACCTGCCCCCGTAGGTCACGAGCATGATGACCATGAACGTAACTAGAGTTTTAAATATCAGGATTGTTCCACTGCAAACAAAATGACTCTCCTTTGTTATTAGTCTAATGGAGTTAGCCTCTCACAGACTCTTAGACGGAGTCTGTTAAGATAGATTTATAGTTTCTGTCCACCTTTCTGTTATTTTGTGTTGCAGAAGAATTGGAAAAAAAAGTAAAAAAATAAAATAAAACAAAACAAAACACAAGAACAAAAGCCAGCGACAAAGACAACGTCATGCAAGTTCTTCTATTCCCAAGTCCTTTCTGCTTGCTTAAGCTGTGCTTGGTGGTGTGGCTGGGGTGGGAGTTTGGGGAAAGTTAGGATGTGGGGAGGGGGGGCACTTTCAGGGGGAAGCAACATGGAATATTGTCTTTTGCTTGGAGAGGGAGGAGGGTGTTTCATTTTTTCATATTTTTTTTTTTTTTGCTTTTGCTTTTGTTGTTTACTTACAGTTGCAAGATCCCGAGTGCTTGACCTCCAGCAGCACCCCCATCGAACAAGCAGCTTGCTTCATGGCACATTCGCTGGGATATGTGGTGTTGTCGCTGGCACACACCGCCTCATCCGTCCTGCTCTCTGGACAGGTCTCATCACACAGCGAGCAGCGACCCCGGCTCATCCGAGCATCCCACAGACACTTTTTCCCCACGCTGCACTGGATGTCCTCACACGACTTGGCCTCTAGAAGGAGAGGGGAAGAAACGAGCGCAGGGGAAATCTTTGATTAGATGGATTATCATGAATCCTTTTCAAGCAGGATCAGATGGCTGCTGAGTTTTTGGGAGAACTAAGCTCGGAATAAAAACGAAATCCTGTTTTATGGTGTTAGGCCTTGTGGCGGGGAACAAAAAGTCATGTTTTAATTAGCATTTTTAAGGCTACATGACTTACATGGACTGCTTTCTGGATAAGAATCCATCTGACTCAAATATTAACTTGAAGCATGTCTTCATGGCCCCCAGCGCTCCCCTGTTTCCCTCCCCCTCCCCTTCCCCTTTTCCCATATGGGATAGTGCTGCCAACATCAGGAAATAATAAGATGTCTATCATTTCTTGAGCAAACACAAGCAACTACCAAACACTCTCTCTCTCTAAGACCCCCTCCTCAGTGGAATGTTGGCAAAAATGAAGAGTGAATAGCTGCAGAGCTGGCCAGGAAGAAACTGCACTCAAACAATATTCAGAGCGAGTGGCTGGAGGCGCTCTCACAGAGTCAGGTCTCACACTCTCACGTCTCTTGTTGCAGACTTACTGATGCATTTTCCCTCGTATGCCACTCCAATGGATCTGCCGAGGAGACAGGTAGCTCTTCTCAGGTGACACGCGCTGGCATAGATGATCCCGTCGTTTCCACACAGGTACTGCTCAGGCGACGTCACCTCGGGGCAAATCCGATTACACGTCACACAATATGCGTTGTTTGTCTGGTCCACGACGCATGTGGAGCTGCCGGGGCACAAGACGTCACGGCACGTTTCTGGCGAGACAAAGACAGTGGAAGATTTGGTGAAAAATGACACGAAATGCGAGAAGAGGGGGGAAAAAAGAAAAAAGGAGCGCTGGATTCTTGGCACATGCAGCTTTGAGAAATGTGGAATCTCACTGGCGGGGGGCAGATTTGAAAATAATATGTACTTACTCTTGCACTTTCCCTGGTACTGCACGTCCAGGTCGGGTTGGCCTTTGCATTTTGCCTTCAGCAGTGCGCATTCGTCTTTGTAAGTCTTCCCATCCGAGCCGCACACCGGTCCCTTCCAGGTGATGTTGGAGCAGTCTGGTGCGCACACGCAGCGCGGCTTACTTCTTCTGTTCATCTTGCACCTCTTGCCAGGCCCACAGTCAACATTATCGCAGGTTTCTACGATTAAAAAAGAGTTTGTGTTATGTGATGCTGGTGAGGATACTGGCCTTGTGCGTAAAACGACTTGTAAAATGAAAATTGCGCATAAAGCACACATTACAGCGATCATTTACGCACGTTGTTGTGCGTAAATCAGGTCATCAGTAGAATTTATTAAACGAAATGACTGCGGTGTATGTGTATTGTGAGAAAACGAAGGGAAATGAGTGCACCTCCACCTTTGCAAGGTATGCAATTGGGGGCTCCGCCATTGAAGATCATCCACCTAAAGAGCGTGCTGTTGGGGACGTCCTCCTCGGTCCAGGACGTCCCCAGCCTTCCACTCCGACAGCACTCCTCCCTGCTCATCCCGGGCATGTAGAGCACCTGGCACCTCCCGTTCTTCCCCTGCTGCAACCAGCAGTTCCCAGCTGTAAACAGACAAACAAAAAAAAA
Source organism: Pagrus pagrus (assembly GCF_965226575.1). Classification (NCBI taxonomy): domain Eukaryota; kingdom Metazoa; phylum Chordata; class Actinopteri; order Spariformes; family Sparidae; genus Pagrus; species Pagrus pagrus. Next base: position 11,394,681 of record NC_140192.1, on the reverse strand, counting down.
GCTCGAGTGTCGCAAGTTGAACGTCTGAAACCGCTGACCCAGACGCACTAGACACACACGCAGCCTGTATTATCCGAGACTCTCCCTCCCTCCCTTTCGCCCTCCCGGCTGTATTTTGTCTTTTTTTTTTCTTTTCTCTCGAGACTGTTAACACTTGCCTATCCCATCTGTGACTGACAGCCCTTACAATGCGGCCACAAACTAAAAAAGTAAGAAGAATCTTTGGAGGGGGGGTTGTTCTTTATTCCTAGAGCCTCCTTGTTATCACTGGACAGAAAGTGGAGCGTCTAGACAGCGTTAAATAGCAGCCAATCTCCTTCAGAAAACCACGGTCTTTAGCTAAACACACCGCCGTCTCCAACACCACAGAACAATATCCCAGACATGTACCCAGCAGACAATGTCCTGCTTATTAACAGCCCAGAGGAAAGTTTATTTTAAACACAGAAACAGAAGAGTAATCCACAGAAACAGCTCTTGATCCAGACAGCAGCAGGATGTCTGCACCGACTCAGACACACATGACATTAAGTGTTCATGAACTGCTGTGTTTCTCAAATCGAAGACAGATTTATATTTGCACTGTAAGCTCCCAAACAAAAAGAAAACGTTGGGTGCAAAAGTCTCCAGTTTTCTATTTCTTGACATAACAAAAGAAGAAGAAGAAGCATTTTTGCGCACAAAGCTGATGGCTCCGTTCGGAAAATATATAAATAACACGCCCATAAACTCAAAGAGGACATTCTGAAGTTTTGAAAACGCGACACACACACACACACACACGCACACACGCTCATACAAAAGTCTGAGAATATGCTCAGGTATTATGGAGAGCTCAGGCTGCCACCAACAAACACAGCGTGGCGGCTTAAGTGTGTGCGCCTGGCGAGGGCTGCAAAACTTAGCCGTATAGTCTCACTTTGAAGTGTCCCATATGGCACCTGTTTTATGGACGCTTTACGCACGCACCGTCTGATGCGGAGAGACTTTTTTTTTTTTATCAGCGGAGGGGGAAAAAAAAAAAAAAAAACAGACAGAAAACTGAGTTTGAAAAGTTTCTCGGTTGCAGCAAGTGTTCGACACTGCGGGCGCGTATTTGAAGGCTGACAGCAGTCGAAGTTTGTCCAGAAACGGAGAGAATTACAGGAGAACTGATGAAGAGAGCTTACCTTGAACTTTTTGATGTTCCATGAGGTGACAAAGCCATATGAAGAAGAGAAAAATGCCCGGGTGGAGGTGGTGTTTCAGCATCCTAAACATGATGGAGAGGCAAAGTGAACTACGTATTTGACACAGGCAGCGCAAAAGTAATCTGCTTACGGTGGCAGTGTTGAATAAGTGTCAGTCTGAGAATGCAGCCTCTCTTTTTAAATCTATAAGGGGTCTGGGGTTGACTGTCTCTGGTGGGCGGTCTCCTTTTCTGTGGGGGTGGGGAGATTTTTTTTTTTTTTTTTTTTTTTTTTTTTTCTTACCAAAGTTCTTTCAATCCTAATCAGGTGACATCGTTACAAACAACTTTCTCTCGCCACAATAATCAAAGAACATGGAAATATGTGTGAATTTGTGACAAAACGCCAGACTTTCAGAATAAAGCGGCTTTGCAGCGGAGCAGGAGCAGACAAAGCAGATCAGATCGAAATGTGTCAGTTGATATGAATTTGGTTTTTGATGGAGAATATTAATATTATTTCTTTATTTTTTTTTTTTTTCATTTTTAGTTTTCTCATCATTTGATATTTTAAAGTGGACAGCGTGTTTTTTACGCATGGCTTTTGATCCATAATAATAATAATAATAATAATAATAATAATAATAATAATAATAATGAAGGTCACTCATATATCAGATCCTTTATTACTGTATAATCAAACAGGCCCACAGCCAGCATACCTATCCGGACATACCACCGCTCCTTCAAATTAAGGGCACTACTTGGCTGGTAACTGATATTTTTTCCACCAACTGCAGACAAAAGTGTAAATCTTTTGATGAGAGTTGCCTTTTGTAACGTATCCGAGCCCAGACAATAATAGAATTCATAGTAGTCCGCAGCCGCACTGCTAATATTAGAACAGACAGTTGTTTGGGTTTCTCTCCCGGGTCAAGCTTTTAAATATAATCAACCTGTTTGAGAGGCTTCAGACAGAGAGAGAGAGAGAGAGAGAGAGAGAGGAGCAGGGTGTTGCGTTTCATTGAATGAAACGCACACACACACACAGAAACGCACACACACGCACACTGACGCACAGGCTGGACTCCCTCTGAAGTCCTTGCGCGACCTCTTGAGCGGAACTCTGGTTACAGCTCTCCGGAGCAACAGAGCCTGCTGCGTGAATCAGACACCAGGGAGTTAATTATCCGTCGGACAGGAAGAAGACACTGTAATCTCTCCTTTAATTCCACCGAAGTACCAATTAGGTCCCGTTTATCTACTAAATGTGAGAACACATGAAATCAGAACAGCAAATATCCAGGGATGGATGAGAGTGGCTGGAATATCACTTTGTGTCCATATGATCATAGATTTAGATTTATCCTGCTGTTTTCATTGTCCTTACAGACAGCACCAGGCAGTGACTTCAGTTCTATTGTTGATTTTATTTCAAAACGGTCATTGCTGCAAACATCTGAGGAGCAGAAGCAGTACCAGATACGCAGGAAACAAGCTGGTTTGCAATTCTGCAGTAAAGAAAACTGTCAATGTTACATATTATTCATCAAGACTACCCACTTCCTCTAATCTGACACCAAGGCAAAGGGGATTTTAGCCAGACTCTGTAAAAAAAGAAAGAAGTTGTTGCAGTATTATTTATGACGTGCATCTTTTTCTGGTCACGTTACACACTGAAGGTCCAACAGGAAACTGATTACCTCAGAATTACCAAGTAGAGTACACGATTAGATTTAAGTTGTACTGCAAAAAAAGGTAACAGCTTAAAAAATATCAGTCTATGTTCCTTGATAATTTTGAGGTAATCTGTTTTCTTGATTTTTTTCAAGTAGTAAGTCATTTTGTCAGATTTGACAGTTTACCTGCTTTAATTGGAAGTCACTTAAAAGACTAAGAGATCAAGGATGCATACGTTTTTTAAAAAATACTCCTAAATACTCAGAATATTAACCTATAACACGTATTCTGTCCTTGTCACAGTTATCTCCAGATATTTTTGATTCTCTTGATGGCAATATTTTGCATTTTTTCTCTCCTTGCAAGCCAGTTCTCAGTGACAACATAGTGACTGAACCTCGTCAGCATCTGCAGAGTGACTGCTGCACTGCAGAAAAGGCTCATCACAATCACTTCTAGCTTGTGATGATTATAATATGGGTCGATTAGACAATGTCACATCGTGAACGTAGGATTTTCACTGTTTCAGATTCAGACCGAGCATTTCACCCAGCTTTCATGTGGTTGTACTTTAACATTAGACTCGTTTAAATCCCACGTTGAAGCTATTTTTAATTCCACGAAGCAGAAGTAAATCATGTAGTTTGGATAATTGACATGTTTTGATTTGGTAGTGAATCAAGAGTCTGACCAATTTGTCACTGTGACTGCAATCAAACTCTATTCTGATTTCAAACCTGGCGTATAAACCTCTAAGTTTTATGTCTTGTTGTTTGGGAATCGTCAGAGTATTAAAACTATTGCAAAAGCAGCGAGGCAGCAATGGTGACGATTACTTCACGTGATGTTGAGTTATGTTTGGCCGATCACCGAGTGCCTCCTGTGTGTCTTTGAAGAGTTTGAAGCTTCCAAAGCATTTCCCGACATGCGAGTACATCTCTGCCCCGCTGTATCAACTTTAAAGTGCTGGCTGTTGTCCTGAAGCCATTAATGGCATCAACAGAGGGTCCCCAAGTGATCTCTGTCCCAGGGTCTGAGCTGCATTCGACTCGCACAGACCCACGCAGCGAATGATTGGCACTGATTGGAGCTTTTTGAAAATAACTTAAAATCACTGTCATAGCTCTGATTGAGACTGTTGCTGATGTCATAAAGGATGACACTGATTTTCTTTTAATTTGATTTAGAATAATCTGTTTCTATGAAATAACAGACAAATTCAGGGCCTCCTGCGTGCCAGCTCATCAGCTATTTTTCAAGTTAAAGAGAATACTTAAGTCTTAAAAGCAGCTACAATGAAACCAGAGAGGATTACAGCCAAGATTTATGTAACGCTGAAGGTCTTGCAAAGTGCAAAACGAGCCAACAGTTATTGAATAATTTGCTATGACATCATTTGTGATTTACAACAACATTGCAGCAATTTGTGAGCAATCATGCTGGGTCAGTTCTTTGGCTGTAGCTGCCAATCATCTGCAGGAATTCCTGGAGGGATGAGTGAACAAAGGTGTTCAAACACATCCACCGTATCTCATTTCATCAACTATTTCCACACCGCTCCCTGTACACATATACGTGTACATAGAATCCAAAGGCTGTTTCACAACAGCGTAGCGCATGAGTAATTGTGAAACAGGGCAGTTCGGTCATTTATCAAATTCTATATATCCCCTCCAACAAAGAGAGCTCGAGCCCAGCTCCCAAAAAATATGCTACTTATTAGAGACAAATAGCATATTCCACCTTGCCAGATCCGAAGAAATGAATACTAAAGACTCTGCTGGGTGCTGGAGTTGGCTCGTGCAAAAGCAAAACAGTCAGAAACACATTCCTGAACAGTCCAGGGAGAGAGTAATCTAACTGTGGGAGAACAAGATAGTCAGAAATGTGAGAGGAAAGTAATCGAGTTTGAGGGAAGGCAGAAAATTGTACTGATGCTTGGAGGGATGTGGTCCAAGTGAGGTTGCATGCAGGTTCGGGTTTTCTTAAGGTCTTCCAGCCGGAGAGAGCAGAAGACAAGAGAGGACAGGAGACACACAGGTCATAAATTATGATGTATTAATTGATGAGAGAAAAGTTCAAGTCATCAACAGAGCAGTGAAAAAATACTGAACATGTCATTTATATCATGCTGCCATCTTGTGGCAGAGCTGTGCTAATACACGTTGAGCTCCTGCAGGATTAGCTTCCATCAAAACTCTCACGAAGTGAGAAACAAAAGGAACAAACTGGGAGCATTTAAGAAGGAAACTCACCATGAACCACCTCAGATACATTTCCGAGTAAGACACTTTGTAGTGAACAAGATTTACAGTGTGTTTGGTCGATGTAGGGCACTGTGACATTCTGCTCCACAGATAAACAACATTAGAGCTGACACAGTCAATTAATCAATCACTTGATCCAGACAAAATTAGTCTTCAACTAGCTTGATAATCGATTTATTGGTGTGCGCAAACACGCAAAAACATTTGCTGGTTCAAACTGCTTCTCTTTGTGAATATTTGAAAACATCCCATTGAAACCTGTGAAACTGTGACAGGCATTTTTAAAAACATGAACCAAGCTATGAATCGATTAAAGGTCCAGTGCGTAGGAATTAGGAGAATTCAGGGCAGGAAGAAAAAGTAGAAAAATACTACTTTTATCAGCCATTTTTGTGCAAAGCTAACTGAACCTCATATCATATTAATATAATTCAAAGACTATTAAACTTAAAGGTAGAATCAGCTGTTTGTAGATGCACTACAAAGATAGTTGATTAAGATATTTGTGTTAATATGTAGGGATTAAAAGTAAAACGTTGTTAGAAAAATACTCAAGTACAGTAATTAGGTATTTGTACTTTGTTACTTCCCACCTCTGTTCATAATTGTGTTTTCACTGGTGTTAAATCACCTGAAGCTAAGAACAGTTGTGTTTTCGTTACAATGAGCCTTTTGTACCTACAGACCAATGCCACCAAATTCTACACACTGGACCTTTAATTGAGAAAATAATCAGCATATTATTCCATTCTGAAAATAATGGTCAGTTGCGGACCTAAACAATATGCTACTAAAGTACTCATACCTGACTAGTTGTGCCACAAGAGGTATAAAAAGAAGAAATCATTAATATCACAAATATCACCAATAACAAAAGTAGCTTCTCTTGGACATCGTCGCAATTCTTTCCATATATAAAACCCAATACGAAAGATCATAATTTTATCTTACAGTATTTACAGTACAAACAGTGAAACGGAGTCATGACAGAATTAGCCCTTTCCAAGATTGTGTCCTGTGTGCATCTGAACTATTGATATCAATAGTCCTAATGCAAGAAAAGCCCTGAGTGCCCGAGGTGACAGTGCATGTCAAGTCTAGTTTATGCTAGGCTGACTGGCTGCAGTGTGTGTGTCAAAAAAAGTCCAATGATTTGACAAACGAGCAAAAGTCACGTTGTTCTTAATTGTTATTTGTCGGCCGTGTTGCCCAGAATTTGTCAGCGTAAAACTCAAGATGCCGACATTTGCATCCAATGTCACTGAAGGCCTTAGTAAAGCATCGTATATGGTTCTGTCATGTAAAGAAAAATACAGTTTTTACATTTATTTAAATCAGTGCATAACCGCAAAAAGTCAATGTACAGTCCAAACAGTACAAAGCTCAAAAATAAAGACTAATAACAGTAATCCTCTGTAAAATGGACAGTAGATTGAACCCCGCTTATTTACAAACTGAACAGTGATTGAGCTGTAGTCCATTTGCACTTTACAAGAACCAGTGACAAGTACCAGTATCTACACTGGGAACGACCCAGTAAAGAGAGAAAGCTGTGGGTTTTCTCTCCGGATCACAGCACCTCATTGTCGTGTCTGCTCTGCCCGTCTTCCTCTGCCTCCTTCTGGAGCTGCTGGTACTTTCTCTTGAAAAACCCAAACTAGGAAGAGAGATTCCAGTATTATTTCCATACATATTCATACATATTTATTCTTTAATATACTGCAATCAAGTTTTTGAATGAATCTATGAACATAAAGCTGCACATTTCGATGGCAGCACAGACACTTACCTTCCACAGCAGCCCGACAGCCAGAGCCAACAGCAGCAGTCCGCCGATGACGCTGCCAGCTATCACTCCCACAGGAACATCACCTTTCTCTCCAGGTTTACTGACCGTCACCACCACCTGGACAGCAGGAGGACAGGAGAAGTCATTACATGGTCTGTCTCACTCAGGTGTGGTTGTATGTCTGTCCAGACGTGGCGATATTATATGATAACATAGCCTATGTAGTGTAGTGAAGTTCACTTCACTTAGAGACTATTTTTACAGAGAAGTACGAAGGACTGATAGAGAGCTTCATCACATGGTGTAAAGACAATCACCTGAAGCTCAATATAAGACTACTGCTGCATGTCTAATAGTTTATAATTTCGTTGAGGGGAAACAAAAAAATAAAGTCAGTTTCCAATAAAGCTGATTATAATCAGTGGTGGGAAAAGTATATGCAGTCTTTCCTCAAGTAGAAGTACAGATACTTGTGTAAAAAGTAGAAGTGCTGAGGTAGAAGTAATTCAAAGACTATTAAAGTTAAGGTAGAGTCAGTGGGATTTTGGGGTTGGTAAAGCGTCGTAAATAATTCCCCCCAAATGCATTAAAACAAAAGTATCGAGCGTGTTTGGTGAAGTCACAGTGACCTTTGACCACCAATTTCCAATCACTTCATTCTTGAGTAGAAGTGGACTTGACAGGCTGCTCAACAATTGTAACTAGGACTTAAAACGCTCTATGTTACAGATAAAATGTGCTCAGTATCAAAAAACCTCTTTGTTTCTTCACGTGAGGCACCAGATAAAACAAATGAAATGTGATCTTACTGGCAGCTGTTTGTAGTCGATAACGAGCAGATCAGGGTTGGAGGTCTCAACATCAACACTGGAGGTCAGCTCGACGGTCTGATAGGTAGCCTGACATGAGACAAATACACAAATGAAAGCACTGAAAGGTTCAGCATGAACTTCTTGATCAGCAACATCAGAAAATTCATGGTAATTAAAGCAGATAAAACAACCAGCATTACAAAATCCATTATTGAATGTATTTACCTGAAGAAATGTGCCACTCCAGATCCTCGTCTTAACTTTCACAAAGTAGTCGCTCTTATCTTCAGCGTCTTTGAGGATGCACTTGATATACTTGCATTTTGCACTCTTGCAGTCCTGTCAGTCAACAATATCAAGAAAAGGATTTCTTACAAAGTAATTTGTTAAAACAAAAATGTATATTCTGCTGTAGAGCTGTTAATTTGACACAATAAAGAGAAAACCATGCAAAGATGGAGGTGACTTACCAGTGTCTTGATGCCTCGGAAGCTCTCCTCAGAGAACGACTGTTCGTGGGTCTTCACGCCGATCTTCAGAGGATCCACCAGGTTGCTGGAATCACAGCTGACAGAACCTCCCTGCAGGAAGCGAGGCTTTAAGTCAAATATCCAACATATCCTACAGACATCCTCCTCCAAAATATACAGTTAACATCAAAAAAGAAAATTTAAACAACCCAACTCAGAAAATGTTTTGGGGCTATTGAGCAGTTTGGTAACTGACCAAAGTCAAACAGTGTTCAAACCCTGTGAAAAGTGACTGGTATTTGAGCTTAGTACTCACTTGTGTGTCCACTTTGGTGACGTAGAGGAGCGGGTTTCCATCGTTACTGGTCATTGGCAGAGCAATGGTCAGATACAGGAGGCTGACAGGGAAGTTACCTGTTGAAACCTTTAAATACAATTCGTTTGAATTAATATCACTGTTTTAATAAATGGAAAGAGAAATTAGATGATGACATTTTAACAAATGGATTAATTTAATGCACCTTCACTGTGAAGTTAAACTCTGGGCCGATGTCATCCAGAGTTTTCACCGTTGTTATCACTGGGATGGAAGCGTTTGCCACGTAGAAATTGATATTGGACTCCCTGGGATAAGAAAACAGTAGAAATAAACGCTTTAAAAATAAATACACGCTTTAATTCTACACTGCGTGACTTTAACTTAGAGAAAATAGTAACAAAAAGTCAGATCACCTCGATAAAACAACCCCTGCATCATATATTACAGGAATGGATATGTCCGCCTTGTTGTCTGCAGGTCTGTCCTCTTTACTATCACTGTTAATTCAAAAAAGGTACAGAACGTTAATATATGTCTACAATGTAATTAAGACTTTTGAATTAGATGTCTGTGTTAATCGAGTGTACCTCTTGGCCTCAAATTTCACCTCGGCTCGGTTTTGCAGCTGATCAAAATTGTAATCAAAAGTGATCTGAAATTTCATCTGTAATGACATAACGTGATGTTTTTCATTACTTACATCAACAAAGAAATGATTATAAGCCAATAGTTTAGTGGAGAAATAGATTTTTTTTACTCGCTCTTACCTCTTGGTCTGTTGTTAATGCTGGGTATCCCACTTGGCAGGTCACAGTTTGAGTTTGTGTTGAGGTGCATTTTACTTCATCCGTCTGTAAATGTATATTCAGAATAGTAGATAATTACTATTAGGCTTAAATACACTGATAATACATAAATAAGCAAAGACAGAAAAGTGAAGAAAATACTCATATACTATTATTTTTTCATAATGATGATGATGGTGACCGATGTGTTGAAAAACTAAACGTTGATTCGAGGAAGATTATCTGACTATTTCAGCATTAACATCATGTCAACATAAAGACTTTCCACTCACAGGAGGAGAGATGGACGAGTAGTAGAGGTTGTTGGAGAACGTGGCCAACAGCTGGGTGTTGTACGCGTTCTCCTTTTTGTTCTTCACAACAACTTCGAACGACAGTTCTCGGTTATTAGCGCTGACCCGAACAGGAGTGGAGCTGCAACGCAAGAGCACAGATGAGACTCCTGTCAGAGATTAAAGTGGCATAATCACTGTATGATTGAGTATCGTCTAATTGACGAAGTCAGAAAGGAATAAGAAGGAATGGTTGAAGTGGTCTCTCCTCTGGGCCAGGCCTTCATTAAGGATAAGAAGCACAAAAAGAGGCACAGTGTACAGCCAAGTCTGCAACAATGAAAATGCACTGCAGCTGCATGTGCTTTATAAAATGTTGTTTGCTCTCTTACAAGTCCTTGTTCATGTCCTTTCATCTGAGTTAATTCTCTGAGCATGTATCACCCAAATGTCTTTGTTTAAAAAGTTTCTTTTTTCCAAGCTCATAAGTCTAATCCAGCCATTTTACGAGGTATGAAGTCTGTGTTTAAACTGGAGAACTCTAATTTGGGCAGATATAGGCAATTAAGACGGACTCATAAAACAGATAAAATAGAAAATGATGTCATGGTTGTTAGGAGTTACCAGGGTGTAACATTAAATAGAGGATCATCCAATTTGCCAGATTTGGTCTGATACTCAGACAATCTGTTCTTCTCCGTTTAATACATGTGTGCACTACTACAGCCCATCCTGCCTGTATGTGGCGCAGTCATAGCCATTTCACACAGGTCTTTTTGGAGAAATACAGGTTGGTGCACGTCGGTAGGTGAGTTCAGTTCTGCCTCCAGGGGCAGCAAGAGGAGCTTTGACAAAGTCCTGTTCACATTTATGAAGCATGAATATGTACCACCATGTGATAGTAGATATCTCTGCAACACAATACGTAGACGTCTTTAACATAATGTCCAAACTGTTCATTAATTCTTCAAGTTTTGTTGACTGTTTTGTTAACTTTTGAATGTTTTAATCAAAAGTTCTTACATATTGCACCTTTAAAGTTCAGAAAAAACATTCTTGGTCGTCACTGTCATCGGCATCTGACATACATGTCTTCTGTCAGGGACTGATTTCTCTGTTCTCAACACGCACTGTTTTTTTTTTAACACCTGCATTTTAACAAATGTGCCACTTTGCGTTTCATTAACTTGCACTGTCCCTGATTAAATAAATTCAACTGAAACTAAAAAGATGAAGATCTCTGCCTACATCAAAGTGGTGAGAAGAGCTCAGAAAAAAAGAAAAACTCAAACAAAGAAATCTCTAATGCGAGAAAAACAATAGCTGACAAAAAAATGTGTATGTATGAACTGTAAGGCCCCTGAAAACTGGTCTCCATGGCCTTTCAGATCATCATTTAACAACTGACTCAGTATCGAAAGACTTGCCCAAGCTTGCTCTGCCTCACACAGAAAACACAACAAAATTCTTTATCTTGATCATCACGCATCGAGTGAAACCATGACCCAAAGCATATCTTATCTTTACTTCAAAACCCGTGTACTAAACATCTGATACTGCCTGCACAACGCACAGCAAGTATTACAACTTGTACTAGACGCTTGAGACGGGTCAGTCATTCTCACCTGGTCGCCTTTGTGTCTGTCTTCACGCTCAGCACCAGATCACTGACACACACGTCATCAGAGCCGCAGTCTTTAGTGAAGGGGTTCTGAAACGATAACAGAGCTGCTTTATTCTTCAGAGGCTGCATTTTTAATAGATAGATTTCCAACAACATAACATAATTTTATACATGTACAAAACTTATTTTTACTGTTGTGAGAAAACACAGAGCGTGTCAATCTGAGGACATGCGTGACTCAGGAGCAACTTTGGTTTGTAGAAGCCAGTAATCATCACAACACATGCACGCCATGTCATTTTAAATGACTGTACAAACATGTGTAAACAACCACTACGTTTTCTGTTACCTAGTCTGTTTCCCTCCTAAAACATTAACACAGACTCAGAGATTTCCTGTAGCGAGTCAGTCACTTACGAAGAACTCCCAGGCACTCGGAGAAGACGTGTCGAGGACAGGGTTCACATCTGCACTCTGCTGCTCGATTTCTACTTTCAGACTCAGGGAATTAACAAAGTCTGGTGCGTCCTGTTGAAGAAACCACATACGGACAAATCAGGGGATAGTTTTCAGAGTACTTTTTGGTTGTTTTGGAAAAACAAATATGAATAAGAATAATTAATGCTCCTTAATGAGCGCAGACAACTGAACATTAAGAGACAACGAGGTGATGTTCACTCTTTACCTGCACATAAACCTGGTAGTTTCGACACAGGGGGGCAGATGATATTGTTGCCTTGTCTGTGAGGAAGCGTTCGTTGTTTTTGGCGAACAGTCCTCTTGACGTCACTCTTGATGCCTGCAAGTCAGCGTCCAGAGTCAAAGTGTAGGATATATCTGAAAGAAGTGAAAATAGTGCTGTACATCACACACTCTTTAACAGTTGTTTTTGAGTTCGACATTCTGGGTCACGCACTTATTTATTTTCTCGCCGAGAGTTAGATGAGAGGATTGATACCACACTCACGTCTGTATGCTAAATATAAGAGTATAGCTAGCAGCTAATTAGCTTAGCTTAGCCTGAAGACTAGCACAAAACAGCTAGCCTGGCTCTGTCTGAAGGTAACAAATCCATTTAACAGCAAACTGCAACATAGTCCCAAGAACACAAACAGGTAATCAGATTTACCGAGAGGTCCAACAGGGTTTTTAGGCCTGAACGCAGCACTGAAACACAGGTCGGTGGTGAAACATGTCAGCTTGCGTCCATTGATGTCACAGGGTTTGTTGAAAATGTTGATTTTATTGGGGTTGAAAGAAGCCTTTGCGCTGACCGACGCCACACCTCTGGACCTGAAAGCCAAGCGCAATCTTTAATTACTACCAGCCGTGTTGATTGTGTGAATGATGGGTTTATTTACTGAACTTGATAATAATTACGTCATTCACAGTTAATAACTTTATCACACTATTTGCTGACTCACCAAAGCTGTACCACTTTGCCGTATGCACCAATGGAGATGTCAGGGAGCGAGTCACCATTCAGATCTGTGAAGCTATCGAGGGATCTTCCAAAATAACGCAACTGAGGATCCAGTTTGGAGCCGAGGATTCTCTGAAAAAAATGATCAACAACTAAATTATACATAATCATCGTATAAAAGATAAAAAAAAACATAAGCTCTGAGTGCACAGGACCAAGTAAACAACACCTTGTTTTTCTCTGTACCTGTGAGAACTCTTTCTTCAATGTCTTCTTCTCCCCATTGTAAATATAGATGACACCTTTTCCTTCGTCCTCTAATGGAGCTCCAACTACGACATCGTTGTAACCGTCGAGGTCCACGTCAGGGATGGCAGAGATTGCCATCCCAAAACGTGCGTTTTCCGTCGGGGACGGACCACTGAGGACACCCTGCTCGTTCAGTATACCCTACGAGTGATGGGAAAGAGAAAGTATATGGTTTAATAAAACTATGAATTAAATCCATGTCTTTTTACTTGAAAGGCTGATTTACAATGTAGTAAAGGCTGTTTTGAATTTAAAAAAAATGAAATATATCAGCTTAATCTTACAATACACCCATTTTCCGTACCAACCAGCGCTGATAGACTTTTCTAAATTGTTACCTTGGTGACAGAGAAGAGGTAGACCCTGCCTTCCTCCCTCTTCAGGTCGCTCATGAACATGGGCGCGCCAACCAGCAAGAGGTCTGTCACTCCGTCTTTGTCCACGTCCAGGGGGCACAGGACGCTTCCAAAGTACGACCCAATCTAGGACAACAATTGGCAACTGATGATGAGTGAAAATTGTTTCGGCTGCCGAGTACATGTACAGTAGATTCAAAATCCTCCAGTGTCAGTACCTGTTTCCCTCTTTCTGAATCGATGACAGTAGATTTCTTCTGGGCGTTGACGGTGTAGACGATAACTTGTCCAGAGTGGTTGGAGCGAGGTGCACCAGCCACAAAGTATTCTGTCCTTCCGTCGCTCAGTGTCGTGACAGAGTAACCTGGAAATGACCACACGTAGCACATACAGGTCAACATCCGAACTGATACAAATACTGATCTCAACTTCATTTTTAAGGTATTTGTACTTTAATCTCCCGTAAATGCTGCTTTCACTGTTACTTTCCAATATTCCAGAGGAAGTACATTTACTGGAAAGGTATAATCACTTTGCAAATGAAAGACTCTGCACACCTACACGTGTTGCAATTGCACTGACCAATTAGACATCTAGTCAGGTGTGACTCGGGTGGAACTTGGCTGAGAAATAAATGACTCGACTAAACTCAGTGTACTAGAAAGAATGATAACAAGGTTAGTTGTCCTGCCTCAACAGGCTCAGCACAATCAACAAAAGAAGAGAAGTTTGTAAACCTACCCACAGAGATTTTACACATACTGTATACATATAAAACACTTAATTTAATAAATAATTTGCACCACATCAACTTTTACGATATTGTGCCGTATATAGTTGCGCCAGCTGTCGCAAAGACAATCAGATTTGCTTTTTGTTTTGTTTTGCAGATAGAAATGGTGCCTGACCACATGACCAGTCAAGCTTATTTTTCCAAGGAGATTTCTGAAATGTCCTTGGACAAAGAAGCTTGACAAAAACTGCATAGTGAAAGCGAGGTGAACCTAAATGAGATGGTATCTAATATCCATTACATTGTGCACTCAACATTTACTACATTATGATACATTCAAGCAAAACAATATGGTCTATTGCCAGATTAAGTAACATTTCCGGACTTTTCCTGACACAACTATGTACTTTTACTGGCAACAAACAACTTTCACACCCCCTAGCGTTTCCAAGTGGTGTTGTTCTTGGGACTCCCGTTGCAAAGACAACTGGATGTTTTCTTTTCTCTCCCAGATAACAACCACACAGGAAAACACACAAGTTTCTCAATCATTTATTCTATAATAGAAATGTGAAAGCAGAGAGAATTGGTGCCAGGCTGCCAACCTGACTGGATCACCAGTTAAGTTTACTTTTACCAGACCAAATTGTACAGTACAGGCCACCAATGTAAATAAGGAACCAATGTTGACACAGATGGTTTAATTCTTCTACATCCATTACATTGTGCAACCTGCAGAAAACTTGTCTATTGCCAGTGTGAGCGCTACGGAAGTAAATAATCTGACTTAAGGAAGTTGCCACTGTACTTAAACCCGCCATTTTAACTCTGTAGTAACAGACAAAACATAAAAGAACAAAACATTGCAAAAGACCCGTGGATACATATTGCAATTTCTCAAAAATATTTGTAATACAATTATTGCAGGTTCACAGATTCTGTAAAGGGTGATGAAATGATAATAATATAACTGAAACTGCAACACAAATGCAAACAAACCATTTACTGCTCCAACATGTATTTTAAGTTAATGTTAAGGTTTGAAGATGCACCATAATTATGCAGACAGTCAGCACAATGTGTCATCACAGATATCCACTTACATACGCTGGCTTTAACCCTGTAGCATCCACAGTATAAGAGTGTTATCTATAAAATAGAGGTCATTTCAGTTTTTCTGTGACTTTCTGCTTCTCTGGATTGTAAACCAGATGAAATAGGTGGTCGGCTGACAGACAAAGTGGTTGGCTGGCTGAGACTCTGTTTCTTAATACCACAAACCAGTTTCAACTTAAAAGCAGCACAGACAATTGCAACACCTATATGGTTTTGTTTCGATGGGAACAGTCTGTCAGCCCACTTTTTCCCACAGTCCACTATGGCTGCCAAAGCAGGGTAGCTACAGTGTTACCAGCTCAGGGAACAGTCATCCTGCACCCCCATTCCTCCATTGTTTCATGCTTTAAGATTTCAGCAACAGATTTGGTCAAATAACTGCAGAGGACAAGTCTAAATGCTTACCCAGTAATGAGCTGTGGTTTCTGTCCTGAAGTGTTCCCTCAAAGGCTGAGAAAGGGAGAATGTCTGCCTTGGACCCTTTTTGATGGACGACGGTCCCGCTCCAAGCGTAGGCTCCCACTGCTCCCAGCATCATCACATCCTTCAACAGCACAAAGAGCAGTCAACAGATATTACAGAAATACTAACCACAATAGGGAAGTAGCATGAGAGGAGAACATTGGTTAAAATGCGGCTTCCTCTTTCCTTTCAGTGAGAACGCTGCACTGGCACAGCAGGAGGTTCTGCGACCAACTTCATTGTCGCTTCAAACCATGACCACATATGGTGTTTCGATAGCTGTCAGACATTTTTCAGAGCTTTGACTGCAGAGTAATAACAACGCAGGAGATGGATCAACTTTTGTACTTATTCATCAACACTGCTATGGCCAAATATACATAGCAGGTAATGTAGAAGCCTGTACCTGCAGACAAACACTGATGTTTGATGAGTTTTGGTCAGTTTTTCATGCTTTCAGCAAACTCACTGTAGTCTTATAACACAACGCTGTGTGCTCAGCCACTTCCTGTGAACACACTGTGCACCCATGACTGCACTCCCAGACATCGAGAGATTTCTATTGTGAAGTAGACTTTACATCGGGAGGAAATCCACAATCATGCAGAGTGGTGCACGTCTGATTGTTGACTTTTAGGAATAAGGACACAAAGAATAAAAAACATTGCTCCCAACAAGGCAGCACTCCGTACCTGTTGGCTGGAGTAGTGAGCGCTGAATCCCACCTGGGACATCTCCATCTTGAAGTTATCGCCCCCTTTGCCAGTTCCTTGTGGATTAACAGAGCATTACGTAACCGATAGGATCAAAAACAGAGGAGCAGATCAAGAATCAGACAAAGTACAACATTTTCTTATGATCTTGTTGGAATCTTCAGCCCCGACAGACACGCTGCGGCACGCCTGGGTCAGTTTCTTTTTGAACAGAGGGTATAAATGAACAGGCAGTATCAAGCGAAAAGGTAAAAAATAAAAACACTCACCTTCTATGTTGAAGATGCGGCTCCCCAGTGTTCCAGCGATGGTGGAGAGGGCCGCCTCTTCCGACACGTTGAAGAAGTACTTCTCTGTGGGTGAACTGGCAATGGATTTGATCTCTTTGATCAGGTTTTCTGTGTCGATGTTGTTTCTGATGTAATAACCCAGGACCTGCGAAAAAATAGGGAAACACCACAAATTCAGGACTGCAAAGAGAGAAAAAAACATCTAGCTAATGACACTGGCACATCAGAACATCACATCTTGAGGCCCATTCACATCTCCAATAAGTATAAAGATTATTAAAGTATAAATTATTAGGTAGTTTGAAGCCATTTGAATTCACAACTACAGCTATATTTCTGGTTCCATCAGTCACTAAGCTGAAACTGTGACTTGGTTTATCAAGTTTTAATCTAAGGATTGTTGTAGATGACTGTCTGACATGGTGAGAGTAAATTGGGGATCATCACTTACAGCGATACCGAAGCGGGTGATGCCTTTTTTCTCGCACTCTGGAATGACTGAATCCCGAAGAGCCTCGTCGTGAGACTCCCCATCAGTGACGACCACCATTACCTTGGCAGCTTTTGGTCGACCGCCGTTTCTATCACTGAAACCCCACTGGCTGAAGGCAGCGGGCACAATGTTAAAATGACTGCATGTCTTGTTTATTTATTGACAGATGTTAAAGTTTAACATCAAAGGAATCATTCAGTTCTGATTAGCCAACAATAAAACACATTAACAGATAAGACAGACAGACGGAGCAACTTACAAATTATAAGAAACAAGAAACCAAAGCAATCAAACAAATACATGCATACACGTAAAAGACAACACCAACCTGGCATATCGGATCGCCTCGAAGGTGTTGGTAGAGTGACCGTACATTTGTGTAATCCTGGACGCAGCAGCAATCATCCTATCTTTGTTGTTATACTCATTCAGTCTGAATTCAATCTGGGGATTAACGGCGTACTGAATGACGCTGACCTGACGAAAGCACAGAAAGCTGTCAGTAACGACCACAAGACAGAAAATATTATGTCCGCTTTGATTTCCTGCTCTGGCTGATGGAGCATGGCGTCACCTGCGTGTTTTGGGGCCCGATGTCAAGTGCAGGTATCAACTTCTCCAGGAAATGGGTCATCGGAGCCCACGGATAAATGCTGTTGGAGCCGTCCAAAACGACCACGATGTCCATAGGTCCTCCGCATGCTGGAAAAGTCATGACAGGAGACGTTTAAACAGCAGTGAGGTCACATCTCTGAACATTTTCTGTTCTGCTTCCATGCAGCCAACAACCAAAATGTGCTATCGGCAAACTTGTTGTTTCAAAATATCGGTAACGGTATAACAGTATCTGCCCAGAATTTCACAATGCGTCCCTAATAATCATATAAAAAGATGCCACAGATCTTACACTGGACGGCGGGAGACAAGGCAGCTTGAGGCTGAAAGAGGGGGTTCAGTTTGGCACATACTCCTGGGTAGAAGTCCTGATTGCCACACTGCTGTCCCCAAAGAGGACCACACATCTGTATCAGATGACCAGAGAAGAAAAAGAAAAGACACGAATGAAAGGTTTGTCACTGCCTTTTTAACAGCTCCCAGGAGGCTCTGATGTCTGAGTTCAGCAGTAAATTAAATTGTAAATTCAACTTAACTCATAACGGAAACTATGTGGTGGAAAATGTCAAAAGAGTGAAATGTGCAACAAAGGTTTTTGTGCAGTGGTGGGTATCACAGAGGCCTGGCACTACTTCATACTGAGAGCAGGCAATTTGCCTTAGCCACTGACACACTTCCTTTCCTTTCTCCTAAAAATAGCATTTACATGTACACTTTGGAGGAAATTTTTACGTTAGCCAGTTCATGGCACATTGCTGTGTCGTCAAAGTGTGTTCATCTTCTGCTGTGCTTAGAATGTATCTGACAACACTTAGAGGCTGCTAATTAAGCAATTAAATCATGAATACCACATAAAAGCACAAACACAAGAAAAAGATTCATAAGAAATCTGCACAGTCTGGAGTTTAAAAGCAGAAAACAATCACACACACGTAAACACACGTACCATCAAACCAGGCTGCGAGGGTGCAGGCATCCGGGTAAGAGTCAAACCCAGGGACATGTTTACGTCGACGTTTTTAACATCTGGAATACTAACAGAATCTGTGGAAATGAATAAAAAGCTGTTCAGTAATCCACTGATGTCATTTGCTGTTTTTCATTTTTAAAAATGTCTGGAGACAGTCTGGATAGTTTAAGGTGACACATCTTTTCAGCGTCTGTGTAGGCATTTTAAGTACATGACCAGTGTTTGGTAGAGAGGTCAAAGTTGAACAATAAATCACCAAACCTTACCTTGGAGATTGAGCTTGTCACAGCTGTTTCTGGACCCTGAGACTGGACACTTGTAAACATCCCCCCTCCTGTTTTGACTGAAACCACTCCATGGAGCACCAACCAGGAGCCTGCAGAGAACAACAACATTCATCTCTTCCACTCTCTCATAAACACGAACCATATCTCCGAATGTTTCTGTGTACAGTGCACGACCAGCTGAACATACAGTATTTGAATAAGACTCATCAGAATTTACTTGATGCCAAAAAATGGCTTCAGAATATCGGTAACAACGAAAAACTGAAGTTACTTTACTACGTTAAGTACGTGTCAAAATGATACTAGAACCAAACTTCAGTGCTGTAACCTCTAACAAAAAATATACATAAATATCAGTCTTCATCAGTGTAGCAGAAAGCTTGTGTGTTCTTGTTCTGAGCAAGTTCAGACAAGCGAGACGTGTCGTTCTTCTAACTTCTCATAAACAGCAGTCATGATCCTACAAGTTTTCACAGATAATTATCCACCTCAAACACTCTGTCCCGCATCAGTCACAACATCCAGACGCAGCCTGCTGCTAAAGCTGTGAAACATTCAGACATCTCTCAAATCCAGAATGTGAAAATAAATCCCAGTAGTGCTCTGAGGGTGACCAGTGTCAAAGAGGGCACAATGAGTGGGACGCATCATTCTTCATTAGACATAAGTGGACAGGAAACAGGATGTATCACTGTTGATTTCTCATGGACACTAATGTGGACTATACGTGACAGTCAGAGTCTGAGACTACTATCAGATGCGGTGCACTTCCCCAAGTTACGCAAACGAGACACTCCTCCAGACAGTGAGTTACTTCAAGAGACTGTGACTCAGCGCACAATATGCAGACATAAATGAGACGTTCAGCCAATGTTTAACTAAATGTTACAAATGAGTGGGGAATGTAAGAGGCTTTAAACATGGCAGGACTGTTTGTGTCTCACACACAGTTTGTAGAAGCGCTGAGGAGGTTTCTATGACGCTGCAGGATGATGTTATAACTCAACATCAACTTAGCAGTAGAGTTAGGCTGATTTTTTTAAACTCCCAAATTGGTACTGACCTCAATATCATGGTATTAGTATCAGTTGTGCTACACTAGGCTACATTTACACTGCAAAGACTTAGTGCTCAGTTCTGACTGATCAGATTTTTTTGGCTGTTTACTTATTAACGCCGCCAAGGAAGTTATGTTTTCACTTGTGTCCGTTTGTTGGCTGGTGGGTTGGTTGGTTGGATTTCCACACAACTTGGATGGATGAGTGAGTGCAATTTCATGCAGATCCATAAACAAATTCAATTCTGCTCTAGCAGTTTTAAATATGTTTTATTGGATACTGAATTAGGCCGATTGAATTGAAGGAGACTGCTGGGCTTTGTCAGAGTTATGCCCTCGACTGAGTGCCGTTCCAGTGCTTTGAATTTGACCAGTGCATAAAGGATGCATAAAAAACAACATGTCATCAGTCACTGAAGCCAGCGTTATCAGTTTCAGGTGATGTGAATATCTACACAAAAACAATTTCATCCAAAATTTCGGGATGTCAAGAGAACCTGAAGTCCATCTGTCAGTGCCTCTCCACAAGACTCTTGAGGCAAGACACTCAGTTCAAGTGAGTGAGTGGTGTAAAAGTCTGACCTGTGTCTGACAGTGGCACAAATCAGAACTGAAAAGATCAGATTCCTTGTCTTATGAAAAAAAACGTCACAGATTTGGGCCACTTGAACCTGCAGTCCGAACATAGCCTTAGAGTCTACGGCCATGCTAGCAACTCGGTGAGCCTGTACTTAGGCACATTGGTCCTTTGACGTGTTACTGTTAACATCTGTATGCTAACAAGTTCACATCTCAGGAAAAAAACACAAATGTCACCCTGATGGTGGGACTCGAGGAAAAGTCAGGGGATTTCATAACAATCCATCTAGAGGTTGCTCAGATCTTTCAGTCTGGACCGAAAATGATACAGCTGAACTGGGCACAAATGAAGTGAGATTGAATCATGGTGTCTAGTGCCAACAGTGCAGGCTTGTGGTGTTAGTAAAGCAGTGTGGTGAGTTGTTTACAACCTAGAGATTACTGATAACAAGGTGCATCTCTTTACTGCATCAGGCCTTCATTTGCAAAATGGATACTTCCACGTGGAGAGCTCGCCGTGATGTGATGAAAATGCACATATCAGCTCAAAGGTCCAGAAATATTACAGTTGCTGTACAACAACAACTTGCACAGCCTTGAGATCTCAACACTGGGATTGGATACATTGATGTTTTCATAGCATAGAGACTGATACTGTCAGGCACCTTGTTGAATCTGTTGTAGTGTACAGGCTTGTCCTGACGCAGTGTATCCTCAAAAGTCTGCACTTTGTTTGCTCTGGACTAAACTGCTCTCTCTTGACTGTACGTCATTATCTTTTCCACCGTAATTGCCTCAAAGAAATTGATAAGAATTGTTCAAGAAATAAATGACTAACTGGTATCCACTTGGGATCAACCAGTGTTGAACATTATTGATTAGACACTCACACCGAGAGTCACACTGGCTGAGAAAGTCCTTTTCTTCCCTTGAAGTAAATCATTGATTCATAACTTCAATTCATACCATTTGCCTTCATGGTTTGTCATTTGTTGGACCGTGTAGCCAAACTCTTCCGCCGCTGGTCCGCTGAAGATCTTGGCACCTGCAGTGCCGACGTTGAAGGACTGCGAGCGCCAGACTCTGTGAGCTGGTGGAGGAGACAGATGAGGGTGCATGACAGTGACACGGATAGTTTATGACATCATATAACTCTCTTGACTATCAAAGAAGCCATTCCTACTATAAACATACTCTCATGTTATCTTTATTTTGAATTTTTGCACTTGTGTGTCTTAAAGTTGCAAACTTAATTGTTATCTTTAGCAATAGTGTCTGACATCCTCACTTCCTCCTTTGAGTCGAGTGGGTGGTTTTGTGGCTGAATCATTGACTTTAAAAAAAAAAACCACATCGACTTGACTCACGAGAAGAAGGCATCCCACTAAAAAAGCTTCACAACACACAAAAGGTGACGCTATCCATGAAGCGTTGAGGATTGCGTTAAGACATTGCCAGTGTTTCTCCATAATCACAATCCACCTTTGAACACAGCCCTCTGAGCCCCCTCAGGACATGAAATCTGCTTGTCTGCAGTGAGTCCTGTTGCAGCCACAGTGCCACAAGCCCATACAGGCAGAGCTCAGCTATCAGCCTGCCTTCCACTCAATCAGCAGGCAGGAGGAATGTGGACTGGATTGGTACTGGACTCAGGAGACCTTCACAGGCTCCTGCCACGCCTGTTTACCTGCAGCACAAAGTAGCACTTTGCCTCCTCTCCTGGGGCTCTCTGCAAAGCCCATAGCATATTCATATTGCCTTTCAGCTCTGAAAATGGGGAGTAATTAAAAGTGTCTTCTGCTTGAAAGCCTCCACAGGTTACAGAGCAGACATCAAGCAACGCAAATGATCACTTTTCTCCCCCAGGAGCCATGTGATACAGAGAGTCTGGTCTGTTTGTTTAATCCATGTGGGTTTACTGTGGATCATGCATTTAGGGAGCAGAAGTGGAAACGCTGCAGGATGAAGGGAAACTCAAAACAAAAGCACTTCCATGCAGATCCAATCAGCAAAACGGAGTGCACGGTGAGCGTGCGACCCTCTGCTGCTCTTCACGTGTGATTAAAGTGTAAAAACACAGTGTACCATCACATTCAGAGCCGGAACGAACAACCAACAGGCTGAACTTTTCCGATCCACAGTTATGAAACCGGCGAGAATGTTTTGGATCTTTTAACTCTTTAGGTGAGGTGACCATGGTGGAAATAAAAGTTTCCAAAGTGAAAAGAAAAGGAGTTCAGGACTTACCGATGAGTGCTATAAAGAAGAAGATATACCCCCGGAAGAACTCCATCGTCGTCTTTATCCCATTTGTGATGAAACTAAGCACTTGTCAAAGTGTGAGGCTCCGCTGCGCGCAGAGAGCCAGCCGTGACGCACCGGATAGGGCTCCTAAATAAGGACTTGTGCTCTCCCTCTCTTACCTGCCCATACAAACTTTGACCCAAAGTGTTATCAGAGGGCGTGAAGTCAAGTCTGTAATACAGTCTGACTGGGCACGAAGGGACCAGTTATGAATCAGCCAGAGTCAGCCATAACTAAAAAAAAAAGAAAAAAAAAAGAGAGCCTCAGACTGATGTATGACATCTCAAGTTTAAAATAATTTAATGGTTGGAATTGTAATTGAAAAAATAAAATAAAATAATAAAATGCCCACACCCACCAGACTTCATTTAAATGTCTTTTAATCCACTCCAAAGCCACACACACTTAAATCATCAGATGTCAAATGAAATAAATAAAATAAGCATCATCAGTTAAACAGTTTCCAGTCTGATCCGTGTCTCATCTCCCATCATCCCTGTAATTTATGTAATTACAACATGCAAAGAGAGAGAGAGAGATAGTTATGGTTCAGACAAGAATGTCTCAAGATATTTAGAACATCTAGAACCTATAAACTGAAGCCCAAACAATGTAAAGTCTATAATGAGATCTGTGACAAGACGGATCAAAGTGTCCTTTATTGGAAAACAGTGATGTAAGAGCCCCCATTGGATCAAGTGGCAATTAATTCTCCAGTGAGTGGTTTCATTCAGGAGTGATTTTTGGAAACAATGCTCGATGGAGCTTGTTGCTTCATACCATGACAGATAATTACATCCTCTTATGTGAATAAGATGTAATTATGTAAATAACTCAACAGTTACTGTTAGGTACTATCGCTATCACCATCATTATTGTCATGAAAGGAAACTTCCGCTGAAATTAGGCAAGACACATCAGCTCAGTGTTCATTGGAAGTGCGAGTCAGCCTCTGAACACTGCTGTATAATGTCTGCTGTGGCTCTGGAGGAAGTCTCAGAAAATAACCCTCATGACATCATCTAAGCTGCAGATTTTTTAGTAGAGAGAAAGCCTTGCATTGTGAACCGGGGTTGTGGAATTTGTAAGACGTGGGCACTTCCCGGGCAGGGAGACTTCAAGGAGAAGATGCCTTTTTTTGGTTGCATGATGGGAAATGTAGGATGGGATCGTTCCAGAGGGGTCTCTTGGCCAAACACATTCAGCTGATAAGTACAACTACAGTCTTTTCTTCCATTGAGCAGAGCTGCTTTTTCACTTCCTTTAACGTCCTTCAAACTTCCTTCCTGTCAAAAGTCTTCTGCTATCACCTGTAAACCACCAATGTGTCTCTTGTGAGTCCCCAGACTGTATTCATCTGTAATAGAGAGACTAAATCACTTCTGGTGGACCATCATGAGACCATATTTCAGACAAAATATGTGTGGTAGTTAACGGCAAGTGACAAATAACATTCGATCCTGTTTGAACAGTGTCATGAATGACACATTTGATCTTTGTCAATTTAAAATAATTGGCCAATTAATTAAAGGGCCACCAAAACCAATGATCGAAACTGCGTAGAGTTTTTATTTATACAAAACTATGATACTTTACTATCTTTACCACAAACCGACACTTTCTTCACTCGTAAAATAATCTTTAAATCGACCGACTTCATATGTATAGTTCGTGGCACAATTCAAACAGGATTTAAAATGTAGTAGTCCCTCTCCACTGACTACTGTACAGATTTTTTTCCAAGATAAGTCCTATTGGGCACACCAGAGGGGCGGGGACTACTACAATCAACAAACCACGTCTTTAACCACTTTCACTGGACGACACTGCCGGTTATAATTAAGCCATCTGGCTATTGAAGGGTGGTATTTCTTTAAAAGGCTGTCAGAACAGGTGGATACCTACTAATTACAGTCTAACTACCTGCCCTTTACTTGGAGAGCCAGAGTTTGTTGGACAGTCAGAGTTGAGAAGCACAGCAAAGACTGAAAGATCTGACTTGATCAAACTTACCCTGTCCTCTCTCATGCCGATAGACAGTCGGGTCTTTGTGTTACGGGCCCTGCTAAGGCCAATAAACATACAAACTAACTAATAAAAAAGATGAGCTGAACATCATTAACTGTCTCCACCCTTCCAAGTAAGCTGGCTCATGTCAAACCTTAAATCACATTTATGAACGAAGGCGGATCCTTCACAGTTAGTTGCCAAACTGTAGGCTTTCATATTAAATGACCACAGAAATTCATTAAAGGCTCTCGCTCTGGTCTTCAAAATCAGCCGTCAAACTGTGCTATGTAGTGCAAAGAGAGTGTGAAGCAAACACAAGATGTTTGCTCTTGATGCAATTGTAACTGATTTACCTATTGGCTGACCTGCTCAGTGATACTGAGCACAGACCCATGACCCTCAGTTGTGAGTCAGTAAAGTTGATTCATTCAGCTCGGGCAGCCTTGGAGAAACAATGTACAACCTTATTCAGCAGATGACCCCCTTCGCTCACTCCTCTTTTTGTTGATGCATGATTCATGTGGTGAGACGCAGCACCTTGGGAAAATCAAAATGAGCCAGATCAAGCATTTGTGTGGTAGTGACTCGGAGCAGTTCCCGGAAAAGGTCAGTCATTTGTGTTGCTTTAAGAGGTAGAGCCATTCACCTCTCACAAAAAGGTAACAACACAAGCAAACGTCATCTGTTAAATCCCCTTTAACATTTGTATACATCGTGTCACTGAGGGTTTTTGGCAGCTCACTCTGTTAAAACATGTTGAACAATCTAAGGAAGGATCTGGGAATAGCAAAGCCTGTGGTCTATTTTCCTGTCAGGCCCCGACATAATGGAACAGTGCCATTAAAAATCCCCCTCTGAGGAGGATCGTGAATCATTTGAAGTTGGCATGGGTGCATGCCGTGTATAATCACAGGACGAGCTATTGTCACTGTTTGAAAAAGGGTATTTCTCACTTGCCCCTGTTGGCATCTTGCCACACTAGTAGTTATGGTTTTATTGTATTTCTCCAACACAGTAGAAGTGAACTGAATTTCTTTTTGGTGCCAACAGTTTTCCTTGGAACTACTTTGGGCTGGAGGAATAGTGTTCATAGCACTCAGATGAGTCTCACCACCTCTCTGATCCAGTCAAAACAAAAGGTTCAGAAAGGCTTTTTATTTTACTGATATTCATGTTTATGTCTACACTCTCCACTTCCTGTTCCAGCTTTATTCAGATCATTTCAGATAAATCATTCACCTTGGACACAACAAGCTAAATGGCCGATGCAAACACAGAAATTGTATATATATCAAAATACCATATCAAAATCATTCCAGCAAAACTCAACATGAGTCTCGAGCGATCACGAGTGACCGGCTGCCACTTCTCTGCTCTATATGCAAATAAATACCTACCTATAAATTTGACATATTTATTTACATATTTCAGTAAAATGTTGTCTTCTCTCATACATTTTAGTGTAAATGCTAAACTGCTTAATGCTGTGAGGTAAGACGCACTTGGGACAATCCGTCTTGGGGGTGTTTACACCTGTACATAGATCTGATCACCCTGGATGCATGTTGATACCAGGCCTGAACAGCCTCTCTGATTTAAGGGAAATATTCACAAACAGTCCTTCAGTCCACAGGGTACACAGAGTCATTTTTGAACATTATAAAAAAAACTGTGATCCAGAGTCACTACAGCTTTCAGACAAATGTGCTTTGAAGAAAAATGTGGCTCTTCATGCTGTCAGAACGAAATCTTATGTTTTAAAACCACATGCTGTATGTAATATATGCAGAGACATGAATACAGATACAGAAACTCGCACACAGTGCTCTGGGTGAGAGGACTGTAGCACGAAGCTAATCCCTCTTTCACACCCATCTGCTGACCAATGGGAATGTAAGGCCCTGGTTTTCCCTGTTGCATTGTGAGCCAGACAGTCACATCCAGCAGGCTCAGAGGGGCTCACGAGTCAATGACTGCACACAGACAGACACGCTGGTAATGTGACTTGCGGGTGAAGTTACTGTCCTGTCACATGAGCGAAGATTTTTCCTTTTGTCAGATCGGTGCAGGTGCTTTTCCAGCGATCCTCAAAGGAAGCACAGACAATGTGGAATGCAGTTTATTTGTAAATGTGAGCAACATGGTGGAGGAGTTTAGCTGGCAGCCAGCGGTTTGCAGATAAAGATATCAGCCGTGTGCAATGTGCTTCCTCAACATCCTCGAGGATGACACACTCATTCAAAATACACTCGCATACGCACAAATATCAGTTCTGTCTGTCAGTCTTTAAAAACATTGAACTTTTAAATTATGAAACTGTTTTCATGAATATTAATTTGCTGAAAATGTTCCACTGTATATCAAAGTAAGTTCCTCCTCTCTGGTTGTGACTTAAAGGATAACTCCACTAATTTGACACATTAAAATGGGTTTATAGGTCTTGTAGAGTACTCCTGCATATGCGTAAAAAGCAATATACAGCCTTTTGTGGCTCCAGAGGAAGCTGCATGTGCTCTGATAAATTGCCTCCAGTGATGTCACTTAGTGGCTAAATTGGATTATGGGTATTGTAGTCACAACAGGCTATACACTACTTTTTTTTATATATGCAGTAGTTCTCCCCAAGACCTGTTAACACACTGAAAAGATGAACATTTTTAGTAAGTGCTTGTGTCACAAGAGCAAAGTCCCACATGTTGCCTTTGATTAGAAAATAGCAACAAGTTTTTTACGATATGATATGACTATTTTGTCACTGTTACCATATTTTAGAATAAGGTGCAATATTTTCAATGTTTATTTGAATGATGAATTTAAAGAAACCCAAAAGTAATCCAAAAGTAGTCAAATTACTAGAAGTAATCTGACCGAACCCTGTATAACATTCACAGCAGAACAACACGCTCTGATCATTCCTGGGTTTAGATAAGTGCCATAACTGCTTGCTGGCAATAAATTGGAGACAGACTTGTGGGAGAATGGTCCTTCGTCCACAGTAGTAACAAATGGCAGATGGCAGATGCTAACAATTACTTGAACTCACTGCGAGGCATTGTACTCAGCGTTTACACTTTGAGCTAAAAACTTGATATCTTACATTTAAAATATAATGGGACAACCACATTTAAGATTGCTACCTAGCTTCAAATGAGTTTTCCTTTTGACACCCGGCGTGTGACACACAACAAAGGTCCTGAGCAGGGCTGGGTGCTGGGTTGTTGTGGTTTTAAGGCACCAGGATGCCTCAGGATACTGTACCCCTGACGGACATAAAAGAAATGTTGACCGTGTCAGAAGAGCAGAATGCAATTTCTTTGTAAGTCTTACAATTTCAACACTGGTGCTGAGAGTTACAAAGCACAAAAGATCTTTTTAATGGCGGCAGGAAAAATAGCTGTGGTGTGTCAGTGAGGTTAAGGAAATGTTATTGTATGACTGTTTGTCATTTTCTTCTCAGCTCAGACGACCGCTAAGAATTCTCAAGGCCGCTCTGAACACACATGACAAATTTCTGACATGGCAGCAAACACGCTACTACGCTATCTTTCCTTTGTGTGTATGAGCCAAGGGAAAAAATATGTGAAACATATGAGGATGTGGTGATTAGAAAAACAGGCTTTAAACTGAGTGTTGTTATATTTAACATTTGGACCTCAGATCAAAGTCCTTTAGTCAGACTTTCACTGAAGCTAAAATAAGAATAATTTTATATCAAAAGTTACTTAAGTAGCAGTGTCCCTCTGATAAATGACTGAGGCAGTGTCTCGACCAGGACTGACTTTTAAAACATAACTTAACTTGGTCACCAGGTGGTGGCAAAGGCTCAAATATCATGTGCTTGTTGATTTGCAGGAATCTGTATTACATAATCAGCACAACACTCATTGATGGATTCTTTTTAAACTCTTTGCTTGGTTAAAAGCCTAAAACTCTTAAAACCTGAGAGTTAAAACTTCATTTAAACACCGCCAATGTTTACTCACTATACAGGATATGCTCATACAGCTGAAAGGCTGCAAACTTGGGTGCAGTAAAGTAAGTGTGAAACCAAGACAGCATATGTAATTAAGAAATGTTTTCAGTGATAAATGGAATAGTTAATGCTGTACTGTGTGTAGGACACCATACGGTATATACATGTGTGTATGTATTACCATGAATCTAAATCAAGGTCTCTCTGCCTCAAATAAAATGTCTCTGACTGCAGAGTACTGGATTATATTATTAGACTGAAAAGATGTGGGTGTCCAAACAATAAATGTCTGACCGCAAAACATATGGGATTACATAAAAATGGGTTAGCTGTGATAGATTTGTATTCTCTTTCTATTAATAGTTAACTGTATATCAGTAAACTACAGTGTCTCTGCACAAATCTTTTAAGAAGCTGTAAATTCTCTTATCTGACTGACAGACTTGAACAATCAGCATCAAATGAATACAAAATGAGCTGCAAAGTGTTGCACGGACACAAAGTCACCACATGATGGCAGAGTTTGTTCAAACTGACTTGTTTCTACTTGTTCTGTCTTTATTACACAGCGAGAGCAGGAAAGGTTGCTTTCAAAATAAACCATCGCAAATTACGAAACTGGAGCTCGTTACATTGTTTTGTTTTGAGTCATAAATTATGTGCTTTTTCTTGTTAATGTGAAGAACCCAGGGACCTCTTCAGTTTTCAGAAAGATAGTATCTTTAATCTTATTTTGATTTTAAAATGGTGTACAATGGTAAATATGATTAAACTGAGTAAACAGTAAATTGGGTTTTGATTCGACAGTTTATGGTTATATTTCATTGACACCACTGACAGCGTAAAAACAAAGCTTATATTGTAAACAAAACTCTGAATTACTGTTATTTAAATGCACTATGTTGTTTTTGTGTACTCAATAAACTGGTAACTCACAATCAAATCTCTGGAGACAAACGTACCAAAATACAGATTGTATCTCATGGTTGTTCAAAAAGGCTCAGACACAAATCAAGCAAATAAAATTCTCACATTATAAAGAATTTATTGCAGGCAAACAATACCATAAATAATATTTACAAACTATAAAACAACATTCCTTTGTATGGGTTCCAGGAATTCTCAGTAAACAGTCTTTTAGTCTTGGATAAGGATGAATCCGCTCTGCAGTTGAGTTTATCACACTGACCGCTGCAAAATGTGTTGATATTTAAAGCTACATTCAGGAAATTGAACAAATTCAGATTTGCTGTGTTCTCAGAATTTGGAATAATTTGACTTAAAACTTAAAAATCCTTAAAATGTTGACTTTACCCACAGAAGGTGTTTCATTAATCTTCACTTCCAGTTTCCCGCTGCACGGCTTTTCACAGAGTTCCTGACAACTGAGCTTCACTGCAGCCAGATTAACAGGAGAATATAGAGTTTAATGTTGGCATTCTGACAAGAGACACAAGTTCACAACAATGAAGATACAGGCTGTATATAGGTATGTAGTAAAGCAACTACCTCACCCATCTTCAGTGCATTTTACGTGAAGATTATGCATCTCTGATAACCTATTTCAGTTTTTTGGCCTGCTGTTTATGCATGGGGGATCAATTAGTACGAAAATGATGCACACAGTTGATGAAATGTTTCTGTCTTCAGAAAAGAACTCAAGAAAAATCCACAGCACACTATTTTTCCCTCTTGGCATTTAGTTTAAGCGTAAAGGAGAGAAGTTTCTGAAAGAATTCAAAACAAGAAAACAGAGAACTCCCATGTCCAAAAACATATCAATACTTCAAACAATTATCCAGCTGATTGTCCCCATTTTCTAAATCAACCCTGACTGAAAAAAGTGTCAGAAGTGCAACTATGAACAGCTCTTTTTGTTATAATGCTTGTTTGCGGTAAAATAAACTTTTTGAACCTATCTGATGCTAGTTTCCTTTGCTTTTCAACATTCCAGCAAGTTGAGTGGGAAAAGTACAGTATGTGCCTGTTGAGTCTCACAGGTTCTCACTCTCGCGTCATTGTTGTCGTTTCCTCTCAGATTCTAGACAAAAATGCTCAAAAGCTTCCTCCATCTCAGGCTCCATCTCATCCTCAGAGTCGTCGTCGTATCTGTGAACACAATAAAACGAGCGATTGACACAAATGTGTTTCTGATGAATAGTTTATGTAACTAATATTATAAATAATAATAATAATAACCTACAATGAATGTGTGTAAATGGCATTTACATGATACACAAAAACACAAGCTCACAGACACCACACACACACACACACACACACACGCACACACACACACACACACACACACACACACACACACACACACACACACAGAGTTCAGAGAGAGAGAACAGGGGCGAGCTAAGCCCTCTTTCACACCCAACTGCTGACTACACTGAATCTGAGGCCATGATTGACCCTGTTGCATTGTGGGCCAGTCAAACACATTTGCTAAGCTCAGGGGGCCCACAGGTCAGCGGTGGTCATGTGATCTGTGTGAAGGCGGCGTGCAGTCACATGATCGAAGATGTGCCAGCACGGTGGTACTGCTGATCTTTGACAGATTTGAATCTGAATAAAACCATAAACTAGTCACGATGATCAGTGTAACATCAGTCTGCCAACAGAAAATCTCTTGTTCAAAATGCAATATTATACTATATATAATATATACTTTAATAATTGTGCTCCAGCAGAAATATATGTATATATATAAAGGGAAGTATTCCATTAATTTCTGTTGATGCTCTTGTCGATGCCACCTGAGGTACCACTGAATGTACGAAGCACATGGAGCTACTGAAATGACTTATCCAACTAATGTTAGGTGACACACATAGTAGTTGCCTTCTATACCACCAATGTAAAGACACAACAGAAAAATGTGACTTGCTCAACAAGTGACGACTGTTTTTCATCTTGAATGGCATCCTTAGCAACAAGCATCAACAAGTCCCGCAGTAAAGTTGGTGGCTGTGGCCTAAAAGAAATGGTGTGTATGACCATTAACGCTATGATATATACTTACATTTCATTTCCATTTTCTCCATCAATATCGTGGAAGTAGTCCTGCCTGTCCAGGATCTCTTGGTATTTCTCAGCATATTCTGTAAAAGCAGAGAGACCAACATTCAAGCACAAAAGACGCTGAAAAGATTTTCCATTTACAGAACTGATTCAATGACTTTGCTGAGAAGAGTAACCGTGATGAGTCAAGCCAAGATGCCCATTTAAAACTGACCAACCCCCTTTTTAATACAAATATAACATTCTGTCTGCGTACTGCCATTCAAATCACAGAACTTATTTTTGTCATATTCAACAACAATAACACATCACAAACAAATTAGTCTGTTTGTATCGACACTGGGACCATTTTGAATTTTAGCCTAAAAACAGTGTAGCTCCATATTAAACTGTGGGCATGATTTATATAAATGTAAAGATCTTAACCTTTGCTTATACAGATGCAGTACTTGTAATAATATAATCAGATGTCATAAGCTAGAAAGTCTTCCGACACTTTTATAGTTCTCTAGCCTTTTCAGTTGTGTGCATAAACTTTACTGAGACCACTTAACATTACTTCAGTGGTTTTAAGACCCGAGACCTGAGAATGATCTTGCATGTACCCATGGTTTGTGGTAGAGAGCGCACCCTATTTTGCCCTCTTCAGATCTATCACGGACATGTTTTCATAGGCTCACCTGGGTCTGCTGCTGTAAATGGAGTGCCATCTTCTGTGTAGAACGTAGGTTCGTTCTGGGAGAAAAAGAAACAAATCCATGACAAACAGAAATACAGAAAAAACATTGAGAAATTAAATAGGAAACATGGGGATTATGATACAGTTGACACTCACCATAAAGTAGTTGGGGTCGTTGTCTGGTGTGGCGTTGCTGGCTGCTGCAGCAGCACGAACTCTGCCCCAGTCACTAGATCTCAGCTCCACTAGTTTCAGAAGCATCTGTCTGACATCCCTGAGGATAGAAAAACTCATATCAGAAAGTTTTACCCTGAGCATGTCTGAGGGTGCAACTCTCAGCTGTTCTGCTTCTTGGCACTTTTCCTTTGGCAAGTTTAAAGCAGATGTTTGAATAATGGTACATATTCCTGATGCTGCGGGTGTGCATGTGTTATACAACTTAAAATCTTTGGTAAAAATTGTTTTTTTTGTCTCAGTTGTTTATAAAACAGTATTTATTTTTGGCAAGAATATTCTCCATAAGATTTTTAATGATGGATGATTGTCTTTAACAGTGCCTCCAAGACACGCACGATCATTAGGTGCAGCTATGTTGACAGACACCTCTGTGAATGTCTCTGCAGCATCTCAGATGCAGAAGCATGTTTCAGGTAATCACAAACCTTGATTAGCAACTGCACCAAAAAAAAAAACAGTTACTGATATACACACCTACTGCAGGTGGCATCCAATAGAATAGTTTCTATTCTTTGGATTAGTTTTTCCATGTAGGGTTTTCCACTCTCTTTCCACGCGTCATCCAGGACAGAACCGGTCAACTGTGAATTAAAAACACTATCTCATTTCCTCCTTCAACAACAAAACTATCTGGAAATCTGTACATGTAACTGATAGAGATTTGAAACCTTAAGCAGTTTGACGGCGCAGATGAGATTTGCATCCACAGGATTGTTGAACAGACTGTTCATCAGATCATTCAGTGCTAGGAGGAGGATATCTGCTCGATTTGGAAGTCCTTTTGCACTCTTTACCTAGACAAATAAATACAGGTTGGAATAAAAATACACAAATGACTGACTGATACAATGTAAAGGTTGAAGGCACGCAAAGTAGTATTCTGTTGTTAGCTGTTTGTGATGAAACCAACTTGCAGAGATGGCCCCTCATCTGAAATCTCCAACAAATACAAAGATGGACAACTTGCAGACCAGTTTTGTTTGTTTTTATATTAAGGGATAACAAGTCCAGCAGAGTCTTTGCCTCAGTGCCACTAAAGTAACATGCTGGCACCCAACAAGGTCACAACCTGCAGTAAGCACTGCATGTGAGACTAAATGCAGGGCGAGCTATGGTCCAAATAAAGACATAATTATTGGATTAAAAAAGGAAGTCAATATTGTGTTCTGTAAAATTTAACAAATTCATTGAAAAAATATATTTACACAAATGAAGGAATGATAATATAATGCTGTCTCAAAGAGCAGCTCTTACCTCCAGGTTTAGATAGAGCTCTCCCAGAAAGAGCACAAAGGAGTGAAGTTTCTTCTGAGTCTCTGCGTCTCCTCGCACAGCTGCTTCCCTCTGTTCATACTCGATTCGACATCTGCGAGAAAAAAATTAATTGTTCCTTTTTAATGATAGTTGGTAAGTTTGTAGCACAAAAACGTAATTTACTAAAAAAAGAATGTTTAAAAGTTAAGAGGATTTTTGTCACAAGGTGTTGTCTGCCTCTGATATAAACACATATTAAGGTCAGTAAAAAGAGAAATAGATCACCTCTTCAGGAGCAGCTGACGAAAGTTGCCACTTTGTGGGCTGATAGTGAGGTGATGGGATAGGTAGTTACAGAGCCTGGCACCCGTGTAAGAGAAGTTTGGAATGGCAGTAGACTGAAATGAAAAGAAAACTTAATACCCAACACGGTACTTTAAACAGTTGTGGGTTTCGTCAGATCCATGCAAGTATACTTATATTAAATGTGTACATATCAATGCAAAAGCAAAATGAGGAGTGAATGTGTCTCTCCATACCTGTGTGTAGATCAGTTCAACCAGTTCGTTCAACAACTCTTCAGTAGTAACCCAGGAATTGAACATGCCAGTTATGTAGTCAATATCCGACTCAAAGGACCCTGGTGAGGAGCTCAGGTGGCCAAGGAACTCTGTGACCATATCAGCCAAGGTTGGTTCACCGTAATAGCTTTCGCCGTCATCATAAAAAGTGTTTTCCTGTACAAAAATCACAATACAAACATGAAACACAAATCCAGAGGACTTTGTTGTGCTCATGCAAAATATTTAGAGAGAAAAGTGTTTTAAGAATACATCTTACCTCGTACTGGTTAATTCCAGAGGGGACAAACTCTGGGGCACTGGCTGAAAGCTTTGAGGACTTGACTATGGTGTCCACTTCATTACCCCTTCTAGAGGCAGACATACTGTTGGCATTTGCACTAGGTTGCGGTTTGCTCGGTCTCCTTAAATCTGAAAGAGGGAGAAGAAAGATGTCATCAGTCTGTGTTATATGTGGCATGACTCATTCCACGTGGGCAAATCCTCTTTTTTCTTAAGATTTTCAGTCAAACACATAATCTAATTTCCAAAAGCAGCTGGCACTGTAGTTTTTTAGCAAACATTACTCAAACAGGAGTACATCTTGCTTTTGTTTGGGGACCATTTTCAGCCACAGATTTGGTGCATGCCAGAAATCCCAGCACTGTCCTGCAATGCTTTTAGAGTACAAAAAATCTTTTAGAGTACAAAAAATGAATACCTACTGTTGAGTGCAAAAGGCATAATACAGCACAAAACAATACAAAATACTTTCTACTACATAGTAGAGGTGGGACGATAAAAGACAACACAATAAGTAGATTGAATTTTCATTATTAAAAGCTCGTAGACTTACAGGAACATATTCTTTTCCTGATTTATTTTGAATTACCCAACCCTGCCACAATGAGTGAAGGCATGGCTTGCACACTGAATGCACCACAAATACAAGTTAAGTCGAATGTGTGTAAATACTACAGACTCCAAACTAAAAAACAACTGGGAGATGAGGTTTTGTGAAGGAAGACCTCTTGATTTATGATTACTTACTTAAGATTCCTTGATTGTTTTTCATTAAAGAAGATGTGTGTCCTTAACATATTGTTTTATAACAAAATGTAAGGTTAAAGTGACCCCAGTATATTTTAGTGCAATTTTGTTTTTTATTTTCAAGCTTTAAGAATATTTTGTTGATTATCCAGATAATATAGTGAATCGCAATAATGTCTACTATCTCTGTAGCACTAATTATAACGCTGAAGTGACTTATAGTTTCATACAGGACTCATTTTGGTAAGACTGTGTGTGCATCTAACCCCCAGAGCTGCTAAAGGGATGGGGTGCTTTCCAGACCTGCCTGTGCAATGACTTGGTTTTGACCATACTTATGTTTTGTTACAGCACTGAAAAAGTGTATTTAGAAAAAGATCATAAAGGGACTTCAAATCTTCCTTTTGGGTCAGTATTGCGGCCGATGCCCAGAATAAGTTGTAATTCACACAGCTCCACCGTGAACTAACCTCGCTCACCACCTACTGCTTAACGCCAGTTACTTAATCAGATTTGGATGGGGAACTCATTCTTCCTCTTTGCTCTGCGTTGCTAACTCAACATAACGATAGGTTTTGCTCGAGTAAATAATAGCTGCTCAAACTCAAAACCTGGCTGTGGCACTGTGGCACCTAACTAGTCTACTCTGTGTCATCTGAGTGGGAGCTTTATTTAGATGTTGCGTTATCTCATATGAAACAACAATCCCAACAGGTGCATGTCGCTACGCCAACATGCTAACGTTGGCTTACATTAATGGTATTTAGCAGACAGCTAGCTAATGACAGCGAGTAGCTTTGCCCACCTCCGCTTCTCGGGGTCAATGTGTGCCGGAGGAAATGTTCTGGATACTGTTAAAGCCAGCCTTGGTGATCATTTAACGATTTCACGAAAACGAATCTGAAACTAGCCATTAGCAAACTTAGCTCAGCTGTCGTTTATGTTAGCTAGCTAGCTAGCTTACCTCCAGGAGCCATATCGTTGGCCGTGCTAATGTTGTTCTCGGCAAAAGGCGGTAATGTTCGCGGTTGTCTCAGCGGTTCCCTTTGGTTGAAGAGCGCGGTTTTGGTGTCACCAGCCCCGGCGTTTCCCACCAGCCCGGGGTCCACTGGAAGATTGCGGGTCCTCCCTGCTCCTGGAGCTCGGTCGAAATTCTCGTCCATGACTGCTGGTTTGTCAGCCGCGACTCTCAAAGCAGCATCAGAGAGGGGTGAAGAAATGTTGTTCACGGCAACAAATGTTTAGCTATTGCTTGTGTTTTCACAGCAAAAACACGCCCTATCTCTCTTTCATGGCTTTTTCTCTATCGGAGAGTATCACAGCATATACACAACTTTTTTTTTGGCAACTTCCTTTAACAAACTCGCTGCCGTTGATTATCATGGATGTTTATCCACGACGATGTTTGATATCAAACAGAAGCGGTTCCCTCTAGTGGCGCGGAGTGGAAGCGCAGCCATTAATACAGCATGGCTGTGGCGAGGTTGGTAAAATTATCCAGATTATTTACGTGAGTAAATGCAAATGACACCACAATATAATAATGTATTGTATTATGTAATGTCTTATGTATATTTTCTTCTTGCTGAATGTTGGGTATTAGTTTCTTTGGGAGAGCAGGTGAGTGCCTTTTAACTTTTTCTTTGTTGTATAATAGAAAAACAAGTAAAGGGAGGGTCCATTCAGTGGTAGTATTTTTAATAAAAGCAAAATCAGCTGCAAAAAAAAAGGATAAAAAAGCTAAACCAGTCCTCGTGCAAAAAAATGGGGCCATTTTGAATGAATCCATGAATGAACGAATGCAAATTTGTGAAAACAAAACAAAACAAAAAGTTAAATTAGTTTGACAAATAAGCGAATAAAATGAAAAGCATGTTATAAAGTATAAATATAAAGCATGTTGTAAAGACTTACTGTAACTCTATTAACAAGCACTGACATGCCCGAAAAGGAGTAGGAAGAAGTACCCACCTACATGCGCACACATCTACGTACAATAAAATATAAAATACATAATATATATACATTGACCACATTTCTATATCTTATTATAAAAGTTATTACCGCAAATTTATATTTCATAACATATTCATATTTTATAGACACAAAACACATGCATACATCTATAAAAACACCTAGCGGTTTTTAAAGCTCCCTCATCGCATGAACCTTTTTTTTGAAGTCGTTCGAACAGCTAGCATCTTGAAATTCAACTTTTTCCTCAAATTATAACCCCCCTCTCTATCAAAAAATAATGGATTATTTTATTATTTACTTTATTATTACTAATTCTTAGTAGTAGCATTTTACGGTTTTTGTTGTTCAAGGTAAAACTTATTTTAACTATTATAGTTTATGACAATCCAATAATAGGTAGAGATAGTTTAGATATTTTCATAAGTGACTTCATGTAAAGTGCAGTGACACAATATTTCCCCTCGAAATATAATGGTAGAAGTATAGCATAGTGTAAAGTGGAAATACACACTACATACGTAAGTGTGTTTGTACTCCCTGACTATCATTCAGTATCAGCTGCTGTTGGGGGATTCTGAGGTTACGAGCCCAAATCTTACATTTAAATCATGATATTTAGGCCTATTAAATCAGCTGTCTATGTATATTTATACATTTACATGCTCTGTCAGAAAAATCATTCCACTGCAAGGAATGATGACAAAAAATACTGTTTTATTTTGTTTTATTTCAATCCATAACTGGTATTATGGAGGACAAAAACTGCCTAATCAAAAATAAATGAATTAATGAAAAAGTAAAGAGACATTTAATTAGAAAGTAGTAAAAAGTGAGGTTTCTGGACATGTTAGTAATGGAGAAGGTTGCCTTGAGTGGTCCAAGGTTGTTGAACTGATGAAGAAGATTCAAACTTTTTCCAAGACTGGAATCGCAATCAGCCGGGACTTTACTCCTGCAGCTCACCTCTGTTATATTTGTAATGACTTTATTCAATGCTTTATTTTGTTTTGTTTTTGGTATCTCCTTTACATCATTATTGGCCTCACTTCACATAATCTTGTAATTATTTTCATTGGTTTGTCTGTGTCATGTGTGTATTTACAGCTTTGTGAAATAAAAAAAATGACAAGTTATAAAAAAAGAAAATGAATAGGAGAATTAATACAACGATAAATAAATACAGAGGCAAATTAAATAAGAACAATGCATTTATTTCAGATTTTAGAAATGTATTAATGCCCACATTTATTTATTTATTATATCATTTTTGGTTAATTTAATCACATATATTTGTTTCTTTCTTTATTTTTTATTTTGGCTGTTTTTGTCCTCCATAGACATGACCTCTGTGACTTTACTGTTAACTACTGCCCTGTTTGTGGGTTTAGGCAGTGGTTGTCTGCACAACATGAACACATAATGATGGACCTGTAAGGGTATGTGTGGTCGAGTGGGTTAAATAAACCCCATATCGATCTAAAATATTTGCCAAAGCACCAGGGGTTGTATAATTACATGTAACTGATAGAACAAACAACCGTTTATGCATCAGAGAGAAGATTCTGGACCTGTGCAACCCCTCAGAAGTGCCTCTCTCCCTGAGCTCACTCAGTAGCTGCCCACTACAAACATGTGTTGCACCAGACCTCTCAGTGTAAGTATTCATTAGTTGTTTTAGCCTCCAGTCATTTTCCACTTGGTTCCCAAAGCTGGATCACATTATGCCACAGAGAATTCCCGTGCCAGAAATGCGGAGACCCACTTTGATAAAAGATTGCTGCCCCTATTTTCTGTTATTGCTGTTTTTCCCCCCCATGCCAGTGTCTTGGAGGGAGTTCAAACATTCACAAGTCTCAGGAATGCACAAGATGACAAATGAACAGGATTGTGTTGAGGAGGGGGGGGGGATCGCGCACATACTCATCACCACATATTTTGAATGCTAAAAAAGTGTAGTTTTAAGTTTTATCTAAATGATTTATTGGCTGCATCATTATGTAACAGAGCGCTATTAAAGACAAATCAAGAAGACATACAGCGTGACTGTACTGTATGTGGTCTAGTATCACACCAGAGACTAAATTAACCTTCCTGTTGTGTATTCTTTCTTGTAACTTTAGAAAGCGAAATATAAAGGAAGGGCGACTAAATCATTTCAGTTAAAGTCTTCCATAAATTTACCCCTATACCCCTCAGCTGAACTTCCTAATCTCACTTCTAATGGTAACATCTAAAGGTTTGTCCTCAGGCCACGGTTGTGAATCCGGCCTCAGAAGTGCAACAGCCGCACCGTGTTGCACAATCACTTGAGCGAGCAGAGAAAATGTAAGAGACAGTCATGAAACAGTATTCCATATGTTGCCCTGACCGTCATGGTGGGATGTACTGCAGCAGTATAAATCATTTTTCACGGTGATTCCTTAAACGACTATTACAGGACAATATACTATCGCCTCCAGGAAATGCTCTCCTGTGTGGATTCCCATAGCTTAGATTTAGACTTTTTTTTTTGGGATGAATTTAGGAGTCCGTCTCTCATCGTCCCGTCTTCATCTCCCCTCCCAATTTTTCATGCCTTTGCTGAGATGTTCAGAGAGGCGGGATAAGAGAACATGAGGTCCGGAAGCCTGTGGTGTTAATGTTCTCCCCGTGGTCTTTTGATCCGGCATCGGGGCAGCTGCCATTGATTAGTGTGTTTGTAGATGATTACTGAGGGAAGTGGGTGGTCAGACTCAGGTCATATCACTCCCTCTCTCTCATTCACATTTCTGCATCCACACACACACACACACACACACACACACACACTTCCAAGAACCCTCCAGAAACCTATCGGCACCGGTGATGCAGACCGAGCTGTTGCCATATTTTTGCTTGTATTATCAGCAGGTGCTTCAGCAGCTGTCTTTACTATCCAAGCCCTGCTGCAATCGAGGAATGTTGCAGCTCCTCAGTAATGGGGTGATATTAGGAAATGATGTCACCATCTACAGGCCGTGCAATGGGAGGGCCCATTTTGTTGTGGTCTGTCTGTCTGTATGTTTCCCGTTTGTTTGGGAACCAATCATTAGTGGACTGGTTGCCACATGGAATATCTGGCGAGGCATTAATAGTTGCCTTTTGTCCCTTCCTACCTCAGAGAGCCCGATAAGAATAGACTCACCATGACTTGAACGCTCACTGGGGTTTTTTCTCACCAGTCGCAAGAAAGGTTTTTTGGTGTGTGGAGGAAGCAAGACGACCGCATTGCAGAGGAGAAAATGGTATTTTATTTTTCACATAATAGAGTTCCTATAAAAAGCAAAGAATGCAAAGGAATGCTTGCCTTGTAAGTGTTCCCCTCCAGTTAAATATTTCACAAAATAAATAAATCATTACAATACAGTCAAAACACAGTGGTTAAGTATCAAACATTTGCTTTAAATGTGTTGTATCTTCTATTAATGAATGCTTTTGTGATAAGCCGACCGATCACTTCCCTCATCTTTTCCAATTTCTATCCCTCCCCTTTACGTCGCAGATTATCTGGTGTCTCTCAGGAGAATACGGATTATAAATAACATCTCGAGATATTTCTGCATCTAGCTAGGACAGTATCGTCTGTGTTGTCCACATTACACACATAGTCTAGTTGCAAACTGTTTGGCACAGAAAAAAAAAAAACCAACAACGGATAAATATTGCATCCCGTGCCACGGAAAACACAGATATCATCTCCTCCCACCAAATAAAGTACGTGATCTCAGTCAGAATCAGGAGCAGTGACCATATTTTTTGTGTAACAGTGTTAGTGCCTTGTTTCCAATTGAGAGATTTCTCAGTGAATGTCTTTGTTTTACAGCTTTTTCAGTATTGAAAACCTCTCTGTCCAGTGCTGCGTGTCCTCCCTCTCCAGTCCAGCTCTCCAGTTCACACCACAATTGGAAGGAAGTGGGTGGCTGTGTTCTTCCTGCGGGTTTTCTTCCCTCTCAGCGGCTTCCCGTGGACGTTCAGACCCACAAACATCTGCCGCTTCTTGTTCTTCCACTCCGCCGATGCGTATGTGTTGTAGCCGTTCTCCTCGATGCGCTCCTTCAGGGTGCAGTCGACACCAAACTCTCTCTGGAAAAACAGTAGGTATCATGTTTCAGTGTTACAACCCCGGCATGTGAGGTTAAAGCAAAACACAGATCATTTTCTTGTGCAAACCCATTGTGGTTGCGCATAGTGCCTTGTTTATTTACTACTCCTTAATCCACATTGCGTGGTTTGCTTTGTGTGCCTGTGCAGGAACTAGTGTGCACTTTGAAAATGGCAGAGTTCTCCCGGAGGTTCATGTGGGTGCACAGAATCGACTCAGCAGTTAGAGAAGTAAAGATAAGGACAGGTCTTTGATAAGGACAGAAGAATCTAACTCTATCTCTGTCTGTGGAGCATCCAGATTGACCCCTGACCCGGATACTAACCGCTCCGTACAGCTCTCCCTTCCTGCTGATAGCCAGATAGAAGTTGCTGTTCAGCCCTTTGATGGCGACCACTCCCACGTCCACCGATGTGATTTCCAGAATACCTGAGGATTCAGCGAAAAATATGGTTATATCAACATGTGTCAGCATTTAGATGTCGCCTGTGGAAGTGGAATGATTTTTCAAGTATGTGTGTGTTCACAGTTTGTGCTGAACAGACAGAGAAAAACAACTTTTTAAGTTTTTTTTCTGTAGACAGAGGAAGTAAAGGAGATAAAATGTTTTCCTTGTTAGATAAGAGGTCGTCCTGCAGCAATCGTACTTGAGAGGACAAATCCATACACTCTTACAGCCAGTAACTAATGCATAACAACATATTGCATGCACATTTTCGGGGCTTTTACACGTGGGAACACACAGCGTGGTAATTCTATGTAAGGTCACGTTTATTCTTTGAGCACATTCATCATTTCAGTGATATTATAAAGCTGCTTTACAGCCTACACCTGTGTAACAGATTCCAGCTGCGCAGCCCATTTAGTTTGAAAATTAATGGGTGGATACCGCAGAGATTCTCAGGTTGTTTATGTTCTGTTTGGTATTTGGATTTCCAAGTCCCTATACAAGTAATTCAGGTTTCTCGTAGGCTATTAGAGGAGCTAATTTATACCCCAGTTAACAAGAGGCATGCTTTTGCCGCAGACAGCTGTGGTTATTTGTGTGGTCTCAGTATCAGAGGTCAGAGAGATATAACTTCCTAATGCGTCCTTTGACCACAGAACCCACTTGTCTCAACTTATTCTGGTGTGTGTGCGTGCGTGTG
The DNA here is from genome assembly GCF_965226575.1 of Pagrus pagrus. Classification (NCBI taxonomy): domain Eukaryota; kingdom Metazoa; phylum Chordata; class Actinopteri; order Spariformes; family Sparidae; genus Pagrus; species Pagrus pagrus. Next base: position 11,351,729 of record NC_140192.1, on the reverse strand, counting down.
TGTGTGTGAGTGAACCTCCCCTGGTTCTCATGGCATGTTTGATTTCATGCCTCCCTCCCCGACTTCCTTTCCCCACTTCCTGTGAGCTGTCGTTATTTTATCCCGATAAGCACACATATGTGTCCACGCGCACACACACACACACACACACACACACACACATTCAGACGCACACTTCAGCGTGGGGGTGTGAACTCCAGAGAGTCGACGACATCCTTTGATCAGGTCAGCAGCCCCTCCTCTGTCTCTGGACTGTTTGTGTGGCAGCCTGCTCCCCTGTCAGACCCACTCTCCGGTGGCTGGGGGGCCTCTGAGGCTGCCAGCCTCGTACATGAGTGGACAGTGGAGGATGCAGGTGTGCCCCCCAAAGAACAATCCCTCTCTTAAAAAATACAGCCGCTTCACTCCTCGTCCGTGAGGTCTTGACTGTATCAGTTTCTAGTTCAAACAGTGGCACCTCGGGGCAGTGAGGTCTGAAGCGGCAAGGCGGTGGTGGGGACTGTGACACAACGGCCATTGAAGATCTGAGAGGAGCTGGTTTCTGTATGGGATCGGGTGTCGGGTATGGAGTGAGAATGTAAGACAATCTATGGCAGTCTCTGGCTGCTCTGTAAACATGGGAGGGATGAAAGGAAGGAGAACAGAGGAGGACAGAGGAGCCATGACAGTGAGACTGGGGGTGGAGTGAGGATTAGTAAGGCTGTAATGATCACTGATCAAAGTCAGCCACCGGAGGCAGGGGCGAGACAGGTTGTATATACACACACGCACACACACACACTAATGCACTTGGATACACACACATGGTTAATATTGCAGCAGGTGACTGTGCACTTGCACACTCGACCTGGCTGTGAAACTAGAAAATCTCATTCACTGTTCTCTGCTCAGTGCTGGTGGAGCGTCATGAATTTATGGGAGAATGCCATAAGAGAAATCACGCTCTTCATAAATCTTCACCCAGATTACAACATTAAGCCCTAAATGTGACAACGATGCTTTGTGTGGGGTAAATCTCACAAACCACACGTGTAAAACGTGGCCTAAGAGCACCCGCCAGCTTCAGCTGTTTACGTGGGGCAGACAGCAGTTTTTCTTTTGCATGCTGGTTGCTTTTTCCTAATGTGTGGCTTATTTGATACGCTCTGTTTGGAGTTACAACAGTAAATGGTGCGTTGGTTGTGGAATGGAGGCACACAATGCCAGTGAGAATTAAAAGGCGGTTTTTCCACAGTGGGATGCCAAAAACCATGTGCTTCGCAGCTTGTATTGTTATTCTTTCTCACTCTTACTTTGCCCCATTTTTTTTTAAATAAATGCACAAAATGCTCTTGGAACAGATAAAGTAGAAATATGGGTTTTGATTGGTGCCATTCCCGTGCAGAAAAATGGTGCGGAGTGAGGCGTAAATCAGGATATATAGTAATAACACTTGATAAGGACCACACTGAGTGTATTTACACAGAAGGGATATCCATCCTCTTCCCCACCTCCAAGAAAAGCTATATATCTTTCTCCATAAGAGCACCATCTGTTTTTACCCCCACGCATAAGGTCACTGCTTTGATTAAAGGAGATGAATGTGCACAAAGACACACACTTACACACACACATTCACATATACAACATGCGCACAGTTCTTGAGCTATGTCCAGAAGCATCATGCACACATGGTCTGGCCCCTACAGCACAGAAACGCAACTGGTGGCCCGACACAAACACACGATCTCGACAGGCTCACCCCATCGCAGCCGTGGATGATTAACTAAAACTCTCAGCTTTTGCTCGAGTCTTAATCAGCAATATTTCACAGGTCGACCGGAGCAGCTTGTCGTCGATGAATTTAGGAGACCTCAGCTGTGAATCGTAGATAGTTTAATTACACGCTCAGGCCGTGCAGATAGCTACTTAGCTGACTTTAACATAATCTCCCTCCCTTTCTCCCTGCCTCTCTGTAACCTCAGCACAGGCTCCCAGCGGGTTGGAAAGCCATGTGGGACAGTTTTGCGCTGGCATCCCCATAAATCTGTGGGAGGCTGGATACTGGCTCTTTAACAGACAGTGAGTCGGGTCCTCGCAGGGCCACAGGCAGCACCCAAAACCAAAGCCTCCACATCCCCACACACCTCTAAGACAAAGAATGATAGAGATATGAGTTCATCTCAATGCAGTGTGTCTTCTGGTTCAGGAAAATGCAAGCCATGCTCAACTCATTGAAAAAAAACTTGATATTTTGTCACTTCAAGGGACCTGCGAGGGTCTACAAAGGACGTCAGCCCTGGGATCATGTCTAGCCCCAGGGGCCAGAGCAAAGACTGAAGCTGCTGTTGTGTAGTATCCTTTACCGTGAGAACCTGATACGAGGGCACATAATCCACACACAGTGTCCCTAGACCCCCTCAGGATACAGCTTTTTGATGGCACCACCATTGATACTGAAGACGCACTGCTTTGATGTGGCCACAATGATGTTCAGCCATGTCATTCATGAACTTGTACCTCTCTAGAGAGTCCCCCGTGCTCCCGTTCACCTCTCTCCCCGATGCGCAATCTGCACTAACTCAAACGGACCTCTGAAAAAGGCAACACGCTCCTGAAAAATGAGGAGTTGTGGGTCAATAAAAAGAAACGACAGAGGGGTAAATCATCTTCCAAACATACATAAAGTCTAGGGTGAATTCACACACCGCTGTTATGATACACTGAGTCAGACTTCCTCACGCCACTCCAGTTTTACAACTTAAAAGAAACCACCAACAAAAGCGGCAGTAAAGCCATCACGGTGTAATACCGTCAGTAAATAAAGTTGCCTCTGTCATGACCTTGTCAAAACAAACATCTCCCCTGATATTCTGCCTGCCCATGCCATTTCCCCTAGGTCACTTTGATTGAATGTGTGGTTTAGCTCTCCCAAGAGGAACATTAAAAGGTTCCATATACACTCGCTGGGAGAAAAAGAGCATGTGAGGAGGAAAGCGATGGATGTATATGTGTGTGTGTGTGTGTGTGTGTGTGTGTGGGTAATAAGCGAGCACATGTGTCCTCGGCGGCTGCTATATGATCACACACCCACTGGAGCATGTGAGTGCCCGCTGGCTGATAGGCACACACACGTAGCTCGGTGGGAATGCTGGGAGAGACTAATGAGAATGCTATTTAACTGACTGATATGCCGAAACATACAACATGTAATCACTTTAAAGACGTGTTTCTCTGAGTGAGCACGTCAAACTGCTTTAAACAAATGTCTGATCTGTGACTGAGGGTATGTAATTTGCTCGACGCTGGCTGGCAGGCGGGCAATCTGAGTGGGAGAGTGAGAGAGACACACAGAGAGGCCGAGAGAGCCTAAAAGCATCAATGAGGCTGACAGCCGTATCGTCCACCCCTCCCCAAAGCCCTGTTTCTTCTGCGCTTGTTATCAGCGCTGTTTACCCTGGGCTGTGAAGACCGCCTGATAATGGCCGGGTTATCTGCCCCTGCTCCTTTTTAAGCCATCTGAGAGCTACCATCATTGTGCTGAGTGTTTGGACAGGAGAGATATCAGTGGGACGTCTGGTTTAAAACAAAAAGACGACTCTGAACAGGGATCGTTTCACACAAACTCCCAGCCAATGGGCGGGCTTGCAGCCTCTTGAAATGAACGTAAAACAATGACTTTTATTTATATTCAATGTTTTTTTAACTAAGTTATATATCCAATTTATATATAATATGATATATATAATTTGTGTTGGTGCTTTCTAACAATTTTGGGGTTGGACAAGATTTTTTTCTCAAAGAATGAACACCTGATTTCTTGAAGCTGCTTTTTGTTATGTGTAAAACATTAACGGCTCAAACTCCAAAAAGGTCGGCGCTCAAAAGACTTGTTTTTACACACATTGGTAATTTTGACCCCCCCTCCCCCAGAGATTCCCGCTCTTTTATCTGCCTCTGTACATTAGTGAGTTACTTACTGAGGGGGTCATCCTTGCTCTTGGTTCCATTGACCTTTCCATTCCTATCGATTCTTAGGAAAAACTTCTGGAAAGAGAACAGCTTCCTCCTCCGTATGTCCCCTTGGAGATGATTGTAGCTGCGCACATGCCTACCCTGCGGTCCCCCTGCAGTCCGACCCAGGGGGCCCCCGGTGGCCCTGGGCCTAGAGACGAGCTCAGTCTCAGAAATGTTCAGCGGAGCCCTGAGAGTTCGTGGGTTGGCGAGCCTCAGTCTGTCTCTGCGGAGCTGATGGCAAGCCGCCCCGGGTAGTGAGAAGGAGAAAACCAGCAGGGCAGCCAGGAGAGGCAAAGTCAGGGAGGGAAGCAGTGTTGATGACCTTCGTCTGGAGCTGGTCCCAGAACTAGAACGAGCCCCTAACCCAGCCCCGGAGCAGGACGAGGCAGAGGCAGCCTTACTCCCTCCAGCAGCCCATCTGATCATGGTAGTGTGCTGTGTGGAGGACTAGAGGCAGCCTCAGAGCCTGGGACATGCTGCTGGGGGCGAGGAGAGGCTGGGAGGGCAGGGAGGGGAGCCCTCCACAGTCCAGACTGATCGATACGGTCCTGCTGTAGAGTCCAGATGATTTAGCACCTGTATGAAACTGTCGGATTTCCCTCTGAATGATTCTTGATTGTTCAACAGGTCCCTGTGTTTCACGCTGATATTCCACTGAGGTCACTTCTCCACTGTGGAAATGTTCTAGGCTGATGATCAGAAAGTCTGCAGGCTGTTTTGGAAAATGTATAAAGTCTGGATGAACCAAGATTACGTAAAAAACCAGTACACTAATTACTGCGTGTGTTTTCCAGTAACAAACCTGTTTTTCCACTCTTTTCCTTCCGTTTGCAATTCTTTCTAAATTGTTTGTGAAATTTTGACTATGATTCTTGGCTGCTCCAGTGAAGCCCTTGTATTTCCAGGCAGTCGCTCAATTGAAAAAAAAAAAAAAGAGAAGAGAGAAAAAAGTCCACAAATTAAAAGTTCACTGGTAACCAGGTAGAAAATTCTCCATGTGTGAAACTCCTTAGCTCCAGAAGAAACGGTGCACTACACAATCTACCTGTCCGATGGCTGCTACACTCCACATGTGCAGGAAAGCATTTTCAGTTCTCACTCTGAGGAGGAACAGCAGGGCTCAAGACTTAAAGAGGAACGTCGGTCAGTCCAGGCGCATGTCAGATAATCCATCTGTCTTGTGTTGCCCCGCTCGCCTCGCTCTCTCCTCTTTCTCTCTCTACCCCCGAATGACTCCACCTTCATACAGCATCAAGGTAACGGTCCGGGGAGGTCTCTCTCTCCGTCTGAGGGTTGAGTCAGAGCTGTTCTCTCTGCCTCCTCTCTGTTCGCTCCTTGATATGAGGATTCCTGGTGTGACCTCCTCACCTGATCACAGAAAATGACTGTGTGTTGTGTGTAGCTGTGTAACTCTGTTAGTTATTTGATCCCTCCCTCCCTCACTCAACTTCCCCTCTCACATATGGGAGCAAGTACTGCTCTGCATGTGTGTGTGTGTTTATGTGTGTGTGTGTGTGTGTGTGCCTACATTCAAGCAAATATGAGAGTGGGTGATAGCAGGGTTTATCTGAGTAGATGCAGCAGGGCAGGAAGAAGCAGTCTGGTGGTATTGGATCAGTCCCTGCGGCTGCAGATTGTGCTGATGATTGCTTTATTGGTTAATCAAAGAGTGCTCTTGCTTCTTCTGTGCACGGCTGCAGCATGTCATGGTCATTTTTGTTATCCTGTACAAACATGTGCCTGTATGGCTGAGCGTGAAAGGGGAAAAGTGACACAAATTGAAATGCAGCCACTTGTTACTCATTAGGATGTGATAATCCTGACACGTGGCCATCCGCCTCTATCTCTCATCATATTAAGTTACTGTTGCCGGTTCCAGTCTGGATGCAGGCTTATCGCGGCCATCTTGCTAAGGCCTCTCTCTTTCCCTCTTTATCGTAGTACGTTATCTCTCCCGCAGCGCTGTAATGCAATGAAGCTCTCCAGTTTCACTCGCCAGACCTCCGCCTTCCTCTGTGACTCAGGTGTCTGAGTGGCCCTCGGCCAATGAGACTCTCTTTTACGAACCATGCATCATTCGCTCCTCAAAGCAAGGCAGGCCACAGGATGGACGATGTCTTAGCGGACTAGACAGCAATGTACAGTATGTGCAGTGAATGTGCAGTGAATGTGCAAAGTATTAGGGATGGTCAGTGTTCTCACGAGGTGAATAAACGCTTTATCTTTTATTGATTTTATTGATTTTCAACACTGATTCCACACGAGGGGTTGGGAACATTTCTGAGTTTCGAGACAGTTCAGACATGGATCGTGCAAAGAGGGCTGCAACCTCAACACCAGTGTTACCTTTTCAGGCTTATTAAGATGTTAACAATGATCAAGGACCATAGAGTGACATTATCAACAATCCACTTTGAAAACCTCTTATCTATCTCCCTGATCTTCGTGTCTTTAATGTCCGGGTCTGTCCTGCTCTCTGCTTTCCTTCCCTTAAGTCCTAGTTTTTAGTGCCTGCTTTAATGTCTGTCAACGATCTACGACCAGAGCAGCGGTCTGGTCTTAACTCTGGTCTTGGCATGGCTTTATCTGTGGATATAAACAAAGCAATCTTATCAGCGCTTCCTTTGCGGTGTCCCTTCCCACTGTGATAACCTGAATCAGTGCAGAGGAAACAGAACTGGGCCAGAAGCCAGCCTCATTTACATTGATTATTGTTGCAGCAATAACAGCGGAGTCATGGTTTGTCTAGATTTACTTAAAATAGTCTCCACCTTAACTTAATGGTAAAGTTTTTGCCTTCTACTTCTTTTTTATTTATATATATATTGTGGTCCAGGTTTCCCTTATTAATTTAACATATATACACTCATATGTTTGAACACAATGGTACCAAATGTACACATTTTAAGCAATTTAGTCTGATGGAGTAATTGTATTTTATTTCTCTTTTTTTTTAATAAATTGTCCAATTTCTAGTTGACTTTTACTTTTAACAGAAGAAAATCCATGAAACTAAAAAAAAATTTGAATAAAAGACATAAATAATAATAGATGAAATACTTTATGTAAAATTTCAGTTGTGTGAAAATGTGTAAAAATCTGGAACTCACCTGTGAAGAAGCACATTTCATGTAATTTCATGTGCCGTGTTTAGTTTCCACATGTGGAAATTCTAATTCACATGTGAAAAAAAGGCGATCATGTATAAATGTATGTAATTCACATGTGGAAATTTGCATTCATGCGACATATTCTTTTCACATGTTAAAATTTCACGTGATTTCATGTGCAATGTTTTGTTTTCTACATGTGGAAATGCTAATCTTCATGTGAAAAAGGCCAGTCACATGTAATACACATGTGAAAATGTAAATGTCAAATGCGAGTAACTCTTTATATATATATTAAAAAAGCCAATCACTTGTGAAAATATCCAGTTCACATGTGACATTAATTTGTTTTCACCTTTTAAAAGAGCAAAAATGATAATGTGCCAAGTTTAATTGCCACGTGTGGAAATTTCAATCCACATGTGAAAAACCTGTGAAGTTTTCCCATTCACATCTGATATTACAGTATTTTCTTTTCTCATGTAAAATTTGACTTAATACAGTAGCCAATCACATTTGAAAATATTAAATTCACACGTGAAACTGTGATTTTTTTTACATATTAAACAGCAAATTTCCCATGTCATATTTTGTGACAGGTGGACATTGTGTATGACATTATGTACATTATTTCAGTGTACTCTTTGCTCCCGGGACGATGATATCCTAAAGCTGTATCATTTCTATAAGCAGTATGAGCTAGAATACCGTGACGGTCCTCGACTGACAGCTCAGAGCAATGTGTTGTACTCAGTTTAATACATCAGGATTCTATTTGAAATGATTTCAAATTGAAGGCATATGTACAGTTCTCAGATCAGAGTCTAAAACTGCAGACATACCCTGAGTTCTTAGTGTTCTCTCCACTAAGACAGTAATGTCCTCCGTAGGTGCCTCAGAGGGATGTAGGCCTGCAATGATGCCGACAGACTCACAAGATTTGCAGGATTTCTTCAGAAGCCAAGAAGCAAATTCTTTGTAAACGTAACTGTGCCAGTGTTTTTTCGTCTAAACGCAATATAAGTGAGATTTGCAGGGTCTGGAGATGGTCTCATCTCCCTCCCTGCTGCACAGCTTTAGCATTTAGTGTATCTTTATAGATCTATCTCCCTGAATTGCATTTCAAAGTTCAGAACAATAGGCAATAGAGCAGACAAATGTGCTTCTGATCCCTCCCTACAGGCTGTGGCTCTAGCTGGGCTCTTACGCGACTCTCAAAAACAAAAACATAATTATAATAAAGGCAATGAAAAGTCTAATACCGGAAATTTATACACGTCAGCGAAGATTTGATTTCACACAGTGCCGATTGCCAAAAAGAAAAATGAATCAAGGCGAAACATGTGGGAAGATTCCTTTTATTCCTTTTAGGGTGTAATGTCAGTGAGTTTAGCAATTGTCTTGGCCAAACTAGTAAAAGCCTCAAGTGTTCTTACAGTAGGATGTTACAGTGCGGATTTTAACTCAGTATTTATGTGATCGCATTTGCATTTTTTACTTGGGTCCCGTTCAAACATAGGAAGAAGGTAGTAACGAGGTGGAGCACGCCTGTCAATCATCTGGTGAACAGTGTTAAATTTGATACTAAAAAAAGGTAAACTCCTGTCTGCAAGAATACATTTTTAAAAGAATAAACTTTGCTGGTAGCTTATCTGCTTACTAAACCCACCTGTGCTAATATTTTTTATTATTATTAATTGCTTCAATTTTATGCATTTCTTAAAATGGTGTGTCCATGTGCGACCCTTCTCTGAAATTCTTATTTGTATTTTTAAAGTTTTTTGAGTGCACCGGTGAGGCACCTTGTAATCCAGATTATTAAAGCCATAATAGAAATAAAGTTTATTTACTTATTGTCAAGGTTGCTAAAAACAAAATAAATGTTTTTGTCAAATCGGTAGTGGTAAGTTATCCCCTTTTGAAGGCATACGTTATTCGTTGATTTACTGAAGAACTGAACTGTTTCCCTCTGTTGACGAAGTTTGAGGTTCTTTGGGGGCATTACATGACTTCCTGTAAAGTCATTATGGCATCGTTGCTCATGCAAACTAGGCTGTTAGATCTTTTTAAACTATTGCTGCCCGCCAGCATAAAATGCATCACTTCCTGTGTGTCATGATTTTATTTCCTTGATAAAGGCCTGTATGAGCCCAAATGTTTAAAGTCTCCCTGAAGTCCAAAATGTGTTTCTCTTGTTGTTCCTCCAGTCTAATGAGCTTAGTGCTATAAAGATATAAGTGCAGAGTTTGACACTAGAGGGCTGTTTTCTAAATCAGCGAGCATGATTTGTCACACTGATATTTTAAAAGACAATTATGGCCCAATTTTTAATGACGGAGTAGGAATACATGTTCCATTTTAAGGATTTTAATGTGGTAATTACACTTTTCTCTGCAAAAACCATGTCAGACACTCATTTGTGAATTTTTATGTCAGCATAAATACATGTGTGGAGGGGATCTTTGAGGTAGCAAGTACATTTCTTGTTTCCATGGACTGGAAAACTAAACTTATCTGGATGAAAATGTCAGATTATTACTGAAATTTTGCATTTAGTTTAAAAATAAAAAGAGCAGAGTTTTGTTTTTTTTATGTGAATTTCTCTTGTAAGTGGAAGTGAATCCAAAACCAACTGTGTGGTTGTGGTCTTGCCTAATCCTGCTCCTTGTTGCAGCAGGTGGATCTGAGCGCCATGCAATCTGTTGTTCTCTCTGCCCGACGTACTGCATCACATTAGCAAGTTGGACTGTGGAAATTCACCTTATTCATGTCATGTGTCTCTGATTTTGCTCGGCCTCATTGTGAGCATATCAGCCCCCTCCCTTTTGGAACACTATCATTAAGCAGATGTTTTACGATGAAAAGCACCTCACTCCGAGTCACTTAAACTCAAATCCATATGTGGTCTACGAGGGAGTTGAACACACGACTCACAAACAACCAAACTGACCTATGGGAACCATGTGTGTGTCTGTCTGCATTCCCTGGGGCCCGCTCTGTGTGTGCTGGGTCAGAGGAGGCCGAGGCTTTAATAAAGGAACAGGCCTGGTACAGGGATGCCAGTCTGACTGCCTGGGGACAATGCAACCTGATGGGGTCCAGATGAGAGCCACCAGACTGGACTTCTTCCTCCAAACTAACAGCCAGTCGGTGCACGGATTACACTGCCTTCTTCCTCGAGCCTTTAACTGGGTTTACTGTGGGATTTGAGGGGTAAGCTGCCAGATTAAAGGAACATTTTCCTTTAATGGTACTTCTCATAGATCACAGGAAGATGTGTTACCTCATGTTTAACTTCGCTCGCTTCATACCGGAGGCCTCTCTTTTTCTGTTAGTCACCAAATGTAAATATTTAATGTGTTCCTGGCCGTTGTGTTTGGGGGTGTCTGGTAACCTACAAGATGAGGTTGCTGTTTCCTGCTTTACGGTGATCAATAGATGTTTGTCATGTTATCTTCCATGTCCTGACCAGGCGCTTACATCATCCTCCTCTGCTGAGTGTCAGTTTCAGCAGGGCAGAGGAATTTACTTACAGGTCAGACACTGGATCAGCTGATCGCCACTCAACTGTCCTCTGTCTTTGTTGGGGCAACTTGAGGTGACAATTTACTAGAATGAGTGTAAAGACAGGCAATATGACGATAATTGAACCTTGAAATGTAATTTAAGGTATTTAATCTTCTTGATTAATCAGAATTATTGTTTCACAGAAAATTATTATCATGATATATATTGAAATCAACATATATAATATGATATAGATATATGATTCAGTAAACATAGAATACCAATTTCACACATTAAACTGCATGTCATTTTATAAATTGCCTCCAGTGATGTCACTCAGTGGCTAAGTTGCATTGTGGGTAATGCACCAGATTTTGAAAATACAATACAGTACACAATATACAAATACAGAAATACTACAGAACCAGAGATATCGCCTTTTTTATTCCATGTATTCTTCTTAATTTTCATAACCTGGCGCCTACATTACCCACAATGCAATTTAGCCACTGAGTGACATCACTGGAGGCAATTTATCATATTACATGCAGTTTCCTCTGGAGCCACAAAAGGCTTCATACTATTTCTGTTTCACATATGCAGTAGTACTCCCTAAGACCTGTTAACACACTTTCATGTGTAGAATTGGTGGAATTACCCTTTAAAGATGTAGCCTACCACAGACTGTAATGATTAGTGAAACTAGGTTTGATTATATATATTCTAAATGTCTTACTTGCCCACAAATTAACATTTTACATTGTCGTCAAAAGTCAGATTTTTACTGAACCGTCTCCTACATTTTCTCGTGCACCACAAAAATCTGCTGGTTTGATTTTCTTTAAAGTCCGAAGTCCTGAGGACATTTTAGTCAGAAATAACTAACCAGACACTCACAGCAGCATCAACAGAACACACACCTGAAAGCTAGACAGTTGTGTCACATCATCTGCCCATCAGGCATGCACAAACCATTATTGTAATAAGTCCTAAAGCTTAGGAGCCAACATCTGTTTGCTACTGTTGGCCGTGAGCACAGAATGTCTGGAAAATCTACAAATAATGAAGTAAATACTCGACTATTGAATCCAAAACCGCAATTGTTTGGCGCTAGAACACTTGCATTGTGCTACACAAGCTGTTAAGAGTAATTTTATGGCTTTTTTTTGCCCCTCGAGAACAACCAGTCACCAGCCACCATGTTGTTTTGAAAACAGCTGAAATTGAGCTGTGCCAGGTAAGTCACTGTTAGTACACTGATGTCAACACTTTAGTGACTTTATGACCAGCAACCAGCATTATTTCTGACATTGTATAGTAAATAAACAAATATTACCTATGTGGAGTCAGAAGTTGAGATATTCTTATTTATCATTTTTAAATTATTTCAGACATTTCCTGATTTTAAGATCAATCACCTGTTTCCGTTGTGCAACACCAAACACAATGACATAACCGAATGAGAGATGTGGTTAGGTAATACAACTGGACGGTGTTTGCTTCGTCAGTGATAACACACAAACACACACACACGCACACACACTGCTGGTTTTCAGGACATGGTGCTCCACATTGACCCAGTATTGTGTTACTCCTTCCATTACTGCTGACTAACTCTTGGTCTCTGGCTTGAGTGATAGCAGCAGGGTGCATGGAGTGGGCCAGCTTCCGTCCGTGTCAAGTTTTCTGGCACAGAGGAGCCTGAGAAATCTGGGCCAGCTGAACCCGATCCTTGAAACAGAGCCCGGTGCCGCTGGTTCTGGTGTTACACATGAGGCAGCATCTGGCACTCTCAGGCGAGAATGACCTTGTTGACACGAAAGGTCATAAAGCAGAAGACCGTGATGTAATGAAGGGTATGGTATGCCAGGCTAGATGAGGTGTTAAGACTCTTATTTACACTGAAATTACTGTGGTATTCCAGCAATGTTATGGCTTTTATTTACAATAAAAAAACCATAAATAATGTATTTAAAAAAAAACAGACTAGCCTACATGCATAAAACCACCAACACATTAAAAACATTCAAAGAAAGTTTTATTACATGTCTCAGTTACAAAGCAGTTTTGTCACAAACATCTTTTATCGTCACATTCATTGACGAGGACTTGAAGTACAAATCAGCCAAGGTGATGACGATTGTAATACCTGTACAACATCATACAAACAAAGCGGCCATCTTTAGAGGGACCTGAGAGGGATGACCTGCAACGCCTCTTTCTCATTGGTCAATGTCACACCAGAGGAGGAGCACCACAGGTTAGACTGCAGAACTGAGCTGGTTCTGCAGCTGATTTAAAGAAGACATATTATGCTAATTTTCAGGTTCATCATTTTATTCTGGGTTACTATTACAATGGGTTTACATGCTCTAATGCTCATGAAGGACATTAATTTCTCATACTGTCCAGTTCTGTAGCACTGTAACCCCCTCTGTCTAAAACGCTCTGTGTTAGCCCTTGTCTCTTTAAGGCCCCTCCTCCCAAATACCCAGTCTCCTCTGATTGGTCAGCTCTCACATGCCTGAGCCAGCACCAATAATAAAAACAGAGCAGCTTTGCTAAATCAATTTGGACACGGCAAATTAGCTGCTAGGCATAAATAATGCAAATATGTGACATGTTGACGTAGTGTGATGTCACAAAGTCATAGAATTAAAGGCCTACTGACGAGGCGTTTCAGAGGAGAGAGGGGCTTCTGTTGGTGCGGACTTTAACCTTTTTAACTTTCAAGATCTGTTACGTGCACATGAACCAAAAACGCTCAAAAAAGCACAATAGGTCTCCTTTAATTATCAATGACAGTTGTAACAAAAATGACTAAAGCAGGAGCTTGTACCCAGAATAATGTAAACACACAGTGCCAGCTCTGAGAACAAAAACACAAATAAAACAGAAAAATATAAGAGTAAAAAAAATACACAGAGAGTATCATTACTATCAACAATTTAATAAAGAGGTCACAAAAATCTTTATTTACATTCTGTTTTTACCAGTTCACTTTGAAATAAAAATATAACTGGTCACTTGACTGTTGTGAGTCATCAGCACCTTGATTATGAAAGCACCTTTACCCCAGAGAGATATGTACTGTCTGTAGTTTAAACTGAATGAAGAGGGTGAATACTGAACCTTGTGTTATAATAGCTCGTGAAATTTTGCAACTTTGTATTTGTGCTTCTTGGTTAATTTTTTAGGAGTAGTTATACATTTTTTAAATGTTTTTTGTTCAATAAATTTGACTGAATAATTGTACTCTGCACAAGTTAAATCACATTTAACTTCCTCACATTTTCAATACCAAAAATATTTTAATTGTAATAAACATTTCTGCCCGATGAACAGTGAACACTTGTAATGCTCCCAGTGTGTATTCATCATTCAGTGTCTTGGCTTGTTCTCTAACTCATTTTTCTAATTTCACAGTTCCTAAAATTTAATCCTATACATTTTTAAAAACCCTAAAAAGTTAAAAGAAAAATCACATCATCTAAGTCGACCGAGATTTATTTGTGTTGAAAAGATGTGCTTGTTGTGGCACTTTGGTTTGGACGTGTCAGTCTGTGGATGGTGTGGCTTGAGGCCAGTATTGCATGAGGATACAGTATTACTGTAGTTGGAATGTGTCCATTGTAATATCTGTGGCTGTGTGACCCTGGCTATGAGCCGCAGGTGACACAACACTGTTTTTGGACCGACCTGAGAGAGCAGCGACCCAACAGCTTGAGCTTGTCACAGAAGCGAGAGGACATTGTGTTCTTCCTGCAAACTGGACCTGCATGAGAGAGAATAGCCAAATTATTAAAATAGTAAAACCTTAAGAATAAATAGACACCATGATAAACTGTAGTTGCTGCAGATGGACTGAGCTTTGCATACAAACCTGCGTTGGTCTTGCATTCCTGCATATTGCACTTCCTGAGTGTTTCTGGTTTGGAAATCTTCTCACAGAGGCTGTTTGGCATTACAGCCAAATCCTGCTCACTTGCACAGTAGACTTCACGTTGCTGCTGACCCGCACCGCAAGTCACAGAGCACTGCAAAGTCACACACAAACAGAGTAATAATTCAGTCTATGATTATCACAACCGTCAGCCTAATCAATTTTGCAAACAAAAAACACAATCATCGTCTCTAATAAACCTCTGACTGACCTCCTCCCAGTCGTCTGCCTTCCATTGCGTGCAGGGCTTTAGACTGCACGGCTCTGTGCTGTTTGGCCTCAGTGCGGTGCTACAGCGATGAGGCGCGGGGCAGTACACCAGCCGCTCCCTGATGCCTTCACCACAGCTGCCAGAGCACTGAGGAAAAAACACGGATTCAAGGGAGGTATCTGCTTTTCTGGGACAAAATCTGACCTCCCTACGTTTGGATCTGTATAATATCGAACATGACTGCGACAATATTCATAAATTTGGGAGTTGGGTGTGACTACACAGTTGTTGCTGTAATGTAGTGGAGGCCAAATCTTGCAACCGAACAGCAATAATTGTGGTGAAAATGATTACAAGGGAATGGGATGAAATTCACATGAATATGTTTTTTAAACACAGTAAAGGCACAGTTCCCCTAAATTATTTAAACACAGGTAGGCCAATTTGTGAGGACTCTCTGCATGGTTAAATGCCACTTAAACATATATATAAAAAATATAATACAAGTGTAATATATAGAGATTTGATGTGTATAATGCTCCTACCGGTCCCCATGGTGATATACTCCAGGTCATGCAGGGCTTGTGGGGGCAGGTCAAAGTGCTGAGGGGTCTGCTGGCCACAGCTTGACAGTGGAAAGGTCTGAGGGGACGTTTATTCTGAGAATCGACACACTGCACATCGCGGTACCGCCTTCCCACCACCCCACAGGTATCTGGACACTGTGGAGATTATCACAGTGCGATAAATGGCTCAGAAAAACATGACACGCATGAACTGCAAACAGAAACAAACCAATTTAATCATCCAGCAGATTACGTATTACGCAAATTAACGAGTAATCACCTTCAGGGGAGCAGAGGAAATCTAACGTTACTCACCTTGCTCCAGCTGCCAGTTTGCCAGGTGGCACAGGGCTGCAGGTGACATGTGCGTGCAGGCTCAGGTCTCTTCATGCTGGCACAGTCGTCGTCATTCTGGGAGCTGCACGCGACGGTTCGCCATATTGCTCCAATACCACATGTTGTTGAACACTGAGGACGGAGAGGGGTATTTTCTCATTAAAACTCAGCTTTGGTTTAAGTGTGTACTTGGGTGACAAACAGATTATTCTGACACACAACAACCAGAAATTTGCAAAGGTTTTGCATGTTGGAGCCTGATAAAAGCAACCTTTGCAGCCATTTCTGAAACCACATGATGCAGTTACAGACAAAACAGCTGACTTTTTTATTGAAGAAATTATGAAATGTATATGATAAAATGACTTATATATAGGCTACTGATACTTCCCACCCAAATTTGCTCACTGTTGTCTTCAGTGTTTCCTGTTAACATAATGCTTTTTGGCAACTCCGACCAAAACCTGAATATTGAAGCTTCATTCATCTTTCAGCCGTTCTGAGCCCTCACCAGCAAACAGGGCAGCTAACGATTATTTTTACTGTCGATTAATCTATCCATTATTTTCTTGATTTACTGATTAGTTGTTTGGTAAATGCAATGTCACAAAAAACTTAAAAAATGTCCATCAACCCAAACGTGATGTCCTCAATGTCTTGTTTTGTCTGAAGACTTTCAGCTGATTGTCATAGAGGGGTTAAAGAAAATGTTCACATTTAAAAGGCTATAATCACAGACTTGTAAAAAAAATAAAAATACTCAAACTGATTAATCAATTATTAAGAGTTGATGATTACTTTAACAGTTGACAACTTTTGTTTTATTTTACTAGGATAGGTTTGCATGCTTTGGTGCTCAAAAAATCAGTTTTCTCGTACTGTCCAGTGCACTAGCACTGTAATCCCCCTCTGTCTGAAACACCCTGTTTTAGCTCCTGTCTCTTTAAGGCCCCCTTTCCCGAAAACCCGGTGTCATTTGATTGGTCAGCTCATGCACGCCTGAGCCAGCACCGCCAACAACAACAAAGCAAGCGGGACTACTTTAGAAGGTAATATATTTTTCACAGTGATAGATTATGTAAGATTATTTTTCATGTCTGTGCAGGTACATTTTCAAAGCTTTCATTTTTATAGTTGTCATAGCATGCCCGGAGGGAAGGAAAACAATTTTCAGACGTTATGGTATTCCTTGGAAAAAAGCCAGCATTAATGTCAAGTATGCAATTAAAGGCCTAAAACATGCATGTTTATTGGTATGGTGCTTTAGGGAGCAGGATGTCTGTACTCACCTCGCTCCAGTTTCCTACAACCCAGAATATATCCATGCTGACGGGCTCTCTGGCCATCACATTGCTTTGGTCACTGGGGCTTTCTGTTTGCTGCTTTTGGCCCTTGGACCAGGAGGAGGGTTTTTTAGCACGAGAGACAGAACTGTTTTTCTTAGGTGTCACAGCAGTGGACTTCTTCAGTTTCATAATCTTCACTGTGGGTGTTGCTGCGGTGGTGAATGGTTTTCTCCCAGTTGTGGAAGGAGCTCGTGTTGTGTGGAAGCCAGCTGTCGATGGCACTGAGCGGTCTCTGTACATGGGAGTGGTGAGGGGAACCCTGTGCGTCCAGTTGCTGTACGGGTTGATACGAGGGGTGGTGCGGGGGTAGGTGAAGGGATAGCGGTGAGTCGTCTTTGCCCATGTTTCAGTGCTGGTGTGTGGGGTGGAGTAGGTGGTGGCTTCTTTGGTTGTGTGTACGGTAGGTGGACTTGTTTGTAGAGTGGGTGTGATTAGTGTATTTGGTGTTGGTGTGGTCGATTTAAGCGGATTTTTGTGTGATGTAGATGTGGTAACATCCAGGTCAATAATCCCCTCCTCCTCCGTCGCCCTCTCCTCAACAACATAATCATATCCTGGAGTATACATCACCACATTTGGCGTACTTCCCTCCTCTCCCTCCTCCCTCTCTTCTACTTTTTCCGTTTCCACGCCAGTTGCTTTTCTGTCCTTGGCTTTAGATGTGAAGCCTTTCCCTCTCTTATCCTCGTTTTCCCTCACTTTAACATCAAACTCATGATCGTCTGTATCTATGATTTCAGGGATTGTGGTTTTAGGGGTTGAGAGGGATGTGGTGGTCGGGATGAAAGCAGTTGTAGTTTCCTTGGTGGTCGTTTCCTTCCTCACAGTGATGGCTGCTGTGGGTGCAGCTGTGGTCGTGGTGCTCGTGGGAGCCCAGGTACCAGGATGCTTGGTGGGGTGGCTCTTAGGTGGGAAGATGCGGCGGTATTTAGGAGGAGGCCCGGGCCGTCTACGAAGACTTGAGTTCGGGCAGCTCTGTAGGCCACACAGCGATCTGGACCGAGGTTTGGTTGAGAGGTCGCAGGTCTTCTTGGGTGCCAGAGCACACGTGACTGTGCGTGAGCGGACACCTCCTCCACATGTGACTGGGCACTGCAAAGATGAAAGAACACAAATGACTCATTAATTTAGAAAAGGTGGAAAAGCCCAAAGATTGATTAAAGCTACAGCAAAAGAGTACAATAAAAAAAAGGACCTCCTCCCAGTTGCTGACAGCCCACTCCTGTCCACAGGGTATGTCTCTGTTGCATGGCACAATAGGTTTGGGTTTAAGGAGATGTTTGCACTCGACAGGGTGGAGCACCCTCTCCTCCCCTGACACTGTGCGAACGCAGAGCACGGTTCGCTTCCGTACCCCCTCTGAACCACAGGTGGATGTACACTGCTGCCAGCCACCTACCCACCACCTGAGGAAGAGGGAATGAACAGGAAGAGAAACTGAAGCGAGAGATTGCTGATACAAGTGATTTGACTGCATCCCGAACAGAAATGTGGTAAGGAAAATGGTGAGTGGACAATGTTCTCATCTTTATCTAACAATAAAGAGGGCTGGGTATGGTTTGAAAATGTCTGATACATTGCCAATATGTTTCCTGAGTTATGGTACTGAAACACGTTTTCCATTAACCAGATGAAAGGTGGCCAAACTTTTGAATTATACTTTAAAACAATGTTAATGTTATATGAAGTCAGGACACGAGAACGTTTCCAATCTAAAATACTAAAACTGGTCAAGTTAAAATCAGGAACACTGTGATCAAAGAATAAGACAATAAGATTATAATTCTGACCAGGCCATTGACACAGACAATATGTTGGCCGAGCACATTTTGGTTCCATACCCAGCCCTGAAGACGAAGCAATTAGTTTCATCAGCTACATTTTTCCTGTTTGTCATTACAGTGAAACCCAGGGGCCCATGGCGAGGGTGCAGTATCACTCTTGAAGATTAGGCAGTGAAACGAGTCCCTAACTAAAACCACAGTTCAGTGTGTTTTGACAGTACTGACAGTTAAAGAGCATTAGAGAGTAAGGACCTTGCGGGACAGTCAACAGTCTTGCATTTCCGGTGTCTGTCTTCTGGACGGCTCTCTGGGTCGCACAGAGACTCATCCACTACACCCACGTCCAACTCGAAACACCGCACAGGCTGGTGCTGCTCACCTAAAACAGAATGTCAAATGTCATTGAAATCCTCGCCAACGAAGATATTTTCTTGTCAAGTCACTGAATGGCTTAGGCCCCAGAATACATCTCTGACATTCAGGTCAGCTCATACAGCCCAGAGGCCAAACTACACATGCTGAAGTGGTATTTAACTGTTATGCTGCATGCAACTGGAATAAACTGAACAAAAGATCTTAGATTTGCACCAAATGTAGACATTTTTGGTCATTTGTTTTCTTTTACATATACTTCATATATTGATATTTATTTTGCTTCCATTAATATAAGGCGAACTGAACTGCCGCTGTGTACAAAATGTGCTTTGCTGCTAAACGCAACACCAACCTAAGCCGCAGGTGGTGCTGCAGTCCGTCCACGCCCCGTGTCTCCACTTGTAAAGGGGTTCGATGACCTCATTTCCTGTCTCTTTGGTCTTCTTGATGGTGTACTCGTACTTTATACCTGGGTTCTTCTCCTGAAACAGCAACTGGATAGGCAACCAAACGAATTGTTATGAAGAGGACCATTTCAAGACTTTCTAGACAACAACATGAAATATATTTAAAACATATATACCATATTATAAACAGGTATTTTTCACATTTTTATTATTTTGATTAGTATCTGGTGTTTCTGAACCATCCTGGGAAAACAACTGCTTACAGACATCTTCTCCTTCACCCAGAACCGTACATTCTGGCTCGGAAAACATGCAAAGTTTGAATGCTCTGATTGGTTTACAATCCTTAAAGTTAGTCCCTTTTTTCTCTCCCCGACTGGTTAAAATCACTCTACATAGACACCGGGAAAAACACTCTATTCATCTCAGAAACTGAAACATTTAAAAAACTGTGAAATTGATACATGAACCCCCTGTAGATGGATATCCTACCTGCAGCAGGAGTGGCTTTCTGGTGGGTCCAGGAGCGGTGAGGTTCTCCATGTTCCCGCTGCGTTCGTAAAAGAACGTCGTCCCACCGGCCTCGTACTCCCCGTTCCACTGGATGATGTAGTTGCCGTTGAGGAAGTACTCCTCCGTCGCCTCGCTCCTCAGAGCCAGGAAGTTACCTGCCTCCTCCACTTCCTGCACCAGGATGTCCCGCGCCCCCTCAGGTATCACCCCCACGTCCGTGTACCCTGGGAGAGTCGGGAGGGGAGTCAGAGTCACAGCGAGGTAATGGATGGCCCACCATGGCTGCTGCCACACTCACATCCAGACTACCAGACAGTCTCTCTCTGATCTTTAATAGAGGGTGGGCTCAGTCTGTGGGGGTGGTTGGCATGTGCGTGTGTGTGAGTGTACGTGTGCGTATTCGGCGTGGGGGGCACTGCCCTGTCTCTGTTTTTTATTGTGTTTGGATGGGGTAGGGGGGGGTCGCTGGATGGGGGAGGACGAAAGCAGCTATGAGTAGGTCTCTGGAGTTTAATGATGTTTGTGGGAAGGTGTGTGTGTGTGTGTGTTTGTGCAAAAATGGGGGAGGTTTGCCCTTGGTCTAAGCCTTTTGAAGTCTTACACATCTGGGCTGGTTATCTGGAAAGGATGCTGTGCGGGGCAAACACACACACAGACAGAGAGCGAACAAGAGAGGGGGAAGAAGGAGGGATGTTTTTATTGTTTTAGAGCCTCTTTCTCTATTAATCTGTCTCTGCGGCGGGTTTTTCCTGCACGAGTTATAAATCTCAGTGCGCAAAGACGTGCGTCTCTTCAGACGAAAGCAAACACGAGCCTGCAGACGCACACACATCGCACAGGCCAAGTACGGCAGGACAAACAGCTGCACAGTGTGGACAAGAAGGCTGCCATGACAACAAAGAAACAACACAATGGCGTAATGCAAATGAACTGTCCTGAAATGACTTACCGCCCGTAGACATAAATTTGAATTCTGCACTTTTTCACACTCTTCTCGCGGGTACATCAAAGCTTTCCCTCATTAATAGGTTGTCTGTTTTGTGTTACTTAAATGTTATGCTTGTATGATTTCTTATGTCTGGATTATTCAATTTGTTTCCAGCTGCTCCAACATGCCACGTGTTGGACTCACCAAAGCCTTCGCCTGCACCAAACGACTTATAGATCTTCTCACAGCTCGTGCCGTCGCCCAAACACACTCCGCAGCGATCCTCCACTGCGTTTGAGTCGATGCCGTAGTCACAGCCCACCTCCTACAGACAAAATACACACACACAAACATATAAAAACGCAACCACAGACACATTACAGAGTTAAATGAGATAAGAAGCCAATTATCTATAATTTATTCTAAAAGAGATTAAGATTACTATTTCCCAGAACCCAAAGTGACATCTGTAAATTGCTTCCTTTGTCAACCAACAATCCAAAACCCAAAGACTCTTCATTTACTATCATACATAACAAAAAAAGCAGCAAATCCTTATATTTAAGAGCCTAGAACAGGCACATTTTTGACATTTCTCCTTAAAAACTCACTGAAATGACTGATCGGCTATCAAAACAGTTGCAAATAATTTTCTTTGGATCGTTGCAGCTCTGGTTACACTGCAGCTTGTCTCGTACATCTTTGCTGCTCCACAATAACCCCTCAGTCTCTTTTAGTCTCTTACCCAGCCACACTACCTTGCACACTCCGTTGACACAGATGTTCCTGGACTTGTTGTTCATGAAGCACGCTGTCCCGTCCGTCACGGTGTCGAGCATCTTCTCCGAAAAGTACTCGCTGACTGGTCGGCAGTGTAGCTCACAGGGATGTACTAAAGATGGTTGAAGATAGTGAAAAACAAGTGATTCATTTAGTTTAATTCCCAGGAAATGCTGAGCGGGAGCCCAGTTAACCGTTAATAAGTGCTGGTAAACTGGTTGTGCCCTTTAAAAGGTGCAATGTGTGCAACTGTCACTGCTTTGAGCTAGTTAGCTCAATTAGACATGCAGTTAGCGGTCCGGACTGGGAGCTGTGTTGGGGTTTACATAAACGGGACGGGCTGGGGCTAGCCAGTTAGCATGCTAACTTCTCTGCACCACAATAAATAGACGCCATAATGTCAAAACTGTTCACTTCACATTCTGTCAATGATTTTGCTTCATTTTTGAATGTTTTTAACTAAATTCTTACAAACCGTCCCTTTAAGATATCTAAGAAAAATTGACTAATCCATAATATACACCATTGTGTTTGTTACTGTATCTGTGTCATTCCTCTTTTTGTTTGTTTTGCTTGGTTTTGTTTTTTGTTTATTTGTTTTATGCGGCATGTTATTTAATTTCTTTTCTATTCTTCATACTTGCTCTGTATCATATTTTTTGTTCTTCTTGATACAGAACTGTTTCAATTTGTATTTTTGTAGATGAAATGAGGGCTGCACGATACGGAAAAAAAAAGTGGAGAAAATGAATGTTCCCATCACAGTTTAAATTTCACTGAAAAAACTATTAATATCACGATGGTGTGATATTTCTTGGGGTTTGTATCTGGAGAACAACATCTGTATGCTCGGGCATCTCTACTGCACAACAGCATTTCATATAATGCTGTTTTTCCACACATTTTAGCTTCATCAAAACATAGCCGCTTCTGAGATTTGGATTGCACACTTGGCCATATTGGGATTTCAATAATGCTTCAGTTAATTGTGCAGTCATAGTTGAAATGCTGAGAAGGACTCCAGAAAGACTTGCAACCACTCTGAGGATGCTAATGGGGTCCCATTATGACTGCATATGCCCATTTATTGTCTTTATGCACATGCCTTTACACTGTGTAACTGTATTCCTCAGTATGTATGGATGGATAATTATGACGCATACTTTTCACTTACAAGACATTTTTGGAACACTTTTAGTTAAAAAAAAACCAAAATCACCTAATATGCACAATGTAAAAGATCCTGAATTATACTAAGACATTGTATGCAGTAAAGTGCAGTAGCTGCATCAATGAGGGCTTTCCAATGTAAATGCTGCCCCCTGTTGCGCAACATGCAAAATCGCAACTTCAGATTTTCTGTGATATGAAAAGGGGAAGTGCATAAAAGGGTTTCTAACACGTGTCTATCTGCAGTTATTGTATGTTTGAGGCTTTGACTACGTACATGGGTTAGCCACAGGAATCCACGTGTAGAGCTCATTGTGATAGGGCACAGTGTCAAATTCACTGCACAGCATCTCTCGAAAGGTTGGTGTATTCTTCTGACAGGGTTTTGTGTTACACGTCCGATACCGCTTCCTCTCCCCTGTGCAGTACTTGCCCCCAAACTCTGGTCTGTGGAGAAACAGTGGCATGCTTTGAATCAACCATGTGATCAGTTTCAGGATGTCATCTGTTGTGGAAAAAACATGCCAATGAACTGCATGAAAGGTTTAATTAAAAAGTCTTACTTAGGGTTGTTACATTCCCTCTCTGCAGACTGAACTCCAGTTCCACAGGTCCTGGAGCAGTGAGACCAGGTGCTCCACTGCCCCCAGCCTCCGTTCACCGTCTCTGGGAGCTTACCCACAATCACACACTCTCCTGAGATGCACCACTGAAGGAGAAAATTGATGTAAGATTACTCATATAAACACCAGTAATATGACACATTTAACATTCAAGGCTCCTCATGTCTGTAGAGATAACCATCTCAATCCCCAGGCTAATGAAATCCATACCGCAACGAGACAAAGCAGCTGTCGCCACCCACCTTCTCTGGTCCACAGCGAGTGCCGTCTATAGGCGAGTCCAGTTTGGAGCGACAGGAGCCGTTCACTGAACACCAAAGAATCTGGCAAACGTTCTGAAAGAAAGACGTAATCCAATGAGAAAAGGCCTACCTTTCTAAAAGATTTCAGCTGTTCAGGTGGACAATACTCACATCAACTTCGTGGCAGAATGTAGCGTTCGGGCCATACTGGAGCTGGCACTGGTGGTGCGTGGTGTAGCGCACACCGAGGCGGGCAAGCGGGGTGGTCAGATCCCTCTTGGATGGACGGTCGTCCAGGCAGAAACCCCAGCCGCGACTAAGACAGACACAAAGATGTGATGGTGAATGTGTGACCTTTTGATAAAGAGAAAAGAGAAGGGTGGTGGAAAGAGAGAAACGAAAAGAGAAAACTTGAAAGGCCAACAGAGTAAGACTTCAGCAGGGAGGAGCTTGTTCGAGATAAATCCTTGCTTGTGGCTACGAGCACGCTTTGAACATTTAGCAACATTTTCACCTCCTTCACTTCGCAGTCTCCTCGTCGAGGATGAACTTAGAAAGAGTGCTGGGAAAACATCAGAATCTGAGAAATAACTTGCTAATTGTTGACTCACAGGTCGAAGTTCAACAAAAATGTACTCTGACCTCTGACTGCACGAGCTTAAAGGTTCATAAAGGAATCACAGAAGTCAATAGAAATAGAAAATAACGAGCAAAGAAAACAGGGTGTGACCGCTCTCTAACGCTGCTTTAGGCTCTTCTTGCTGTTTTTGCTGGAATTTTTTGGCTTCAAACGAATTATGCTCGTTCAGCATGTTTTCACGTCTTTGTTGCTCTTTTAAAGACTCTGTCCGTCATGGTTTGCTTCTCATTAGTGTTTGTATAACTTGTTCCAACATACACCACACCCATTGCGTTTTTTGGATCATTTTCACCGCCTCCATTCAAATCTACACCAGCATCCATTCAAAATCACTGCGGTTTGAAATGATTCCCATTTTCACCATCATTTCACAACCCCGGCAACCCACGCAGTTTGCAGTCAACTCGAGCATTCATCACCGAGGAAAAAAGAGCGTTAAAGCCGAGTGAATCATTTAATCATTTAATGAGAAGAAGGTTTTAATTCAGCCTTACTCCAGGAAGCGTGTGATGTATTCCTTGGAGCAGGAGGACCAAGTGAGAGGCGAGCTGTCGTACATCAGCTGTCTGGACATGATGAACGGGTGCCTCCCCTCCAGCTCACAGTCGTTCCCCTGGCCGTCGTGATGGATCCCGAAGCTGTGTTCAAACATGACCAACACGACCAATTATGGTATTATCATTTCACAAAGAACTGTTTCACAAGAGCACATGGTCTTCAGGTCTGCTCATGATGAAGTGCTCTTGGATCAGCAAGAAAGCTGATTGTGCCTCTGGACAAACAACTTGTGAATTTCAGCAGAATTCAACAGCGATGTGTCCCACTTCTGTTGTACAGACAAGTAATACGTTTGCTTTCGAATCTGAATTGGTTGAACTTTGATGAATGTGTGCACGTTTTACATTGATTCCTTTTAGTACAACGCAGTGAGCTACATACATTTTTTCAAGATTTGTACATAATTTATACAGTATATTAGAAATACAACTGTATACAGTGTGGGTTTGGTCGCAGCTCAGGGGTTTAGGAAAATAACTTTACTGATTTGCCTGTTTTTCTTTACTCATTCATCTATCTGGGCCATATGCCTCCTGGCCCTTTCAAATGTAACTCAAAGTTGAGCCTGAACCAACTTTAACAATATATTTTCGGAAACTGGACACTGAAGCTACAACAAAACAAAACATATAGAAGTAGAAAAATGAGTGTAAAGCAGTGGTGGAATGTAACTAAGTACATTTACTCATGAACTTGTACTTTACTAAGTTTTTTTCTTATCACGCCATTAACTTTTGGTGCTGATCCAGATAAAGGGACGGAGTCAGAAATGTTTTCTATTCCATGGATCCTGATGAGTGCCGTAGTTTTTCATGGAAAAAATGTCATAGTTCCAGCTTCCTTTAAATTACTTTAATACTTTTATTTAGATTGTTTAAATTTTGGGGTTTTGACTGATGGTTAGGAAAAACAAGCATTGTGAAGGTAAATCAATTTAATTGTGAAAATAATTATTAGTTGCAATCCTTTACAAAATAGTTGAAAATGAGCTCCAACTCAGCCAACTTAAACAGAACAATACTACTTTTACATGAATGTATGAGTAATAATAATTAATGTCTGGTTACAAGATACAAGTGAATATTGGCAGACAAACAATTCACTAATGGGCTGCTGAGCCAATGGAGATTTAATTACACAACTGTATATTCCTCTATAGTAACTGATCACACACACGCACAGACCTGTGGCCCATCTCATGAGCAACGGTGAAGGCGACAGGTAGTCCTGAATCCTCATTGATGTTGCAGCTGCGGTGTGGTTGACACATCCCAGACAGATGAGACAGACCGAGGGTCTCACAGGGCTGGTTCATTCCAGCACATATGTCTTTTCTGGGGAGAAAACAAAGGCAATTGTACGTACATGACACCATAAGATAGCCTAGAGTATATCATTTATCCATTTCATTTGAGTTATGTAATGAAATTGCTGCCAAATTCATGTGTGGGTCACTTGCCTGGTGATCAACACAGCCACGTCATGATGAGCTGGGTGTGTGTCGCTCTGGGGGTTGAGGTTTTTCTGCCAAGCACAGAAACTGGCCAGAGTGGTGTCTGCGTGGTGAACGATCTTCAACCCTTTCTGCAACAAACAGCAGAATTAGACACTCACATTTTTGGCATCATTTGGATTTTTTACAGCTTCAGATTAGCTTGGGGAGTTTTCATCAACTTCAGTGTGAGCTCAGTTCCAGCAAGGCCACAATGGACAAAACTAGTTTGCCTTTTGACTCTCCCACTTTACTTAACCTCCTCAATGAGGGAAGCTTCATAGACATGCATGCTCGCTTCTTGTTCCAACTTTAATATATGTTTTCCCAATGCTAAAATCACATAAAGGTTTCTTGAGAAAACTCTCTTGTTACCTCCTCTCCCTGTAGTAGAATGAGGCGAACCAAGATGACGTGGATGGCATTCCCAATACTGGCATCATGAAAGATCCCAGCCACCTGTCGACACAGAAGTCATTCACTGCTCAAAGTGTTTTAAAACATCTGTGCAGAAACTTTGAGAGCAAACAAAACAAGTAAAGTCAACTCTTAACTCCTCACCATGTTCATGATGGTGAAGATGTAGGACTCCACATTATCGCTGCCGTGGTACTCGATGAGTTTGGAGTCAGCCACCACCATGGTCTCCACCCAGCGCTCTCTGCTGACTGAGCGCTGTGACCGGGACTGAGGCTGATCCTCCCCCATCTGCTGCTCCCTCTCCCATTCCTCCCTCTCCCCCTCCACCTGGACAGAGTCGCTGAGAGCATCTACAGCACAGACAATGGAAGAAATCACACTACACTTGTGGCTTATCCTCGCTTGACACAGAATACTCACTTGTGTACACTTACGCAAACATCTGCAGTACTGTACACATACATTCAGATACACACCTTGAACTCCACAGGGGCTGGGTGTTTCTCTGGACTCTGTGCTGCGTTTTGTTCTGTGATTTTCTGGAGTAACTCTTGGATAGACAACGTGGGGCTCTGGAGTCTCTGCAGGATCATCAGGAGACTTCTGGACAGGTTCAATGAAATAGTGTCCTTCTGGCAGGGAGAAGAAGCCTCTCTGAGGAAAAGAGAAATGAGAAACAGATGAATATGCATTGAGTAGAAATGATTGAGTCTAATTGATCAGTCCAAATCCTGGACTCTTTGGTCGCCATCTAACTGAAATCACATTTGAAAATTCACACAATTTTAAATGATATCAGGTTTCTGATCAGGGCATAGCACTGTATCCGCCACTCTGAAAATCACTGATGATATGGAAGAGGCCATGGACAACACACTCACTTGTGTGACTCTGTTTATAGACCTTACAAAGGCTTTTGACACTGTGGACCACCCATTACTCATTACCACCTTGATCAGCACTGGCATTGGATGCAAGCAGCAAAGTGGTTCCACAACTACCTGACTAAGTGTTGACAGATGGCAATATCTTTTCCGATCCAGTTATTGTTACGAAGGGTATCCCACAAGGTTCAGTTTTGGGCTTGGCCTTGCTTCTTATAATCCATATCAACAATGTATGTGACTAGTTCAAATTCTGGAAGTACCATCTATATGTAGACGATTCAGTCAAGTACTCCCTTGCTAGTACCCCAGAGATTTCAAATCTGCAGACTGTTGAACAAGAGTTTAAATTTTAAATATCATATCAGCGACCTTTCTGTCCTCGTTCTGACTCAGATTGATTATGGTGATATGGTGCGTTCCATTGCACTCGCAACTCTGAAAAAAACTTCCTACGACACGGAAAAGTGCAATGGATGGGCCATCCAAGTTGGGATGCTTAAGCCGGAAACTCGGGCAAGATCCACGTAGATCCTGAGATCTGTGCTTAGAAGAAACCTTTGAGAGTATGGGTTAGGAGCCTACTCGTCAGGCCTTTTTTTTAAGTGCCCTTAAATGTTGTACCAACTGCTGTAGTTGCTTGTGAAGTTTGCGGACTTGCCATTCGAACACCCGTTTGCAGTGAGTGTCTATGTTTTTTTAGAGCAAATGCACTGGATTGAAAGTCGGAATACCGACTCAGAAATTCCGACTTCTGACTTGCAATGGAACGCACCAATACTATTTACAGGTTTGCCTCACCGTCCACCTCATCCAAACTCGACATCCTGTATCACTCAGCCCAAAGGTATCCTATTCCTGACTAATTCTAGCTTTTGGACCCATCACTATACTTTATATAACATGTGGGGATGATCATCCTTCACTTTGCATAGGCTACAACATTGGTACATCTTAATCTACACGATTCTTTTAGGCACATTTCTTTCTTATCCTAGTTATCCTAGTTAAATTAAGGTTATATAAACACAGGCAAATTTGAAAAATAGGACAAATCTACTTTGTCTCAATTATGAGGGAGAAGGCGTTCTGCTCAGTCTCAGCTCCAAATTGTAATCAAGATTAAAAAGATTATCTTTTTAGCCCAAATTCTTGCCTAATGCAGATTTAAGTCTCTTTTGTGATGTTGTGCATTCTTAGACTGTGACTAACAGTAACGAGCATGCTTTTGTGTTATAGTTTCAATGATTCCTGCACTTCAAAGGTGAGAGATTGGACTTTCTCTTGAAAAGCCTGCTGAAAAGGTCACTCCTCCATAATTTCCATCGTTAGTCAACAGATCTTAATATGAGCCTTCCTCCTCCCCTGGGGCACATTCTCTGTCGGCTGCAGCAGCAATACAGAGACTTTTCACTAAGTATGCCATGCATGTTCTTACTGGTGCAGACTATTTACTGGCTGATCGCTGAGGTTTCCCAGTGAACGCACACACAGAACCACGCCTCCACACACAAACACACGAAAACATACATGCATGCAAACACACAAAAGAGGCTTCTGTCAAATCTCCTTCTAAACACACACATTATGAATGTTCCACCTCCAGCTCGCTGTTTGCAAGTTCTATTCATTGAGGTGATTGTGTGTGTGTGTGTGTGTGTGTGTGTGTGTGTGGGTTTTATGTCAAGCTGAGTCCAAACAAGCCCAGACTGTTCTGGGATGAACCCTCCCTCTCCCCCTAAACCAACTTGCAGAAGACACAAAGAGAGCAGGATGCATGATTCTTTCTGGAGCTAAATGGAAAAAGTGCAGCTGCGTAAAATAATCTCAACTTGTTTTTCTTTTGCTTCAGCAGTAATTTTTACATGTTAAATTGTCAATGCACGTGATTTAACACATCCAGGATTACACAAACAATTGACAAAAAATCCCCTCACATGCCCCTGTAATGTATACTCGCCAACTCTCCCGATTTTTACTCTGTGCACCTCATCCTCCTCAGTGCATAAGAGATGGACAGACAGATGAAGAAGAGAAAGAACTACTTAAGCAAACTTCAGACTTCCTGGAAAGAAGAATTCCCACTTCTTGTAAAAAGCTGTAAAAGAAAATTGCCGATTTTTCCATAAATCATCGGGGTCACACGGATGTCAATCACCGTAGAGAGGCTGTCAAACATGAGCAGTGGCATGCAGACTCTCATGGCTGAATGAGAACTGATGAATACAAGAGAGTTGCGAGATTTAAAAGTCAAATAAAAGTAATTTAACATAAAAATTCTGCAGTATTTCTTTTGGTATTATTCTGTAAAACTCGCCAGGATGCAGGAAACTCAAAGATCCCTGCTTTCATTTCAAAACTCCTCCCTATTTTTGAGGTCTCAGTGTTGGCCTCCTCTGCTGTATTGAGTCAAACAAGTCCAACACGAAGAATTCTCAGAAGATGATTTCTTGGCTCTCTTCTCTGTGTTTGAGCAGCAGATGTAAAAAATTAGGCCATGCAGCGCTTACAGTTTGGCCAGTTGTGGTTCCAAGGGTCTACCCTGCTGTTTGCTGCAGTTACGCACTGTTCAGCTTTCTGGGTCATCCCCACAAGTTTTACATGTGGTTCTTGAGACATGTGTTTCAACCACATTCACTGAGTATCCCATTTCTCCACTCAGGGAGTTCAGAAAGTACAAATCCAGAAGAGTGCTCCACTTGGAGAGACTACATTACTCCACCTGTTACACTAAACCTTGTAAAATAAGATGGAGCGTGCAAAATCTGGTCTCTGTAGGACACAGCTAACCTCCTCAGGCTTGTTTTTTCCCATGTAAAGAGCAACAATAATGTTGCAAATGATAAACAAAAATCCTCTGTATATCTTTGTTTTGGTTAACCGAGATTAAATAAAGCATTGAGAAAGGGTTTTTTTCAGTGACTCAGAGCATGGCCTTGAGCCAGGGGTCCCTGAGCTGTGGTGGACTCATCCACAAAGCATGCAGGCTGATACAGTATGTCTACGGTCAGCTGGGAAAGCTTCCCAGAGGCCCTGTGCAGAGAGCACTCAGCTGATTTCACTGTTGCTCCGTGTCTCATCCTGCACGATTATCGCTTAACATGATTGAGATTTGTCTTTGCATTTGCATCATCTCACTGCATTACACTTATGATGCACATAAAGGTGAAGCTTTAGGCGGATTCTTTGCTATTCTCTGTTATCGTGCCTCCTTGTCATCTCATATGTTTTCCCAAACATTAAACTTCCAAGCGAGTCCTAGCAGAAAAAAAAAAGCAGGTGGCGGAGATCAACCAAGAAGGAATGCTACAGAGAGGCCCATCCAAACATCCAGACCGTTGCTCTGCATGATCTGTATTATCTGAATACCAAATGCAGTCCTACTGTGCAACGCAGTCTGCAAGGCTTCGCTTGTAGAGTGCGGTTATGGTGTTACTTGTGATCCTTAAATTACCGTGCACAGGTCCTGTGTGATGTCTGCGCTCACCAAACAAAGACGACTTGAAAGGATCGCAGCTAGGACTTTGTTTTCTACTCAAACAAAAGTAAAGGATTATTCTGGAGCAGTTTTTGCTCTAATGGCAGCTGAATCAGCCTCACACTTGAGTTCACTTTGCACTTTCGCCACCTCCTGCCCTCCTCCTCTCTATTAATCCCCCTCCTCTGACCTAGAGGAAGCATGTTCGGGCGTGAGGTGCCAGAGCCAGGGGAGGTTACCATAACACAGGTCTGTGTGCTAAATACATCGGCCATGTGGAACTGCTTTACTTCTGTTTCCTGCTTCTGTGGGTTTTGTAGTGCGGGCCAACTGGGTCTGGAATAAAGTCTGTGCTGTTACGCAGCCTGTGGCCTCAGCGGTGATTAGTGGGACACAAGGAGAGGTGGGGGCGGATGGTGCTCATTACTGCAATATCATTAATCACGACAATTTTCCACCAAACAAACTTGCATTTATTCTTAGACAACTGTTTTCATGATAATTACAGGTTTCACTACACTGACTTATCCTCGGGTATTTTTTTTTTCACTTCACAGGATAATTCTGCCTGTGAGCTAATTTCTTCCCCAGAGGTCAAAGACATTATCATTCTTCATCTGCATAGTGCGAAGACACATGCATTTAAGTGAGGAAAATGCTGATATAATGGGTCTGAACTCGCATGTTCTTGCTTTGTGCCGTGCCTCGGGGATTAAGAGAAAAAATCCACTGAGAAATCTTTGGCCTTTCTTCAACAAGGTTTTCCCACAGAAACAAAAAAAGACAGTGACAGCAGCCTCCACCTAATTACTCTGGACCTCATGGCTTCACATGTTCAGAAGATAGTAAAGGTGAAGGGTGATCTGAACGCTGTGAAGTCATAAACACCTGAGTAAATATGGCCCACTGCAGCATGGCTCGAATTCATGGTAGAGTTTATGTTGTAGCTTTCAAGGCATCCTGCTCTGTTGCCTGTTCTGTGTCAGGATCCCTTTGCTTTGCCAACCACATAACAGATCAGGTTGTAGAAACCATCTAACCTGCCTACAACTACAGTACAGCGCAGGGCAGGAGTCAGACGCATCTATTTTCTAATGAATCACCAGCTGATTTGCTTGACCAACAAAGACTTGAGCAATTTAACTCTCAAAAACCTAGACCCTACCCTATTTTAGCAGTAAGCATCAAGCGCCGCATATAATTTATTATTTAATCAGGAGAACCTTAAGTTTCAGTCTGGCTCGTTTAACGTCCCAGATTTACATTTGCTTTGTCATCGCCCGTCAGCCCAGAGGAAGAAACTACTTGGGTTTCCTCGACAAATCAATGCTGCAGAATGTGATGGCGTAATGACGTTCACTACGAAGCCCCTGAACGCTCAAACAAGACATGTACAATATCACTGAAAAGCCAAGAATCTCATCTCTGTTCATTGACTGAGTTTACAAGTGCGCTTTATCGTGATATGTATGGTTATCTGGATATGAAGGGACCTATATCAGGACACAAGATGTTGGTTGTATCACACAACCCAAAAAAATCTCTGGTTCTGGCCTGGGAAAATGTGTTGCTTTTCTTTTTTTCTGATGTAAATGTAAACTGATTATCTTTTGGGAATTTTCGACTATTTGTCACAAAAAAACAAACAATTTAAAGACGTCCCAACGGGCTCTTTCTGATGGGAAATCACAACAACAAATTCAAATGGATTACACAACACTACTGACAACAGTTTGCATCACATAATAGGGAATCGCTGTTAGAAAACTGCCTTCCTAATGTATATAAACAAGTTTGATGGGTCTTAGTCATTTTTAGATTTCTTCACTTTGTTCTTGTGTTGCCCGTTTGTTTATAGCCAGTCTTGAGCTATATTAAAAAGGATGACTTTATATGTTGAAGCAGTCCATCGCTATATCTGTCTCCTGAGGCTGAATGACCTCCACAGCAGCTGGCAGGGTTTCCCCTCCCACATCTGTCTGGCTGAGTCTTGCTGTTTCGTGGTCTCTCTGTGGTTTTAACTGCTATAAACCTTCTTCCACAGCACAGAAAATCAGTGTAATATATCAGAGCGGTTTCCCCGGCAGGGCTGGCGAGAAGGGGAGAAACTGGAGCAAATCGGGGCTGCGGAAAAAAAACTCCTGTAAATGCGGCGGGTTGTAAATAATTAGAATCTAGAGCGACATGACACACTTTTCAAATGAGCTGCATTTACAAGACTTGGCAGGAAGAGGCAGTGCAACCCACACAAACATAACAGAGGGGCAGGAGGCAAGACCCTGCAGGAGAGGCATTCCTGCTGTGACACAATCAAACACGAACACGGAAACATTCTTCAGGACTAAAACTGACACATCACATCATTTCAGAGCCGGGAAGCTCCACATCCTCTTTCTATTAAATTGCTTTAAATATTGGCGTAAATCGAATGAATCAGTGAACCATGAGGAGTGTATTCAGTATATCATCCGCTGAATAAAGGCCAATGCGATATCAACACCATACATTTCTCCAGACATGTTCATATGGTGCATATCTCTTGTCGCAGCTAGAATATTTCATCTGTTGAGCTGCTTGTCTTTCTGCCGTCCAGCTGCCGTCTCTCCTTTGTAGTTTTACGTATTTGATTGGAAACACTGCAGCTGAGGCTCAAAAAAAGCTCAACACAAAGTATGGCTCTATTTCCTGTCTCTCCATATGTCAAACCTTTTCGTCCAGCCCACAGAAATGTGCCAAAACCTATCACTGAAACTCTCCGTCAGCGCAGAACAAAGTCACACTTGCACGTCCGCAGCTTGAGGGCTGCACAGAGGTTCTGCAGGATGAGGCGGTGAGGTGAATGAATGAACGGGCGAGGCTGAAAGTACAGAGGAAAACATCTGAGAGACAAAGAAGACCGAAAGGATCTCATGGCTGGCCGAGAGGCAGCAGACGTCAGCGGGTCTGCAGCACAGTCGTTCTGCAAATAGTGTCAGGAAGCCTTTGAAGGGCAAGCTAACACACAGGGCACTGTCAGATAGAAAGGTTTGCTTAACAGCCAATGACTGCCTGCACCACATACCAGCTTCCCCAGAGTGATGCCCCCCTTTCACCTTCCTGCCAAAAGCAACTAGATTTCTTAAAGATATGACCCTCAGTGTGGATTTATGGAGGAGGATGCTGCATAAAAAGCTCTGAACATGAATGAAAGAGAGGTTTAAATTGACTTTCTCGCCCTGTGAGACAAGATGATTCCCTACCAGTCCTCTGCAGGTGCTGATGGCAGCCGTTCCTCGCACATCGGACGCTTCCACGGTGCCAAGGAGGTGGCAGGAGTTCCCCTCGGAGAGGCGATGCTCTGTGCTGCTGG
This sequence comes from Pagrus pagrus, assembly GCF_965226575.1. Lineage (NCBI taxonomy): Eukaryota > Metazoa > Chordata > Actinopteri > Spariformes > Sparidae > Pagrus > Pagrus pagrus. Next base: position 11,317,071 of record NC_140192.1, on the reverse strand, counting down.
CGCTGCCGTTCCTCCTCTCCAGGATGTAGTCACTTGAGACCAGGTGATTGTTTGCAGTGAGGTTGAACGTTAAAGCGCGACCCTTGTAGTTGACCTTGTAGTAAACCTGTCCCTCCACACCAAGGGGTCGCAGGTCACGCCTGACTCGCCCACCCTTGAAGTGGTGAGACACTGAGTGGGAGATGAAGTCTCCATCAGCGGTGGTTTTCACTGGGTGGACAATGGACAGGTCTGACTGGGACAACCGACCTGCACAATCAAATACAACACAGACACAGACACATGCATACAACAGATTTTTTGAGTTTCCTGCATATTGATTCTGACATGCACTTCACTGCACAAACTTTTCCCACTCATGCATTCACTTCAAGCATGCACACAAATGCTGCTTGCATAAACTGCACCACACTGACCTTGATCTGCAAAGAAGGAGATGAGTCTGCCAGAGTCTGAGAGCTCTTCGTGGCCGGCTGCCAGAATTAAAACAAAGTGTAGCAGCAGAAGAACCGGGCACTCCTGCGAACATCGCATATTTCATGTAACCAAACTCACAGCGCTGCAGAAGAGTCCTGGGCACCGGGCTTCCAGTGGCGTTAGAGGCGACCACTTGGCTCCTGCGCTGCACTCTGTCATGTCATGGACAAGCTGAGAAGTCTGCCCTCACGAAGGGAAACATGCACCGAGCAGCACTGGGAGCCAGTTCATGGTCTGAAGAGAGGGGAGAAAGCTCCGGCTCTGTGTGGAGGAAGGGAAGGAGGGGAGGGAGGAGTTGATCTCTGCTTACTTTCCTTGCGAGGAGCGATCGAGGGGGGAGAAGGAGTCAGGATCGCTGCTGAGGAGGAGGAGGAGGAGGAGGGAAGAGGAAGCCTCGTTGATTTGAAAAAAGCAGCCGTCCTGTGTCGAGACTTGTCATTACATCCTGCACCACCACAAGACAATGTTCTGCCTCGAGCAAATCATGGGGATCACTTGGGATGAAACTTTATGGATGCGAGGAGGGATTTACAGCATTGTTGCACAGCTGTGACACTCCCAACAATCACAGCTGGTATTTATGTTAGTTAGTCGATTGGATTGACAGATGAGGAATCGCCAGCCATTATGATAATAACTGATATCATTAAAGTATTTTTCCTGCAAAAAAAATGGCAGGAAACAGGGGCGGACTCAGGATGTTTTAGGGGCAGGGGCGGAAAAATTAAAAAAGGGCACCAGCATGCAGAAAGTTGTGATCAGTGTTGGGAAACTTTACTTTCAAAGTTACTCATTATGTTACAAGATTAATGCTGTCCTCTCTGGGGTTAGACAATTAAAGACATCACCTTCAACATTTTTCACTATTTTCTGACAAATCGAATAATCTTGCATGATGTGTAAGAAATATGAAATTATACATCTCAAATTATAAAAAACTGTTCTTAGATGTTATGATTGTGTTGCAGAGATATCTACTGAAGTTAGCATGCTAACAGCTGTTAGCATGAATTCAATAGGTGGCCAATTCTTACATATCTAAAAAGATAATAATCATTAGTCACAGCCCTACAAACATGAACTTCCTCAGTCCTTATGTAGCTATGACTAAAATTGTATATTTTATGGCAGCAGTATCAGCTTCACGATAAAACTAAATACCTGTCACTTAAAAATCTACACTTGATGAATGATAGTACTGCTGTGTAGCAGAATGAGTCAGCCTCAGCAAACACGCAGTTATGTAATTGTATATAAACTGATATCTGACCTAGTCATACCTTTTAGTGCTCTATGGCCAAATATAGAAGGCATAGGGTTGAACAGTTGAGGAAAAGCCTCCTGTTAAATATGTGCATTGGTTATTTTTTGCATGCTGTTCTGTTTGTTACATTTTTGCAGAAGAAAAGGCCTAAAAGTCAAACAATAGACACACCCTGTGCAAACTCATCCATTCTTAACTTTTATTTAAGTCCATGGGACAAATATTTGTTCACTCCATATTGCGGCTGCAGCTTTTGCACAACGATTTCTATATGGACACGCTCTAATTCTGCATTTCTGCCAACAGAGTTGTATCAGCCAGAATGTAGATTCTTTCAAACTGGACGTTGAGAAATCCTCTGTAGAAGTAGACCGGCGAAAAAATCCCCAAGAGATGTTTTCTGAAGTTTAAAGTGCACTGTTGAATAGCTCTCTGTGTGACATTATTTATGATTTCCACATAACATTTAAAGACCCTGTGAACTATACTGTAATGTACCATGTGTTAAAGGCTTTTCTGAGGCGTGTCCTCTGAGGGCCCCTCTCAGTAAATACTGCTGTTGTTCAGTTGACTAATATGTATCCCCGGAGCAGATTTATGTGTGACTAAATGGAGACCTGACACATTCCCTCCTGCTTTGTCTCTGTCCATGGGAGACAAAGAGGCAGAGTAAATCTATCTATCTGGATCCAAATGTAATATTGACGGAGTTATTTTTGAAACAGAGCATTTTGAAGTCCATATAAGACCGCTGGATAATGAGGTAGTGGCTTTTAACCAGGAAACATTTGGTATATTTTCTCTTAGAAATCTCTTTAGGGACACGCTAATTTTGGAAAGTTGAGTGCCTCTCTAAAAATAACATAAACCACTGATAGCACACAGTGCAACACAGTTATATGACTAATGGGCCATACTGGGGTGTTTCCCCCAACATGACCCAATAAAACCAGCATGCTACACGAGCAGTGAGCTCTTTGTGTTGAGGCACCGAGATTTAAAAACAGCTATTTTTGAACAAACGAGCACTGCCTCACTGAATGTAACACACCCTGACATTAAAGGACAAATAGTGGGTTGTTGGTTTGTGTTTTGCTGAACATGAAATGTCTACCTGGACTGGGCATTTTCCTTATTTATTAACAACTTCATTGCTCATTTTCATCTTTGCCACGTATCCATGACCGTGGTCCAGAAAACTCTCTGGATTAGGTTCAATCCCAGAACGAATCGCCCGCTTATCACTCCCAGAGACGTTACCCAAACTGACCCCCTGAAGTCCCCAGTTACAGTAATGTGCAACAGACTGTGAAATGTCTGAACCTGGAAAATAATCAGGACCTTTTGTGAGTCCAAGGTGGGAGAGAGAGGTTTTCACACCGAGGGACTGTGGCCACATTCCTCATAAAGGCTTCTCTTTGTTGTGGTGAGTAACATTTCTGACAGGTTTGGGGCATTTTATGACGGCAGTATAACTGTTTCCTAAAATGTATCAAATTTCAGGTCAGGATTTTAGTGTTTTAGCAGCTTTGTTAGTGGTCGCTGCTCTCAAAGGACGAGAGGAACTGAAATTATTGTATGACAACAACAAAAAACGATTAACTGAATAAATGAAATGCTTGGTGCTCCAGTGTACATGAAGGTGACCAGAGTTATATTTTGTCTTGTTTGTTTGTTTTAAATTTTCAGTGCAGAAATAGTTTTATTTTTTTCTGCCTAAAACATCTTATTACAGGGTCCACTTACTTTTTACAGTACAGTGTAATATAATCCAACACAACTGCTCTGACATAAAATCTATTTTAATGATGCCTATAATAAGTTTAAGTTGATACTGTCGTCGAGCTGTTAAATAAATTATATGCCTTAGCATTGAAGTCAGTAAGTCAGAAGTGTGAGTATTGTAGTGGACTGCATTATATTCAGAGGTGTTTCTAATATTGTGACCCTTCATGTATGAGGACAGAAACATCAGAAACCCCTCTGAATATACTGTAATGCAGTCCAGTACAACACTTACAACAACTATGACCTCAATGCCAAGGCATATCATTTAATCAAAACCTCTGTAATCATAATAAGGATAACTTTACTCGCTTATCAGAAGAAATACAAAGTGTGTCACAGAGAAAACAATGATTACACAGCAAAATGAGTGATAAGTGAGGGATGAGGGCAAAAGATCAGGATATGCTGTCAGATAAAAATGCATTTTTGGAATAGACTTTGAAAACAAAAGGCATCGACTCACAGAGCCGTGTGTCCTCATAGCCCCTTAGTCTTCAGCACAGACTCTAGAGGACAGAGCACCGCTGCCCGAGGATCTCAAAGGTTCATTAAGGGATGAAAAGGTCTAAAATATAAACAGATGCCAGGTCATTAAGAGCCTTAAAGGTAATCAATAAGACCTAAAACAAACAGGGAGCCAATGTAAAGAGGCTAAAACAGGTGTGAGATGATTATTATTATTATCTTACCTCACGTTAAAAGCCTAGCAGCTGATTTCTGTCCAGTCTGAAGTCGTATCAAGACAAGAGAAGAATGAACCACAGCTTCTTCGTCTCTGAAATTCAAATTCAATTCAAATTCAATCTTTGTGATGTCTTGCTCAAAACAGAAGGTGCTCATTAAATAGATGCTACAGATTTTGATATGTTGTGACAGAAGATGTGTTTGTTTTGTGATCTGCTGGCGTCGAATAACAAGGATTTCTGTTTCCTGACAATTGATTCAAGGAAATTTAACAACCTCTAGTTATTTTATGGTATATAATATATTTTATGGCATGAGCAGTTTAATGACATCATATTAGATAGCACAGGTGTGTAACTGATGAAGGAGCAGGTGAGTGTTCAGCCCGCACTTCCCCCTCTGTCCGCAGGAGGCGCTGTTGCGCTCCGTGAACTTTGTTCCAGTGGTGAATGGGCGTGTTTGCTCTCTGAGCTCCGTCCTTTGAGTCGAGTTACTCCTCAGGAAGGAAGGACATGGACTTAAGTTTGACAGGTAAGATGAGCCCGTGTAACTCGAAAACAAAGCCGCTGGTAGTTGTAGAAAGCAGAAACAATGCAGTGCTGTACGCAGTCTTCTTGTCTAAGTATAGAAGAGCTCTGACACAGTTAGGTCATTTAAGGATTTGTTTATATTGGCAGGATTACAGGTGGTAGTGATCGTCGGTGTTAATGTGCGTGTGTTTCTCTGAAGCGTGCTGTGACCTGCTGAAGCTTCACTCCTGATTAAATTAACCGCAGTGTTTATTTTGCTCACATTGTCATTGTGCTTGTTGATGACCTTCATGTGCTGACAGCTGATTGTGTCTCACACAGGATGGATCTACTTTGGTGAGAGCAGTGATACCTGACAAGTTAGACACCTTGCCCCCACACTACAGGACTGCACTACATCTGAGCCACAGGGCTGTTCTGGCACACATTAGGGCATACAGTGGAGAAGATGGAGGACTTCTGGGAAGGAGCCCTCTGGACGATGAAGATCTGGCTGTACATGATCATCAGCCTCATCATGATCCCAGCCATGTTTGGCTTCTCACTGGGCATCTCTGAGACCTACATGACCATCCTGGTCAAAACCTTAGAGGTACTGTTGTTTTATAGTTATGTTCCTGGCAGATCAAGGCTGGGCAATATATCAATATATCGTTATCTTGATATCAGACAATATATTAGATTTTAGTGATGTCATAAGTCTTTTCCTGGTTTTTAAAGGCTGAATTACTGAATTACATTAAAGTGTAATTTTCTAAACTGACCACACCTCTGGTGTTGCACTTCCTTTTAGTTGCTGTTACCCACTTAGTCATCAAATCCACATTACTGATTATTTATCAAAGATCTAATGGTGATAATAATAATAAAAGTACCAATAGTCATCCTTACAATATTGCCACAATATCAATATTAAGGTATTTGGTCAAAAATATTGTGATATTGATGTTGTTGCCCGGTCCTAATATTTATAAAGTGCTTTTCAGGAGATTTCAAAATATATAGATACATATTGTGTATCGTGATACAGCCAAAGAATATTGCATTATTAATTTAAAGGAGACCTATTATGCTTTTATTTTTTCCCCTTTCCGTCAGTGTGTTAGAATGGTTATTGTGCATAGAAGATCTTGAAAGTTAAAAAAAAAGTATGCACCAACAGAAGCTCCTCTCTCCCACAGAAAACACTGCTCCTGAAACGCCTCGTCAGTAGTCCCGCCTTTAATTCTGTGACTTTGTGACATCACACTACATCACCATGTCACATATTTGCAAAACTTATGCCGAGCAGCTAGTATGGCATGTAAGAAGAAGATACGATTATCAACATGAAAAAGAGCATAATATGTCTCCTTTAAGGCAATATAGCCCAACCCAGTGTCATCCACTGGCCCGCATAAGAGGTGGCCATTAATGTGTCCTGTCTGTCCTCCGGCAGTGGGCCACTCTGAAGATCCAGAAGGCACATGCTGATGAGCGAACACTCAAAGCCTCGCCATCTAATGGTGAGTGGAAAAATACGCATTTGGAAGGATGTTCAGGATAGATAGATAGATAGATAGATAGATAGATCTGCATTTGATGAGGGCACTCTTCTTGAGAAAAACGGTTGTCATATCCTCTGTTGTGAAAGATGGGGCTTTGCCGACAGATATATGTTGTGCTGCAATACTGGATTTCATAAGACAGTTTACGACAAGTCTCGACAAGCATGTTGCAATGATATCGCCCAGATCTGAGAGTCATTTATTTACCAGTGCAGATCAGAATGCCTTTTTGTTTCTGCATTTATTATTAAATGATAACCCCGTGACCCTGAACGGCAGGTTAAATTGTTTTATTTTGGGACCGCAGGACTGTCTCTGTCTGGCACCGTGACTCTGTTAACTTGAGAACTTTCACAACGAGGTGAAGTTGCTTTGTGAACACCGTCTATCTCACATCTCACGCAATTGCTCTTTATCAGTCACAGAGCTGCACAGGGTGGTTCCCCCTGCTGTAACGCATGAAGACATTAGCTATGTCAGCAAGATGTGGCCTCTGCAAGGTCCAAAGTGTGTCACTGTTACATTTTTAAATCTGGATGATGAATAGAAGAAGTGAAAGTGCTTCATGAAGAGAGATAAAGCAGACATTGCTGTAAAAGTTTTGACTCGATATTAAATCCAGATTTTGGACTTTGTTCACTGGGTTATCAGATAATGTGGAGTGTGAGCTGAGGTCAACTCTTAATTGTTCTGAGACCTGTCAGCTCACTTCACTTATTATTATGTATTTCAGGTCAAAAGGTGAAAGGTCATGTGTGGTGATGAGAAACTTCTAACTATCTCATCTCTCCTGTGAACTCTTAGTGTAACAGAGCCAGTATTTTGTGTCCAAATGATCTTGTTCTGCCAAATGACACATGTTGTACATTCCTAGATGACGCAGATTTGCTGTGGAGGATATTATGCTTTAATTTATCTTAATCATTTATGTTATTTTTACGTAATTCTTGCTAAGTACAGAATGTAACGTCCCTCCAAGAAACACATTCCTGATCCTGAATGAACTTTGATTTTTTTTTTCCTTCTGTTGACTCAAACCATTTCGTCCTCTGCCACTATCAACACAATCTTAGAAGATACAGAGAGGCTGATTTATCTTCCAGATTACTGTGCAGATAATGATTCCTATCAGATGATTGACTTTGACTATGTGTGTGTGTGTGTGTGTGTGTGTGTGTGTGTGTGTGTGTGTGTGTGTGTTAGGTCTCATCCAGAGGGAAGATGGCTCTATGGAGAAAGAGTTTGAGGAACTTAGACGCAGTCGCCCCAAACCACCTGTAGGTGGTGATTTTGCCCTCAGTGACTGTTTCTATTTCAGCCGGAGAGGAATTGAGAGCATCATAGAGGATGAGGTACATTTCAACTTAATTAGCATGAACACGATGAGTTATGTCAATGGTGATAAGTGATTTGTTATCCCTGGTTTTGCATTTCAGATTTTTAATGTCATTGATTTGTGAATTTAGGTGACGCAGCGGTTCACGTCAGAGGAGCTGGTGTCCTGGAACTTATTGACTCGCACCAACAATGATTTCCAGTACATCAGTCTGAGACTGACGCTGGTCTACGGCCTCGGCATCTTTGTGAGATACTGCATCCTCGCCCCGCTCAGGTACATGAATACTGAATAGAGACTGATTCAGTAATTCAATATGTGTATGACATTTTATTCCTTCTGTTTGAAAATGAAAGACTAAACGTGTTCCTCTCTCTCCAGGATAACACTGGCCTGCATCGGTCTCACCTGGTTGGTCATAGGAACATCCGCGGTCGGATTACTTCCAAACTGGCGGTACCTACAAACTATAACCATTCTAATGAATAATAGTCGTATTCGGTTTTTAACTTTTGTTCCCTCTGAAACGTTTCCCTCCTCATCTGTGCTTGTGTTTTTGTTTTTAGGGTGAAGTTCTGGCTCAGTGAGTGGGTCCATGTGATGTGCTACAGGATCTGTGCTCGAGGACTCTCTGCCACCATCCGCTATCACAACAGGTGAGTGAGCCTCCTCAGCGTTTAAACCTTCTAACAATAACACCTTCTGATACTGACTTCATGTCCTCACCTCGCAACAACAGGGAGAATAAACCCAAAAAAGGAGGAATCTGTGTCGCCAATCACACCTCTCCTATCGACATTGTGATTCTCTGCAACGATGGGTGTTTTGCTATGGTACAACTTCTTTTATTTGACATTTCCACACATTTTTATCCCTTTCATTCCGAATCATAATCACCATAATTGCCTAAATGTGTTTGTCAGGTGGGTCAGGTTCATGGAGGTCTGATGGGAGTCATCCAGAGAGCCATGGTGAGGTCCTGTCCTCACGTCTGGTTCGAGAGAGCAGAGATGAAAGATCGCCACCTGGTGACCAAAAGGTGCGTTTTCCGCTCCTCCGCTCCAGCACATCTTGTCAGGCTTGTCTTTGCACGTCTTTCTCGCCTGTATATCCTCTCTGTGGCTGCTCTGGCATTAAGAGAGGTTGGCATTTTCCTGGCAGTGAAGTCTTCTAGAGTTTCTGCATCTGCTCTCATCCAAACAAGAACAGATATGTTTTGGAGAGTCGCTACTGAGCAGTGACTCACACAGTTTGGATTCCAGTACCTCATATAATAATATCACATCTTCACCCCAGACGCTCGTTCCCAGATGTTTGATGTAATGTCCAAATGTGGAAAAAAACTCTTCAAAGGTTTAATATGTAGATATTTATGCAGCCAGGAAATGGTTTTCATTACCTCTTTGTGCCGCTTCCAGGTTGAAGGATCATGTGAATGACAAGACAAAGCTTCCCATACTGATATTTCCAGAGGGTGAGTGTGAGCATGTCGAGAGATAGAGTTACTTTATGTTTGTCTTTGTATGATCAAAGATAAGACGCAGTGAGTGTTGTTGTTTTAGCTCAGTGCCTGGCGGCAGTCTGACCCCTGAGCTGTGACAAATGAGCAGCTACTTTATGTGGGTTTGGACAGAGCTCACACAACTCTGTCCTCTTTAATCTCCTGATGTCTGGTTTTCACAGGAACCTGTGTCAACAACACATCTGTCATGATGTTTAAAAAGGGAAGTTTTGAAATCGGAGCAACGATATACCCAGTAGCCATTAAGGTACATCAGTCCTTTCAGTCAATCGAGCTCCAGCCCTGGCTTACATATTTCAAGGAACAGTTCCTCACTTACACTGAATGTCTGTGGGTTGTTTTTTTTTGGTTTACGTTTCTTAGTATGACCCAAAGTTTGGAGATGCTTTCTGGAACAGCTCCAAGTACAGCATGGTCAGTTACCTGCTGAGGATGATGACGAGCTGGGCCCTCGTCTGCAATGTCTGGTACCTGCCAGCCATGCACCAACAGGTGAGTAAGACATGAGCTGAACCGTGTGCATCAGGTCCAGCCCCCTCCCTTCCTCCAGTTTATGTATAGTACACACACAGACACACATCACGGTGGGCTGAGTTTGCTTTCTGTTCAAAAATGGCAGGACGGAGAAGATGCTGTCCAGTTTGCCAACAGAGTGAAGTCGGCCATCGCTCACCAGGGAGGCCTGCTAGATCTCCAGTGGTAAGATCTTTATTTTCTTCAATTGATTGTTTTTTTAATTGTTCTGGAGTATTTTACTTTACTTGTTCTGGTAGGAACTGACATGATCCAGGCTTAAAGGGACAGTTCAGCAAAATACACATTTTCCCTCTCCCTGTAGTGCTATTTATCCATCTTGATTGTTGATGTGAGTGAGATTAGAGAGTTTTAGAGATTTCTGCCTTCTCTGGATTATAATGGAGCTAGATGGCACTAGATGGGGTGCTCAAAGTGCCAAAAATTTGTCTTTCTAGAAATCATGACCCGGTTGCTCAAGATCGTCCACAGACCTTGCTGTGAACACTTTTGTATAGGAACTATTTTCACTCTACCAAACTACATCGTATCACTGAGCAGAAAGAAGTACAGTGTGCATCTATTCATGAATAGAAGACTAGCTAACTGAGCTAGCTAATGTTTAAACTCAGCCAGGGAGGATGCCAATGATGTTAACATCCTGCGCTGTCACGAGCCTCTTCTGGAAAGAAACACTGCTGTTGAAATGAGACTCAAGATTTTGGGTTGAACTGTTCCTTTAATCTGTGATTCAGAAACCAACCCATAATTCACATTCATATACAGTAATTGTATCATAATGTCACAGCTGGTGAGTGAGAATCTTTCCATGGTTTCCAAAAAATGATTCTCCACAGAGGCACATGCAGTCCCTTAACTAAACGTCAGACATGAAAAACACCAAGACAACCTTTCAGCTTGACCGTGATATGTATTGACATTGAAGAGTGAAATGATTAGAACCACTCTCAGTTTGTCCCGTCTCCACCTGTCCGTCTCTGCAGGGATGGAGGCCTGAAGAGAGCCAAGGTGAAGGAGTCGTTTAAAGAGCAGCAGCAGAAGCAGTACAGCAGCATGGTGGTGGGAGACGACAGCAGCAGCAACAGTGACTGAGATCCCCGCCCAGCATGCTGTACAGATCCCTGTTTTTGGAGAATGTACACCGGAAACAGGCCACTCTCCTCTAGTACGTTCCCATTAGCTGGATACTTTCAGGGAGTACTGCCAAGTGGACTTAAACACAATGTGAAACCTTAGGTACAGCTAAGAGGAGGAGATTCTCAGTGATTCACAGCAAACACAAGTGCAATATGAACTTTATGAGAAGCTGAGCTGAGCTCTCGGTTTTAACCGCTGCTGAAGATACCGTAGCTACTGTTTTGATTGAATGATAATGCTGAGATAATGCTCTGAATGAAATGTGTGATCGCAGACAAACCACTGGATCCATGAATGTCTCTACTCCAGGGGTATCTGACATCGCCGTGTTGGTGTTGTTCCTAGAACATCACACTTCATGTTGCTCCAGGACCATCCTCTCAAATTATGAAAATCCATGTCTGGAGCAAGCCGTCATGGCTGAATGTGTTAGGTGTAGGACTCTCACTTAGGAGACGGGTTTGCATCACATTTGAAACATATCTTTATACTGTTCACTTATAATTTTACACTAAGTTCATTTATTATTTTCCACTCCTTTTCAGTTTTCTGTCACTGGTTGGTTAGGTTTAGGAAAACATGGTTTGGGTTCAAATAGACACTTTCACAAAGTTGAACAAATGTTAGAAAGGATAACTTCACTTCATTTCTTTTTCCCGGATTACAAAGCATGACTGGTCCGTTGCAATGATGGTCCAGGAGCAACATTAGTAATGATAGTCCAGGAAAAACACCAACACGGCGATATCAGACAGAGCCCCTACTCTCACAGTCAGTTGAGTCATTCATGTGCTGTTCATTGTTTTTTTAAATAAAATGTTGTTTACAATTTTAACGCCAACAGTGTTGTTATTCAATGCCAAAAAGAACCTGGAGGTAGATGTACTGTTTTATAACATGACACGGCATAAATTTTAATAGGGATGGGAATCAGAGGTTAACTCACGATACATTACTAGTACGATATGTTGCTCATGAGATGGCATCACGACATGGCGATTCTGTGAAACTAGTTACAAGAAGATCATCTAACAATGCGTCACGTTGTTTGTGTGAAACTGAAGAAGAAATATACCGCCCAAAAGGCAAAATCAGCAATTATGTGTTAATTTACTGCATTGTGGTGTCTTTTTCACAGAATTTGAAGTGGACAAAAAAGAGTCTTAGCTTAGTGCAACTTGTCCATTTAAAAAAGCCATAAACAGGCACAAGCCCAAACTGCTAGAAATAACAGCAGCTTTGGAGTTCAAATGTTTAAAGGAAGGACACAACTATGACTCACTACAATTGTTTCAATCTGTGTAGATTAAAAATCCCCCCAGGCTTTAATGAAACCCCTGAAAACTCATCTCTGTTCCTCAAAATGACATATTTGGAAGATTTTTCCATGAAGAAAATCCCTTCTTGGGTTCAAAATGGCTTCGACGTAACTCTACTACCATGGCTCATTAAGTATTCAATAGCAAACTGACAGGTGAATCTGTTAGGAGTTCCTGCACGCTTTGTTAAAAATATCGATACTTGGCACCAGTGTATCAATAATGTATTGTAAGAGGAAGGGATATGATATATTGTGGTATCACCATTTCATCCCTCCCCTATTATTTAATATGTTTGACGGATTCAAAGAGAGAAATACTGAGATATTCATGATTTAAGTATTTAAATATTTGTTTTATATATTTAGATTTTGCAGTGTTACACTGCAACATAATTAACACTGATAAGCACCTATGAAACACAGTTTCCAGTCCGAAGACAACCAGTTTGAACAATAGATTAGAATTTAGATTATTGAATTTAACACTGATAGACATTTAGCTTTGTTTTCAAGAAAGGAAACTTTTTGCAAACTGTCTTAGTAACCCTTGACCCCTCGCGGTTTTTTCACACAAAGGTAAAGCATGAACACAAGAGACCCAAAGGTTTGGCACTTAAATAATGCATGAGTAGGTTGAGTGTGAAAGCCCAGTTCATTAAATGCCCGCACGAGATGTGACGGCCTTAAAGGATGACACACAGCGGAGACTTTTTAGATCTCTCTCCACCGGATGGTTTTCCTGCAGTCGGATCCTCACTGCCGCCATTTTCCTCTGGGTTCCCCTCTTTGGTCCCTTAAAAGCAAATTAAAGACAGACGTCACTCACCGCGACTGTGTAAATGTTAATGCTGTTGCTTTTGTTTCAAATTGTCATCGTCCTCACCATCATTCTCCTGATCAGTCAGATCTGTATTGTCCTGCGTACCCTGTGTAAAAACAAACATCACTTAATTACATGAACACAGCTGTCACATCAGCACATCGTGTCTGACAGCCTCGAAACCAATCAGTTATGATGGCAGCACTTACCTGCAACAAGTTAGTTTTGTTTTTCTTTCTCTGTTCCAGATATCTGCAAAAATAATCATCAATGCAAAGAAGTTTACATTCAATTGCCAAGAAATTCAGCTGAGTCTGGTTTATCTACAACGATGACAGCCAGTGTTTGTGTGTGCAGCAGCTTTCCTTGAAATGTGACTTCCTGTCTCTTTTAGTGAACTGGCCAGGAGAGACTAATGGTCCAGTCAAATATTTATGAGCCTGATTAGTGCCTCACATCTGTGTCTCCTTCTGCACAGTTCAAATGACAAACAGGTTGCAGCTGATTCAGACGCTGAGCTGCTTTTATCTCTCAGCAATAAATGCCAATAAAGCTTAATCCTCTGTTTGTATTGTGTTGGTTTCTACATTCAAAACAGCCATGGCTGGAAAAATCTGTCATCACACAATGTCTTGTGTTTCTTCAAGGCTATGATTTTAAAATTAGCTAGCTAATTAGTTGTGTTAGTTTCCTTTACTTATGCGTAGCCATTATTTAATTTAATTTGATCATGCTGGAAAACTGGTGAATGACTGGTCTTCTCGATAACAGGGATAAACAAACACAGTTATAGATTGGGCCTTTAACAACAGCTTTTATTTAATCATCAAAATCAACATGATAAAACCAAACCACTATGAACTTTCTTAGGATGTGGAATTTCCTACACTGCCATCCTGTAATGTGCTTTGAATGTAAAGTACACAGTAAATTCTCTGTGTACTGAAAATTCACAGCACTATTGATGCAAAATGAATCTATTACATTTAAAATATCTGTTACATTTGAGTACACGTGTGCAGTAATCTAACCCACCGTTGCAGATAAGAGTCATGGCTCCTGTTGGCAGGTTTGGTCTTCTTCTTCAGTCCATCTGGTGTCCACGTTGTGCTTGTATCTACTCCTACATCCACCCTGCCTGCAGCTCCAGATGCAATAGGCATTTCTGCCAGGAGGACTGCAGATTTCAGAAATCAAACATAAACTCACTCATCATTTGGATGCAACTCTGCAAGAATGTGCTGTGAGTGGAGCATGCCTTGCAGAGTAGCACAAACTCCTCCTCGAACTCCTGTTGTTGACTGGCTGTTTGCTGTGCGAGCAGGAAAATGTGGCCGTGGAGTTTATGGAGGTGTTTGTTGTTGTATCCATGGCAACAGTCTCTCAAAAGAATTGAACAGCACTGAGGCCTCTGTGAACGGGAACCACTGACGCCCTCTTTATTTATCTGTAAAATGTGTAGAAATAGTCACATGTGCCTTCACATGTAGTCCAGGGAAAGTCTCGGATCACAAAATCTTTTACCAACCAAGAAGAAACTACTTTGTCTTAGTTATCTTAAGCCACGTTTGCAGGAACTTCACTCAGAGACTACGAACCTTAGCACAGCGCGTTTCCACCACAGGGACCAGGGTCTTAATTAAGTTCTGGGAACATTAATTGTGCCCTCAAAAAGTCCCTGCTCAGGTGGGGTTTGCAGAAAGCAACATTGTTGATTGGTAAAGTACTCACAGCATTTTTATTTCAGCCACCATTTCTTTTTCAAATCTGCTGCTGCAAACCAGTTATTTTTTTGTTCATTGTGCTTGTGCCATCAGCACAAAACGAAGGCGTATGGCAGATGGACTGATGCCATCATTGTTGTATAGTTAAAATCACCAGAATAAAAGTAAGCTAAATATGCAGAAAGATTAAAATTACAGTAGAAAAAGATTAGTACTATAACAATTATTTGTAAGCTTAAAATGTCTAGTCAGTTTATCAAACTCTGCTATTCTCTCCTTTCCTTTACATTAAATGTAATTTTGTAATGTGTGTCTGAATGCGACTCCAACTAAAGTTACACATTTCTTGGTGAGTTACGTTAAACTTAATTTAACAATCAAGGATAAGTCATTTTCCTGTGTGTGATGTTCATATTTTTTTATTTTGGCAACGCAGCAATAGTAGGAGTAGGAGTTTTTAGTCTTATTCTATATGCAGCATTGCTGAACAAAATGAGCATTTGAAATCAACGAAGAAACTTTCGAAGAGCCCAATACTTTATTCCTAACAGCATACAAACAAATGAGCAGATTTTTCATACCATTAGAATTGCAGCAGATAGTCATTCATGTTGTTGGATGAAAACCAGCCTGTTTAAATACCGCTATCATAATGTTCAGATGACCTGACGACACTGTAGGATTACAGTCCTTGTTAGGATTCCTCCTTCTCATCTCCGTGTGTGATGATGTAGCAAAGCGACTTGTAGTCGATGTTGCCAGTCGGGTCAATGGGAGCGACAGCGAAGGCCTGATCCACCTGGAGGTTTATAAAATGACTAGTGAATATAATCATTTTAAAGAATAGCTCGAGAGTCTGTAACTATAAAAATAGAAAAGACAAACCTCTTCTGCTGTGAATTTATCAGCCTGGTTCATCAGTAGTCGTCTAAACCTGGATAAACATGACAAGAAGAAGTGTAAGAGGAGAGAAAAAATTGAATACTGTAATTTCAGTGAATAGAGCTAACATGAATGCTAAGTAATAAAACTGATCTTACTCATCCTTGTTCACAAAGCCAGTCGCATTGGGGTCAAAAAGCTTGAAAGCAGCAAGTATGGTTTCTTCAGGGTCAGTACCTGGAGGGAAACAAAGCATCATAGAGCATCTTCTGAAAGTTCATCAAAGAAAAGTTAAAGATTCATTAGCTCATGATTTGATCTGAAAGGCTCTCACCATTCAGTTTCTCCCCAAATAGACTCAGGAACACGGTGAAGTTGATGGGACCCTTCCCCTCATTCAACATCTCGTCCAGCTCCTCATCTTTGACGTTAAGCTTCCCTGGTACACACACACACACACACACCAACATCATGGTCATCATCAATAGAGCGTACACCTATTTATTTACAAGTTTATATATTAAACAGATTAAAATGTAAAAGTAAAGAAAATACCCAGCTGTCCATAGGTCTCCTTCAGGTCCTGTTTTTTGATAACACCATCTCTGTCTTGGTCAATGCAGCCAAAAGCCTGTAGGATAAAGCACAAGCAATAATGATGACAAACAACTAAATCAAATAGAAATAGACAGAGTAAGACAATAGAAAATAGACGCCTTTTTCAATCGTTTGAAACTTCTTTCTTTTGCATTACATGTTTTTACAAATGCAGGCTGACTGATTATTATTCACTTTGATAGAAATGCTGAAAATTAGGTATTTTACTCTGCACAGCTCACAATATTAATGTTTCCCTTGACCAAATGTAAGAACACGTTGAATTGCATTTAAGCCTTTTCTTTTTTCCCAATGACTAACAAGATTAGCAAGGGTTAAAAGATATGTTAATTAATTTTAGTTTAAGCATTGCTAGTGAATAAGAAGTGTAATATTTGCACTGTACAATCTGTACATCAAAATTGTATTTATTACATCGAAAAGGAGAATTCTCCATTATTCACTGTTGTTGTAAATTAAAGAGAGTATTGTTGCAACCATTCCTA
Source organism: Pagrus pagrus (assembly GCF_965226575.1). Classification (NCBI taxonomy): domain Eukaryota; kingdom Metazoa; phylum Chordata; class Actinopteri; order Spariformes; family Sparidae; genus Pagrus; species Pagrus pagrus. The sequence goes on along the minus strand of NC_140192.1, from coordinate 11,300,402 downwards.
TACTGGTTCAGTTAACGAGTGAAGGTAAATTGAATATTTCTCTTCCTTTTCATTTTACAATCAAAACTGACAGATTCCTATGGAAATTTCCTCCAAGAAAAAAGAGAAAGAAAAAGAGTCGTGTCCAGGCCGGAGAAGACACACTACTGCTGTACCTCTTTGAACTCCTGTATCTGGGACTGCTCGAACATGGAGAAGACATTGGAGCAAGCCTTCTGTCCTCCCCTCTGTCTTTTATTCGAGGCCTTCTTACTTGCCTGAGAAGATGTACGCAAATACACTCAGTTTACACACTTACATTTTCTTTACTGCAGACTGTCAATCAGAAGTGTACAAATCACACAAAACACACAATAACCTAATTACAACACATTAATAGATTCCAACATTGTCTGTTTTTTCTTTTTATGTCATTGCTGACTTAAAGTATTAAAAACCTGAAAACGCTGACTGACTTACCATGTCTGAGTGATTGTACGTGGAATCCCAGCCGAGGTGTGATGCCGGGGTGGGTTTTATGTACGGCCAATCTTATCTCTTGCCCTCCTATAATAGCCTGCGGTGGGCAGCGCAGTCCCTTACATGGCCACGGCTGTTCTCTGTGTGTCACCGAAGGGACCTGATAAGAGGTGAAGCAGCCAGGATTCCTCTGGGCTGGAAAATAGAGATATGAGGAGCAGAGAGGGAGAGAGGAGACAGGGCAAAGTGACCTCTGACATTTGACAGTCACTCGACCAAATAAAGTTTCTCCTCAGAGGTCAGATTTAGCTCAAAATGAACGTGTCATGTGCACTATTATAATGATTTCAGTAACAGCATTGTGTGATGCTACACAGCAGACCTTAAGCCTGATTTCGTGTTAATATAACAACTACCTGTTGCATATGAGATGATATAGGGACTAAATACTTTATGTAGTTCACTAGTTTTCTGATGGTTTCTATTTCCATATCATACCTTTCTCATTTTTGATGCTATGACTGTAGACAAATAGAGCAGCTGATATATTATCTAGGACCAACTGAATTAAGTAGAGATCACTCTTCAGACTTAATTTATACTATTTTGGACAGCTTAAGACAGCCCGGCCCTTGCTGGGGGCGTGGCTGAGGGCAGTGACTGCACAGTTGTGACATCACAACCTTACACAAGTCCTGACAGCTCGTTTGAAGGCACTGTTTCACAGGGCTGCGTGCATTTGAGCGTTTGGTTACTTGCACAGTATTTATTTAGCAAATAGACTGGAGAATCTCATTTTTTACAATATAGGACCTTTAATTAAGCAGTTTTATTTACAGTTAAGCTTATTTACCTCCATCACATTTCATCACACACTTATGCAAAACTATAACCTACTGGCTAACACACATTTGGTTGTAAATGTAAAATTTAAATATACAATACCAGAGAAATATTTCATCGCTCACAAACAGAAATTACAACACAACAAAAGCAGTGAGAATGATGTAGTTTACAACAGCATTTACAAAAACAATCCAATGTGATGTACATCAACCTGTTTGCACTGGCATTATAACGCACTGTCATCAATAATACATCAGCCATTCTTCAAATGGCCCAGTCCGTCACAGTAAACCAATTCAAACCAGTTCAGACACACTGCCATTGCTACAAGTTGGTCTAATTCTACCAAATACAGTAGAATAATAATAATACAAGTTGTTTGCTGCTTTCTTTTCTGTACATCTTCCAGTGACAAGTATCCACTTAGCTGACACTCATCCCACAGAGCCTGAAAAGGCCAGAGCTGCCGACTGCCGATGACACGTCACCAGTGTTCTCAAACTTAGTGTTCAGGCTTGCTCATTGCACAGCTCCCTTTTACTGTGTCAGCATGCAAGCAGCCATCTTACAGGCCACTGCTGAGATCAGAGCAGCTCCGCGGCCGCTCCCCTCCTCCGACTGGATGAAGGTGATCTCACAGTGAGGCGTGAGGTCTCTGACGATTTTGTGGAACCTGTCACGGAAACTGAGATAGAGAAACAATACGTTGAGTGTACAGAATGTACAGAAGATATCTGACCGTCGGATAAATAAAAACATTGTGTTTTACGGTGGGTTTTCCTTTAAAAAGGGTCGATCTAATGACATAATGGCCTTTCTTCAACTTATTACTTAAATATAGTCAGAAAACTAACATTGAAAAGTCTAAAACATTCCTCACCATGGGTGCAGCTTGTAGACAGATCCATCGACCCCAACCGTGATTGCCAGGACCTCCTGGCTGCGTCGCTCCCGCATCAGGTTGATCACACTAGCGAGCCCTGCGCCGCACATGTGAGCAGAGCGAGTGGAAACACTCTCACAGACCAGACGTACAATGTCGCAGTCCAGCTCTGATGGCAGAACACCCAGTGAGGACAGGATGTTGTAGATTTGTTTTCTGTCCCCGGTGTCACTGTAGGAAAATGACAAAATTGATCAAATCTCTTTCCCACGTTCACCGCCAACACTGTTATATAAGCTTATGTCATCAGCATACGGTTATATAGCACAACAGGCGTTACATTTTATTTGATTTTTTGCTATATTTAAGTAATTTTTCCCCGTGTTGATGCAAATGCAATGATTGTCTATTTGTACTGATAATCTTATCACATTTTTTATCTTATTTTATGGGATAATATTTTTTTTTTTTTAAAGCGCAGCTGTCTTTGGCTCGTGGATAACTGCGACCAGGTTAGGATCTGTTGACGCTCACCTCTCCACCTGTGACACACAGCGCGTCTCAAAGCTGCCACGAGTCTTCAGCTGCTCAGAGGCTTCCCCATTAAACAGCAGGTCTTCATTCACCAGCTTCACCAGGACAAGCCTGACCAGCTCACCCATATACTTCCCACTGATCAGCTTCTCATAGCTGCAGGGGGCAACAAGAGAAGACATAGCTAACGTTAAAACTATTGAAAAGAAGGATGGAAAATGATTAACTAAAGATATGATGTGAAAATAGTGGAAGAAACAGGAAGATAATGCGTGTCACAAAAGACATGAGCAAACAACTGTATTTTTCTGCATGGACTGGAAAAGGAGAGGGGAGCGGATGAGGATGCCAACGTCATTGTTAAAGAGGCTGAATGAGGCTGGACTCAGCAGTTGTCTGTGCAAAGGGGCAGCCAGTGCCAAAGGTAAACAGCCATTAGGGCAAGAGGAGCCATTAATCTGACAGCCCCATCCGCTGACTGACCACTGACGTATGAGGCCTCTTGCCATTTACAAACATCCTCAGGAAGAACAGTGGATAGCTTAGCAACTACACAGACAGCTCAGGTGAGAGTCAGGTGAGTATTGCCACAGAGGGATCATTAATTCAGAAAAACTAAGAGAACGAGGGGGAGAAGGAGTGTGGGGCACGTTTTAAAGTATACATGAACCTCTCAGCCCTTTAATGACATATTGCTGAGCTTGAACGTACACTTGAGTGTGTGGGCATACAGTAGAAGACTTACAGAGTGATCAAACAGCTCTCTTGTGTGTGCATTTGACTGCATGTTTGAGGTGTATACACTCACAGCTGATGTCCGGGGTTAATCGAGGTCTCGTCCACCACTCTGTCGTACTCCAGTCTGAACTCCTCCAGCTCCCCGTTGTCTCCGAACGCCCCCCACTCTGTGTTCACACACATCCGGCCCTCCTCGCCTTCTACCAGCTCCACAGTCCTCATCTCCTCCATGTAACACGCATTGCAGCCAGTACCTGGTCGAAAAAAGAAAAGCAACACAAAACTTTAGACTCGCTTGAGTGTCTGCACGAGTGCATCTCAGTCGGGCATTATTGCTTGTGTGTGTTCACTTACCAACAATCATCCCGACTTCACAGCTGCGATCTTCATAATAGCAGGAAATCATGGTGGCTACTGTGTCGTTCACCATGGCAACCACATCCATCTCAAAGTCCTAAGTGACAACGCCAAATTAGGTTGAGAGTAAATCCAGCTGTTAAACATCAGTCTTGTGTTGTTTACTGAGAAAGAAACTCACCCCTCGTCTCTTGATAGCATCTCTGAGTAATCCCACGACATTGTTCCCTTCTGCCCCCGACGCCTTGAAGCCTTTGGTCCAGTTAAGCAGGATACCCTGTGGACAGACAAACACAAACCTTAAATGTATAACCTTCATACATAAAACAGTGATGGCTGCTGTCAAGGATCTTTGTATGAAAACATGTACAGGTGTAACAATCTACCTTGTCAATGTCCTCATGTCGTACCGGAAAGGAGAAGGTGAAACCAAGAGGAAGCTTCTTGTGCTTGATATGATGTTTGTCCAAAAAGTCGGACATGCACTCTGCTATGTAGTCAAACAGCTGCCGAGGGAGAGGAAGAGAGGACATGAGATGTGGAAAAACTGCACAATCATTAGTGCTAATTTCATTCTGAGAGGTTTACATTCAATGCTACACCAGTATTTCTACGCTACACCAGAAAATATTTTGGCACTCTGAGATAGTTTTGAACAGTCACCACAGAGATTTTACAGTCTCTATATCACTTGTTGATACTACTGTAAATACCATTTCTGCAGTGCCCGTCATGGCATCTTCAGGAATAGAGTACATCTGGTTCGTGGTCTCCACCTTCCAGCTCCTCTCCTCATCTTCACCCACTTTCACGAGCATCACACGGAAGTTTGTCCCCCCCAGATCCAGAGCCAGGAAGTCGCCCACCTCTGTCAAAACAAACACAACATCTTAACGCTGGCTTTTCATTCTCTTTTACATCTGGATGTTTTTGTTTTTTTTACCAAAATAAAAGTGTTATGACTGATGGAGTATGCACCTGATCCCTCAGGGGTGGAGCAGACATAAGTCGGAAGCATTTTGACGCTGGCCTCTTCGTGCGTCTCTATACGCAGTCCTCGATCCATCTCACGCTGCATCCTCTCCATGACTTCTTTTAGCTCTTCCTTATTCAGCCTGAACTCTGACAGGATCTGCTCTACCTGCGACAAGAGGAGAGACGAGCTGGTCAGGAGCTGCTGCTGCAAACAGACTAATTAACTAGTGTAAACCTTGTGCACTCGGGCTATGCTTGTAAACCATACGGTGAAGTGAGTATTTACTTATTTTGAAAAGAGAAGTGAGGTTAAAACATTTGAGAACAAGGAGGGAAATCAGAGGCAGTAGCAGCAAAAAAGGGGATCAGAGCACGGACAAATAAGATGCTATAGAAAGAATAAGAGTAAACAAAAGAGAATCACAACTTTATCACACAAAACAAAATAAAAATTCAACTAAGATACAGGACAAAGTAGCGTCTGAACATCTCGAACAAGCTCCTCACCCAGAGTTTCCTCTGAAACAACATGGAGCAGCATGTGTGTAAGGACTACGGTTAATGCACACGACAGCAACATGAGATAAAAACATAAATCTAAAGCAAAACTAAAGGTACAAATTCCTCAACCTCAGACAGAAAATCCACATCTTACCATGTGGATCTCATCAAGCACAGAGCTGTAGCTGCAAGGCATTTTCACCATCTGGTCAAGTTGAGAGCTGACACACGGCATCTTCGCAGGTTTAACTAAATGAGGCTCAGTGTGTGTTTCTAGGTGTGTGGTGAGTGTGTGTCCAGACTGTGTGTGTGCAGAGTCAGTCAAGTGTGAATAGCCCTGAATGAGAACCTCAGCTGTTTTTATGCTCAGGTGAAGTGGGCTGGCCATGCCGCACGCAAATGCCCACTCCCCTTCCCCGATCTCACCCCATCTGGTGATCGGGGGTTCGACACCCACGCACACGCACACGCACACACACACACACGCACACACACACACACACACACACACACACACACACACATACACACACAAAGGACACCCAGAGCCCAAAATCTACCTGACCTATTTTCTGCAAAGTAGGGCAGCAAAATGTACAGATATCATTGAGCATTTGGATGGACTTATATAATCTGAATATATACATATTCATATGTTTAATTTATTTGTTTATAAGGCTCTGTCATGATTGAATACACAGTTTTTGTATTCTTTAGTTGAACATTTTCAAAAGAACAATACAAAGATTATTAACTAAGAGATGCTGATTAGTCCCAGGCATGTCTTACTTATTCATAATAAATCAGTTTGAACTATAGGTTTTATGGATACTCTGTTATCATGGTGAGATTTTAAATGGTTTTGCAAATGTTGATAATTAAGTCTACTGTAAATTTTCAAATCTCATTTATGATTTTGTGATTATTTTTGATATGTTTTGAGTACTCTGTTGGGCCTTTCTGTCTGCAATTCAGTTTAATTGCTCTCTAACACTTGAAAAAGAGACTTTTCAGCCCAGTGAGTGAAGAACAAAAAATTAAAAATCACATCTCACAATAATCACCGTGCTTTTTCAGATGGCCTGTTAACCCAGCAAAAAAAGAGTTCAGATACGTTTGGTAAATTATTTTTTGCTCTCATGTGGCAAGGTTTGACCTGTGACCTAAAGCTCACCCACCCTGAGAGTTTACAACCTCCAACATCACAAATCAGATAAATGTGAACATGAACCACGTGATCTGAACTTTTTTTTGTTGCAGGGGAGCAACATGCAAGGCCACAGGGTTGCTCAATGAGGACTGGGAGATTTACGCATATATTTGTTTTTTTACTAACTTGCTAAAATTAGAACCATGTCTCTAAAATTAGCCCCAGAGATGGATGAATGACCTCTAAAACTAATAATAGTGTGGTACAGGTGAAGGCCTCCTGTGCTTATCAGCCCCAGTAGTTTAACTGACCAGAGGTCAGAGCTTTTCTTAGCTCTGACCTCTGGCTGTGAGGTAACTGTGGCCCTCTGTCAACCCAGAGAAGTGCACTGACCTAAAGAAACATTTATGGGTTAAGCAGCATGAAATATACCTCTTAAATGTTGAAGTATGTAGTTTTGGGGAGGAGTTTTTATGAGAATGTAAAAATCTTTGATTGATTTTCATGATTGAATAAACTGAATAAACAAATTGTCCTCCAGACCGCTTTACTTGCAGGATCCTTCTAAGTCACCACCTCTCAAGCTTCAAACAGGGTTTTGGGGACCTTACTTCCCTCTGAGGACAGCTTGTTTATTAAGAAAAATATTTCCAAGGCTGTTATTACCTTATAAAGTTTGAAATTCACGACAAAACTTTGTCATGCACCTTTAAATGTCCCCTTAAGTAGCTTTAAGTTTGGTAAACATTCAATTCTTCCATGTTTTTTTTTTTACATCAACTCTCTTCTAGTTATTTCACTATGTGACACTTTTATACTGAGTTGAATATTTATACAGAAGACACCATGTTTTGTTCTGATGCAACATTACAGCAAATGTTCCAGATGTTTTGTCCATCACTGTATACTGTGAACTGAGATCCATACCACAGCATAATAGAAAAGCCTAAACGTGTTTGATTTGGTTAAAGACGTACAGGGGTTCTAGGAAATGTGACTTTTTCCCCTTCTGTCCCAAGTCAGAAGCTAATAAATGCCTTAGGACAGAACTTTTTGGGTCTGTGAGGTCAAATAACATATTCATGAAATGAGCTTATGCAAATAAACTAAGAGGGGTAAGAGGGTGCCTCTTTCCAAGCTTCGTCTGAGGGGAGGCCCACAGGGTCAGACTTTGGAAACTCCTGATTTAAGAAGTGCACTTATTTCCTCCATATTAACTTATTTTGTACTTATACAATTAACTTAAATTCTTAGATAGATAGATAGATAGATAGATAGATAGATAGATAGATAGATCCATATGCCATCAGTGAAATACAACCTTGACTTTCATAAACTAAATCTCAGTCTTTTTGTTCTTTACCTTATCCATCGTATCACGACGAGGATTAAATCCTAAGTGTCCTGCCGACCATCAGTGCTCTGCAGTGGAAGTTCACTCGTTTTTCCCAGGAGCTCTTGAGATTCCCAAGTTTCAGCTGTTAATGTGTTTTAATAACTCCGTGCACCAGGTGGAAAGAAAATGTCATCCTTTTTATGGGAAGCTGCCCAGCCGTTAATGCGATCTACATCATGTCTCTTACATGTCCGCAGTGTTTTCAAGGCCTAACAGCTAAACAGTGAAATCAAACCTTTAAGAAAGCAGAAGTGTCATTGACAGCCTAGGGATTTTTCTTCATTCCTGCAGATACTGAAAGAGGATAAAAACTAAGGCTCCATCTTCATTCTTGCAGATATATTATGTAATAAACTGTGGATTAGTCTTCATTCTCCCAGGCGACAAGTCCGGCCATCCTCCGCGTCGGCGCACTGGTAGCTCCAACAGTCGGTTAATGGCAAAATAGACTTTACATTAAAAATATCAACAGGCAAACATCCAGTTGGCCTTCTTACCGACCGCGTTACTTCGATATCTTAACGCAACCAAGAACTAGTTCCAGGAAAGACGATTCATTCCTGCTCCTGGTGCGGCTGAGCTGTCAACAGGTGCACCTAAAGGCTCAGCGGTTTCCATGCCAAAACGATTTCAGTGTGTTGCCTTGGAAATGAATTACGGGCACACTTCTGCCATGGAAAACACTTACCACTGAGTTAAGTGGCCAGGACGAAATTGTTAAATGGAGCAAAATTACCAGGAAAACATCAAATGAGGGTGCCATGTTTTTGGTGGGCAGAAATTTGGTAGACTCAAAAAGGCACCACGCTTTTATTATTATTGATTTTCTTATTGACTTGTATTATTTATTAATACTATTATTTATTTCCAAGATTTAATTGAAATGCTTTTGTTGTCTGCCTTTACATCGAGAGAAGCTGAGTAGAAAAAAAAAATGTAATCCTTGAGGATGAGAGTTATTTATGTTTGTTTTAGACCAAGGCTATCAAGTAAGGCTGAAATAGAAAACAGTAAAAAAAAAAAAAAAAAAAAAAAAAAAAAAAAAATGACTAGTCATGATTTTCAAAAAATAATCGTAATTCAAAAGAGTCCCACGCAATGGATTAATAAGCCCGAAAAGTGAATTAAGTCAATAAATGAGGTATTTTCTTGTCATTATACACTGTATAGTTTATACCGTATGTATTAACAGCCTATGAAAAACAAGACAAATTCAGAACAAAGTCTGCTTTCCAGAGACACGTGATGAGTAGCCAGCAGTTGAAACATTTTTATTTTATTGCACAAGGAAAAGTTGATATTATACGTCACGACTTAAATATTATTCAGAAGTATATTTGTGCTACACCAAACGTCCATCTTCAGTCGGAACTAAGACAATGACTCGGTGATTGTTTCCACCGGAGCCGTTATCTCATCGGACCGTTTGTGGATCGTGACGTGGTGATTGGTCGCAAAACTGCATAGTGAAAACTATAGTCAGCGATAAGTACGTTGTGATTAGGTCGCCGGACGTCTGCTAAACATTTTAAAGAGTTTTAGTTTATGTGGAATAAAAAGTTTATTGTGTTGTTTTTGAAGGGAACCGAACAGTTTGCTGCTGATTTGTCTGGTAAGTTAGCTGAGGCCTCACGAAGACCTGATAGCATCTGTAGCTAGCAGTATGCATGCCTGGATTTCAGAAATGTCTACAAGTTATAAACCGGTTTTAGATTTATGTTCGTCACCTTGAGGTGACTTTGCACTACTCACTAACAGTTAGTCAATTTGTCTTTGCCTGGAGAATAAGATTTAACGCTATTTAAGCCGAGAGTAGCTTACAATACTCGGCTAGCTTGGTAGCTAATAACAAGGCGGCTACTTTCACTTATAAGCTAACACTTGTCAGCTGAACTTCGCCCAAGTTTCTTTAGCTGCGTTACTGTTAGCAGTGAAGCTAGCTGGCTGAGCCGTGTAAGGGATAATGCCCTCATGTGATTGTGCTTATGTCATCTTTCAAATTAGATCATCAGGGGTGTGTGATTGTATTTGCTGTGACTGGCTGAGCAGAACTGATCCGGCGGCAGCATGAAGCTCTACAGCCTCAGCATCCTCCACAAAGGAGCGACCAAAGCCAACCTCCTCAAAGCGGCCTATGACCTCTCCTCCTTCAGCTTCTTTCAGCGCTCCAGGTGGGTCTCACTGAATGTTGCCAGATCTGACAGATTAAACACTAATTTTCTGTGTAAATAGCAGAGAGTATTAGGATAATATCAGTGATTTGTCTTATATCAATTAGTAGGAGCAAATTGGATCAGTACATTGTTTAATATGAATACTGCTCTCAGAACATGCTGGGCTACTTTCCTGCGAGTGACATCCTTGTTTTGATTTATTCAGTGTTCAAGAGTTCATGACCTTCACCAGTGCCTTGATTGTTGAACGGACAACACAAGGAAGTCGTGCCTCTGTCAAAGAACAAGGTAAAAATGTTCACGATCAGCCCAGTCTGAAGGTCATGTCAGCAGTTTATCTTTTGTTAACTTAATTTCATTTCAACATATTTTTTTTACCTCATTTGTTTCATTCTGCCTGGAAACATTTCACTTGTCTATGTCTTTTTTGGTATTTGGTTTTACTTACTGTAACTTTTTTGGTGCGCTTTACACTGATCTAGTTCTCACAAGATTTGGTGCCACTCAGTTTACAATACATTATCAACTTGATTTTGTATGTGTGAAACAAGCATTTAGTTACTGATATTTACAGTACCTGTGGTGTCCCGGTGACCAATTTTTTTATGCTTAGGCTCTTTCTCCCTCTATGCCAGCTGCTCTTACCTTTACACCCCTGGTCCCTTGCTTTTTGCCTCATTTACACTACTTTTTACTCTCTCAGGATTATACAAGTTGACGATCATGTGGTACAACATGTGTCGTGAGGCTAATGTTAAAAAATGCCAAAAATGCACGATTGTCGTGGTAATTTCTTGTGAAGTATTTTCCCACTACAACAATGATTGCATATCATTGTCATGATATGGAGAACATTGTGCTAAACATTTTGTTCTGTTTTTTGTAGGAAAGTGCACCAACTGGTGCTGGGTTCACCTTTACCATAACACCAGGAATTTGTTATACCCTTCTGTTTTGATAATACTGTGAATTTTTTAACCATTTTTTCAGAGTACCTGTGCCATGTGTATGTAAGAAACGATAATCTGAGCGCTGTGGTGATCGCAGATACTGAATACCCACAGAGAGTCTGTTTCACATTGCTAGACAAGGTGGGTATAAAAACATGTAAATGAAGACACATAATTATTACACTTCACTGTCATCTTCGATAACGACATTGCTGTCTATTTTTTTTTTTTTTTTAGGTATTAGAGGAGTTCTCCAGGCAAGTCGACAGTATAGACTGGCCCTCTGGTAACCCTGAAACCGTAAACTACAAAGCTCTAGATATTCACCTTGCTAAATACCAGGTCAGTTTTTAATTTGTTCATCAGGAATTATGTCAAAGGAATCTCTGAATGTTTACTCAGCAAAGACTTTGTGGTCAATCAAGGAACTGCCAAATCAGTATGCAGTAGTGTTGAATCTGACGTGTTGTTTTTGTTTTGTTTTTCCCAGAACCCCAGGGAAGCAGATGCAATGACCAAAGTGCAGGCAGAGCTGGATGAGACGAAGATCATTTTGGTAAATTACCTCCATAAACTGAGACCCAGTATTTTAATCGCGGATGAAATAAATGCACATTCAGGAAAATAATCAATCTATATTTGAACAGCCACAGATGTTGGTCAAAAAGGAAAAGTTTTTGTCTTATTTGTTGAAATACAAATGCATACATTGGCAATTATTTTCCTTGTTCTTTCACTAGAGCATTTTTGATAATTAGATGCTAGATGAAATCATAACAATCTTTCATTAATGTCTCTATAGGCAGATTTTAACCACAAATCTCTGAAACTGTTGCTGTTGTAATGCAACAGGTTGAAGGGTTGCTTGAAATTGATTAGGGAAGTCAAAGGCGATACCCAGCTCTTGACAGTTAACTGACTAAATTGTGCTTTTACATGCCTGAAATAGTATGTAATATTTACAGTCCTTGTCAGGTCAAAATCTTTACATGTCACTATTTCATAGAGAAATGTTATGTTTCTGTAGCACAACACCATGGAAAGTCTGCTGGAGAGAGGAGAAAAACTGGATGATCTTGTGGCAAAGTCAGAGCACCTTGGAAACCAGTCGAAAACCTTCTACAAGACTGTAAGTACTTAAGACTCTCCTTCTGAACACATGACTGAAAGTCAAACTGCCACTCACTGTTTCAGATGCCTGACTTTGTGCACGTTAAACCCGCAGGCACGGAAACAGAACTCATGCTGTGAAATCATGTGATGCCGCTGCCTCGTCCTCGTGGACACGCCTCTCTCTGCCTTTCTGCTTTTCCTACAACTCCCATCATGCACCTGCCACCAGCTCTCGACACAAAGGACAGGGCGGACGCTGTCTAATCCGGGATGGGGTGCCAGGATGAGGGCAAGAAAGGGTGGAAGGTGGTGGCCCGTCGGAGCGTGATCTGTCTGGATTGTGGCTGATGGGGGCTGAAGGAGTGATGGGGTTTGGTCAGGGGAAGAAGTAACACTCAAATTATTTTTAACCTTTCAAACGGTAAACATCTGTGTGGTGTTTCAATACCAGCCGAGGACATAATAGCGTGACGTGTAGTGGTGATGTATTGTTGAAAAGTCTTCAAACCATTTAATGTTATTCAGATTCAATCCGATCTTAACAGTTTGATTTCAAAGAGTATTAACCACAGTTGTGCTTCTGCTTTAAGGCAACTCTGACAATCTCGAAGGCTTATCTTGTGAATTCATAAAATACGTCACCGTAATGGTTCAACTGTTCTCATTGCTGTCCACAAGGTGGCGTGCTTATTTACTTAAATGTTCCAATGAGCCTCAACATTGAGGTCAATCTAAAAACTAATGTGAGCCAAGACAGCAAGTGGCTGATCAAAGTCTCACTGAATTTTATTTTGAAACATGTTTGCTCGACTGGATTAAATTAACAGACTTCTTTGCTTTTTTTTCTGTCTCATAGTGTTAAATGAAATCTTAAACATTCCCGCTTTGAGTGAGTGTGTTATTGAGTGACGATGCATCTTAAAACCTGATGAGAAAATAAAAATGAGAAAATGAGAGAATAGGTCTTCTTCATAGACGCAGCCTTATTGCAGCGTGGCTAACATGTAACCCCTCCCTGTCCTGTTTAAACATTGTGTTGTCTCATGAGAAGGATTCTCTGTTTACTTAGTGTACTGTAGACACACTTTTCACTCTGATAGCCAACACACAGGACACTTAAACAGGTTTTTACAGTTAACAAAGCCCACTTGGACCTCTGCAGTCCAGGGCTCATCTGTACCTCTCAAACCTGGGATCGCTGATATCATCTGTTATGACTGAGGTGATTCTGGGAATCCTCTTGTGCTGTTGCACTCTCTGGCCTCGAGTTTCTCCTGAAATGGGTGTGATGTTTGAAAAGAGACCAGACGTGGGTGATATTTATAAATTGAGTGATTTCAAATCCCAGTCTTATTTTAAGACACTCCACAGCTGACTTTTTTTTTTTTGGACTGTCAGCACTGTTTGTATTTAGTTCTGACTGGTAGAGATTTCTTTCTTCAGGAGCTTCTGATCAGTTTAAGATAAAGAAATGCCTTGGGTTGTGTATTTTAGATGTTTCTCTGCTCGCTTTCAGCTGTATGTGCGTATGATTTGCTGATATACAACATCTGCAGGCTGCATTGATGTTGAGTGCCTGTGTGTGAGGACTGTTGTGTGTGTATGTGTGTGTGTGATCTGAATTGCTCTTTCTGCTTTTACAGTGTAAACTTTTGTGCAATATCTCTGCAGACTGTTGGTGTTTGTCTTTCTCTAAAGAGGAGAGAACAAATGGAACTATTTCTCTTTAAGGACAGTAAATTGACCTTTATATATGCTATTCTTACAACTGATTTACATGTGAAGCGTGCCCAGGGTTGTTTCTGACATATTGTTCTGACTTGTTTCAATTCTTCTTTTCAAAATTTCAAATTAATGTGCTAAATTTGAAAACTTTGCTGTAGCTTTTTGCAGGTCATGTCTTACCGACCAGTGTGTTAATCAGTCTGCATTAAACGTTTTGATTCAAATGTGGTTTGCACATTTAAAACTTCAGATAATAAACTGTTCTGTTCTGTCTGTATTAACATTTTGTTTTTGATTTGTTCAAACACTGATTGTGTACAGAACGTGTAATCTTGCTCAGATAAACACGAACAATGGCGTCTGGTGTGCTGGTGATATTTTCAGATAACCAAGTGGAAACTATTTTTTCCAAGGTGGCAGTCAGGTGTGCAGGAAATCCTGTAAAACAATGCAAACATAAACTTCTCCTGTGCAGTGTCTGAAAGTCAACAGGCCTCTTTTTAAATACTTAATCAGCAAACAGGACGGTGTGACCTCTCTGCTTGTGCAGGAGGAAGCTGATGCACCCTTCATGTGTTGTAGGAAATGTTTTTAATAGGAATCCATAAAAGATCAAAGGGTGGACTTAAGACAACTTCTAAATCTGGGCTTAAAATAACATTGCAATATTTTTAGGCTACATTGTGATACACGATATATCAAAAATGCTTTAAATCTCCTCAAAAGCACGTAAATGCTCGTACTGGAACATTTTTGTTCAGATGCCTGAACAACATGGCGTCATGTTCTTAGAGGGTCACAACAAGTAATACTGTGTATGCAGTGATGGAATGTAACTAAGTACATTTCCTCAAGTACTGTACAGTACATTACTGTACGTAAGTGCAATTTTGAATATTTCCATTTTCTATTACTTTACAGTCCCACTCCACTACACTTTGGAGGTAAAAAAAAAAAAAACCCTGAATATCTGATCTGATAATTATACAATATTAACATACACATAAATATGTTCATAATTTACTTTTACTTGCACTTTTGATACTTAAGTACATGTATTGCCCGAAAATTACTTTTGATACTCGAGCACGTTTAATATCACACACTATAAGTACTATTTGTATGGGTGACTTTCACTTTTACCAAAGTAATATCTTAAAAAGCCTTTTGTGGCTCCAGAGGAGCTGATAAATCTGATAAATTGCCTCCTGTGATGTCAGTCAGTGGCTAAGTTGCATTGTGGGTAATGTAGGTGGCAGGATTTAAAAAGAAAAGAAGAAGTGTTACCTCTGGCTCTGCTGTAGTGATATTGATCATTTGGTTTTAAACTGTCTATTAAACTGCCTACATTACCCACAATGCGATTTAGCCACTGAGTGACATGACTGGAGGCAATTTATCAGATTAAATGCAGCTTCCTCTGGAGCCACAATAGGCTTTATACTACTTTTCTAATGTATGCACTGGTGCTCACCAAGACCTGTAAACACGCTTTAATGTGTAAAATTGGTGGAGTTACCCTTTAAGGATGCCAGTCGTAAAGTACGACTTCAAAAGAAGGACGTGAATGCAGCACAAGAGGCGCGTCTCTTCTGAGGTGAGCAGAGAGGAGCAGAGAGGAGCGCGAGCTGGTGGAGTGAGACCTCACAGCCTCGGACATGTGGACGCAGGTGAACAACAGGAGCAGGACGGTCAGCAGCAGCTCGGACAGCTCGAAGGTAAGAACAGAGAAGAAACAGACGCTGTTTCTGTGCAGCAACGCACCAAAAACAAGCTTTTCTCTCCGACTGTGCGCGACGAAGAAGTACAACTGACCGACTTGTTTACAGGCTTTCACTCAGTGTTTCATTCAAGGTTTTAAGCTCCACCGGAAGCTGTTGTGTTTTCCTGCTGCGGCAACAAGTGTTGTCTCGACTGGAAATGTGTTGTTTACTTTATATCTTCTTATCTTGAATAGTTTTCTTATCTCGGCCCCCGAAGCGCTCTGATTTTCCACACTGTCGGACTTCCTGCAGAAAGTCTCCCACTGACTTGTAGCTGATCGAGCCTGCACCTCTTTCTCCTGCTTTGTTTCTCCTTCTTTTCACTGTGGGACCCAAGCTGTTGTCATTGTGAGTGATTTTTTCTTTTCTATACCTGCAGAAGAGAAGCAGTAACCGAGCTGTGGTGGTGGTTTTCCTGTCAGTGCACTCTGCTCTACAATTTTGTTTTGTTTTGCTGCATTTTCAGATGGTTGACCCACATCTCCTCACAAGGCAGCTCCTACACACGGTTCAACAGAGGAATGGTGAGCTTTATCTCTTCTGTCTTCTGTTTCTTCTTCTGTTGTAGACCGAAGCTCACAGGGAGGTTCAAAATGGGCCATAATGCATCTACGTTACACTGTATCGTGTGCTTTTAAGTTCTAGTTTAAAGCTGAACTGCTTCGCTGCAATGAGTCGATTACTTGATTTAAAGAAAATTACTCGTCAGCTATTTTGATGATCGATTAATCGTCAACATTTGCTGGTTCCAGCTTCTTAACTGTCAGTATTCACTGCTTTTCTTTGTCTTTCACGACTATAAGTGAAGAGTCTTTGTGTTTTGGACTGTTGGTTGGTTAGTTTTTTTACATTTCATAAACTAAACCAGTTGTTTTCAATGGGATTTTGCTGCAACTATAGATTATTGTTGCAATATACAACTATACAACAACTAATGAATGAGTTTTTAATTTACTTTATCAGTACTTTGGATGCACTCCTTTCCTGATAGTGACTATCTATTCCCTAAAAAATTCTTTAAAACCTTCCAGGAAACCAAAAATAAAGGGAGTGATCAGACCAGTTATACAGACCAATTCTCACAGATGTTAATACAGGTGTGTCTTGAGATTTTAACTTCCCCTTTCGTTTGCCTCGGACACAAAAGGTTTGAAAACGCCAGATAGATGCCAGATAAACAGGGAAATCCACTTGAGGTGAATTCCATTTAGTAGTAGGTCATCTTTTAATTGAATGCCAAGACTTTTAGTTCAGAGCAATAAACAAATGGCAAAGTTCCAGAGAAGCAAAATAAAGGTGCCGTGGTCACAAAGATGCAAATTATTCAGTGTGGCGAGAGGAATATCATGAGCACAGGCTGCATGAAACACTGCAGCTGTCGGTCAGTGCTTACAGACTAAACTACTAAGTGTATTTGAAGAGATTGGAGTCGGATGAAAGTTTTTATACACACAGAGAGTTTATAACAAAACATACAAATTATTTCTATTTTTTTCCCCACATGAAGTTTCAACTGCAGCTGCCACTTCTCGCTCAGAGGACTCTGTAACCAAGACCAGTGGAATCATCCCTGGTAAGTCCGGCTTTGACCAAAATCTGATGTCTTCACAGACCCTGAGAGACGTGTTTCAGATGTACCACCCTGAGCTAACTGGGACCGCCTGTATCACACAGAGAGCCGAGACCAACAGATAAAGGGGGAGTCGGGTTACACCACCGGCAGCTCAGCAAGTTTTAAAAAAAAAAAAAAGATCAGAAGATTGTTTTGGCAGATCTTTTTGGAGTATGACTGCAAAACAATGGGCGTCTTGTCATTTTGATCTTATTGTTTGTGGTTGTTTTCATTGGCTGCTTCAGAAACTGAAAACTTTCAGAAACTCCTTTGTAACACACACTTCTGTCTCTGTGCGGTGTTTCGGTGACTTCCCAGTTCTGCTTCCTGCTTATTGTCTGAACCTTGTGAGAGAACGAACCTCCCTCATGTTTCCCTGCTTGTGTTTGCTTGTGGAGGGTATAGACGAGCACATGCCCCCTGTCATCGATACGTATAGGAAGTGTTTGACTGTGAGAGCGTGCAGATGTGTGACCGAATCAGAAGAGGCATTCCCGGGAGTTGAACCTGAAAGTGGTGCCTCCATGCCGGGGGTGTCAAACTCAATTTCAATTTCAGGGCCACAGCAGGGCTATGGTTTCCCTAAAGAAGCATTGATGCCTCTGCATTTGATAATTATTGGATTTAGTAATGACTTAATAATTAATAACTGGCTCTAAAGCAGAAGTCTATGAAAAATAATGGCAAGGAGACATTGAAAAAACAATTTCTGATAACATAATCTGTTTAATTCTTGGACTTACTGTCGCTTTTCTTTCTTTTATGTTAGGTGTGAGCGCTGCCATGTGTATTCGCTTTTACCATCTCTCATTAAATTTCCTTCCCTCTGCAACGACTTTTCTTTTGTTGAACATCGTCCTGGGCTGCCACTATTAACTTAACTAGCCACAACCAATCAACATTGAGATGCCATCGAGGGTATAATGATATCTAGCAGCTCGATGCCTTCAATGTACTGATAACAAAACCAGGATGTATTCAGGGAAATGAAGTGTAAAGTATGGAGTTTTGACATGCAGCATAGAGTTGTATTGCACAGATATGTTCTTTGCAAGCTCTAATGAGGTGTCAGCACGGAGAGATTATGTGCCCTATGCTGTTAATAGTCATACAGTATAGTTTTGTCTGGGGTTATCAAATGACTTCTCCCCCCTGCAGAAAACATGTATTAGCATATGTCTAGTTGTGTTTTATCATGTGAAAATAAACGTGTGTGTATTCTTTTAGGTGCAATTGCTGCGACGCTGTTCATCGCCTTCATACTTGCTCTCTACACTGTCCTCTGGAAGTGCATGGTGTCACCACCACAGCGGTAAAGAACAGACACAAGCCCTAACTTGATTTTGCCGGCGCTTCAATTGGATTTTGCTGACACGGCAATTATGCAAACTGCCATCGCTGGCCTGGCTTTTAGCGTCACATGTTAAATTGTGTAACTGATTTATTGCAGTTGTCATTGTAAACACACTCCTTTGTGTTTCCCTTTCAGAAAGCACAGCAAGGTGAGAATGAGAGGACAGCCGAGGGCTTCTGTGTGAAGCCTGGCTTCTGCTCAGCAGCTCGTTTTGGGTCCTACTGGTGCGGAGTAAAAAATTTGAGAGCAGACTTTGCTCCCGGTATTGGTGAAGCACTGGAGTGACAATATGCCACGGAGGAAGATCCTCCTGATGGATCCAAAGATCTAACCACAAAAGAACTGACTCAGCTGAGTTTCCATCAGCTTTACTGTCTGTCGTTGGCTCCTGTTGACTCAGAGCTCCATGTTGATGTGAAAAACTTGTTTTGGCAGGTCAGACTGTGCTGCTTTTTTTTTTCAGTTTTCTCCCCCTGTGAACTCTGCACTACTGACGAACGAGGCAGTTCTGGCCACAGCTCGCTCCACTTGCCAATGAGCTGTGTTTGTGCGTGTGTGTGTCTGAGAGAGAGATTGTGGTACATTTAGTTTATGTATATTTTGCATGATTTTTGCATGTCTTGTAGGTGCACCAAATGGACAGTTGTCTTTTAAAAAAGTTCTCTATTCTGGCCGAGTATTTCTACATAATATTTTTTTTAATGACTTAATGGCCTCAGTGGGTTGCATTTCCATTTTAATCTAGGTGTCTTACAGGAGACCTGTCATGCTTCTTTGTTTTTTCCTTTCCTTCAGCGTGTTACAGGCTCCTGTGCATGTAAAAGGTGTTGATAGTTAAAAAAGCCCAAAGTCTGTGACAGTGGAAGCTCCTCTCTCCCACAGAAAACAAGGCTCCTGAAACGCCTCGTCAGTAGTCCCGCCTTTTATTCTGTGACTTCATGACATCACACATTTGCATACTTCATGCATACTGTATATTCACGTTAGAACTGAAGCAAACTGGAAGCTGAAAACACAACAGAGCCCCCTGGAGACATGGTGAGCAGTGCTGGCTCAGGCATGTGCAAGCTGACCAGTCAGAGCAGACTGGGTGTTGGGGAGGGCGGCTTCAAAGAGACAGGAGCTAAAACAGTACGAGAAAACTGATGGGGGTTTTTTCCGAGCATTAAAGCATCTAAACCCATTCTAGCATTAACCCAAAATAAAATCTGGAACACGCAAATGTGCATAATGTGTAATGTGTCTCCTTTAAAGAGTTTTTGGGAAAACTCCTAAAGCTTCCAGGATGTTCATGACAATTTGCCAATCACCTCCTCTTGAGTCTTTAGTTGACATTTGGTTTGGAAAAGTATGGAAATGGGTTTGGATTTTGTTAATATTTGTCCATTGTTGTCTTCTTTGAAATCCCCATGGTTTATTCACTTTACTCAGGATGATGTGACTACTGTGTGACCGCTGACTCTATAATAAACTGTGACTTTTACATCTGCTGGAGTGTGAATATAAAGAAATGGTAAGATCAGTCACAGTTTGGTGGACAACCTGCAAGTATCATCATCAGGACTTCAAATGAGACTCACCCCACTTTCAACTCAGAACGGCCTCATGTATGGCACACATGTATGTAGTCACACAGGCCGGATGGACACATCCTGCACAAATAGACCAAGTCCAGTAGCCCTTGAGCCACTTTGCTTGACATGCTTTTTATGAGATGCTATCTGAGTAGAGCCAATCACAGCAGCGGTCTGACACTGTGTTGTTTTTAAGAACCAGTTGTGCAACTTTAAAAACAAAACAGAGTGGAGTTATAGTAACCCAACTAAGTAGTGGGTGGGGAATGTGCAATGGCGTCACTGGGAAGAGTGTTGCAAATTCTGGGGAATTCATCAGAGCAAAGTTCCTGTAACTGTTGATTGATTCAAAACTGATAAACAAGATACAAATCATCTGAACTGTGCAATCCAGTCATATCTTTGGCTTTGATGAAATGAAGTGCATCTGGATTTCGCAAAACATCAGCACAGATAGTTTTGATTTGTAGCTGCGTTGAGACAAATATGTAGTGTAGAAATTCTGATTTAAACACTGAAGAAGTGCTGTAATTAAAGTCTACACTTCATATTATTTACTTTGTATACTTAAATATGCGATACAACTTTCAAAATATCCATCAGCTCTGGTGAATGTATAAAATCAATTGAATGATTAGTCGTAGATTGTTTTTTCAATTACTTTGTGTGAAAACGAGCCATTTTTGCAGTTCAATAAAACTAAAATGTACTTCAACTTGCATTAGTCTGACAAATTAGGAAAAGAAAACCAGTACTGTCTTCAACACTTACAGAAGATCTATTATTTCACTGTATTGTGATGTCACATGTCCAACAGATGGCAACGCTAGATGAAAATGCATCAAAATCAGCAAGATCATAGCAATACTTTATTCTAACTTGGATTAGCCAGAGCAATATCATACTCACACACATGGGTACGTTGACTTTGGATACAATTAGAGTAACACAGTCGTTAAGGTAACAGATTTCGTGCTTTAAACAGGTTCTGTGTGTTTGATGGAGCTGCAACAATTAGACAACTGACTCACCTCAGATGCCTTCGAAATGACTAAAGCACAGATTTGTTTTTAGCACCTGGAAACGCACAAAGCAGTAGCACGCAAGATAAATACCTTCACAGGAAATTACAGTTACAACAGATGTTTTGATATTAATTTTTTTTTTTTTTTGATAATCATCATCACAGTAAAAACAGACTTCTTACCCGTTAGTCACTGATGAAAGAATTGACTAACCAATTGTTTTTGAGTCTTCCTTCACTGAGATTGTTTTCGCTCTCTGTTCCTTCAGAGTAGTTTAAAAGACTCTTAAGATCACCTGTCTTGTGCTGTACAGACAGAATGCTGTGATCAACTCTGCAAGCTATTTTTTTTTACAGTCAAACCACATACAGTGGGTTAAAATGTGGTCTTCACACTCATACAGTGTCATTGGAGATATAACCATATTCAACACTGCATGATTCCTGCAGACTCTCAGAGGGTTCATAGATTTCACTTAGCCTGACTTGTGCCTCAGACAAATCCTCCTCAAAGGTATGAAAATAAGTCTTGTTTGTGACGCATGGTACTTTGTGAAGGTCTGCTCTGTCCCCGAGCAGCACTGTGACCAACTGTGGACGGTATTCATCTCGCAGCAGCAGGCAGGACTGTGAACCAGGAGAGGGCGGTGTGCTCAGGGGTCCAGCGACGCTCAGTGTGGTTGGTTCACTCAGAGGAGGTCTGGTATACACGATCTCAATGTCGCAGCTGCTGCACTCATCCACCCTCTGAGACTGCAGCCATTCACTGGTCTGTGCAAACATGCAGAGAGGATTATGATAATCAAAACTAGATTCCTGTGAATTATATAATACCAGCAGGTCCATACTTGTAAGCTTAATGACTCAAAAAACATAATTTGGCAGAGAAGCTGATCTAATTTGCTGTGCAGTTTGCCACAACATGGATTTCCAGAGGGCAGCTTTCTGTGTTTCATTTTAATAAGACTCAAGACAAATGTTTGATATTATTTCTGCTGAATGGAAGGTTTTTTTAAAATCTGTAGTGGATCATGGTCATTGCCTTGAAGGTCACTACTGTTGCCAGAATCTGTCTGTTTTTGTCTATTTCAAGAATGGAGGTGATGAGTAAATGCTGTTGTTGACAATATATGAACGAGATGCAGGTTGACTAATGCTGACTACTTACTTTAATGTTCTCAAGCCCCTGTATAACAGCATTTTACTGGCTTTTAAAGCTGACTAATGACTTGCTTCATCGGCAAAACACTAACCAGGAAATTCAATTACCGCAAGTAATTTGATCATACAGTATCTCTGTGTACTGATGAGCCACCTGATTCACAAGTGTGGACAACTAATGCCGTCGAGTAATAAAAGTCTACAGAAGCCCTGAGAGACAAGTGAGGGGAAAAACATCTGGAAAATATATACTTACAGGTGTCATCATATACAGATACTGACAATAACTGATATTAAAATATGAAATATTTCAGGTTAACACATAGTCTCCATTTCCTCTCTGTGTAAGATTCGACTATTTCAGTATTTTATCCGCACCTCATGCAGGTAGCTGTCTAACTCAGGAATTTCGATGTTCATACCAGCAGGATATTCAAATATCCCCTTCAGCCACTTGAGCCTGGAGGGGAAACAAAAAAGAAGGTGGGAGAGAAAAAGTCCAGTCTATGTTCTGCAGGAATTAATGTTTAAGTTGAGATTTAAAGTTACTCACGTTTTACTTTGTGGCCACAGGAGAATGGTGCAGCACAGCAGCAGCAGGATTGGAGTCAGTATCTTGGCCAAGTGAGCAGAGTCCATGTGAGTCCAGGGCCTGTGCACTGGAAATGTTTAAACTATTATTCAAGAGAGAAAAACAATAATAAAATCAACTGATGTTGTTGCATTGACAGGATGTTATGGAGCTCACAGTTGGTTTTTGTCCTGATGGTGATGCTTGCAGGTTGTCCAGGCCCTCCCTTAGTGAGAGCGCTCACAGAGAAAGCATACTCTTGGTTCTGCTGCAGACCATCGATGGTCACAGACTTCCTCTGAGGGTCTGCCACCGTCACGTTGAACAGATCTGGACGTGCACAAGATTCTTAATGCCGTGTTTCATCAGAACGTAAGAGTGACTCACACCAGTGTTTGAGATTGCCTCTAACGACCACATGAATTATCATATTGTGGAACAGTGAAAGTTTTCCTCCGCACTCACGTGAAACATGACTGAGCTGTGTGTCAGATGCTACTTCCTGCACTTTAACCAGGTAACCAGCGATGAACGCCGGATCATCCACATCATAACGCCACTCCAGTGTCACGGATGAGGAAGTACTCTGAACAGGCTCAACCAGACTCAGGGACCGTACACATTCTGAGGAAAAGGAAGTCGTTTTGAGGAAGGAACACAGAATTACTTGGAATTATTTTCCCCTACTCGTGTGAACCTACTCAGACCTTCTATGTGACGCCTGGATTGTTGTGCTGATGTCAATTCCTTATTAAATAAAACCCAGTGTTCTGCTCACTAAATATAATTTGCATTGCCTTCTTGTCTCTGCTCCCGCCCTGCTTCATCATCTCCGTGTATCTGACAAACAGGAAAGATGCGCATAGATGACATCTGGAGGATGTCCTCATTCAAGCCTCTGACGAAGACATCCTGTCTTGAACTTTAGCTGCCACACATTATTAAAAGTTTCATTTCTCACCATGTGCTAAAGACCTCATCTCTGCTGCAGTGTCTCATTGGCCTGCCTGTTGAGGCACCAGTTCTGAGACATTTTAAACCCTTCTATTATGTGCCCATTAGACCAGCAAACACCTCATAAACCTCAGGAAGAAATATTGTGTTATGGTTATCAAAAAAGGTCCCAAACACAAGACAGTAAGGCAGGCGGGAAGGAGTAATAAAAAGCAGGCTTTGTTAACGTAGAGCTGAATCCACATACAAATCAAGGGCAGGCAACAAAACAGACAAACACAGGCTGAGGTAAATCCAAAGACTGACTAAGAGAGAGGGAAAGAGACAGACTTAAACACACAAGGGCCAAAAAATCACTTCACATGAGGATAAATTCTGCAAAATAAAACGGGAAACATCGAATCTGAAAACCGAAACCACGGCATATTGTTCTCACAAGTGCAAAAATACACAAACACACATCAACGTAACACTCACTGGGCTCCTGTGAATATCCAGTCTGTGTCTCCAGTAGCCTGTGTCCATGTTCTGTGCATCCATAGATGTTAAATGTGTACCTACAGACTGCTTTGAAATCTCCTGCGAACAAAAAAAATGAAAGCCAATATAGGTAAAACTTTAAGGACACACATACAGTGACCGCTAGAGGAGAGAAACTTACTAGCAGGTAGGAACAATGTGTTGTTCCCCTCTGGCACCTTCATCCACCTCAGAGCATAAGGCACTGTGCACCACTCCACAGTATAGCCACAGGTGGCGCTGTCCTGCTTGTCCCAGGACAGGTTAAAACCGGAAGCTGTGCCAATGCTGAACCTCTTCTCCACTGGGCGGATTGCTAGACAGAGACACATATCAACCAGAAAGGAAGCAGAAAAACTAAATCCACAAGCAGTTCAACGAAGGATAATCTAGAGTGGTGAATCAGGTGTGTTGGAGTAGGTTTCTTTGTCTCACATTTAACCTTACAATGAGTTTCTTATCACTGTATGATGATCACGTAAAACAGTAGATATCCAAGCTAATCGTCTGCTACATTTAGCAAAAGTCTGTTCATACATTTCTGAGACAAGCAGCCGATAAAAAGTGAGACATACAAGCTTAATAACAGCAAAAACTGTTTGAGGAAGTGATATTTCCATGAAAGTGAGCTCAGTAATAGCGAGCTGATCCCACATGTGTTACTCACCTCCATCATCTCTCTGCGGGATGGTGATGTGGGCAGTGAAGGTGACGGTGCAGCTGGTACGGAGAACAGCCTGGACACTGAAGTCACACTGTCCTGGGCCGATGGAGACCTCTGCCTGGGTCTGTCCACCGTCCTTCCGCTCGGTCCAGTTTTGACCTTCCTGCGCCCACTGAACTAAATAACCTTGGATGTTCGTAGAGGCAGCTGAGCCAGAGACACGCTGAGAACAAAATTGTGATGACAAATATGCCCTTAATTAAACCAGACAGAGTTTGTGTTTAACCAAAGTAAAACATTTGGAGGAAAAAAGACCAGGTTAGCATCTTACTGGAGTCCAAAATAGAGTAACATGACGGCTGCTCGAGTCTGACTGCTGCTTTATTTTCCTCCATAAATCCAAGGTCACCAATGGACCTGAAGAAAGAACATTAGTTTTAGCCTGAAAGAAGCTTAATTATTTTGGTCTTGACTTGTATCTGAGTATGTACCCTGTGTACATCACACTATCCCGGTAACACTCACAGGTTGTGAAGGGTATGGGCTGTGTCCACTCTCCCCAGAGCCTGCCGTTGACAGAGCAGCGTACCCTGGTGGAGTAGCGGGCACTGGGAAGCAGATGTTCCAGTTTGGCTTTGCAAGGCCCTCTCACACTGTTGCAGCTCAGCTGATACAAGCACACAGGAGGTTAACAAAAACCACTGAAATGTCCAGCAGCAGTACTTCTGCAGTCTGAATATTTTAGTTAAACTGGTCACCTCGGTGGTGCTGCCTGGATCTGCTGCGACCTGACAGAGGAGGTTCGGATGGGTCAGGTTCCCCTGTACGAACCAGGACACAGTGGTTTCCGTCACCCCGAGGCTCACTCTGTCCCACTCCACAACAGGACGCACTGACGGCAACACACACATGAAATCCACACATATGATAAACACACAGCATTATCAGACACACATCTAAGGGCAGATTAAATTCGTTTGTGCATGTTGTTTCAGTCTTTAGGCCTTCGTATCAACACCATATTCTATGTGTTCCTATTTCTGTTGGAGTGTTTTCGTGACCTCTGACCTCTGTCAGAGATGTTGAAGCTGTGGCTCTCTGTTTCCTCTCCCAGCGGGTCCTTCACCACCACCCTGATGTTGTATTCCTCCAACTGTGGGACGGCCAGGAAAATACAAGACGACGGCTTGCAGTTGATGGGAGCCCGGTCGGAGTTCCTGTGTTTGTCAACAACAAAGAACACTCATCTGAACGTGACGCCCGCTGCCCCACAAATACTTTTCCCAATAGGCTTTAAAATGTAAAAGAAGCAGCTGTAAAACTCTTGATAAGATTTTTGAGCGTCACAACCGCTTGTACGCACAGGAAGTCGAACTTTTTAGCAGATGTAATAAGAAGCTGATGCAGAAACAGAGTGCGAGGTGTCTACTCAGGCCTGTAAGAGCTGACCAATCAGAGCAGACTGGGCTCTTTGGGAGGGAGGCCTTAAAGAGACAGGCTGTTTTTTCTGGTAGAGACCCAGAAAAAAGTGTGAACCTAAAAAAATGTGCAGAACACAGGGCCTTTCGACAAATGTCAATTAATTATGATTCATTTTCTACTAAACTTCATAGCAGGATAACGTAGAAATGTGTTGTTCTTATAGGTTTGCCCAACTGAGAAAGGGAAAGAGAAAAGAGAAAAGTAAGTTTGTACACATGGCAGTATCAGAAGGAGCTGGAAGTTCATTTCTCAAAGCATACATGCTGCGCTTAATGGGCCAGTATTCACAAAAACACTCCCATCTACAGCTGACATTCTCCATGTTTAGTTAATATGCGTCTTACTCTATGTGGAGGGTGATTGTTTGCTTGTTGAGTTCATACAGATATTGTTCTCGGCCTGAATCCCAGGTACAGTTGACAGCCGTCATATCTGTGGTCACACAGCTGAGGTCTCTGGGCTTCTCGGGAGGAACTACAGCACGCACAGACACGCACATGCACACACACACACACACACACACACGCAGTGAATAGGTAATGGTTCTTTGTGAAATAATATTAAAAGAATGTAAATAAAAATAATAATAATTGACACTTACAGCTGACGTAGTTCAAAACACGACTCTTCTCGCCTGTTGAATCTCTGCAGCTGAGCGTGAGAAATTTAATGGCTCTTTGTGGGATGGTCAGGTTGACCACAGTGATAGCCTTGACCCCGGCTCCAACACTGATAGGAGCGTGCTGGTTGTTATCGAAGGTAATGTTGGTGATATCGAGTCCTCTTGGGGGAACACAGCAGAACATGGCACTGGTGCCCTCTCTCAGCACCCTCTGGTAAGGGAACATCTCGGTCTTATCCTTTGCATGGACTCCTGCAGGTCACAGAGTGCTACAAACTTCACTCACTGCCATCTCTATTTGACTGTTTCCAAGAAATTAGAGACTGGATGCCCCAAAATGTCTTGATGCTCAATGAACAAAAACCTTAGGTTGCTATTTTTGGCCCTCCTGAATCCATCAGCATTTAGTTTGGAAAGCTCAGCCCACTGTCATGAATTTTGAAAACTCCCCAAACCCCCCAAGACCAAAGGCTAAACGATTCTTTTCATTTGAAGATGCTAAAAACGTAATCCATGACCTTTGACCTCCCTCATTGATTACTATAATTCCCTGTACATGGGAGTGAGCCAGTCTTCCCTCTCACATCTGCACCGGCTCCCTGTCAGTTTTCATTTCGTTCATGCCAAAGTTTTTAAAGCACTCCGTGGTTTGGCACCCTCTTGTTTATCTGGTCTTTTAATTCCCTAAACCCCATCAAGACCACTCAGGTCCTCTGACGGATCACATCTGCTCGTCCCTCTGGCTCGGCAGAAGCTCAAGGGCGACTGCGCATCCTCTGTTACAGGCCCCGAGCTGTGGAACAAATTGCCCCGCCTCATCAGATCAGCCACCTCTACCGAGTTGTTCAAAGACCCACCTCTTTTCCTCCTCAAAATGGTTGTTTTTATACTAGTTTTTACATCACTCAGGGACTTTATCTTGAACATTTATCTTTCCTTTTCTACCTCATTCTCTTTTGCCATTGTTTGTAAACCGTTTTGGTCAACGTATGTCGTTTTAAATGTGCTATAGAAATACATTTTGACTCAACTTGACCTGACATTTAGTTTCAGTTTTGAACATTTTATAACACACATTAAAACTTAACACAATTGGCCAATTTAAATGCATGATTTCAAACGTCTCCGGTTGAGTGTAACTGTTTTTAGTTAGCGTTTTGTTTGCTCCCTCCTTGACTGTTTCTCATGTGTATTTATTCTGTTTTAAATGTACTGTTACTGTCAGTGAAAATGAGGGTATGACCTCAATGCTTTTTCAAGATTTGAATAAAAAAAAGATGATTATAATGCCACCACAGATTCTGAATAACAATGTAACCCATCCAAACGGGTCACACTGTGCATTGCAACATACATTTGCAAAGATTGCAACGGACCGGCAGCGGTTGAGCAACAATGATATACAGATTGGTGAAAGGGAAGATAAAACAGATGGAGAGCTCCCTCACACTGATAGAGCGGAAACTGGTGCTTCTTTGATGTCACGATCTTATCTGTGAAACTGTGAGAAACTGATCTGAACTTTTCTGTTGGGTTTGGTTTTACTCATGCACTTATAAATGCATGTAAGAGTCATGGTACAGTAGCATCATCTCACCGCGGTTGGTCCTCCAGCTGCTCCACGGACTTGGGAAAGACTGGTTATAGAAACGTCGAATCCTGACTGAGTGATCGACACACTCCAGAGGCAGATCGGAGGTCCATGTCCACGTGTATTCGTCTGAATCCAAGGAAAGTAAACTCACATTTCTCTGGAATAAAAACAAGGAAAAATAGTATATACATTTCACAGTTTATCAGCATAGTAAATGCAGTCAAAAGTGGAATAATCAATACTATAAAGTCATTGAAATGCAACTACATAAGGAGCCTTTAAACAGCATGAAATCCAGACAGCAGTACTCACACTGTAAATAACGGTGTGGTTTTCGGTGCGGCCGATCTGGATCTCATAAACATCGCCAGCTAAGCCACTGTGGTTTACCAGCCAGCTCACCATGAGGGTTTGCTTGTCACGGATAGCCTGCAGATGACTGATGCTTGGCCTTGGCAGCTGCCAAACTGTCACATGGTGCATGTAATGTATTTGAGGTTACAGGGCATATTTGAAGAGTCTTGAAAAATGGGAGAATTTAAGTGAATCAAACTCACCAGTCTCCGAGCAGAATCCACTTTGACCCTCAAAAAGTATCAGATAAAACCCGAGCAGGTCTATCAAGAGTATTCTGAAACTTATCATCCTCCTGATCGAAGCAGAATCAGAGTGACGTGCTGGTCATGCACCGCTCACACTAACTGAAAGTCTCATGAGTCAATGGGTAATGGCTGCCTGCTGACTATTAGTGCATTGCGTAATAATACAACATGAGAGGTGTGAATATAAAAGTGATGTTTGCAAAAAAAAAACCCCAAAAACCCAAATGTTCGCCACAATAATTTTATATACAGCACGATATCAATATGGCACATCACAGTTCAGATTACAAGATTACAAGAGAACGGATATCAAACAAAATATCATTAATGTCGACAGTGCATGAAGCAATTTACACACAATAAATTATCAGACAACGAGGTGACCAGAAAACATTCTTTACACAAATCACTTACAGTATCAGATAGCAAGATTTTTGGCACTTAAGTGAGAAAAATAATAACAGGAAAATAAGTTCCTCTTCCAACATAGTGTGCATAGGTAGCCTTTCCATAAAACTATACATATATTTAATATTTATACAATGATGTCAGTATATTTCTACGTCTTTAAGATGCTCACAATCCCTTATAAATATTAATTAAAATCACGTAGCACTCTATACACAGTTTGGGGAAGGGCTCGATTGGCTTCTCAAATATTTTTCTTTTAAGTGCTCGAATAACAGCAACACACACTTCTGTCCTGATTTCCTGCTACTTTAGGTCCCAGTGTTCGGGGCACAAAAGTACCTCTGCCATCAAACAAGTGCAACGGATACTAAAAAAAAAAACGTAGAAGTAAAAACATGGGGAGTACGAGTATAAAAGCTGATTTATAAAGAATGTCTTTGCTAAAAGGCACGATGGTTTCATCACACAGGAAGAAAATGATTCATGGCCGCCACATACACTGATAAAGGCACGTGTACTGTATCTGTGGAGACTTCCTCCCTGCGACTATTCCCCTTACATTCGGTTCTTAACTCAATGTGTAACCATCACATTAAGATGGGTGCAACAGGTACATACACAAACACATAAAAGCAACGGATATATCATTGTCGGTCCAGTTTTATGTCAGGCAGCTTGCATTGCTCGTTTCTTTGTAACGATTTTCAGAGATAGACAATGTTCTCCTCGCCTGCCTCCTCCCCGTTCTGTCCTTCAAGGGAGAGGTAAGCCTGCGGGGGGAGGAGGGGGGTAAGAGAGGGAGACAAGGAGTAGTCGTCCTCATAAAGTCCCGTGACCTCTGACCTCCAGGGACCTGCCCGTCGCCTGTCCAACGATGGGCTGAAGTCTGCTAGAAGGAGAATGAGGAAAATAACGCTTTAGGAAAAGATCTAACTTTCTCTGTGTGTCCTACCGAATTTAGGGAAGGATTATGGGAGGAACTTACTGCTGTTGGTCCTCTGTGGCTGTGCAGTGACCCTGCTGCTGAAGGGGTGGATGGAGTCATTCAGAGGTTGGGTGCAGCTGTGGTTGTTACTGTAGTTTGGGTACGTGTGACTGTCCGGAGGGTGTTTGCTGTGTGCCTGGCTCAGCAGGGTGTTGAGGCTGTTGTAGAGGCTGGCACTGAGGCCAAGGTTGGCGGTGTAGCCGGAGCTGTGCAGAGGGCCGTCTGGGTTCTTCCTCGGCACAGAGAGCAGCTGGTGCTGGTTGTTGTTGGCGGGCTGGTGGAGGTGGTTCTGCTGGAGGGAGGCGAGCAAAGCCGACTCGTTCTCGTACACCGAGCAGCTACCATCCAGGCTGCCAGAGCGGCTGTGATTGGACACCTGGGACATTGGAACATAATTAAAAAACATCAGAGCAGACATTTTCATCTTCACACCACTTATTCCTCACCTCCACATGCCTGACTCTGCTCCCTCCTTCATTTTCTTACCTTGTATCCATCCAGTGGTATCGTAACGGGCAGGCTACTCTGGCGGTTGTGCCTCCAGCTCTGCAGTAGCCTCTGCTGGGCTTCAATCTTCTCCTTCTCCCTCTCCACACTCCTCTGGCCCTCCCTCAGTCGCTCTAGATTTTGCTGATACTCCAACATCTGAGCCTCCAGCTCCTCGCGCTCGCAGCGCAGCCGCTCAGCCTCCAGGAGGCACTGCTGCTCTCGCTGCTCCAGCACGTTCTCCTGCTCACTCTGGAAACACATGGAAGATGTACATCAGAAAGTGCAACCACTTATTATCTCCTCCTGTGGTTATGATAGTTTCTACAGTACCATTGGGGTGACTTTGAACACGTTTTACAGAGTATTAGATTCAAAACGGTTCACAGTTTTATGTGAGGTATATACGAGTATGTTGCAATTACAAGAAACCAGATAGTGTTAAGTACAAACAGAAACTCCCACACACGTTTAAAGGAAAATGATGTTGCAACATTTTATCATGAAATACCATCTGAACTTCACGACACAGGAAGTACTAAAGATAACTTAGAGAGGTGAATTCACAGGTCACAGGTTCTGCTGATCTGTGACAGCCCCCACCTTTTATTTCATGGAAATCGAATTATAATCTCTCTCTTATTTAGTCGAGGGTAAAGCCCTTTCAATGGTGTTTTTTAAAAAATGTTTTCAATTTAAAAGCTCGGATTTGGATGTGATATCAGACACTGGCACAGACACATGGGTAAGGCCTCAGTTAACCACAAGATTTCAGTGAGACATATACATGTAAGAGGAAATCAGCACGAGGTTTACCTGTTGTTTCTCTCTGGCCAGGCACTCTTTGTCCCAGCGCTGCTGCTCCTGTTTCAGCTTCACATGGAGCTTCTGCACCTCATCCACTTCTTCTTTTTTTCTCTCTACACCCTTCTTATCTACTTCCTCTTTCTTCTTATCAACGCTCCTCTGCCGCTCCTGCTCCTGGATAACAACAGAAAGCGGTTTAAACTTTTCTGTCATTATTTTAAAAAAGAGGCAACTGAAGTCCGACTTCCTCCGAACATTGATCTGCTAGTATACGCCTGCATGTAGTGAAGATATTTATTTCAACAGGATTATCGTGTGACTGGTACCAGGCTGTTTTGGAGGGAGGTGATCGTCCGGAGCTGAGGTCGTTCTCCTTCCAGGAGAAGGAGTTTCTGGACTTCATGGCAGCTGTCCTGGAGGGTGACGGCAGCCTGCCAACACAAGGAGGAGACAACTGATCACACACCTGTGTAACATAATCATTGTCAATTTAGAGATGGGGGACCATTTGATCAACCAGTATCTTGATTATTGAACCTGAATCATTTCGAACCCCCTAAAAATCTATTTAAATGTAAATTTCTAAAAAGTCGTAAACATAAAACTTAAAAAAAGGAAATTCAATGGACTAAACCACAGTTATTATACACAGATTATATATTTGGTATTCAGCTAAATAAAAACTTTACTGTTTTGTTTTCTCATATAATACATTTAACAAAAAAAAAAGCAGATGGATCAACGATTAAAAAGTGAAATAAACAAGATTTTTAAGGATTCAAAATGGAAGCACATGTCAGAAACCAACCCCAGTAATACACTCATATTTATTATCATGTTGTATTTAATGTGAATCCCGCCCTTTCACAAAGCCAAACATCCACTTGTGTATTCAGTCACACATGTGAAATCTGCTCACCTGCAGACTATAGAGAAGCTGAGTCAGACTCTGGACGCTCTCTGCAACCTACAGAAAACTGTGTTACTACAGAGGAACAGTAGCGCACATTCATTTTATTAACACTGCTCATGGGGAACTACAGCAGTCAAACCTTTAACAACGTCCCTTTGTTGTCTCCTCTTCTCAGCTCGACAGCAGAGCTCCACAGCGCACTGTCCAGCCCCGTCAGCTCGCTGTCTGATCCAAGAGAGGTGGAGCTCATACTGAGCGTGCTCAGATAATCCGCTGTGGCAACAGGAACAGAAGAGAGGGCCCAGGTCAATGTGACTGCCTGGCCTGCACATATTAGGGGATGCGGTTCACCCATTTTGAAGTAGCATCGTCACAAAATGACATTCAGATATTCAGTGTATGTTTGTGACTCACGTTCAGAGGGAGACTCCTGGATGCTGCTGCCGTGGCTGTTGTAGCTGCAGCCCTCTGGTCCTCGGACAGGAGAGCTTTGACTTTGTACAGAGAGGCCATCACGAGCCTGCAGGATGGTGATCAGGTTCTCTGCTGCAGAGGAAGCAAATATCTTTTAAAACTCATGAACAAGACTTCTGTGAACAATTCTGGCTATCCAATGCTAACCATGACAACAACATAAACCTACAGTTTGCCATATAACGTATATGTTGTGTGTTGTTTTTCCTTTCCTACTTTGAAAGCTGCCTCTCACTTGATTGAAAGTCTTGCACACTGTCACAAGACTTTTCTCTTATTTTAGTTCACACTGAGTTGAGCTATGCAAGGACATCACTAAACTCAACACACAGATAAGAATGATAAAGGCGCAAGTTGTCCGGCCCCAAAAGACCTTTTTGTATAGCAGATATCTTGACTTTGTGAGAGACTAATAAAATTACCTAATAAAATTAATGATTGCATCATTTCACTTAAGTGTCCCTGGAAGCTCTAACACAGTTTGTACTCACTCCTTCGACAGGGGACCTGAAAATTGCCAAAGTAAATGGCGTGCAGCCATTGTTAATGTTTTGAGGTGTCGCTGTGCCTTTCCAGCCATGACCACGTTTTATATGAATCATGAATCATAATCATCAGCTATCATTAGACTGTAAGCATGTTCTCGTACTGATGCAAGACTGCTTTTACCTTCTCTGAGAGCAGCTGAGAGCAGTGAAGAGGCCTGTCGTGGCGCCTCGCTGTCTGTGTCAGGTTGTACCAGCAGGTGGCGATGTGGTACAGGTTCTGGCGAGCGGAGGGTTAACTCTGTAAGCTCGGCATAGAGCTGTAACTTCTCCTCCAGGCTGTTGCAGATTCGCTGGTCCTGACCCAAGAGTGTCTCTACACAAAACAAACACAAAGATTAGGACTTCTTCACGGCTCTATGAGAGAATGATGAAGATGATGATGACAAACTGATTAAACGTTGAGTGGGAAAACCTGAAATGTTTTCTTACCTTGGAACTTTGTTATCTTCTGAACTCTCACTTCTGCTGCTCGCCTGGCCTCCTCTGTCTCAGCACTCCGCTCCTCCTCCTCCTCTTCCTCAGGACAACTGCCAGGTGGACCAGTCGGTTAGATAATGAGTAACACACACACATGCACACATTAACCAGACACACACACACACACACACAGATTTTGAATAGAAGCTCTGACATATGAGCACCTGCAGAGACAAACTCTGTCCACTTGACACACACACCTCTCTACAGCCTGTCGTATGTGCCTCATCCACGCATTCCTCTCGTCTCTGGTGTTGGTGTGAACTTCGTACATCTCTGGTCCCACTGAGGAGGCGGAGATAAGGAACATCCCTCGCTCCTCGTTGGCTACTTCCCTAACAATGAGCTTCTGCAGAGGGATAACAGGAGGCTTCTGGTCCTGAAAAAGCAGATATAACCCATGAAGATGAGTTGAGGGATGGAGAGAAATGAACAGACAGCTGGACAAGGTGTTCTTCAGGTCGAAGCTTACCACAGCAGCAAATACAAAGCGCTGATCTTTCTCTTGTAGGAAAACCAGGACATCGGTAAGCAGGAGAGCCAAAGTGTCTAAAACAAGAAGAAAACAAATACATGTAGATTGGTTGTCTGTTAAACTCAAAATATCTCATGGCGCAGATGACCACGCACACACCTTTTAGACGTCCCGTGGCAGTCTTCCAGTAGACCAGCCCTTTATGTCGTAGATCCCTGTGTTTGCTATCCAGGTCCTGTTTGCGAAACACCTTGTCGTTCTTCAGCTTGGCGAAGCTCTTGTTCTCCAGCCGAGCCAGCACTTCCTGCAGCTCCTGGCACTTCTCGTACTTACTGACAGTCAGGTCCACCACAGTGATGACGTCACGGATCTGAGCCAGGGCACTCGACAGGTCAGAGTGGTCCTGACTTCCCTCTGTTGGGGAAAAGAGGCAACACAGAAATCACATTAAAGTAATAATTTGTACTTTACAAAACACTGTTTTCCAATCGGACAGCAGAACACACACATTATGTATTCCACAGAACATGTATCAGACTTATGAGTTGCATATTTTCATGGTTTTGTTCAGGACACAGCCGAGCTGACGTACCCTGAGTGTACTGTAATATCCTCTCCAGCAGCACTGGGTACTTGGTGATGCGCTGAGTGACCAGCAGGATGAATTCTGGCACCCCTCTCCGTCTGACCAGAGAATTATTGCTCTGTTGCTGTGAGCAGAGAAGTAAACACCACAATGACGATCTCTTCAATAAGACATTTCATTGTAGAACCGTTATTTTAAATGCACAGGAGGTTCTCCTGGCTGCAGGAGCTTACTTTGACGAAGTTTTGCAGTTTTTTGTTTTGTTGCTGCAGCTCTTTGAAGACATTGACAGCCTCGGTGTGATGGCTGCAGAACTCTCCGTACACCTGCTTCATCTTCTCTGCATTTTCATCTGAGAACTGAGAAAGAGGCCGTAAGACAATGACCATTGAACACGTATCTGTGTATTCATGCGCATGAATGCACCTTCACCGACCTGCTGAAGCAGTACATCTCCAATCTGATGGATGAGGTAATTTCGGGGGTTCTCAGGTTGCGTTGCAGCCTGTCGGCGTTCCTGCAGCGCTCCGAAGAGGTTTCTGTGAAAGAGAAGCAGGGGGTCCAAGCAGGGGAAGATCCGGGCCACACTGTCCCAGTTGAGCTGCAGCTCCTCCAGCATGCCTCTCCTGAACACCTCCGACATGACCGTCAGGGTTTGTATGTGGTGCAGCTCTGTCTGCATCAGCTCTATATGGGGGCATTGAGAGCGGATTATGGGCACTGAAATAAACGCGCATGTTTACAGGTGCAGATGGTGGAAATGAAGTCACTGATTGAAATAAACTTCTGTGAACAATGAGCTTACCCTGGCAAAAAAAAAGTTTGGCTGAATCCTAGCGGAACCACAAAAGGTAAAAGTGGCCTTTTAATGGCTTCGGTAGCTAATTTTAACAAATTCCTCCAAAAAAGACATTTGTGCAATAATCTGTCATGTGGGATTCCAACTTGGCAGATTGATCAGTATGTCTGCCAGCTAGCAGAGCTTTTTTTAGTCATTTTGATCAAGTCTAAGCCAAGTCTCAAGTCTACATATCTGCTAGAAAGCTATTACTGCAGCCTGAGTACTGAAATAGTGGTTCTTTGGTTACACCCACTGAGGTTTGACTCAATTAATGGGATCTTCTTTACAATTACAGACACAGTATGCACAGCATATAATATAAAATACTGTGTTAAGAAGAGCTGTCCCACCATAAATAACATCCTGTCGTTTAACGGTGCGCCTGTCGTGTTGCCTGCAAAAGTCCGGACTGACCGCCAGACTCCAGGACTCCACCTCAAGTCCAAGCAGGTCAGCTGACAGGTCGCTCAGTAGAGAAGCATCAACAGTATCTGCAGGAACAAAAACACAATCCACTGTACACCTTTTCTCAATTTTATGTGCGTGTATGTATGACAGATTACGATGTAAGCTCGTCTTTCTCACCCTGTGCGGTGATCGGCGGCTCTGTTGACGGGGGAGTCGCTGTGACCGGAGTTCCCTCATCAGACAACGAGCTGTTCGTGAAAGCTGTCACACTACACTCACTGTCCGCCCCTGCTGCGTCACTCAGTCGTCTGCGCCAAACAAAAACAAGTTAGATCTGAACATGGACATCTTTTAAGATGAAGGAAGGCTTTATTTACTTAAAGGGACAGTTCGCCACAAAATCAGAAATATGTATTTTTCCTCTTCCTCTGTAGTGCTATTTATCCATCAAGATTTCTTTTGGTGTGAGATGTTGTACATCTACTTATGGACAAGAGGCTCGTGCTAATGACAGCACAGGATGTAAACAATAATGGCATCCTCCTTGGCTAGGCTGTAACGTTAGCTTAGTTAGCTTAGATATCTGGCTCTATCTTTGGAGTCTGAAGTCAAGTTGTACGACACAAAAGCTCACTGAAATAAAATAATGAAATCAGCTTAAAGTTAAACTTAAAGTACGTTGGCCTGAAGAGTTAAATATGGTCACGTTTAAAATGTAACAAACATCCCTCTGATGTATTCATTGATGCTCAGTAGTGACACTGCCATCCTACCTGCTGTCTATAGAGATGGAGAGGCTTTTGCAGAGAGGGGCGACTGTTTCTTTCTTCTCTCTGGTCGTGGTGGGAAGTGAAGCGGAAGAGGAGAAAATGGCTGGAGAGTTGTCTTTCACAGAGTCTGGAGGGGAGACCAGGACAAGGAGCAGGAAGAGGAGTCAGTCACACCTTGGAGGCTTTCCCCTTCTACAAATAAATACTTCCACTGTCTGTTTTGTGTTCAGATGCTTTGTTTACATCTTTGATTGTAATTGTAATTGGATTATAAAGCTGCAAGGAGGTCTGCGTTTCTCATCCTTCGTTATTTGACTGGACACTGAGCCTACAGTTGAGCCGACTAGGTTTGACTGCGACACACGCTCAATACATCAATAAATAAAATAATCCTGTCGATGCAACGAAAACACTCAACCTCTGTACTCATGCACAAACACACATAAACACAATCCAGGCCAGATCCCCTGCTGAGATGGATTAAAATTTAACTTTTTTCCTTACCAGGGAAAGAACAACAGGGAAGAGAGGGAGTGGGGGGTGAGGAGCAATGGTTTTCTCAATCTACTACAGGAGAAACAAGGGAGGACAGGTAAGAACTTAATCAAAGACTAGGGGAGGACAGTACGAGGGGGGCGACAATGCCGTAATTTCTGACTCACTCTGTGGGAGAGACAAGGTCTTGCTTTTCATCAGCAGTGCATTCCTTTCCTGCGGCTTCTGAGGAAACACATAATCATATTAACATCAACAGCTGTAAATCATCCTGCTTGTGTTTCAAATATCAGACTGTTATGATTGTAACCCAACAAATTAATTCAATACTAGAGGCTATTTATGCCGAGGCTAGGACATTAAAGAGCCGCCCCCTCGGACGCTCTCGTTATACATCATCAGTTTGTGATGTTTGTCACATTCCAGGAGTTCCTTTGTCACCAAGTGTTGGAATTTACTCTTCCTGTTGTACCGGCTTCCTCTTAACCTGCCTCGGCTCACTGATTTATTCATTTCGTTGGCATTTTGCCTGTGTTAGGCGGCAAAGCCGAGCGAGAGAGGAAGCACAGTAACGGATTTGTAACATTTCTAATGTGAACTTACTGCACTGGGAACACTGAGGTGGAAATCAAAAGTGATCACTAAAGCGTAGAGACAACATGAGAGTAACAGATTTTCAGTGAACAGAGTGTTAACTGTGTACTTAAAGGCAACCTGTGGAGTTTTTGACCACTAGAGATGCTATCAAGAGATGTTTGTGTTATGCAAGCGCACAAGGATGATGATGATGATGCAGATGGACAAGCTGGCTGTTGATGGTTTGACGCTTTTCTACTATTGAACACTTAGTTGAGGTAACGTGCCATTAACAAAGGCAATGAAAAAGAAGACTGAGCTAGTAAACATGTAAACAATGCAGGACTTAAAATATTTAAAGAATCAGCTCAGCAAATGTATTATGAGGACTGAAATGCACTCATGTTTGTGACACACAAAATGTACTTTTTTTTTATGTAAATATATCTTTTGTATATACAAGAAACCTCCACAGGGCACCTTTAATTCAGACCACAATACATGTCTATAGCCCCATTCACACCAGGGGACCTCATGTGATCTAGAAATTTTTTTTTTCCTCTTCTAGAGCCACAAAAGATATAATTCACCTGTTTGCATACTGACCTGTATGCGTAAAATTGGTAGAATGCCCCTTTAATGGTGAAAAAACACCATCTGAGAGATTGTCTGCCTCATGAAAACATGCAATATTTTAACAGAAGCCCAACGTGAGTCTTAGATTCTTGCAAATAGCTCAAACTGACTAAGGATTGTTTGTTCCCTGGCTGTTATCCATGACAAAAAGTAGCCAGAGTCATTCATCGTCTGTCCCCAGCAGCTGTTTTTAATGTTTGTCAAGTAATTTAGAGTAAGTACTATCACTTGAAATCATTCATTATTCCTCCTTGTTGGTTGTGAGACCACATGAGTTGTGTGGTGTTGTCAGTTACCTTCCCACAGGCTGCGACAGACTCTCGACAGTTTTTGTGGACATTCAGGAAACAGTCTACAGACAAAGGCAGATGAAATACAGGTTAGTTAACTGATAGTAAACAAAATTAACACATCTCTGAGTTCAGTGTCAAACAGCCCTCCTCCTCATGATCCATGTTGACTTTGTGAGAGGAAGAAAAATGACCTCACTTCAACTGCTAAACAAAACATCAAGGCAGCACGTGCTAGGAGATTTACAAAAACCCTAAACAGTTCTGCCACCACAGACATAAAACAACAACAGCACTGACAGTACAGCACTTACTGGAGCACTGCAACAGCTCTTTCCCAGAAACAGACTTATCACAGGCCACACAGAGAGCGGGACCAGATGGAGACACGGGAACAAACTGGTGTCCGTTACCGGCTCCTGACTTCTCCTTTCCCTCCTTCATCTCTTTCCCCTTCACCTGCAACGTGAGTCATAAATATTTTAAACTCACTCATTCGTCTGACGTTTACTGCAGTT
The DNA here is from genome assembly GCF_965226575.1 of Pagrus pagrus. NCBI lineage: Eukaryota > Metazoa > Chordata > Actinopteri > Spariformes > Sparidae > Pagrus > Pagrus pagrus. The sequence continues at coordinate 11,260,409 of NC_140192.1, read as the reverse complement.
AATGCCGCAACATGTAAACCACCAAGGTAGAAATAACGTGACTCCGAGCAGCAGGCAGGAAGAACATATAGCGAACGTCTTCTTGCTGAAACACACCTGTTAAAGCGCAGCTAGTGGAGATAAAGGGGCCTCTGAGCGAGCGTTTCTGTTTACTTTGTTAAGGTCCATGGAGACTGGCTGCTGTTGTGGGGGATCCCTCTGTGTATGTGTGTGATAGTGCAATGTTTATTTTCCTATCAAACTTCACAAGGAAGTCTAAGAGTGCATGTTTGTTTTTTGACCGTTCATGTGCATCGTGTGTCTGTACATACATGGAAACATGTACTTGAACACACGCGCACGTGTTTATGAGATCAAAAATATACTATGGAATGTGTTTTGGGTCCTCACGCTGAGTGGAGGGGGGTCTACGCATTATGTAAGAGGATATTTTCACTGTGTCCCGTTGCTAAGCCAGAGGAGAGGGAATTTTTTCCCTGGCCAAATAAAGGCAGTGTGCACAGACAATGGCTCCCCAGCACAGGAATCCTGACCTGGCCTGTCTGAGAGGTGGTAAACCTTTTACTGTGCTACTCTGGGAGGCCTTTTAGCTCTGGCTTTTTTATATAAAGTTCGACTAAAGGAATTCAAGCGTGCAGGGGAAACCTTAGCCAGCAGGAGTCATATTTTCCACTGTGTTGCCTCACCTTGGTCTTGTTACGAGTGCTCGACATCCTGCTCTTGAGGAAGCTGAAGGTCCGGCTTACTTTGTACTTCTCGGACTCGACCTTCGAAGGGATTATGTATTTGTCCCACTCCTCATCCTCGATCCTGTTTAAGTGCGAATATTTTAGTCAGCAATCATTGCAGCTTCTCCTTTTTACTTTGGCCAGTGGAAGACTGTCGCATTCAAGCCCACCATGCACACTCTTGATAAAACCAATCTTTACTTTACTACTTTTAACGTACAAGACGAGCTGGATTGGCGTCATGCTGGAACGAAAGAATGTCCAGACAGTCTTCCAGGACCCCCAGTCTACAGACTATTACTCTTAACAACATGCTTGGCATGCTTGGAAGTCATTATGGACTCTAGTGGATTCTATTTATAGTGTGACCTTGTCAAGATGCAATTAATAACGTGTCAACTATTGACGGCAACTTGTGCTCGTTACACTTAACATTCCAGGTCAACGGTGACAAAACGTAAAGAAGAGAAACATGCAATGTCACATGAAACCTATACTGTGTCTAGACATAAAAGGTGTTAATATAATCTGCTGCTGAAAGTTCATACATGACCACATACAGCTGCAGAGAATCCATGTGGTTAATGGATGAGTTGGGGAGCGGTTTTACAACAGGGGTTAGAATGAGTTAAGCCACACATGCATGGCTGTGAGGCCATTTTGGTGAAAAACATACTCTTTGAGGAACTCTGTGAGGGTGAGATGTTGGAGTGATGCGCTGCTCTCCTCCTCTGCTGACTGGGCCCGCTTACGGAAACCCAAAACCCTGCATGGATATAACACACCTCAGACCAGGTTTGTGTGTTTGGGCTCATCAGGAGACATCAAGATCACCTAAGATTAGAGTCTACAGACCATTTCTGGGCTCAATAAAGTGTGTATGGAAATGAAGGGATGACTACAGGTTTTACATGTGGATAGTCACATAGATGTTGTTTAGGTAAACCTTATAATGTAGTAGCCAATTGCTTAAAGGTATACTTTGTAAAATATGGCCAGAATTCGAAGGTAGCACCAACATAGGAGGCAGCATATCCCCGGAGAAACCGACAACTGCTGCTCTTTGCTAGCTACCTTTGGCTAATCAACTCCTGGCTCAGTTAGCTGTAGAGCTGAGGCCCTAGACTATTTTCTGGATTGAACAAAGCCTCCAAGAATGACTGAGGTCAGTTTGAGAACAGGGGATACGTTACAGAGGCGATTTACAGCAGCTCTGACCAAGGCTATGACTTCAGGGATGACAAGACATCAAGACAAACACAACACAACTGAGCATAGACGGCTTTGCCATGACGTCAACACTGTTGATTCTTCAAACACCTTTGATAATGTTAACTTTTGAATGTTTTATACCAAAATTCTGGCCATATCTTACAAATTGCTCCTTCAAGGCAGAAAAAAAATCCACATTTTGACATCGTGAGGGACGAAATGGTCGGTGAGTTTGTTCAGGCTAGTGTTGTGAATATTGTAGTATTAATATGATCTATTCTAATGCAATAATCTGATGATCTAATACGATAATCTAATTGCCTAATATGATCTTTTAAAATGTTTCCTCTGTTAGCAATGCATGGTTATTAGCAAAATGTATTAGCACGTGATACATTTACAAGGCAGTGAGATGAAATCAGCTGTAAAATGAAAATGGATGGTGGCAGATATGAAATGACAACACAATAAGCAAAACGAGTCACATGGTATGATTGTCAAGCAAATGTTAATTCAGTACACCTGTGATCTATAAGCAGGATACATACTACAATATGTACACAAAGCAAATTAAGTATCATTGATGTTCCTGAGGTCTGGAGTCCAGGAACAGCCTGAGATTTGTTGTTTACTCAGGGTTATTTTGAGGTTGCAATCAGAGCGTATTCTGGCCCTCGGCCTTGCTACAGGAAGTATGTCACATCCTGCACGCTCAGACCCCAACCACAAGCTTTATACTGGGGATACACATTCAAACTCACACATACACACATGCAGGCCCAGCTAGGCCAATCTGAAACTGCTGGTCAACACTGATGCCTAAAAAAAGGGAGGAACACGTGAGCACAGTTGAGTGTATGCTCATGAAATGACGCTAGTTTTACCTCTTTTCTCTGGGAGTCTCAGTCAGGCTGAATGCTCTCTGCTCTGTAGGGTAGAGTAACAAGGACAGGCAGATGAGAAAGGCAGAAATACATGTCAATAAAAATGAAGACATTATTACAGATTAAAAGTGAATGAGCCCAGCGCATAGAAAACCACCATCCCCGATCAGAATTGAGTTAGAAGCAAATACAAGAACCCCTGAAAGAATCTGGATCCAGCCGACCCCAACAGAGAAAGAACAAACAAAGCACAAGAGTTTTGCCTTGAAAAACCAGATGACACCGAATATGGAAAATTAAAACCAAGAGGGAAACAAAATATGTACCCGAGTCGAAACAAAACAGAACCCTCAGAGTAGAAACAAGTCCTCCTCCAGATGATCTATGAGAGTTACGTAGAGAGTATTTTTTCCAAAGCCTCAGGATATTAAAAAAACACGCAGTCTTAAAGATTCAGACCTCTACTTATCGGTCATTGTATGAATAATTGTTTGGATGACTATTGTTTTATTACTAAGATATATAAAAAAAAGACTTTGGAGAAAGTCTGCTCTTGATCTCACAGCATTTCAAAATAATAATGTTCTTCTCTGAGACAGTGGTTTGTGCATTTCACATCATGCGTGCTGCACTCACCACCAAAAACTAAATCTCACCACAGACACAGAGCTGCACAGTTTGGGCCACAATGAGAAACATCATTGTTTTGCACAACTGTGTGATCTAAATATCTGGGGAAATCATTTTCAATCAGTTCACTGCAGTTTTTCCATCACGGATAAAAATACTTTTAAATTACACCGGATCATGAAAAACTGTAAATACACAAGATATGCCTTTCAGTTGTGATAACCACCAGTTTATCCCACAGCTCACCAGAAAAAAGAGTGAAAAGACACGCTGTTATTTATCCACAGGCCAACCGGCAGTGTATAAGTTGCTGCTTTTCGACGTTGCTCTTGTACTTACTAACTTGGTTGAGACGAGAGAGGGATTTAGAGAGAGATAAAGCTTGGAGTAGAGAACGACTGCCGCCGCTGAATGCACCATCTACATGGGACAAAGCATGGCCTTAATGCTGCGCACTCGCTTGAGTAGTGGAGCCTTATCAAAGCAGAGCTGACACTAAACACATATACACTTATAAAGAGGTTCAGTTGATTTATGACACCTGTCTGGTCTGCCCCCTGTTAGTGGCACATGTGTCCATTCAGCTGACTCCTGGGAACAGAGAGGTCACAGGGGCAACAGGGGTCACAGTTCACTCACCTTCTGCCAGGTCGCCGATGGTTGCGTCTCGGTTTAGCAGCGGCCGTGACGGCTTTGCCTTGGGGGAGGAGTAGGAGTAGGAGCGCAGGCGGACCTCGGCCTCCTCTGGGTTCTGGGTGAGAAAGCAGATCAGAAGGAACGGATCAGGCAGGACACACTCTCTTCATATAAGTGACTTTTTGTTCACATTATTGATCTATTGACAGTCTGGGCTCATCAGCTCATGATTGGCTGTTATTGTGTCATGTTATGATATGAGTTTTAGCGCTTTATCATGCTTCTGAGGCATTTTTACAATAAAATCTGCTGCCAAAAATGTTTTAATTGATAACTGAATGAGAGAATGACACAGCAGGTCCGTTCAGCACCATCATGTCACAGTGGAAGCAGAAGACAGAAGGGACCTGCTCAACTGTCAACTGAAGATAAAAGTCAAAATGTGTCTGTTTAAAGAAGTAGACAATCAGTAGGAATAATCCAAAAAGCTTTTAAATCTCTTGTCTAGAGGGCAGTATGGTCATAAATACAGTGTTTTAATTAATTGATTGGAATAAAGAAGTGTTTGCTGTCTCAGGACACAACACCTTTAGTGACGGTGTACCTTGGTAGACTGGTGAGTGCTGTCAGAGTGTGTGCGATTAAAGTCTGGTGATGTGTCGAAAGAGTCCCTCTCCTCTCCTGAGCTGGTTCGCAGGATGGCCTGCTGCTTTAAAGATGCGCAGGGGTACGAATGTCCCAGTATGTCGTCTTCTCCGCTGTCACACTCCAGACTAGGACTGTTAACACACACATACACACACAAGCACAGATGCAGATGCAGGATTAAAAAAAAAAAACAAAAGTAGTATGCAAGTATGATCATAATGCGTCAAATTTAAATCCTAAACTCAGGCACACTATAAGATAACGTGCTGACTCTGTGTCTGTGATGACCTCCATCATTTTGCACAGATAAGTCAAGATGAACTTGAATGACCTTAAAAATCACAGTGGCCAGTCACCAAGGCCAAGTCCAGGCTACACTCAGACTTTAAACTGTGCAGTATTTTGCCGGCTTCATTGCTCACAGAGGAGATCCTACAGCACTGAGGAAACTGGAAGGAATGTTCAGCAACTTCAACACACAAACAGCTCAATTGTGTCCAGGCTTCCTGTCACTTTCCGCACCTACGCCGACTACAATCGCTGCGCAAAACGTCACGAAATGCTGTTGCCGAAATTCCACACAGATGATGCTCGGCTGTCTTTGTCTGGGTCAGTCGCTGGAATGTTTTTTGGTTCTTGTTAACAAGCGCACACAACAAGTTTATGAATGAGTCCACTATAATTTGTGTTTTATCCTCTCACTTAAATAAAAACACCAGGCCAGTTGGGAGCCACATTAATAGTTTCATAAATAGTGAGTGCCTTTGTTGTCCCTTATTCAGTAACTAACAGGAATAGAGTCCTACCTCAGGCCCCGGCTCGTCTCTGTCAAGCTGCATCCTCTGCGATTCAAAGCAGGAGAAACTGGCAGCGCCTGACGCCTCAGTGCTCCCTCGAACAAGCGGAAGGGGGAAGCCAGTGGGGAGGAAGGGATAGACGGGGAGGAAGCAAAGGGAGAGGGAGAGACACGAGGGGAAGGCTCCCTGTGATTCTCCAGGCCGGAGCCTTGGATTCGCCTCTCGCCGATTAGCGGTGAGGATGGGTGCCGGTTCTGGGAGCAGTTTCTCAAGTCAGGGGGATTCATGGAGAAGGGGTGCCAGCGTGGGCTGCCAACATGGGGCACAGGGCTCACCTCCTCCTCCTCCCCTGGGGAGCGGTATTTAATGTCAGCGTCATCAACCTGGAACAGAAAAGCGAGAAAGTGAAGGAACCATTTCACAGGCTGGTTTGTGGCTCCTGGAACGGAACATTTTACATCATATGAGCCGAAATTGTAACGTTATAAACATTATATAACTGTCTCACGTCGTATATTTTTACCTACACTGAATGGAACAAAAGACTCACCTGGTCAACCAGCATGGTGTTGGCGTACACTCGGTCTTTGCCATGTATCATCGCTGACAATCTGGCAGCTGCTGCCAGAGTCGGGGACGAGGCCTGGTTCTCCCTTATGGGCTGGCTTTTCTCTACAGCAAGGAGGGGGGAGCCACAGAGAGCGAGAGAGAGAGAGAGAGAGAGGGGATTTTTCAATATTACATTTGGTTTCCACAGCAACACCAAATAACTTCTCACAAACACGGGAAGTGACATAGACATCCTGGGCAGTTGCATGTCATTGTTCAGGACCAACAGTCTCTGCGCGAGTGTGTATGTGTCCGTCTGGCTCTTTGCACACACACGTGAATGGGTGTGTGAGTGGGCATCTGTAGCCATGTTTCTTCCCCGCCCTGCCGTCGATACGGTGGGTCAGTGGAAATAACTCCCAGTGAGCACACAGTAGCATTGAGAGGAACCCTTTGGACACAGTAGAGTCACTGTGAGCAGCAGCCTGGCTCTTTGCTGTTTAACAGGGGAAAACAGTCCTGCTCTCAAAACACACACACACACACAACTCCCTCTGCACAAAACACAGCCGCTCCACAACACAATTTCTGAGAAAGTATTTCAGGTAAGAAACAACCTACAGATATGAGCTACCAGCCAGAGCACTCCTTACAACAAACCTTTGAGGAGACCCTTTTTTTATTTTGTTAGGCTTATTTGCAAGATTTAATGAAATATACAAAACTAAATAAACAGACAAAAAGACAAACACACACTTTTATACTACTACACTGATCAGAGAAGCAGCCAAGAGGCCCACGGTAACTCTGGAGGAGCTGCAGAGATCCACAGCTCAGGTGGGAGAATCTGTCCACAGGACAACTATTAGGCGTGCACTCCACAAATCGGGCCTTTATGGAAGAGTGGCAAGAAGAAAGCCATTGTTGAAACAAAGCCATAAGAAGTCCCGTTTGCAGTTTGCCACAAGCCATGTGGGGGACACAGCAAACAGAAGTGAAGTTGATGTTTTTGGCCTAAATGCAAAACGCTATGTGTGGCAGAAAACTAACACTGCACATCACCGTGAACACACCATCCCCACCGTGAAACATGGTGGTGGCAGCGTCATGCTGTGGGGATGCTTTTCTTCAGCAGGGACAGGGAAGCTGGTCAGAGTTCATGGGAAGATGGATGGAGCCAAATACAGGGCAATCTAGGAAGAAAACCTGCTAGAGTCTGCAAAAGACTTGAGACATGGGCGGAGGTTCACCTTCCAGCAGGACAACGACCCTAAACATACAGCCAGAGCTACAATGGAAAAGTTTAGATCAAAGCATATTCATGTGTTAGAACGGCCCAGTCAAAGTCCAGACCTAAATCCAATTGAGAATCTCTTGCAAGACTTGAAAATTGCTGTTCACAGATGCTCTCCATCCAATCTGACCAAGCTTGAGCTATTTTGCAAGGAAGAATGGGCATAAATTTCAGTCTCTAGATCATCTGTCATTGCAGCGAAAGGTGGTTCTACAAAGTATTGACTCAGGGGGGCTGAATACTTTTACACGCCACACTTTTCTGTTTTTTATTTGTAAAAAAATTTGAAAACCATGTATCATTTTCCTTCCACTTCACAATTATGCGCCACATTGTGATGGTCTATCACATAAAATCCCAATAAAATAAATGTATGTTTGTGGTTGTAACGTGACAAAATGTGGAAAAGTTCAAGGGGTATGAATACTTTTGCAAGCCACTGTGTGTTGTTGTTGTGTTGTTTCACCATACAGAGTGAGGCATTGCGATAGTGATTTTGAGCTATATTAATAAATTGACTCTACCTGACTTTAACATAGAAAATTGATTTATTGATCATTTAAAATGTGCCTCTATCTCTTCAATGATGAATTTCTTGCTGTTCTATTGCTGAACAGAAACATGTGATCCCTCTCTCTCTGATTCACTACAACTACAATCAGCATCATCACATTTTAAAGGACTCACCACACAACAACTCACGAGCGGTCAAAAATAACAGCCCCCTCAGTGCTTCAGTGGAAGCACACAGACGCAGTTTAAGGTTAAGGTCAGCGGCTCACAGGTATGACAGCAGTATGCATTTGAAGTGCAGCAATGGAAAGGGGGTTTCACAATCTGCATAGCATTCGCTGGAAAAAAAAACTCACCACATTAGCATACCACAACAACAGTGCAGTACTCATCACACTAACCACAAGAGGCAGCCTCATTAGCTCAGTTATATTATTACGTCCCTAATGACAGTCTCACCTTCCGCTGGCCAACAATGCCAGCCGTGCAAAAACATGTCTTTGGCACTGCCGCTTCCATCTAAACTCCTCAAGCAGATATTAAACCGAGACTCAACAGTCCCCTTAAAAAACTCATCCATAGTTTATACATCGTTGCCAAGCTGCCAGCACCGCAGTGTAGGAGGATAGAAGTCCGGCATTTGTAGCAGAGAATAAATCAGACCAACAATTGGCTGTGCTTCCTGTAGGCGGTGAGTCCAATAAATCTGAGAGGCAACAGGGAGACACTGATGAGGACACCAGATGATCCCTGTTCCATCCAAACGTGAAGCTGAACCACTGCAGGATGCACAGAGCTTGGACTGCATCATATCTCCCAGAACTTAAATGTACTGTGAGTAACTACCGCCTGAAATCTGGAGAAATATATCAACATCACAACCTGTTCTTCAGCCGTTCAAAAGAACGTCTGCATCCTCTTAGTTCCACATGAATGCACAACACTGTATACAGATCCAGAATACCTGCACACAGTCACGTCAGACCGTCTACTCTGTATTGTAGAATTAGCTTGAGTCCAACATAAAATCCAGAAAAGGGGGTCAGATCTTGGATGAGGGTCAAACCACTGTTTGAAAGCAGATACTGTTTCATATGAGCCCACTTAAGGAGCTTGACAGACAGGACTAATAGTTAAGGTTCTGGGCCAGGTCCAAAGCCACAGCTGGCTGCCACGGGCCCGATCATTCACACACCTCTGACCCATAAACGCCGCCTCAGTGAACATTACTGTCAGGGGCTGCGATCTGTGTTTAACATTAGTTAACTGGGGGAATAACAGAGAAGCAGGGAGTTCATATTACTAACAAGTTAGAGCTGCGCAAAATCAATCTCACTGCCGGAGAAGCTGTCGTTTTATCGCTGAGGCAGAGAGCGCTGTCCGCAGGTTGCCATTTCAAAGAAGGTTTTCAGGAACGTGGAACAGTGCGTGGGGCTGTTTGTATAGGATTTCTGCTCAGAGAAGGTATATTTGGATGTGATGTGATATTCAGAGCATGTCCCTGAGAGAGAGCCAACCTTATACAGTAGCAGTGCCTGAAGAAAAAGAGACAGCTCGAGCTTTACAGAGAGCCAGACAAAGACCGCAGTCACTGCCAGGTTTCCAGACCAGGGCAGTTAAACGCAGAGAGTGACCCTTCAACCCCGTGCACACCCCTGGGAGAGAGAGATCGAGGAAGGCAGGATGGAGGAGGAGGGGTGGTGATGGTGGTGGTTCACAAGGGCCCTTTCTCAAGGTTTTCTCTCGGTGGAAGCTGCTGGTGTGATAAAAATGGCAAAACAAAAAAGTTCAAGATAAACAGAGCGTCATAATTGTTGATCATGTAAACACCTCGGCGTGTTTATTATGAGTATTAATGGATTATTTATCCACGCTCTCCCTTTTTTATGACGCAAGTCTCTTTTTAAGCGCCACACTAAACAACTGTCACCATGGAGAGAGCTGGGAGAAATTAGGAGCAGAGTGAAACAACAAGCTGAGTCTAAAAGAATCACAACAGCAGGTGTTATTACCTCCCAAAGAGGAGAGGTAATTGTTCGACTTCAGTGCTCGTGGAGGGCCGTTTAAATCATTAAAACAATTGTCCACCAAAATCCACAAACCAACTCTGAGTTATGACACCTGCAGTCAAACATCCTGGTCCAAGCATCACACTGTCCGTTCTCTCTGTGTTTACATTCGAGTGCGTCACCCGGGCCCGAGAGATCCAGGGAGAGGTAAACCCAGAGTGAGCAGCGATCAGTCCTCAGAGTGAAGAAATAAACTTGTGGCCGCGCACACCTGAAATCACATTTCGCTTTGCAGGTGCATTGTTACACCACGGCTGTTTGACTTCTGAAAATGTCCAAATCCACCTTGAGAGAATGTGGACGGTTTAAAAAAGTTTATATAGCGCTGCTATTTCTGCTCTGCAGGCCAGCAGCACAGACAGGCCAGTGTGGATAAAATGTGCAGATGTCAATCACAATTACGACGCAATAACATGGATAATCTTGCAGAGTTTATGGTGAAAGATGAGGAAAAGAGCACTGGAGCTGAGCCATGACACAGACATGGCAGTAACTTGATCTTCCTCTGTCTCTGTCTCTCTCTCTCCTCATCAAAAACACACACAGTCACTTGCACACAGGCAATGAACTGTTAAACCATTCTGGTTGAGTTTTGCACTATTTTAAGCATTCTCCTCAGCTCTCCCATGACTAATGATGTAGCAACAAACTTGTTTGCCAAGCTTAAGCACCGGGATTAACCAGATTTTGGTTTTCATGAAGTGACAATTAACTGCGGCAAACGTTGAGCTCTAGGGGACACTTCGGTGACACATAAAAACTGATCATGGCGATCAAGTGCAGGTGCCTGAGCAGTGATAAATAAGTTCATTGACCCTGTACATCACATGAAGCCACGACTCCTCAGCGGGGTTCACTCATGCAAACAACAGTGTGGGCCGAGGATGTCAAAAGCCCCAAACCACTCAATCAGCCTCGAGTAGACATCTGACATTCCCCAACATACTGTCAGATATCAGGTTACATCACTGGCAAACATGCAGTTAGCTCACTCTGATTGACATTGCCGCAGAGGAGGCCTGTGAATAAGCGTGTGTAGTGGGAACAGTCTAATTTTAACTGAATTGTTCCACAGTGAGCAGTGAGACGTGTCTGCCAGGAGGGCAGCTCGCCATCTGTGACACTGATGTAGCTGTAAGAAAAGAGATGGAATTGGGAAAGACTGTGTGTGTGAACAAGTTAGCCATCTAATGTCTGTGAAACACTGCAGCTCAGTAACACTTTGTCTAAAACTGATTTCTAAGAAAATCTGTGCAATATAAAGTGACGTTGTTGACTTTAATGGCTACTCATACGAGTAAGATATAACTGGTCAGCGTGACAGGATGGAAAGACAATTATTTTATGTATTTATAATGTAAGATTCTCACATTTATCAATCAGAGCACCACTCAGTGTTACCTTTTTTGCCCGTCTTCCTGCGCATCCTCATCTTTGGAAACGAGGGCCATGAGTAGTTGAAAGGAGAGTCAGAGTCAGAATCCATGATTTGCAGTCTTCAAGGAACTCTTCATCCAAACGCCTCAAGGCGTTTGATAAATAAATGATCAGCGCTTCAGTTTAAATCCATTTCACAGCAACCGAGCGGACCGTAGCCACAGCGTTCACTCGTCTTTCTCCAGAGCCCCACTGTAGACACTCTTGACACTTCAGGAGTGAGCCAGCATGTTCCCCTCTGTCTCCCCCGAACACCCCTCCCCCTAAAATCCACCCCTTCCCCCTCCACAACTCGGCACCAACTGTCCGACAGAGCCGGGACCGAACCCTGTCTTCACTCTCTGCCTCCTTTTCTTGAGTTTCCACTGTATCTACAACTTTCCCCCGTCTTTCTGACTACTCTTCTCAAATCTCTGCCAACCTGTGGGTCTCCAAGTCTTCCTCTGTTCCCCCTCAGTCACTCATCTACCACACACAGCACAGAGGGAGAGAGATCAACACATGCTGACAGGAGCAGGGGGAGGAGTGTACTGACGGCCGGAAAGAGTGACTGAAGGAGGGAGAGAAACAGACAGAGACAAAGTCAAACATAGGAGTGACTTCAGAACCTACAGGCAAGACAAACACGAGGGCAGACAGCTTCGTGGAGGTGAGCTGGGAGAAATCATTAACCCTGTGAGTTCATGATTGTCTCAGAGATGTCTACAGAGCTGCACACTCCAAGTGCGAACCATTCAACCAAAATATGCCTGGATGCCACGTCTGAAGAGAGTCCTTCACTCTCTCTGTCTCCATATTTTAGCATGTCAAAGCCGAGCTGAGGGGGGAAAGGGGTTTGGAGCGTGGGTGGGTAGGGAGGGGGGGTAGACTGCCAGGTCAGCAGCCTCACCATGGAGACAGCAGTGAGAGCCACTGCTGTTTTCTTCTTCCACGCTGTTTTTTTTTTTCTTTTTTCTCCCCGTTTTCCTCCTCTTGCCAACTTGCAGGCGTACAGTGCTCCGTTTGCAGCAGCGAGGATACGAGCGCTTAGTTCTGCCGGAGGTGGTAAAAGTGAGAGAATGGGATGGTGAAAGGTGTTTAAGAGACAACTTAGACAATGGCACTCTGGAAAGAGGCCAAGCACGGGTTTATAAACGCACATAAATGAAGGAATGTGATAAAAAAAAAAGGGGAGGGGGGGGATGAGAGGAGTTTTGTAGGCAGAGGAGGGAAACAGGGGTACACTGAGACTATAGAAAGAGGGTGTGTGTGCGCATGAGGGTGTTGGCACTGTAGTAGTGAACATTAATGCTGCCTTTGTGGGGTCCGTGTGAGGTTTAATCCGTTTTTCCGTTCCCCAATTAGATCCCTCAGCCGGGGTCGGAGACTCTTGTTAGCGTTCCTGCCGTTGCAACTCATCGTCTGTTGTCCCCCTGCCAAACTATCCATATCATAAATCCCTTTCTCTTACTCACTCTCTCTCTCTTTTCCCCCTATTACACTGACACACACCATTCTCACACTGCTCCACTCTCCTCTCCCTGGGGATCTCAACAAGCTGCTGGAAAACTGCATTCAGCAAAGCCCTGGCAACCCCCATTCAGCTACAAACACCCCCTTTTTTCCCCACTTCCACATACCCCTTGCCCCCTTCAGAGCGCTCTTCCCCACCACATTCTCCCTCACAAACACACAAGTGCACGCAAACACTGGCGACACACACACAAACACACACAGCGACCTCCTTCCCTTCTTCAGCTGTGGAGAGCAGGATGAAGTGGCCTTTGCTGTTTGTTCACTAAACTCACATTAAAATGTTGAGCGGGGGGAAAGGGTGCATGAGTCTGTGTGTGTGTGTGTGTGTGTGTGTGTGTGTGTGTGTGTGTGTGTTTGTGTGTGCAGGTATTTGGGGGCAAGTTTGTGTTTTGGGTGGGGTATTTGAATTTTGGGGGCATTAGGAGGGCAAAGGTGGGAGGCGGAAGGACACAAGACAACAGAGAGAGCTTGTCTTCTTTTTCTTTAAAGGTTTAAACTATTACTCTGACATTTTAAACCTCGTACAACCTGCTGTGGCAATACTGTATTTCACTGCATTCAAGCCAACGAAGTTACAGTAATTTGAAGTTGAGAGAGGAAAGGCATGACATCAAGAAGACAGCGGGAACATGACAGCTAGGCTCAAAATTCCTCATCCCTCGCCGAAGCTCCGGCTGCAGAAGTTGTGTCTGTCTATTTGATGACGCATTAGCTGAAGTGAAGCGGCCTGATAAAAACAGGGCTGGATTCCCACTATGTGTTTCACTACTTTGTTTATAAAAATAAAATCCTGCCGGTCACTCGTAATGCCCAGCAGCTCAGGAATGCCTAAGGAGGAACTGAAATACTTCAAGGGTCAAAAAAGCTTTGTGATCCTGAAAGAATGATGTGTAGAAAACCTGAGTCACTCTCTGTCTGAGATTTGTTATTTTACTCAAACATGGTACTGAAGGGGAAACTTGGGGAAACAGGATCCGAGTGGCCAGTGTTCTGTCGTCTGAACCGCAAAAAGCATTTGAAAGGATCGATTGAGGTCACAGGCAGGGAATCTTCAAAGACGCACTCACACATACACACACGCACACGGAGTAAAGAATGGCTAAACCATATAGCATGGAAAACAAGACCAGCCACAGGAAGTTCAGATTGCAGATGTCCATTGCCAAGTGTTATAAAGCCCGAAGCCTCAACTGGTAACCACAGCATTCTTACACTGAGGCATCAGTCTGCTCTGCAGCAATACAGGCCAATTATTAACCCGCAGGATGTTCCCACTTTCAAATCCTCCCCTTTCCTTCCCGTCCAGAAGCGGATCAGAGTGAAGCCACCTTCAGCCGCCTAGTTACGGTTCATTTCTGTTCCCTGTCAATGCTGGCAGGAAGAGTATGACTCAGGAGACTTCTCTGCATGTCATATTAAAAAGATTCCTCCTCAGTGCCACAATCCCTGCATGCACCGAGTGACAAGACTCTAAAAACTCCAGAGAGAGGGGGGCAAGACAAGCCGGCGGGCTGAAATGTGATCCTACAGTCCGCGGGGATGGTAGACAGCCGTAGCCGAGGATTAGAGTTGAGTTCCAAGTTCTGTTCAGGAAAGGAAATGTTTCCTGCAGTTGGACTTGCTTAATGATTAGAAGCTACTTGGATGATTTCCTATGAATATAATGCCACCTAAAACAACAGCGATCGATTTCAGTCTGCTCAAAATCTACAGCTGAGGCACCGCAAGCTCCAAAATCAAAACCATATCTAAAAACGGGCTTCTGAGAAAGTAACCTCGCTCGGGAGGAAGTTTAAAAATAATATCAATAAAAATTACCAGGCTGCGGTGGATAGTCCTCTTCGTCCTTCTCGTTCAGGCAGAACATCAGCGGCTCCTCGTAGTCCTGAGCGAAGAAACAGGGAACCTTTCACCAAACAGCAGCAAGCACACCACAGAAACTAAAAAAACACAAGTAGAACTAAGTACAAAAACACAAGTGTTTGGTGAGTGTCTAAGATCAATTAGGTAACCATCTGTACCACATAAAACAAGTCCTATCAGATGACCGGGATCATGTGCGCACGCCACACCTCTCCAAACATGAAATACACACTTGACCAAACACACAGCCGGCTATTCAGTGGCGTGTGCAAGGTGCCAACTCCAACACCTTGACAATGAGAGTGAAACAATGTGGGGCATTGAGGGCCTTGTTCCAGCCGTGACCACTAGCTAGACTGAATGGAGCTTTGAGAGTTTTTACCATTTGAAATTAGATATCTGGGATTCTTTTAAGCAACACCTGTCGCTGAAAAATAGAAAAATGAGTCTGGAGAGGTAATTCTACAACAGGTAAAGCTGTTTAAACACAACTTGTAGGGAGATTTAGAGCATGGGTCGACACATTTTAGCCCAGCTCTTTGTGTATGTGAATTATTATGAGAAAATGACATCAAATACTCACATTTTCTTCTACTGCAGACGTTCCCCCGTTGATATCAGAATACAGCGCTGAAAGAAGAGAAAACATGCCCATTAAACTTCAAAAGGGTCTCAGTATGCACAGATGTTTGTCAGCTTTAACGATGTATGTACCATGTAAAGTCTTATTTTTCTTCTCATAACCTGGCGAGTCTTTACCGTGTGGCCTTGATCTAGTTTTGTTTCATTTAACTACCATGTGCATCCCAGATCAAAAGACACGGTGTGCATGATTGTTTCCCAGAAAAGAAGCAGCGACACACAGAAATTAGCGTTTGGGTGGTTTTGATACGAGGCCTGGGGTCATGTTTAAAAAACATAAAGGCAGGAAATGTAGATGAGGGAAGTGGAAGCAGCGAATAAAGGAGAAATTGTTTGGGAGAGAAAGTCAGGGACAAAAAACTACATGTGAGGAGGAGAAACAAAAAGGAAATGCTGAGAGAGGAGATGATGTAAAACACTGAACAACCTTATATTGACAAAGGTCTTTCTGTGCCTCAGTGTGACACCATAAAACACATTCACTCAAGTGTGATACAGTGATGCCAGCTGGCTCTGATGTCGCTCCACAGCAAGAGAGAGATAGACAGAGAGGGTAAAGGGAGACAATCTTGTAAAAGACACTATGACCTTCTAAATTACATCCTGGTAACTAACTAAATATTTGATTTTATTGCTGGTCTTTTATGGCTCGTGTGCTTGAGTTCATGTGTTTTATTTGTTTTATCTACGACTGTGTGATGCCATGAGTGGCTTTGATTGTTTAAATTATCATTGCCCATCAAGAGACTGGTGTTGGAAATTAGCCTCGATTATATACGCTTGTATAGGACGTATGACACTGCTTTTGCAACCGTCAATATTTCTGGGTGCTTCGCTCATGCAAGTAAACTACTAATAACAGAAATAAAATCATAATCGTGCAATTCATGAATAGTTACATCACTGATTGTCTAATGATGCTTTTTTTTAAATGATTTTTTGATTAATTGCTTGAACCATCTCTAAATTGGCTGCTAAACTATCAAATGTGCAGTGATATAAATCAAGAAAAAACATAAACACATATTTGAGAAGCTAGAACAAGCAAATATCTGGCACCTTTAATTGGTAAATGACTTGTGAGATTAATCAGTCAGCTTATTAATGAATATTCAACTAATGATTTCAGCACTGCTTTAAAACATATAGTTTGGTTGCTATGCTATCTTACACACTATATTCAAGCACTGGTTCATAAAATTTCAAAATAAAATGTTCTGTGACTGAAATGTTTGGCTGCTTATGATCACACAACCTTCATTCACTCCACTGTTGATCAAATTCCCACTAGATCCTACAGCTTTCTTTGGTGTTTCTTTGCAACAGCCTGTTTCCTCTGCAGGAATCTGTTAGTCACATATTTTCCCTGCAGTCATTTTGTTTCACAGCCTTGCATTACCTCAACCCCCCACAGGTGGGCAGTCAATGGCTGTCGATACTGTAGCCTGATTTAAATCCACAGTATCTAGCAGCATAAACCACAAGGAAAAAAAAATGGCAGACCGCTGCAACACAAAAGAGAAGAGTTAAGAGTGGATGGTTTAGTTTCACCAGGCCTCTTAAATCCCACACAGCAGACGGATTAGAAAGGGTATGATACCGTTCTCTGTAGGATCATCAACCAGTTCTTCCTTTTCTAAGATGGTCTCTACCCGTTCCCTCCTCAGTGCTTTGATCTGTGGGAGGACAGGTAATGTTCAAGGAGTACAAGGATGCAGTTACCTCAAATACACTGACCGAGGATGGACTGATTTTAACTTAGTGCTTATTTTATAGGTAAAATTACACACACATTGTTCATTTTTATATGCAAAGTCTTCCAAGAAAGACCCAATGATAAATATTGATTATGTAAACTAAATAGGATCATAATTTACTGTCAGTACCAGACGACACTGATAACCAGCTCACCTCTCTGAGGAAGTCCTCATCTCTGAGCCGCTCTCTTAGAAGCAGGATGTCATTGTGCCGGCTCTCTTCCGAGCTCCACCTCAGGTTCTGTCGGACGGTCAGAGTCAGGTTCCCCGTGTCGTGACAGAACCTCAGCAAGCGGGACCGGTCAGCCCACACCTGGGACAGGCCTGCTGGAGGTGTGGCCAGAGGGTTGGGTGGGCTGCAGCACAACAGGTGGGTTAGTTTAATCACACAAGAAAAAGAAAAAATGGGTTAGAGAATACTGTTTTAATCAGTTAAAATGTGGATACAAAGACTTTCCAAGCTATTAGAACATATAAACAAATATCTAAAAGTACTGTCAGTGCAGATGATGGTCTTTCTAGGCCGAGAAAACAGGCCTGTAAATCTGTGCTAAAGATTTATGGATTTAACAGGTGTTTAGTACTTTATCTGGTCATAAAATGTACGTCAACCAGTATATTTACAGTATTTTAGAAATCGAAAGAATGCAAAGTATTTGGGGTAATGACTAGGCGGCATGGTAGTTAGCACTGTGGCCTCACATCAAGAAGACCGTGGGCCTTTCTGTGTGGAGTCTGCATGTTCTCGGTGCCTGCATGGGTTTCCTCTGGGTGCCTTGTTTGCTCCCACAGTCCAAAGTCTGACTGTCTTCATAAAGGATAACAGGGTACAGCTAATGGGTGGATGGATTTGGTAAAACTGGGTTGTTTCTACTGTGTGTGGGAAAGTTCTGCACTGAATGCATAATGTAACAGCAAAACAGTGATTCATTTGTCAGCGTGTCTCCCTGAAGTGCCCTGCTGGAGCTGATAATCTTACTGTGTAAGCAGCTCCAGGAGCTCGGTGTTGCCTGCTGTCTGTGCCAGCTGCAACGGCGTGACTCCCTCTTCGTTCGGCAGACTTACAGCCATCAGACCCCCCGGCTGGCAAAGCAGCAGCTCTGCCAGCCGATACAGACTCCATCTCACGGCCAGGTGGAGGGGAGACTCCCTGAGGCTGTGCTCTGGAGAAATATAATCACATAAAAGACAGAACAGAGATTAAAGTATGCAGTGGGATCTAACACAGCAGCTGAATGTAGGATGGAGGTGAGATTAACAGCGAGACGAGAAAAGAATAAGCCAGTGGCAGAATGGGAGAAAAATAGGTAGGAACTAACATGTCAAGAATGTCATCTCGATAACCACCTCCCCATGATAATTAACCTAAATGTCAATGATTGATTTCTTCTCTTGCACAGCTCTGGGTCCCTCTGCTCCACTGACCCACTTTAAGGCAATAAAAGCTTTTCAACAAAGCAGTGACAGTTTCTTATTTCTGTGCCTGCCACTCAATGCCGAGCAACAAGATCGGTATCCAGGTAACAGCTACAGTCAAGCAACTGGTGAGCTTGGAAAAGCACTGTTGTTTTAAAAAATGCAGCATAAATATACAATATATTGATATTTTTCTCATTATCGTGATATGAGTCTATATATTGTCTTGTTATGTCGCGATGTGTCGTCCTTCCCTGGTTTTAAAGGCTGCGTTACAGTAAAATGATGTAATTTTCTGACCTTACCAGACGTACGTACCTTTACCCACTGAGTGATTATATCCACATTACTGATGATTATTGATCAAAAATCTCTGTTAATATTTTGAGAAAGTACCAATAGTCATCCCTACAATATTTCGCGATAATCACATTGACGCACATGGTCATATAGCACTTCTGAAGTGGTTTTGATGAGATTTTCCAAATATTAAAATATAAATAATGCAGTGTGATGTAGCCTTAAAATACTGCAATATTATTTTACAGCCATATTGCACAACACCACTCCGTAGTCTTATGCTGATTATCCTTAAATGGCACTTAAACATACTGTAATCACTTTACCTTACATTTTATTCAGAAACCAATACAATGGGCAAGCTGAGCCTTTAGCCACGTTGGGATGACTTGAAAGACGCAGGTTCTCCCTTTTCTCAGTTAAAAATGACTCAGAAAATGATTGAAGAACTGCATGCTATCTAGCTAGACAGCTTTTTGAAGTCTCTCGTGTGAAGATATTTATTATTATCCCGATTCATGATTATCTCGATAATAGAAATTCATCACAATGAACTTATCCTACGAGTTTTTATCCCGATCCACAAAAAAATCTTTTCTCCTCCCATCTCTAGATATGTCATCAAGCTGTTTTGTGACTTTTCTTCCATAATATTGCAGCATTTGTGACTGATTCACCAGCAGATTAAGCTTTGATTACAATAAGTGACAATTATAAAGGCACCTGCAGACGTGAGTCACATGTATGGACTGTATGGCAGCCATCGTTGTCATTATTACGTTTTCAAGGCAACATGAGGCAACTTACAGAGGCACAAAGAAGCCAGACTGTCTGAACTGATTGTACGTCAGTCACTAACACTGCAATTACATGGCAGGAGTCAGGAGTCAAATCATTATTGTGAATCACGGAAAATACAGACAGGTCACCACAAACTAGAGCCTCAAATATGACCATTAAACACAATAAACACCTTAGACAGTGTCATCAAAAACCAAACATTCATCACAATTGATATTTCCTGCGGGGCTGCTTTAGAGCCAAATGTTGTGCTGAAAGCAATTTTACAAGTTGGGTTTGATGTGGTACCCTTCAAATATAAACTAAATAGAAAGTTATTTGAGTTGACACTTTCAAATATTGTATTTCTGTCCTTTGTTTGACTAGAAGGTGTTGGGGAAAAAATGAGGTTGACAGGTGATGAAAGGCTTTTTTATCCACATGCTGTAGGGCAATCCATGCTTCAAAACAGGTGCAAGATAAACTTTAATTTACTTTGACAAGGGATTCATTGTTTTTCGCTTTCCGAATTGAGGTTACATTATTGTAAATAAAAGAGACGGGAAGTGGTGTTGCCAGATCCGGGTTTACTTTACAGAGCTAAAGGTTTCTCTTCAGCTCTGAAAAAGTCAGTTTTTCTATTTGTCTGAGCATTTTCTCCAATCAAAAACCCACCTGAGTGCAGGCTTTGTTGCTATGATGCTAAATTTTCAATTCAGAGAGAAAATAATAATTAAGACTCCACAGAGTATCTCAATTTTGTGACAGAATGACAAATTGAGGTTTTCCAGTACCTTTAAAGATACAGAATGCACTACAAACAAATGAGAGGAAGATCATTCAGTTGCATACAGCATTGGCAATGGAGTGATGTCATAAGCAGTGCTTATCAAATTAACTGCAGACATTTAGAGGGAGACGCTGCAATGAAACAGACTGCCATAACTGTATTAACGCCTAATCTAGTTTGTTGTTTATGTAGGTGGCCCTACACAAACACTCATACAAACAGATGGTGGCATCTAGTAAATATCGCTGTCAGCTACACACACACACAGACACACAAACACACACACTACCACACACAGAAAAAGATTTATTGAGTACTGCCTCAGGCTACTTCCAGATGGAAAGGCTCTATTAACCACATTACATGCTGCTTAATTGGCTTTGATGAATTCAGCAGAGGCTCACATGTGACCGTGTTCACTTCCGATTTCAGCCCAGTGAGCATGGAAAATGAGAATGATGGCAGTGGAGAAGGGAAGTGAAGAGGAACACAGTTGAACAGTTCACCTGCTCCAGGTTTCCAGCTCAATTCTGAGAGATGAGGTATCTCTGCTCACTAAATGCACTTCATGAATCTTCTGACATTGTTATATATGTAATAAAAAACAAATACACTGTGCTTTCGATGAACATATCTGCACAGGAATGCCCGTTCAGCAAAATAACATAATCCTGCTCTCACCGTCTCCACTGAGGCTCCCGAGTACATTCCAGTTTTGGGGGATATTGAGGTTGGCCATGGCCAGGGCTACGCGACGATCCATAGCCCAGCGAGAGCTCTCCTGGCCCAGGTTGAAGAGGCTGCTCAGCTCCTTGTGATCCGTGGAGGTCAGGCAATGTCCGTGGATTACCAGGTGCTCTGCCAGGTCCTGAGAATAAAGCAGTCATGAATAAGATACAATCTGTGATAACTGATGCTCAATGCAAAAAAACACTCCAGTAAGGTTAAAACTGTTGAAAATGTTTTTGCAATTCAATTCAACATGTTTGGGGAGTTTTTGAACTGCATCAAGAATATGTATGTAAACAGGTCATTTTTACCACAGGGATGCACAAATTTACATATTGGATCATATTGTACGCCTTCTATACCTGAGCATCGTCTTGGACATACTCCAGCGAAGCTCCGCCCACCCAGGTGAGGGGTGTGGTTTCAGAGCACAGGTAGGCCTGGACAGAGACCATCTCAGCCAGGTTATGTCCTGAAGGGCACAATGCAGCAAAAGTCAGACACATTTATGCATCTTTATATGAAGAAGAGCTGTTGTATGAGAAGTTACATTTTGTCTTGGCAGACCAGCGAAGGCCAACAAAACAGCTGTCATGGAGGGGGCCAGCCCATAATTCAATGCGGATTCAAGGATAAAGATGTCAGTGCCAGTAGTAAGAATGAAACATGAAAGGTCTGCAGCTAAAAAAATAAGTGACACCACCACCACAACATCCAGCTTCATCAGTGTCGCAACAAAAACCACAAAGACAGGTGGGTGAATGTGTGTTTTTTTGTTAATTTATTTGGTGATCATACATTAGCAAGAAAGCTAACACAATTTAACTTAATTCAAATCAATTATGCATTTAATTGAGATTACGTAATGTTAATGTAAATACAAACATGGGACTTGACTTGCTTGATTCTCACACAGTAAGCTGGGAGTTGGACTTAAGACCTGCTTGTGACTTGCACATGTCTGACTCACTCCTACCTCTGCTAAAAATACATTACCACTGGTATGGTCCTTATATTTCCACCCAGAGCCCAGTGCCTTAGAAAACCTGAATGTGGCAACATTTTTTCACAGATTTTCATTTTGTACCCTAATAAAAACATTATTTGAGACATAATTTGAGGTCTTAATAATCCAGCTATTGTAGAGAGAGCACAAGTCTGCAGGACTGCCTGTTGTCAACCTACACACAGGCTCAGTAATGTTGACGTATTGTTTATGGAGCTGTTTCCCTCCTGAGAGGAAGCTGATAAGATTCTGTGTCTTTCCAGACCACAAGTCACAGACTGTGTATGTGTGTGTGTGTGTGTGTGTGTGTGTGTATGTGTGAAGATTCAAATAGTGATATACTGCTCCTGAGTATATAACAGACTATATATGTATATATATATATATATATATATATATATATATATATATGTAGAGAGAGAGAGAGAGATTTTTTTTTTGTCTGAAAATGATTTCTACATAATCTTAAATAAATTACGCATAAATAAGACATGAAAGCACACACACACAATAACACAGGAGTACAGGACACATCGTACAGACATACATATGCACATACCAGGCACTATAAAGCAGAGCATGACATCACTTTGAGCCCTGGTGACATGGACCAGTGTGGATCCTTCCAAAACAATGTAGACCTCTGCATCCTCTGGCACCGAGTCTAAACCCTCCAGCAGTGCAAATACCTTCGCCTGGCCCTGAGAAAGAGAGAGGTGAGAGAGGTCGAGGGGGGCAATAAAAAAGAAAGATGCAAGACAGGAACAAATATTTCTGTTCCTAAAGATTTGGGCTCAATTTAGAGGAAGACTCTATTCTGATGCAGCGTTCTACATTTCTCTTAAAGTACACCAAATCCCTTGACAGCATTCCTCTTGAGGGTACGATAAAACATCCCCCTCAATAAAAACAGGAATGTCTTAGTGTCTAGTGCAAAGACCTGCCCTGATCCCAACAGGTCAGAACACTTTAGACTTCAGATCTGAGGCTGAAGAAGGTGAAACGGGCCAGAACAGTCTCACTGATTTGTACGCTGATTGGCGGCCTTTAATAAAACTTTGCACGTGTCAGATGTGGGTGTGCTAACATGTTGAATACCAGCATCACTACACTGTAACTCCTCACTTATGAGGCAAAGGTTGAGCTGTTCATTGGTTCATTGGTTTATCTAGGGCTGGGTACCATCTGAAATGGATTGATACTGGAGCTGATACACTTCCTGAGTTCTGATACCAGATACCATACGAGTTTGTTGTCCTTTCACACTACACAAAGTAATTTACCCATTGTGTTAATATAAAACTATTTCAGCAGCTGTAAACACGCTGTTTGTTCAAATGGCTGCAGTGTCTAGATATCTAATGTAACTGTAACTGAGCTTTATTGCAGGTCTTTTACAGTTAAACATGACTAAACATGCACTTTTTGCTTCGGTCCTTTAGAATAAATAAAACCTTCCAGTGCCAGCAGCCTGTTTTTTTAGTGCCGCAGCTTTCCACCAACATCCGAGAACAAATCTTTTGTAGAAGACATCAATTTGTCCACCTACAGCGGCCTCAATAGACCAGACGGCAATGCCGTCACAAGACACACTGTGTGGGTTATTCTGGGAAACAGATCAAACGATTGAGTGAGGCAGGAGTAAAGGAGACAGGTTGAAAGAAGGTACAGCAAAGATGTAAATTATAACACTGAGCTTGAAGGCAACGAATATCATAGATTGGTGGTGGATGGTATGAGAGAGTAAGAGTGTATTTTTTATGTAGTTTCTCACTCTTTTGCACAGGAGAGTCTATCTGATAGCCTTGCATCACCTCAACAGCTGACCTGATTTCTCACGCTATAAAACAGGGAGGTTTATCCCTTTACTTCTCTCGCCCTCTCAGAAAGAGACTCTGTGAGTAATCCATGTCTCACCTAATCCCACCTTCAGATTCACACATCCATTTCTTTAGCTCTGCTCGTCTATTCTTTGGCAGAGAGAACATCAGGTTTACCACCAGCTTTATGTCCACATAACTTGTCTGATGCTCTCATTAAGACTCCTCACCTCTGTGTGACTGACCAGATGTCAACCACTAATGAAGCTCTGCCCTTGAAGGATGCACAATATGGATTTTTCTCAGCCTATAACTGATAATTTCCTGCTTTTAATGGACAATACCAATGAGATAATGGATAATTATTTACAAATAATACTTCTTTTTCTTTCTCTCTTTCATGTTCTTCTTCTTCTTCTTCTTCTCCTTCTTAGCGTGTACTGTAGATGCTGTGCTTACTCATTCAATGAAGGCAATTCGACTTTGTATTATTGGCTCTATTTATTGGCTAATTTCATTATATCAGATAAATAGAGCCGATAATATAAAGCTCCCATTATAGGGTCAATATCGTGCATCCCTTCTGGCTACTAGATGAAATACTGAACATCGGACAGTCGGCACTACCAGAGGCAGAGGCAGAATGGATACAAACAGGCTTTGACACTAAAAACAGTTGATGCTGCATTAAAAGATGTGATGCGTCCTCCATCTTGTAGCAGACGCCATAAACTCCCATGCGGACAAGTATACAGAAGATGGACTCCACTGATTTTAGAGGTCTCCTGACTTTCCCTCTAACAAGGTTAACGTTTTAGTTTTTTGGTCCAATGCCTTCACAAGTATGAGATGCCATGCATTTCCACATTGATATACATGGAGCACAGAGGATGAATCCCAATAACTTTGGTATTCTTCTGGCTTTTGATTTGGCGCCACCAGCAGGTCAAAGTTTCCAATTATGTAGTTATAGTATCTCAAACTCTGCTCGATTGGCACAACATTTTGTAGTGACAGTAATGGTTCCCAAATTAGACTTTGGTGAACTAATGAAGTGTCCATTAAGCACCAACTCACCACCTAACCCTAATCGTAATAACTATTAACTGGGTTGCCATGAAAGTTGGCCCCCTCAAGATGAATCTTATAACTTATAATTGTATTTTAATGTGTCCAATACTTGGGTTTTTGACCAAATGCCTGCAAAACGAATTAAATTCCTGTTCATCTACGCTTTATGTTCAGTGGCAGTTAGCAAATGTTAGCATCAGCTTGCTAGCAGCATCACTGTGAGCATCTTAGCGTGTCTTATTGGCATTTTGCTCCAAGTCTCATACAGTAAAATTATGATTTTCCAAAAGTCTGTTAATTAATTGATTCATTTGTGGGCCTCTATAGAAAGAAATCAGAGTTTCCAAGGAGAATGTGTTTCATCACATGAAATGGACGAGATTGTGCGTCCACATTTAAGGTTTCGTAACCTTTCAGTAACCTCAGGTAAAAGGAAAACAGGATTTAACACATGTCATAAAAGTAAGAAACAGTGTGAGTGATGTACACCCTCTTTGAGCTGCAGAAAGAATTAGTCCTCATTAATGTTTGTGCACATTGATAAGATCCCAAACTGAAACCAGCGAAAACATATTTGACAGCAGTCCTGCCCTGTTTGACTACAGCTTGACCTTCGCAGACAACAGATCCATTCAAAGGTTTAACACGAGCAGAGACGTCACAAATCAAACTGATCGCACACACAAGTTCCTTTGAAACGCGAATAAAAAAACATCACTATCAATGAATCACAGAGTTACTGATTTGCCAGGTATGCACACAAATGACAGGCTGCTTTTGTCACTGTAGTACTGATGGATAGGGCTATTTTCTTACGATGAAACTATGATTCAGAGCTCAAATAATCCAACAGAAATGTTTCATTCAAAGACCAATAAAGTCCCTGTTTGATCAAAGTGGAAAACATCAGTCTCCTGTCATCATGGCGTCCTCGTTGACCCAACTGCCAAATCTGAAGTCGTACATACGGTGACTTTACTTAACTTTACAAGTACTGTATGGAGGCATGAACAGAAAGCCGTGCTTCTATTCAGATATGACATTTGAGGCATTTTCATTAAACATAATTGTTTGGTTATGAGCACAAAGTCTGTGTTGGTTTTTATAAATGAGGCTGCTGATCTAGTTCCAAACTCAATTTGCAGAGATTTTCCAGACAGATAATCAACTATTATGATTAACTGGAGGAGCTGGTTTCAAACTTGACTGGAGCACATACTCACATACAGAGGCACTCTCCTCCTGCTCAGCTCCATCTGCACGGCAACTGCGGGCAAACACGGACATTAAATCAGACATTTGAGAGACGAGAAGAAAAACTCTCCGTGCATGTGACTCCTCGCTACTTCTTTGGTTATTTTGGTGAATCATCCTGCTCCTCTGATCCTTAAGAGATTATCAAACCTTAACTGCGCCGAAACAGGATGAGACAGGATGGTCTTTTGATCTCAAGTATGAGGATAATGACTTTAACGATCATACTTTCTATCTTGGTGTGTGGAGACACTACCAGAACACCAAATATGCCCAAATCTGATGTGCATGCTGTGTGTATACTTCTACCCTGCATGTGTGTTTGTGTGTTTGTTTGTGTGTGAGCTAAACTCGATTGAGTTTCAGTGCCGCAGGGTTCAGATCTGTTCTTTATCAGAGGCCGCTTCCTAAACTGGACACAACAGCAAGCTCATAACAATCATTTTTCAAGAAATGACTTCCTGTGAAATCACATTATCGTTTACATGTGCATTTATAATTGTGTACTTAATAATTACAACAGACTAAATGTTGCTGTGTGCTAGCTTTATGACACAGAAAACATCACATTTAGGATGATAATGACACTATATTTGGTATTTATTTTAAATACAACCAGCACACAGTCTCAGAGACGTGTATGTGCCTCTACTTAGTGATTCAAATGAACTGAACTCACACTTTCATGTTGACCTATTTAGCCACAGAATAAATGTGAGGCTTTTGACACTGCTATATTTACCCACTCAGACAGGGCTGACGTTAGCAAAAATATCACAGAAAAAAAAAGAAAAGAAAAGTCAACAGCTAATAAAAGGGTCAGTATTATTGATGCACCTACCTTCACAGGAGCTCAAACTCCGGCAGAAGAAACCTGGCTTGAATTTAGCAGCAGAAACACCAGAGCACCTAAGTCATCCTCCTCCTCCAGCTCACTGCTGATTCAAGTGTCGGTGTCACAGCTACAAGTTGAGAAATGGCGCTGAGTCGGTGCAGCTGCTGTTTCCAGTCGGAGCCGCAGCCTCCTCTGACACAGCATCCTCCTCTCTGTCACTGTTGATGCTTTCTGTCTTCCGTCTGCTCAAACGCAAATTCCTCTTTATATACGTGCGAGTTTTGGGGTTTATTTTCTCCAGGTAACAGCGACCTCTAACGGAAGGCGATGAAACAGTGCAAGGGATACATGTTGATATATACAGTGCCTATAAGATGTATCCATCCCCTTGGATGTTTTGGAGTCAATATCAATAAGTCAATATAATTTGGCTTTTTAAAAAAAAAAAAATACAAAAAAAAAACCTCTAGACCCAACGTCGAAGTGAAAACAGATTTCTACAAAGTAATGTCAATTAATTAAAAGCTAATTACTTCAACCTTTATTTAAATAAAGGCCCCCACGTTCAATGATGTCGAGAGCAAAAAATAAAAAAACAAAAACCAGAATAGGTGCAAAAATGTGATAACAAACAGAAACAACAAACCTAATCACAGAGCGAGTACACAGAATGGGTACATTAAAATGATAACAGATAAGAAGCAATATGACAGAATACAAATAAAAACAGAAAAAAGTGCTGAAAATGATAAGAAACTGCAAGCGAACAAACATGACGAAACACAAATAAGACAAGGGTGCATAAAAGTTAAATGGCTGACAACCATACAGGACAGCACGTAGTTAAAAACAGTAACATTCACATGCTGACTAGTTTGAAATCAACTGAAAGCAGTTTTCCCAAATGTGGTGTTTACCCGGGGAACTTTGAGCATTATACAATCACTAGAGTGTGTTGAATAGTGACTCTGTGACCACTTGAACAATGAGCTGCTATATAATGGCTGGTTACCCTTCAAGGCTTTAAAAGGAAACAGAAACCAAGAGTAAATAATGTAAATTAAGTGATTGTGTAAGTTTTCACCCCCTTTAAAGTGACTGGCCTAATTCAACAGAAGTCCAGCCAACTGGTGCTAGTAGTCTCACAATTAGTAAAATGGAGATCACCTGAGTTCTGTGAATGTGTCTCAAGTGATTGTAGTATAAGACACACTTTTCTTGAAGGTCCAGTCACTGGTTAATCACTATTCCTGCTACAATTACACCATGAAGAACACTCCAAGAAACCCTGTGAAAAGGTTATTGAAAAGCATAAGTCAGGGGATGGATACAAAAACATTTCCAAGTCACCGAACATCCCCGGAGATCAGTTAAATCCATCAATAAGAAATGGAGAGAATATGGCACGTGTAAATCTGCCTAGAACAGGCCGTCCTCACAAACTGAGTCACCGTGCAAGAAGGAGGCTATCGAGGGAGGCCAACAAGAAGCCCATGACTACTCTGAAGGAGTTAAAAGCTTCAGCAGCTGAGCTGGGAGAGACTCTGCATACAACAACTGTGGCCCCAGTCAAAGCTTTATGGGAGAGTGGCAAAGAGAAAACCACTGTTGAAGAAAGCTCATTAAATCTCAACTAGAGTTCACCCAAAGGCACGTGGGAGACTCCCAAGTTCATCTGGAAGAAGGTTATTTGGTCTGATGAGACCAAAATGGAGCTTATTGGCCATCAGACTAGACGCTATGCTTGGCAGACACCAAACGCTGCACATCACCCCACCATGAAGCACGGTGGTGGCAGCAGGCCCTGGTAGACTTGTAAAGGCACAGGGTAAAGTGAATGCAGCAAAATATGCCTTGGGAGAAGATTCATTTTCCAGCAAGACAATGACCCGAAGCATACAGCGAAAACTGCACAGAAATGGTTTGAAGACAACAAAGTGAATGTTCTGGAGTGGCCGAGTCAAAGCCCAGATCTCAATCCAATAAAGATTTTGTGGCTGGACTTGAAAAGGGCTGCGCACGCTCGATCCCTGTGCAACCTGACAGAGCTTGAGCAGTTTTGCAGAGAAGAACTGAATAAAATTGCTGTGTCCAGATGTGCAAGCCTGATTGAGACCTAACCACACAGACTCACTGATGTGATTGCAGGCAAAGGTGCATCTACTATATACCGACTTAAAGGGGCTAAATGATTGTGAAATCACCTAATTTATGTTATTGATCTTAAAATAATTGACATCACTTTGTAGAAATCCGTTTTCACTTTGACATTAGTTTTTTCTTGTACATTTTTTGCACATTGAACATGATTCCATTTATAAAAGCAATACAAGGGGAAACATCCGAGTGGGTGAATACTTTTTATAGGCACTGTAGATACTAATCTAAATGGTACTCATATACTCTTATGACTTTAAAAGTTACTAAGTAGAGTATATAGTGAAATGAATACTTAAGTACCAGTAAAATTATAGACCTGAAAAAATACTCATACTAAAATAATATGAAAGTACAAGTCCACAATTACTTCATTACAGTAATTTGAGTAGCTGTAATTAATTACTTCCACCCCTTCATATTATCAGTGGGAATTTAACGCGCAGTGAGTTGAGGTGATTTTTCAAACCATTAGAAAACAATTATCATTAGTCGGTTTCAATAATACAAAGATTTATTTTTATCTGCTTATAAAACATTTGTCAAATCCAAATATTATGAAAACACAAAGCAGACGTTGAAATCATTCATACATACAAGCGCACACACACACACACACACACACGCTCACACACACACACACACACAATTGAAAGTGTAATTACAAGACTTCCAATAAAGCAATGCTTTACATTCACACGCAGACAGACGGACAGACTTCATACAGTAAATGCATGTTCTTCGTTTCCTGTTGTGTGTTTCAGTCACACCGAGTTAAAACACCAGAGTGAGAGACCAGTCTCTTAAAACCTGTACCAAAATGTTTGCTTGGTGAAGTCTGTGTGACACAAAGTCATGTCAGGAAATGTGTCTGATGTTTCAAAAAAGAGGTTTTAGAGTTGTAAAGGCACTCTAACTCAGTCTTTTCACTCTACAAGCCTCAGGTGGCCTGAAGCTGTGCTCTTGAGGTACTTGCTCCTCCTTGAGCCAGGCCATTAGACCTGCTGATGCCAGAGCATGGCACCTCCTTCCTGGGGAGGGCGGAGGCGAACATTGTGTCCAACATGCCCAGCACCTCAAGGAGGTCCTGCTGGTAGTCGATCTCCCTCTCCAGCAGCTCCTGCAGACGCAGCAGCTGTCGGTCTACAACTGGTGACTGGCCGATTACTGACTGATAGATATCCAGGATCATCTCTGCCGCTGGTACGAGGACTGGAGCAAACCTAGGGTCAACCAAGTTCCTGGAGACGAAAACGAAAATTTTTTAAGTATTCATGCAGCAAAATACTGTACAATTTGATGCACAAGTTATCACATCGTGTCTGTACTTGAAGATTTATCTGCATCGTACCCTATGAGGAAGTTGAGCAACTGGGAGAGCCCCTGTTCATCTCTTCCTGCCAGGGCGTTCTTCAATGTTCCTCTTCGATCCAGCTCCTTTACAACAGCAACTGTGATCTCTGGCTTCCTATGTCTTGTCCATGTCTGCAAGTAAAACGTAATATACCTGTATATTAATACCAGAAATGTTTGTTTGTGCATAAGAGCTGCTGCAAGTGTCACTGCTTAAATGAACTTAAAATCTAGTAAACTCAAAAAAAGTATACCAACAGGTTTAACCTGCTGCTAATCTTATAAACACATGTGAGGCACACCTCCAGAGCTGTATCCAAAGCCTTTGATACATTGAATTTCTTGAGTTGCTTGTCGTATTTGGCCAAATGCTGCTTCACTGGCTTACTGACGAGATAATCATCCTGGAGAAAAGACAAAGAACCACAAAATTAATTAACAATAGTGTGAGAGAAGTCTCATAAGCCTTAAATAATAATTCAGTATGCAGAAATAAAGAGGCAGTAGCCATTGTCGGACAGTTTGACCTGGTCTTCAGTCGATACATCAGGGAATAATCGCTCAGCAGACCAAATCATGTCTCAGACAGTCAGCCTCAGCTACTGCATGTTACTAAATGTAAACAAACCTGTTTAGGGACGTAGTTCTTCCCCTTCACAAAAACACGATATGATGGTCGTCGCCTCTGTTGACCGGAGATTTCCTTTGACTCTTCGGGGCTTTTCCTGTGTTTGATACTCAGGATGCTGTTGGTCATACCCACGACAATGGACTCATCATCCGGCTGAAGGGAAAGACATATTCATAGTTAGTGTAAAGACGTCAGGTCCCCTTTGTCAGATTTCTTTGAGGAGAAGTAACATTATGGTATAAAATATATTATCTCAAAACACACAGTGCACACTTTTGGTATAACCTATTGCTGTAGCTGGGTCAGCATTTCTTTTTAGTGTACCACTGCGGTGATTGAAAGTCAAAAAGTAAAAAAAAAAAGCCTTGTCATGTGAAGTTGCACCTAACACCCCTGTTCCCAAACTAAGAGCAGGTTTGCAGGTTGTCAGAATGCTTGAGATCATCATGAAATTCAGTCGATGGATCACTCAAGAAATCATCATTCAACAACTCCTTTACTACACATCAGCCAGTCAAACACTTCCTGCATGTACCATTTCATCTCCTTTCAAATGAAATCTTTGGCAATACTCGATATTACTGTTGACAGAAACCGAATGCATCACTTTGCAGGCCTAGAGTCAAGTCGAAGCTCCTTTTTCATTTCTTTTCTTTTCATGTTTATGGCCTCAGTCAGCCAAATGAGGCATTTCCCATCCTGGGTGACTGTAATTAATTTGCATGTAATCATCATACATCGCTCTTCATTTATTTGAACGCACCTTACTAAACTTAATTCACCATTAAATATAAAAAACAACAGTAAAATGTGATGAAGGGTTGAATTTATTTTTCTTACAGCCAAAGCCAAACTGAGGATGGAGGCAGCGTAGTCAAAGTTGTGGACCACTTTATAGTTGGTTGTGTTGTACACCTTCACATGCCTGAAAAACAAACAGAGGATCTGCGTTAGTTATGGTTCTTACAAGAAGTTCACATAAGTATGCAACTGTCTTGACATATAGTGTGACCTCAGATGTCCAAAGTTTAGAACATTTTTCTGTCTGCTATGTCAGACATGCATACTGTACAAACACCTGTCCCCTTACCTGTCCAGAGAAGCTGACAGCAGTCTCTGTCCGTTGGTGCTGAGACACAAACTCGTGACAGTTTTGTGGTGGTTCTTCAGAGACACCAGTTGCTGGCCTCCTTTTAGCAGATCCCACACTTTCACATAACGCCCACCTATAGAAAGTGATAGAGAGAATTTTTTTTTATGCTGTGGCTACATATCAGTAACCATAATTTAGTATCAGTGTAGGCATGCAGCCATTTGCAGGGAGGAAATCATGCACCAAAAAACAATTTTTCCAATTCATATCATTTTATATTTCCTACTTGTTTTATGTCAACAACCTGTTCCAATGTTAACAAGGCAGATGGACTCTCAAATAACTTCACTATTTGAATGATCTGACTGAACATGAGGATTATACTGCTGGGTACCTGCAGAGACGAGGAGACCCTCAGAAGGATAGAGCAGCAGACTCTCCACTGGCTGGCCGTGGTCCATGGTCATCACACTCCTATCCACTCTAGCATCAAACAGTTTCAGTGTGTGGTCATAAGATCCTAGGGGGAAAAAACATATAGCATATATTCAGAAACTCTACTGGCTACAAAAACTGTCAAAATGTACAGATAATTCTGAATGGATACAACAAACACTGATGCTAATGGACCAGAAAGTTAATTTATTCTCCTCCCGTTTACTTTTCCATCACACATAAAAAACTGTTTTTTAAAAAAAGGTAGCTTCCATCTCACCTGTAATAAAGAGATCTCTGTTGAGTTTGCTTGTGACACCACAGCGGATGTAATCTGTGTGTTCTCGGTAGGTATTGAGCTCAGTGGCGTTTGGGATGTCCCAAAGTCGACAGCTGTAATCGTCTGACCCTGTGAGGATCTGGTAACGGTCTGAGGTGAAGTCTGTTACATGGACAGCCCTGAGCAGAGATTAAATGGGACAAAAATGTAAATCACTTCTCTTTGAAACCCAGACGTTTGTAAGTTGGTAAGGTAGTTTGCAGGTTGTCAGAATGCTTGAGATCATCATGAAATTCAGTCGATGGATCACTCAAGGAATCATCATTCAACAACTCCTTTACTACACATCAGCCAGTCAAACGCTTCCTGTGTCAATTAACAGGGAGATAGCTCAGAATGATGGGTGAATGCTCTTTTTGGTTTTGCTACAGTCTCATGAAAACACTATATACATATGCAGATACTAACCTATGCAGTATGTAGACTTTCAGGGCCTTGTTCTACTATCTGATTGAAGGTGTCAAAACTAAAATTGTATTATGTAGCAGCAATTACACTGTTGAAAACTACAAGCAAGCATAAAACAGTCACGTATTTATTTTATTGTTTATCTTGAAGTATTCTGTATTCCTTTATTTTGAAATAATGAGAGCAATAGAAAACTTTATAATATAAACTTTTTAACACTCAGTCTGCGGGCCAGAACAGCACATCAATAACATGATCAGACAGCGACACGTGGGATACCTACTTTGTGTGCCCTTTGAACATCCTGAGTGCCACCTTGCCGCTGACATCAAACAACCGGACCACAGAGTCCTCACATCCCGCCACAAGAAGCTGACCGTCTGACCTGAACCTCCCACTGTATGCAGTGTCCTTAAACCGTGTAAATGTCTTCACAGGCTCCGGGGAGAATGGCCCATAAATGTGGACCTGCAGAAAAAACAGTGTTAGATTGACAAGAACTCTCCGGCAAATGTTGCAGACGTAATTGGAACAACAAAGGTTTTACGGAGGCGAACAAAGAGATGCCAACATACTCTTGTGAATGCTGTCACAGCAAAGTTATGTGGAGCCACTGGGGAGAAGTCTATGTGTGTGACCGCTCCAAACTCTTTTATCTGGACCGGAGCCTGTAAGGAGAAAAACAAAGACGAACTGTGAAGATCATTACTTCTCTTTGGAAACCCAGATGTTTATAAGTGGGTAAGATAGTTTGCAGGTTGTCAGAATGCTTGAGATCATCATGAAATTCAGTCGATGGATCACTCAAGAAATCATCATTCAACTCCTTTACTACCCATCAGCCAGTCAAACGCTTCCTGCATCAGTTAACAGGGAGATGGCTCAGAATGATGGGTGAATGGAAGATTAAGGATGAATTTAAGGATGCTAAATTTCACTAAATGAACTAGACTCACCTTGTAGTTTTTCCAGTATAGTGTGTCTTGTGTGACTTTCTCTCCAAGTTTAGGATAGACTTGGATTTTCGTAGGTTTAAATGAAGCCATTTCTGTGCTGGTCACGTAGTACTCTTTATCTGGTGGGATACAGAAAATAAAAATATAAAATATATAACGTAAGAATTTAGCAGGAGGTATGACACCTTGGCTTGGCTTAACCAATGTCGTTTTTATTTATTAGTACACAGCCAGTAAAAAGAAGGAATCAATTCAACACCATGGGATGAAAAGTAATACATTTATAAACACGTACACACGCTTTACCAAACAGCACCACAACCCACCAACCTATGTAACCTGTGAAGGCTAAGCTAACGAACTCACTATTTCCAAACAGTCCATACTATCACTTGAGTTTAAAAGTGCGCATAGAGAGTTAAAGATATATGTATACAGTCGACCATTTCCTGATAGGTAAGATTACACGTAATGTTATTGGTTCGAAAACAAAAGCGGTTTATTAGACAAACACTTGAGTCAACGTGCTCGGTGCTTACAGCGACAGTAAGTTAGCACACTGCGCTTTAGCCTGCTAGCATCTTCTACTAAATTGCAATGTGGTTACTCTCACCTTTGGACGAACAGGCCCAGGAGTGCAGTCTTATTTCTTTTTTAAGTACAATGTGTTGAAATTAGATGATACTGGTATTAGTTGTCCAAGAAAACCAAAAGTTTCTCATTTTAAATAATTATCACGTTGCCTCTCGGTGAACAGGAGGACGCCATGATTACAAACGTGACGACTTCCGTTGTGAATGGCAAATCTTTATTGTTCACGGACGATTCACAGTTGACAACTTAGCCTCAAACACTTTTCTTATTTTTTAAAAATGTATTGTAGGTGGAACTAGTTTTGTAATTCTTTATAGGACTACATATTAATTATTATGATCAATTATTATTTTTCAAGTAAATCTACTTTTAGATGAAATCTAAGAGAAATCTTGTACTGATTTTACCTATTTATGTTTATTAATGTCTTTAATCGTAGTTGATTGCTAATATTTTAATGTATTTAAATGATTATTTATTTATTTTATTTAATTTTAATAACTAGCACAAAAAAAAAAGGAAATAAAAAACCTTCCTTCCAAAAGTATAAAAGTTCGCTGCTTTAAGTCAAGCAGGTTTTATTTGGTTATTATTATTCAATCTAACAAGGCAGACGTAACAACAGAGAATTTAGACATCAAGATTTAAATCACATTAAATTATGAGCATAAAATAAGAAAAACTGCGGCTACATCCGGAAAGGTATCGATCTGAGTGCGTCACTTCCGGTGTTCCCTCCTTTCTCCCAGCCTCTACCGACTGTGTGGCCCGCGTGTTTACACACTCCCAGGTCAGTTGATGTCTCTGTAGCGTTTTAAGCTGTCTCACCCTCATACCACTTTCGCCTATTAAAGAAGGAACACTTCTTTTTTGCCACGTTACGTGTTAGAAGTGTGTGGAAAAGGTAAATTATACTTGAATGGTAGCATCAGTTTGAAGGGGCCTAAGCTAGCTGTTTAGCCTGGCTATCAAACTAGCCGGCAGTTGTCATAAAGTCTTCGAGGCCGAGTTAATAAATGAGCTTTCTAGTGTCGGAAGCTGAAAGATCAAGCATTAGCCCATAGCACATCTCAATGGGGAACGTCAACAAAATTTGGCTATTAAAGCTGTTAACTCATTGATCTGTCTTTGCTTTGGAGATCGCTGTTAACTGTAGCTGATCACCTCTGTCTGATTCATGCAGAACTTGAGTCGAGACTTAAAAGTGTGCAGCTATTTTAGGGCTTCACGCAGCTGTGGATTCTTGTTAGTTTGCTGTGCCAAAAGGCCAAACAGCAGGGGGGATTTGGGGGAGTTTTAGGGTTGGCACGTCATTGAAATTGCAACCCCCTGTGCTTCCAGTGAACTGTTGAAATCACACTTAATCAGTACCCTCTCCCATATTTATATATCTCTAGTTATTATCTCAAGATCAAACTATTAGTGTGAAATGACTTTAGGGAAATTACTTATGCCTTCACGTGTCTGTCAATTATATGACAAGTGTGAAATTGTTTTTTTTCCCTGATTACTGAAGTTAGTGAGCAAGTATTACTTTTGCTAAGCCGTGTCTTTTTCTCAGATGAAGGAGTCGATAATGAACCAGGAGAAGCTCGCCAAACTGCAGGCGCAGGTCCGCATTGGCGGCAAGGTGAGCTGGAGTACATGCTGACAAATTAATTAAAGGAAATGTTTTTCTATGAGCCCTGGCCAGAGGTCATAGCTTCATTCATTAGAGCTCATTGTTGTGCTTTGTAGGGGTCAGCCCGCAGAAAGAAGAAGGTGGTGCACAGAACAGCTACAGCAGATGACAAGAAGCTGCAGTTCTCCCTCAAGAAACTGGGAGTCAACAACATCTCTGGCATTGAAGAGGTACAACAAATTCTCCCTGAAATGAACAGAAAGAAGTAGGCAGACAGCCCTTCTTCGCAACAGTCATGCTCTTGGGTCAGCGTTGTCCACTTAATAATAGAGTAATAAATATAGCATGATACAAAAGGCCAGACTTATCAGCATTATAATCATTTAATCTGTAAACATGGTGTTGTATCATTGATTGGAGACCAGCTGTAGTCACAAAAATAACACAAAAAGAAGAAGAGAGAAGAAGCGTTGAGTGTTGAAAATTAGTGTTTTCTTGTCCTTTGTCCCCGCTTCATTTCCTTTTGTGTATTCCTCTGTAGGTGAACATGTTCACAAACCAGGGGACAGTGATCCACTTCAATAACCCAAAGGTCCAGGCCTCCTTGGCAGCCAACACCTTTACGATCACAGGGCATGCCGAGAACAAGCAGCTCACAGAGATGCTCCCAGGAATCCTTAACCAGCTGGGAGCTGACAGTCTGACCAGCCTCAGGAGATTAGCAGAGAACCTGCCAAAACCAGGTACCCACAGCACTCTTTCCTGATCTCTTTGAATGTATCAGTAGTCTTGTGTGCTGTCTATCAACACTTGGCTTTGTATTCCTCTTCCCACTCACAGCTGGAGACAACAAAGCACCCATGGTTGCTGTTGAGGAGGAGGATGATGAGGTTCCAGGTAAGAACATTCACACATCCCCTTTTCAGACAAAGAGTTGCATTAATATAACCACATTTTTATCAGTCAAGAACAGGCTGTCCCAGGGACTAACGTCTTATTGCATGGAATGTATATGATCTTATTGGGTTGAATAAGTTTTGTCTCAATGTATCTGGATGTGTATTTAAGATTATAAAGGCCTCTCCATACATTTTTGGATTAATTGCTCATATTTTACATAATTAAGTTTGTTTTTTTTTGTCTTATGCTTATTTAAAAATTTCCTTAACTTTATCTGTTACTGTTTTCTGTCCTCCACCCTTTTTCCCCCTCTCCTTTTCATTTTCAGATCTTGTTGAAAACTTTGACGAGGCATCAAAGGACGAGGCAAACTAACAAACACCAGCAAACATTTCAAAGCTCCCCTTGACTCGCCGTACTTTGACACAGCAGCCTTTTGTATTTGTTCATCTCTGTGGCTACAAACAAAAGTTGCTTTTTAATTGTGACCTTGACAATTGGGCTAAATCAAGTAAAATTGACTTTTTATGGCTACTGTTACCCACCCTTTTGTCTGATTTGCCTCGTTCTGCAGTGCAAGTGAAATTATTTAATTCAGTGGAATGTGCAAACCTTTCTCTTTCTCACGCTGCCTCTCCTGCATTGTGATGCCCACACATCAAACATGTATTGGTGGAATAAATCATTTAATAAAGATTACATTTACATTTCTCAATTTCATTTTTTAAGTGCCTCACTTCGTTGTGGTTTTTAATACTCAAATTGGTCCCAGTTTTCTAAATATTTACAGGCGATTGGAATGTAATAGGAATACACCAGAGAAAACATTGTGCAGTGAATGCAGCACGTTGTCTTTAAGTGGAGGCTTACACTGGACCTCTGATCAGTACACTTCGGCTTTGTGCAATCAGAAACATTCGACAGACTTCAAAGCCCGACGTATATTTTTTAGTGTAATTGGTGAAAATAAGAAGCTTGATGAGAACAGTCCTGTGCAATTACATATGATGTGCAAATATTAGGCCTGTGACCACTGCAGCGTTGGTTTAAATTGAAATGTGTCTGTTCAATGATACTGAAGCCAGAAACACATGGTGGAAACACCAGTGTAGACAGTCAAGCTGTATAATTCAAACACAGGCCAGTGCTGCTGATCCAAAGAACCAAAGTGTAGTAGTTGCTGTGTGTAGGCTCTCTCCTTCGTAAAGCCCCACTCTGGACGCCCAAGTGGCTTTGGTTTTAATGTTTCCTTATAACTACCTTAAAATCTTCTCTTTTGTATTCAGAATGAAATACAGCACCCAACTCTACACGTTGGATCACAGGTGTGGCAATAGAAGCAGTTTAGCTAATTATTGCTGAATTGAGAGCTGGAGGGTTACGTCCTTCCCAACCAGCAGAAGCTCAAACAAAAAACCTCCTTCACATGGACCTTTTTAAAGGGACACTTCACCAATTTTACACATCAAAATATGTTGACAGGTCTTCGGAAATACTATTGCATATGTGGAAAAAGTAGTATAAAGTATTTTGTGGTCCCAGACACATGTAATCTGATAAATTGCCTTAAGTGCATTGTGGGTAATTCAGATGCCAGGTTTTGAAAAGGAAGCATGTGGAATATAAAAGGTGATATCTCTGTATCGCTGTATCGATTTCGGTCATTTGTTTTAACTATCCCTAATGAGTCCAAAGTGTTATTAGAAGTACAATGCTGGACCAGTCGACTGTTTTTCAAAACCTGGCGCCTACATTATCGACAATGCAACTTAGACACTGAGTGACATCAGTGGCAGCAATTTATCAGATTTCATGCAAGTAGCTTTATACTTCTTTTTCTTCTTTTTAGTACTCCCCAAGACCTGAACACACTTTACTGTGTACAGTTGGTGGAATTACTCTTTTTTCATATGAGACGGTTTGCCAGACCTCTCAGACTTTGTAGCTTTTCTCTGAATTTATAAATGACTGAAGCAATATATTAAGTTTTCAAAATATAATGTTCCTGTTCAGAGGGTTTGACATCAAAACTAAGGTGGCTCTGTCTGACATCAAACGTGAGGTAGGGTCACCCACTGGTGCTCCTGACTGTGGCTCTCAATATCTTGCCAATCCAGCAAGGGAAGTAATACATTCAACTGTAACACATGGGTTTCATGCAGAAAATTATCCCAAAAAGTACTCTGAATCAGGAAGAAGTCCTGTAAACTGAGATACTCATATCACCCATTAAATATGCCATTAATTAAATGTGTGTTCGGGTGGGTGCTCAAACTGTCATTGAGCCCTTCATGGTTGTTTCATCGTCTGGACTGATGATTATGGCCTGACTATGGCAGGGTGTGGCGCAGTGCTGAACATAGCGTGAACTTAAAGAAGAAAATGAGTTCATATGCAAGTGACACAGAGTCATCTGGGATGTTGTGGCTTTGGTCACATTCATCCATCTTATTTAGAGGGAAAAAAGAAGTTGTGTGACTCAAAGTGATCTTTAAACTTGAAAGTGTAATCACTATCGAAAATGTTCACGTTTTAGTCAGTGTAACGGATCAGTGGATAAATAATGCTGTACAGTTGTGTCCCTGTGTGGTCAATTCTCATTAAGTCCACACTACTGAGGTTAGGTTTACGACCCTGAATGACACATTGTCTCCTCTGTAAGTGGACCAGCTTGTATATTCACCTGCTCTGTATTCACGAGTTATGCGATAAGTGATGTCTGGATGTGAACATTTCAAACAGCAGGACCTTTTGTTGATATTAATAATATCAGTAATGTGAGCATCCACTGCAGTCACTGTAGTCAAATAAATAGAGACGGGGAGTGAGTGAGAGGATAGTCGAGTGCATGAGCTGCTCTACAACATGAATAATGCTATTTATTCATTTAAGGAACCGAAACCTGAAACCTATTTCTGTTCAGATGACCTAACAGGTTTAGCAGAATTTGAGGTCAGCAATGTGGTTCAAGTACGCATGTTGCTACTTTAGATGTTAGATTCTATTAAATATAAAGTATAATTTGATTTACCTACTAAACTGTGCAAAGAGGAATTAAAATGCTGCAATGGAAGTACCTCACACACAGCTCAACACATGACAGGATCAGATGATATGCATGTGTGCGAGAGTAAACACATGAGCCAAATGTGTTTTCTCGACGTGCAGCTTTAATGTCGCGTTCTGTCATAGATGACATTTGGCAGAAGAAAATTGGATTGCCCCATAAATGACTAAAGTCATGGGCTGGGAAAGTCCTTTTCTCTCTCCCTCTGTGTGTTCCTGTGTGAAGTTGTGTGCCTGTGTGTGTGCATTCTCTCGAACTTCAGGGGCATGATATCCTCATTGCGATGGTGTGATGGGGGAAAACCTCTGAAAGTAAAAC
This sequence comes from Pagrus pagrus, assembly GCF_965226575.1. Lineage (NCBI taxonomy): Eukaryota > Metazoa > Chordata > Actinopteri > Spariformes > Sparidae > Pagrus > Pagrus pagrus. The sequence continues at coordinate 11,219,361 of NC_140192.1, read as the reverse complement.
ATTTTGTGAGGTCATCGCTTTTACCCAGGAAAATGCTGGGTTATATCTGGGATTTGGTTCCAGGATTAAGGGTCAGAAATTAGATTTAGGGTCTCATTAATGTGATTAATGCAAAGGCTGTTATTACCTCTACTACACAAACCATAGTGCCCCAGCTAATGGTATTTTATTATTATCGATGAAAAGGAGGATTCATTTTTTTAAGACTAACAAATTATTTGTTTGCGCTACAAAGTGATAAAAACACAATCTCCCAAAACTTGTTTTGTGTGAGCGACACCTCAAAATCCCCAAATCTTTAATTAATTACTTTCACACTTTCAAAAGTTCACATTTTAGAGGGAGCAACCAGTGATATCTTTTTGACATTTCAGCTTAAAAAACAACAACTGGAAATACAGAGAAAAAGAAGATTACTAGAGCAGAAAGATTAACAGTTATCTCTAAAGATTGCATCCCAATTTTATGTGTTCTGTTGCCAGGTATCGCTGTACACTGTTCATTTCATTAATTCTCATAAATTGTATATCAAGTGTGTGTTTGGTGCGTGGGCTGTGTCCAGTTTTTGTTGTTTGTTAATCAGATACTGTAGTATTCTGTCTTAAAGCCTAAAGGGCAAACCCCCACCCCGCTGCTGCACACCCACACTTTAACACTTCTTATCTTCATCTCTCAGTCTTTCACTCGTTTACAATTTGACATGCAAAACATAGAGGAAATACGTTGCCTACAAGCTCTGTCCATGCTCCTCTTATCAGTTTACCGTATCACTGAGTTTCTGTAACACCTCCAAAGGTGCCCCGCCGGTGGTGGTGATGATGATGATGATGATGATGATGATGCAGGGTTCAGAGATATAAATATGATGCCTCGTGAACAGTTGAAGCATACGATCAGCAGGACTACCACGACGGAACTTCTGCTCTTGATTTTTTCATCACATCACTTCAGTGTAACTTCATCCAGATGGTAAGAACTAACTGCTGGGGGTCAATAGATGCTTGAATAGATGGCAGAATGGGGTCATTTTACTTTATTTTAACACATTTTCTCAACTAAAAGTATTGTATTAAAATGTCCCATGAACAGATTTTCATTTTGTTTCTCAGTTGAGGATTAAATGAACAATCATAACTAGCAAATCCAGGGAGAATTGCTCAAGTTTTAATGCAAGTAATGATGACTTTTCCTCTCACACACTCTCTCAGGAGGCTTTGACACTGTGGATATTCGGGCTTCTGCTCATCAGCTCCACAACAGTACATGGTCTCAACCACTTTCCAGAAAATTGTATGTATTATTTATGGTCCACATATTGTTTTCTCGCTATATTTTTGTGTGATTCTACAACCTATTAACTTGACATGTGTGTCTCCTTTTATCTGTGATGGTGCAGTTGTGGTGGCAAAAAGGGATGATCCAAATCCAGTCACACTGACCTGCCGTTCAAAGACCAACGAAGCCGTCACGTGGAAAGTTCAACGCGAAGAGATGGAGGATGTCAAGTTAGAGGACAATATTAAGCAGGTTGGTCAGGATCTGGTCATGACAGACGTAGATACACCCAACCTGGGCCAATACAGCTGCTGGAGAGGAGAAGAGATGTTATCATCAACCTATCTGTTGCTGCTGGAGGCTGAAGAGGAAGATGAGTCGGGTGAGACACCCTTGTTTCCTTTTCTATTTATACTACTCTTCATATGCTGTTAGATGTGTCCTAAAACTCTCTGCGTGTCTGGCTGGGTGGAGTATTTCTCTGTTTAAACGATGACCCTGAAGGTTGACACATGATGACCCATTCATTGTCTCACATTTAGTGACATTTTCACTTCTTCAGTGTGACAGCGTTCAAACATTTTCCATTAAACTTGTGTTCACTCACATTTTGGTTCTTCATAGATTCTCCCATCCATTGTCGGGCGAAGTCTTATGACTGTACCTTCAGCTGCAAATGGACCGACAGTGGATACGAAGCAGTGCGCCTCAGACTGGGCGAGAGCTGGTAAAGAAAAAAAACCCAGACTAATTACAATAGAGAGGCCAAATATTGCACATGGTTCATAACGACAGACCAACCAGCCAACACTGTTACTATCTCAGTTACATATGTCATTCAGCGTCAGTTTTTCTGCTTGCCTCCGTAGCAGTGAAGGTGATAAGTCATGTCAGTGGATCAGCAGCAGTGAGAAGCTCGAGGATGAGGGATTTCGGTTTGAGCTGGCCCACTCCCTCTCACCCCACGCTGAGGAAAGCACCATGCTGATAGTTACTGCTGAGGCTATCAGTCACCTCTCCATCCTCAGGAAAACCAAGAGATTTTATCTCAGAGACATCGGTAAGCTGAGTGAAACTGAGCTGCGCTAAAGGCATTAGACAGGAGATTATTAAGATTAAAGACTTAACAGCAGCTTCTGCCAAAAAAACAAACAAAAAAAAACACTGATTAGGTTGTTCAGAAAAAAATCGCAGGAAGTTCAATTATAAGAAATTGGTCTTGACGGATGAAATCATATCTTCATTCGTACCGGCTGCTCTGTGCTGAATTCGGCTGCATTGCTGCATCATGCTCTGGCATCTGGCAGAAGTAGAAGCCCTGCGTATCTGCTCAGGAACGGTCCGGGGCTGCGAGTTCCAGTTCCTTAAATGTAGAGATTTGACGTCGGGTTGTGCTCTGGGAAATTGTGATTAACATTTTTCACCTATTTTCTTTCTTTTTTTTTGACATTTCATAGACTAAAACGATTAATTATCAAAATCATCGACAGACTAACTGTCATATAAAGCAACATTATGTAGAAATTGGCATTTTGTGCCCCCCCCAGAAATAACTTGAATATGCAATATTAAAACTCCAGTATAAAAAAGTCAATAAAGCAAATATAAGCAGTCCCACCACTACTCATCTTTAAATGCTTTCTTCTTCTTTTTTTTAAGATCATTGTGATAACTTCAGACAAATATTTGTTTACTTACAGATATACCTTACTGATTCCTAACTGACCTGTTTTTACTCTGTCCAGTTCAACCTGACAGTCCCCAGATTGTCAAGTGTCAGGAGGTGGAGCAGGACCTGAACGTGACCATCACCCCACCGTCCAGCTGGTCGACCCCTCACAGCTTCTTCAGTCTGGAGCACGAGATTGAATACGTGTTGAAAGACAACGGCGAGGTACGTGCAAGCTTGTCTTGGTGATCACTCGATGTGTGTCATTCTATCCACTGGTTTTGTTTTTCTGACTGTGTGCCCTGTCTTACTTTAGCACGGATTTTCTACATCTGTTCTGGTCCCGAAGAGTATCAGCATGCTGAGGGTCCGATCCAGAGACCCGCTGGTGCTCTCTGCCTGGAGCCAGTGGACTCCCTGGAAAAATGTAACATACTGATGTTATTTGAAAGCATAATTTCTGCTCCTGCTCTTTCTTTGTTCTCACATTGTATGTCTACACTGTCCTCTCATTTCTTCTCACCTACTGTTATCTTACTAGTCACACACTGACGGCCAAGAGATTAACACAGCAATCACCAGAAGCTCAGTAATACGTCCATACGGCACACTTTTGTTATACATTTTTATTTATTAGTCAACTCAAACTATTTATTTGTTTATATATTTATTATTAATGTTAAATCATACACACCATTATTGTCATACTGTAACATCCTTGTGAGGACTAATAGAGGTCCCTAGTAAATGAAGACAGCCAACGTAATACTGTCACTGTTGCCTCCCAATTTACAACCCAGCTCTATGAATCAATATGAAACTGTATTAACCTTGAAAAAAAGAGCTGATAGAGTTTCATGGGGACAAATTTTAGTCTCACTTAGTATGCACTTCCACACATACTTTCACACAGTTTGTTTCTTGTTGTGGTTTTTTCTGTATGTGCTCTAAGTGTGTTGGCGTTCCTGTGTATTTTGGTGGTTTGGTGCTGTGCACAACAAATGGCTATTAAAAGAGCTTTGTGCTTCCTTCCTTATATATGTTCCTTTTTCATTTTCATGTGTTGCAACAGATGTGTGTACACCTACTGACAAATAGGAATTCCCCTTTGATATGATGCAACCCACTTGGTACATCGGGGTGGACAAATTACTAGGAATATTATTCGTTGAATGTGTGAACTGAAAGTTCATTTACAGATATAATTGCTGAGGTCACTTATAATAAATAATGGAGCCTCTATGGCAGAAGTATTTTAAAAAGGAAATTATTCAAACAAGCTTTATTAAAGGCCAAAGGCTATTATTTGTTGGTCAGAAATGAATACTTTTTTTTGTTGATACTGTTTTTAGACTTATTTAGGTAGTAAAAACCTGTAATTAGAGTCTGGCATCTATTGGAGGGAATAATTATAAGAGGAGACAGTCAGGCTAATAATGACGTACTCTCACAATCATTCTTACTGTTGGCTACAGAATAATGCTAATGTTTTTACTTTTTTACATATTCATATCATAATTTGTTAGTTATAAGTTTTTGTGAACAATAAAGACAATCTAAGGCACCAGCTATAGCTAACAAACAGCTTAATGCAGCAACGTTTATCATAGTTGCACCTGTTTAACCGGCCAGATTTGTTATAGGTGACAAATGCACAAAAGCATAGCTGGGATTATGGCATTAGCTCCTTTCTAAAATTCTATGTTTCATATTATTATTCTTGTATAGTGAATAAAAGTGTCATTTTAGCAGGTACATTTTGTATAATTATTTATTAAAAAAATTTAAAAACTTGGTTTAGATTGCCCAAACCCGACAGTTTATTTGGCTTGTAGCTTGAGCAGTAAATGACACTTTTATATATGGAAATCACATGCTCCAGTGTAAGAGTAATGCTCTAATCTGTGGCACTGAAAGTGACAGACGCTGTCACTCTTACATATTTTAATGATAGTCAGTTTTTAAAACTTACAGCTTTGCTTATTCCAACAGTCTTGGCATCATTTCAGACCCTAATCTGTCCTTAACTCATTACAGGTGAGAAAAGGGAAAAAGAACCGATTTCATTGCAAAGACCAAGCAAAGTCTCGCTGTCCAGAGTTGCCATCTGGGAACTCGAACCTCTGCAAGAAGAGAAGGAAGAAAAATAGGAGCAAAGATACTGAGAGGAACCAGACATCTTAAAAACATGATGTTCAATATAAGGACGCCTCGCAAGTGGGATCATGCTGGTGTACAAAAACCTTTCAAACTGGAGTTAAATGGGGGGTAAATATTTTGGATAAATACATTGATTTTTAGGAAGTGATAAAATGTTACCTCTTAATTCATGTCAAGTGCTTGAACACAGATTCAACATATGGATTTAAGAGTGAATATTGAAAAGCTTTACTTGTGTGTTCTACTTGTAGTCTAACGCAGCAACTGTGCAATAAATCTATACAATCATGAAGGTTGTGATGCTCTGTCCTGATGAACATTATAACACGCTCTGTTTGTATTTTATTTCATTGCTATTATGTGCATTTCATGTGTTGCATTAAGGGTGAATTCATGGTTATTTGTTATTATTTGGGACCATAACAACAACTTCTCTGGGTCTGAATATTGTTGGAAACATTTGGGATCATGTAAGTACAAAGCTAAACAACATAAACAACAAAGGTCTTGTTGACATTTCAATGCAGAAATGTTACATATTCTATCTTTAAGACCTTTATTTAAGGATGCATGATTTGTAGGCTAGCCCGGACGTTAGCATCGCCCAGGTTCCCTCGACAAAAAGCCAATGAGAGTTTTTAATTGTATGATAGAATAGCGTTGAAAATAAGCTCTGTGGGAACACAAGTTTATATATTAAGTTTGCTTATACATTTTGTTCAGCAAGATAATCTTCACAGACGAGCACCTCTTTTGTGATTTTTGAAGCGTAAATTAAAATGCTAGAAGCGAAAAGCTAATTTTAGGCTAGAAACAGGCTGCACTGTGGTCGCATGACTTAAACCTCACCACCGCTAGATGTCTTACTGCACAATTACTGTACACGTTTTCTATAAAATGATCAATGTATAAGTTGTAAAGTTATCAAATATCAAATATTATGAGATAGGAATAAATATTTTTAATTGTAGGCTTAGTCGTGGTTCGCTGTGATTATGTTTAACATCCCCTACAACTTCTGTGGTCTCATTCAGCCACTTGTCAGCAACCACTTTTTTAAGACAGGAAACAAAACATGCATATCTTAAGCCTGTGGTAACCACAGACCTTATTTCAGGCATTTAAAAGAAAATACATTTTTAAAAACTAATTGCCTTTGAGACGAGGGAACAGGATGTGCAAAAATGCTAACTGACGTCCAGGTTTTTAGGACTACAGTGTGCACCACTCTGGGGGGGGGCAGCTGCAGCCCTGCGGCCCTGGAGTAGATCAATCCGTCTTTGCGAGATACGCATGCGCATTAAACGAAGCGCGGAAGTAGCTGCGAGGCTGCAGCGCTGTTGTCCACTGACAGCTGCATATGGACAAAAGCCAGCTCTCACGTGTGCTACCACGCTGAATTCTCGTCCGTGTAACGCTGAGGGGCTTCACAGATGTCTTGAACATGGCGGAGGTTGTTCGGACAGCAGCTCTGGTGTTATACCTCTGGAGTGTTTTCATGCAGTTCAGCCGCCTGTCAGGTGAGAGTGAGGGGAGGAGGCAGGCTCTGGTGATGTAAACACCTAATTAAGCTAACAGAGGGGTTTCAGACGCATGCTAAGGTGATTCACCCCTTGTTTAGCTGTACTGTGTCACATTCCCTGTGAATTTCCATCACATATCACTGTGGTTTAGCAACACTGACTTCATACTCACGATGCAGTTATTCACATCTCTTTCTTTTGTGTGGTCTGCTTCAGGTCTTGGGATCAATGAACTGCTTTATTTCCGGGTGATCAGTCCAGAGGAGATAGGGTACATCTTCAGTGCAGCACCTGCTAAAGACTTCGGAGGAGACTTTGTCAGTACTCTGCCCTCCTCTGAATTTTACTTGTTGGCCAAAGCTGTCTCAAGCCTCAGACACATGTATATTCACCGTGTAATCACACCTCCCCTCTCTCCCTTGTCTACCAGACATCATCCTATGATGAGATTTTCCTCGTGCCAGCAGACCCGGCAGATGGCTGCTCAGACCTGAAGGACAGCGAAATCATCCAGGGACAAGTCATCCTGGTGGAAAGAGGGTATGTTCAAACACCTCAGAGCCTTGTAGCTTCACCTGTATAAGCCGTAGATATCAGTGGAGGGGTGAAGCTGTGGCCTGAGATCAATATGTAAAAACTAAAGAGATTTGGCAAGTAAGGCAACTCCTCGGATATCTTGTTCGAGGTCCTTTATTGTAGATGCAAATCATGTGTTACCTCTGGTAAAAATCAAAGATAAATGTGTTCTCACTATAACACCCTTCAGCAAACACGAGTTATTGACTCGCCTTCACTTGTAAAGAACATAACTACAGGCATAATTGCAGTAAGCTGTCTGGATTTTCAAGAAATACCAAGAGACTAATGTGTCATATTGAATATCCAGTTTGAACTACACTTACAAACCTGGGACCTAATATTTAAAATGCTCTTAGATTTATACTTGAAGTTAATCTCAAGATCATTCTGACAGTGTGTTTATGTTTGAGTCATAGATGCTGAGCATGAAACACATTGTTTAAGTAGGCTCTAAAGATCCCATTTGTGACTTCAATCAATCAATCAATCAATAAAACTTTATTTGTATGGCAATTTTCATACATCAAAGTAACACAAAGTCCTTTGTAACCCAAAGTAACCACCAACCCCACTCGCATACAGACAGACACACAGATAGACATCGCAAGCAATATAAAACAGAAACACTATCTTGAGTAAAACACATAGATAAAACAAAGTCATTCATAGAATAGAGGAATAATACGCTCATTAATCCTGAAGAAAAACGCTATAACTAATAAGACATAATTTACAGTCAGAACGCCCCCATCCAGCACCCGTCCCGAGGGCAACCACCACCCTCTCCACCACAGCCGATGTGCGCCCCTGTGATCTATAAGTGTCAGATCAACTTAAATTGGCAGCACTTGCCCTGTGATTTCCTTTTACATAATGTCAGCACAAATGAGGGTTTAGGACTAAAGACTTAATAGTGTTTCGACAAACAAGGCCAGACACGGGCAGCTTGGCAGTGTGTAACAACTGCAGATTATGTACTACCGCAGTACACGTTGATTGAAAGTCTTTTGTGGACTGTGGTTACCAGGTATTTTTGCATATTCAGAAGAAACCTGCACTCAGTATTATGTGTCATTTGTGTTTGTGTGAAAAGGTACAAACTTTGTGCAAAACAAACTGCCTTCATGGGACAATAAAGTTCGTCTAAATGCGTGAATACAGATCGTTGGATGTAGTATTACAGCTTGTGATTGCTGGCTAATTTAAATTAAAATGGTTTCTCCCATTTCTTTATCTGTTTTCATGTGCCCTCCAGAGGTTGTTCCTTTGTTCAAAAAGCCCGACACGTCGAGGAGGCAGGAGGCAAAGCTGTTCTGATTGCTGATAACGCAGAGGACAATGACAGTCAGTACCTTGATATGATAACTGATGGAAGCACTGTCAAACCAAGCATACCTGCTCTGTTCCTGCTGGGACGTGATGGGTGAGACATCATTCAGACCTGCATGTTTTGATATAATAAGTGGCATTGATAGGATACATTTCTGGAGATTAATGATTTCTCCCTCATATATTCTAGGATGATGATCAGACGATCTCTACAGAGACAAGCACTGCCGTGGGCGGTCATTTCCATTCCTGTCAATGTTTCCTCTTTGGCCTCATTCCCGCTCAAGCAGCCCCCATGGACGCTGTGGTAGAAATTTCCCGCCCACAACTTCATGCACCCCCTCACTCAATAGACACTCTTTCATCAGTTCAACCAGGGAAATTCTGGCGGTGGTTAAACAAATTCTCACACACGGCTGGACCACTGACATTAACATATGTACACATGATTACGATTATACACCTAAATACACAGCATGTGGAGCAAACGTTGAAAAGTGTCAGAATGGACTCTTTCATGACTCATTCATGCTCAAAGATAGATACATATAGGGACAGAGCCCTCTGTCTGTACTCTGTCTTTATTTCATCTGTATTTGTGCAAGTTCTGACAATGTCAGACGTCAAAGGTCATCGTCAGTTTCTCTGATTGGTACAGTGAAAATAATTCTCTGTCCACACGCCTCGATGTATTTACTGGCCTCACAGACCGCTGCCATCTACAATGCTGCTTTCGCTTATGCCTCTTTCTGTACAGGTACATTATCATAACCCCCCCCCCACCGCTCCTCCTCGGTTTCCATGTTTGTTGTTGTCCGTACTGCTTGACTCTTAGCTGCCCTCTAGTGGATGTATTTCTTGACATCCATGCCAACTTAAAGGATGCATGGTAGTGTGTGGGCAGTTCAGGGTACATCATTCGAGATGGATGTATCTGTTTTGTTACATAAAAGGGGGCAGAAAATAATCTCAGTGCTCAGCTGAAGTTGACTGAATCAGCCAGTAGTTTTGAAGATAATGAGAATCTTTTCCAGTCGAGTAGTCTCAAGGAACTTCTGCACAGATTATTTATTGGTGAGAAGTCAGTGGTCAAACTGTGTAAACTTGATACACATTAACACAACTCATTCAAATTGTACAAATAGTACAAACTGCTGCATAAGCCTCTTATATGGGGGGATAATATAAGCTATGACAGCACAGCACCAGGAAAGTAATCTCACTGTAAATATGTTACTACATTCCTGCCTATTTGCATGAACTTCAACAGGGTGACCAAAAATGAACACTGTTCTCTTCTGCTTAATAAATATAAAATGTTTTTGCACAAAAGACTCGGGTTTATTGCCTTTCTTATCTATACAGCTTTTAAGAGCATATACACACATTTTGTCCTCTTGTGCCTGAAGCCTGAATCACCTGGACTACTGAAGGTAGTAAAACATGCACATTGACCTCATTAACATCAACTTTATAACTTCATAATCACATTCAGTAACATCTATATCTACTTTCATACTTGATGTTTGGAGCAGTTTAGATGAACAGGACTGATACAATGTGGTGTTTGGGGAAACAAATGTATAGAAAGTTAAAATAATGGAAAACGAGGAATGGCAGATAACCATTAAAGACAAATCATTTTAAGATCTCTTTTTTTTCCCCATGCGGCTGTTATATTTCATCTTTTTTAAATTTCTGAGTTAATTTTATAATCTGTGTTGTAAAGATTGACAAAATTTGAGAAAATAAATTATTTCATGCTTATTACATCATAGCCTGTATATTTAGACCTCATGCCGAAGCTTCATGTTCCCCCAATTTCTAGACTACTTTTTTTTTTTAATCAGTGAGTGACTAAATCAACACCTGTGCACTTCACCACGAGTTAAAACCAACAAGAGTGAAGCATGTTTCCTGTTTTTCCTGTTTTGACTGTTAGTTTCCTAGAAAACACCACATATGTGAATAGAAACAGCGAATTGAGGAAGTGAAAATAGTTTATTTGCTTCTGTACATTTCTTCTGGAAAGTTGTTTTTCAAAGGTACAAAAAAGCTGTTTGAATGTCTTTTTTCTTTGATTTTAAATGTGTGAGAAAGTTTGTATCTGGGAGATTTAAAGGTGCACTATGTAGTTTGGGGAAAGACATTTAAATCGGAAAGAACGATCTTCAGAGACTGATTTTTTATGCCTAAACAAACTAAATACACTGACTGAAAAAACAAACTAAACACAGTGTCATAATGTTTTACTTTGTTTACATTTGGCGGACCCTGCCACCTTTCTAGCGTCAAACAGTGTTCTGGGGACCGTATTTTCCTCTGAGAACAGCTTGTTTATTCAGAAAAGATAACTATTTCTGAGTGCATTATTACCTCATTCATACTGTAACTGTTACAATTCTGAGTCAGAATTTCTTCCCCCGAAACTACAGTGTCCCTTTAATCTGTGGATATCTATGTGTTGGCCTCTACAGTTCCATATTTGTGTAGTTTCTGTGGTTAACAACTACTGCTGGACCTCAACACAGAAAATATATCCCGCAATGCCTTCTGATAAGCTTTTTACAACAACAGTTTAATTCAAAGTGTGCTTTCATTTAAGCTCTTTTCACTTGGAGAAAAATGTATTCATTGCTCATGTAAATAAATAATAATGAACTTTATTTATATAGCTCATTTGAAAGCAGAGTTTACAAAGTGCTTTGACAAATAGGCAAAAGCAGGGAACTCAGGAAGACAATATCCCAGAATAAACAGTCAAGCCAAACGTAAGAAAGCCTGTCTGAGGTTAAAACAAGAAGGCAGAACAGAAAATATAAAAACACAGAAAGTCAGTGTGAGAAGACCGGCAAAATCACAGAAAAAGAAAGAAAACATGAAGATAAAAGTAGAAATATGAGAATCTATGAGGATAATAGAAGTCATCTATGATTCAAGTTGCATTGCCTTATAAGACATTCACTTTGTTTATGTTGATGTTCATGTATGTTCTGTAAAATAAAAATATCTAACGTAAAATCATAACACGTTTTGAATAAAAACACAAAAGCCTAACAAATCTGAATTAGTATAGCGACATCATTCCTTTCACTAACATTTCCATCTGTGTGAATTACTGACGACAAATCCACAGTTTCACCCACACACGGGGCATTTCCACAGACATCACTGAAATAAGATAAATAAAGTCTGTGAGAGGTTACTCATGTTCTTAAGAAAGAAGAAGTCTCGACTTAAGAAAGAAGAAGTCTGGACTAAGAGAGAAGGAGTCTGGACTAAGAGAGAGGGCATGGAGGACACTGCTGACTGCAACCTACACATTAACATACAGATCATTTAATCATGTGATCAAAACTGTTTTTACCAAATGCTCAGTAGCCCACTCCAAAACAAACAAACAAACAAACAAACAAACAAGCAAACAAAAAACTCGCCAGTTGTGCATCCTTGAACTGAACTCTTTTCTTTTATAAATATATTATGCTTATTTTCCATTTTATGTGACATTTCTTTTGTAATTTACATTGTTCCGATTTCCAACTACTTCTCAGACTTATTTAATATTTAATCATAGCGGCCGTGGGGTCATGAAACAGTTAATTCAGGAGAAGCATTGTCCAAACACTTAGTGTTTGAGTAAAACTCTGACTGTGTGTGGGGGAGTTTTTATAGTTTGAATCTAAATCATTGAGAGGGGAGAGACAGAGAGATGTAAAGCATAAAAATTAAAGGTGAATGAAGTCCTCGGGTTAGTTGTTGGTGTCTCCCTTCCCATGACAGGCGCCGACTCTGCAGGAGAAGAAAGACAACATAAATAAGCAACTCATCAGGACACGGACAGTTTTTGTACTGAGTGTTTTTCCCTGACCCAGTTACCTGCTCCTGCACCTCGGACACACTCTGCCCCACACTGTCCTCACCGTGGCCTCCCTCAGAGCCGGGCTCCCCCAGATGTACACAGCCGGGGTGCTCACAGCGTTCAAACGAGCCATGATGGCGAAGAGATTAGTGGCCTCGTTTCGAAATGTCAGCCCTCTTCCTAGAAATCTGAGGACGATATTAACAAAAGAAGGGCACCACAGCACCAAGAAGCATATGACAACAAAGATGATGATTTTTAAGGACTCCTTCTTGCTTTCTTTCTCGGCGCTGGGAGGATCTCTCTCCAGCTGGAACCTGGCGACAACATACAGCTTGATGGTCATGACCACTTTGGTGATCACGATGAGCTGGAAGAAGACGATGCTGAACACGAACAGCTCTGTGGATTTGGAGAGTGGCAGCAGGTTCCTGGCGAGCAGGTGAGCGAAGTTATACAGCCAGCAGTAGATGTTGATGGCGATCACGAAGTGTCTCGTTATGAAGCGGCTGTAGATGAAAGGATGGCACACTGCGAAGTACCTGTCAAACTGTGCGAACAGAAACGTCAGTATGTTCACCCCTAGAAGTGACGACAAGACATTATAAGTGCCATTTCTAGACGGATATCCCTCCTGAACGTCAAACAGACCGAGATAATACACTGAGAAGCCGACCAGCGTGTCACAGACACTGGTGTTCAGCATGAAGATGAACCTGTTCTGCAGGCGCAGAGCTCTGGTGGCGCAGATGCCAATGACTACTGTCCCCGCGGTGAGGACAGTAGTGGTGGCGAATAATATCTGGAAAATGAAGATGAGATAATCCTCAGGACCGTCGAAGTCCACCGAGAGGGGAACTCCTCCTGCCGCAGAGTGTGGTGTGATGTTGGAGAGGAGCATTGTTCATGCGCAAATGGTCCTTCAGTGCAGCCATTGTTTTATATAGTAAGACCGCGCCGTGCAGTGACGAGCCGCGCTCTCTTGAGGCGATGTCCTCTGTATTTTTTCTGGGTCTTTGATACCCTCATCATCAGGGGCGGTCCTAGACCATGTGGTGCCCTTGGCGAGCTTTACTGATGGCGCCCCATCCCCACGAGAAAAGACCTCATGTCCAAAGAATTGCACATTTATTTAAACAATGATAAACCAAACAATATAACAATTGCAAATGAATAAACCTGTTCAATAATAAATACACAAAAATAAACGTTTAAACATATTTTTAACAGTAGTGCAACGTCTGAGAACAAAAAGTGACACTAAAGAATCAAAACAAAAAATTGTTTATTCTGGATGTGTAAAGAAAAGGCATTTATCATTTTCAACGACCCACCACTAATCTTCATGTTTTAGCTTTGCCATATCTAACGTTACCATAGACAGCTGCTGCTAGCTAACCAGCAATTAGTTACAACATCAAAACACACTTTTAAAACAATGTCTGAATGCTAACAAAGCTAGCTTGACAGCTATCAGTGCTAGCAATGGCGATGTTGGTTGTTTTCGTTTAATATGACAATATTTGGTGTTTACTTACAGGTGAATGAGACATGAGGTAGCTACTTGTTGTTAGATGTTGTGATGAAAACGATGCACTGGTACTCCTCTTCCCACCGCTGGTGAGGACTCCGATGGCGGTATTCAGTAGTTGTCCACGGTTGGGGGTCATGGTTTCGGGGGAGTGGCTTTGGAGAGTGCAGTGGGCGGAGTTTACCGGCTGGATACTTTCAAATCTGGCCTGGGCTTGACGGTTTTTCCAACTTACAAACCCCAGCTTTAAGTCAAATTTTTTTTTATGTCAAAGTATTGTTGTAGATAGAGGGATGGCAAAAACTGTTGAAAAATAAATAGACATTATAATTTTAATTAAATTTTTTTCTCGCTGCATATTTGGCGCCCCTCACTAGGTGGCGCCCTAGGCAAGCGTCTATGTCGCCTGTAGGAAGGACCGCCACTGCTCATCATAATATCATGTCATATCATTAAAACAAACAAATATATAATAAAAAATGGCAAATTTACAGTGAATCATACGGAAGCCCTAAAGGGCCATGCATTCATACATTTTATTTCCTCCGTTTTCCTGTGATAATGAGTTAATTTCATTTGTTTTCTCGAGATCTCGAGTTATTATCTTGAAATAACAACTGCTGTTTTCCCGAGATAACGATATAATTAATTCAAGATCTTGAGAAAACAAAACGATAGTGTAGTATATTAAATCATTGCAGGAAATATCATTCAGTGTAGCAATGTCAGAGGAGCAGGAGCATATCGATCACCGTGTCACATATCTTTTCAATCAAGGCCTGACACAGGCTGAAATAGCCTTATGCCTTGCTATTACAGATAATATACACATTAGTGTGCGTAATCTAAAAAGACGGTTAGCAAGGCTTCAGCTATCGGCGGCGCAATCTAAGTGAGCCTGATGTCGTCATGTCCCGGGCATCTCAGGCCTATCATATCTCGAGATCTCGAATTAATTATATCGTTATCTCCGGAAAACAAAGTTTCATTATCTCGAGATCTCGAGAAAATGATCCCGTTATCTCGGGAAAACAGCAGTTGTTATTTCGAGATAATAACTCGAGATTTCGAGAAAACAAATGAAATTAACTCGAACTCAAATAAACTGTATGAATGCATGGCCCTTTAGGGCTTCTGTACATTAGAGAGTTGGAAAGAAGTTCAATAAATCGAAGTCCAAATTGACCATATTTGTTACTTATCTTCTTCTTCTTCTGTCGGAATTTGCGTCCAGTTTCATGGATTTGCTGTAACTGATATTATTTCCTAAGCGATTATTGGTCCTGCCGAGAAATGCACAAATTTATACTATAGTCTTGAAAATGTCCTCGATAGGTGGGTGGGGGTGGGGGCATGACCAGTATTTCTAAAATCCTGGCTACGGCCCTGCTTCAGATGCTCTGATCTTATGTCGTGTTTTTCCCCTTTAGAGAATTTAGCTCAACCTTCAGCCGCTTTAGAAGGTTTAATTCTGTTTTTTCATATGTAGCACGTCAGGTTTTTATTCAGCTTTTACTATGATGTCATTTAACAATATGTCCTCAACCTGATCAGGGAAAAATATAAGAGTTATTAGGTCTAAGTATATCACTAAAAAAAACACCTAACAATTTATATATACCAATCAAATATATTTGATCCCATCTAATTTTTTACACAAGTACAATGTAAATTAAAGTAGGTGTGTGAATTAATAAAGGTGATAGAACAACCCATTTCATAAGCATTACTTTTATGTAAAATACTTAGATATTACTTATAACCTGCAATAAGTCAGCATTAATTTAATGTAATCAGACTAAGTTAATTAATTCACATTGACTCAACATGATGGACAAATTTTGCATTTAATGTGACACTTTACTTTGAACTAATACACTGATAAAATTGAATGGAAATGGTACGTAAATGTAATTGAAATACTCAAAGTCCCTGTTTCAGGCAAATAATGGTTTAAAAAGGTACCATAATGTTTCCTTGACTAATTGTTATAACACAGTATTGTTGGAAAAATCATTTAATAATCTAATAATAATAATAATAATGTTTTAAAAAAAAAAAAAACATTTACAAAAGGTTTTATCACTTTTTTGACAGTATGGTGCTGTGGTCTGTGAAACCAGGAGAGGCAGCATCTAAAGTTCTCCTGATTTGTGTTTTTTGGGAAAGTTTTGCTTTGGACTCAAAACTCTATTTTAAACAAGAGAATTGATGTATATGAAGTGGCAGGTTACTCTTATGTGTCTGTATCGTCAGGTGGGTTTTACAGACTCAGCACCAGGAGCTGTCCACCATCTGTCAGTCGGCCCAAGTACTAGTCCAGGCTGGACATGCAGTCTGCCAGAATGGTCTATATACTTTCATCATGAAAAAAAACCTGTGTGAATATATTGAGGTTGTGATATGGTTTTATGTTTACCTCCACTAACGTTCATTATATTCTTATAAACCCATATCATGTGGAGAACATCATTTAACTAGGGCCTAGAAATAATTGGATGCTATAGAAATATACATCGGATTTAACCACGTTATCAAAACATTCATATGATAAATGAAGTGTAAAGACGAGTGAGAGTTCTTAATGCAGGAATCTAACTGCGTATAAATATCAAAGATTAAATAATTTACGGTCAAACAGTCGTTTATTTGAACTGAATATTTAATTATGCTGTGACATTTGTTATTGTGTGCTGTAAAATATATCCTCCTCTCCTCTTTAATATTTAAAAAATGTTATCATGATTGATTGAGCTCAGAAAAAACATTAATTTATTTTTTTATTAGGTTGAATCTTTGAGAAAGCTTGTTATACTTAACAGTAAACAGTAAGAAATGCCAAAATAAAGCACAAAGAAAAAAGCTGCAGTTGAAGGCCAGGAACAACCTGCAGAACACTGTGCGACAAATACAAGTATTTGTTAATAGCATGAATATTAAATCACAAATAGGATTTTTAATGTTTTATTTTTAAATTTAAACAAGTGAGAAATCATGCTAATACATTTTTTCAATATGTTCTTTTGAAGGGACATGCAGTGGACACCATGCATCAGTTGTTACCTGTTAAATCCTTTAATTCTCAAAAGCGGCCAAAAAACCCCCAAACAATATTACTCATATAACTTTGAGATGTCAGAAGTACTTTTAAACAGATTACAATAATAATATTATTTCTTATACACCTTATTTTGTTTGTAAAGGGTTAACATTTTTATTTTTTATTTTTCCTTATTTATTATTACTGCTTTAATTGGTGCTCTCTTTTTGCTATCCCATTTGCTGCTGTAATAATGCAAATTTCCCTGTTGTGGGCCTAATAAAGCATTATTTTATCTTGTCTTATCTTAAAACATAGCTACAAAATAAGGATGAATCTATAGGCAGAATGAACCCTCACTCATCCACTAGGACAGATGAATTTTCAGTAGCAGACACGAAGGAATATGTTAGGAACATCAGAATAAAAGTACTTCTAACACACACAAACAAAGAAAGGATAAGAGGATTTTGACATTTTGAATTTATAATACCTTATATCTCAAGTTGTGGACGTCATCATCTCTTGAAGGGGACATTGTACTCCAACTTAATTGTTTAAAACGGCTTCCACATATCTGTCCACTGTATTGGACACAGTGAACGGGATGAAGTAACAGTTTGAATATTTGTTTTCAGTCCCTCATCATCACTGGATCCTTGCAGCAGCTGAACATGTGTCAGTGATTCTTCAGAGGCCTCCCTTTGCCGTTTCCCTTCACAGGACAGGAGCCAACTCTGAGGAAGAGTCACCAGCTGCTCATCGACAGAAATGAATGTGATCTGTTATTGCAGTATATTCATTTAACCTCCTACCTCCTCCTGCACCTCGGACACACTCTGCCCCACACTGTCCTCACCGTGGCCTCCCTCAGAGCCGGGCTCCCCCAGATGTACACAGCCGGGGTGCTCACAGCGTTCAAACGAGCCATGATGGCGAAGAGATTAGTGGCCTCGTTTCGAAATGTCAGCCCTCTTCCTAGAAATCTGAGGACGATATTAACAAAAGAAGGGCACCACAGCACCAAGAAGCTTATGACAACAAAGATGATGATTTTTAAGGACTCCTTCTTGCTTTCTTTCTCGGCGCTGGGAGGATCTCTCTCCAGCTGGAACCTGGCGACAACATACAGCTTGATGGTCATGACCACTTTGGTGATCACGATGATCTGTAAGCTGACCATACTGTAAACATACGCCCGTATGGACAGGGAGAGTGGTAAGAAACGTAAAACGGTCGACTGACCAAAGGAATGAATCCAACAATAGATATTTACACAGATCACCACGCGGCGCGTTATAAAGCGCGCGTAAATGTAAGGATGGCACACAGCGAAATACCTGTCAAACTGTGCGAATAAAAAGGTCATTATGTTCACACCCAGAAAAGACGGCAACATGTTATAAGTCCCATTTCTAGACGGATATCCCTCCTGAACGTCAAACAGACCGAGATAATACACTGAGAAGCCGACCATCGTGTCACAGACACTGGTGTTCAGCATGAAGATGAACCTGTTCTGCAGGCGCAGAGCTCTGGTGGATAGGACGGTGACAACGACAGGTCCGGCTATGAGAACAGCAGCTGTGGCGAATAATATCTGGTAAATGAAGATGAGGTAATCCACAGGACTGTCAAAGTTCACCGAGAGGGGAACTCCTCCGCTCGGAGAGTCTGTGGTGTTGGAGAGGAGCATTGTTCCAATAACGCAGCCTGAATTAAAGACTTTATAAAGCTGCTTGATAAACACCGCCCATCTACTGTTAGTCACCTCTGCACCATGAGCCCCCTGACCTGATCTCACTGTTCATACCAATGTTCAGGCTACAAATGAAACCAATAAAGCCTATAATTCTTTCAATTTCATTTTGGGCTTCACAGTGAAATCAAAAAGGAAAGCCTTTAAAGGTGCAGTATGTAGTTTTGGGAAAAAAAACTTTAACCAGATGAGAAAGATCTTCATCCACTGATTTTTTATTTTTTGCTATGTTCGAACAAACTAAATAAATAAACTCTCTTCATTTTCCTGACTTCATACTGTTTTACTTTGTTTATATGTGGCGGACCCTGCCACCTTCCTAGATTCAAACTGTTCTGGGAACCTTATTTTCCTTTGAGACCATTTTTATTCAGTTATATAAAAGATAAATGTAAAGATTTTGTAATATGACCTCATTAATATTGTAAATATAAAAAACCTTGGGTTCGAATGTCTCCTCCAAAAACTACACAGTGCCCCTTTAAGTGCTGATACAGAGGATTTGCCTTCATAATTAAACATACAAGTAATGGAAATCTTCATAATAATTAAATCAAAGTTGTACTCAACATAAATACAGACCCAGTTTAAGTTCTCAGCATGTTTTTATTGATGAATTAGCAAATAATTGATGATATCACTCATGAAAACAAAGTATAAAATGAGATGGTTGGTTAACCTGATGCCCTTTTGACCCCCGTGCCTTACGCTCTATGCAGTGTATTTCTGTCCCATCTGGTCTTAATTAAACACATTTATTTTAGGATTGTACAACATATAAGCACAGAACTGATATAACCAGATTTTAGCACAGGGAGTCTCTTCAAGAAGAGGCCTCAAGATCAGTAAATAAATCAGGATCATCCTTATCATGTCAGTGGATATTGTGTTTTAAAGCTGCATATTTGTTTGTTTTTTTTCCGTTCAATTGCAGTACACCAGTACAACTAGTCCTGAAGTCTACTTTTATGCCAATATTCATATGAAACGTACAAATTCAACATATCCATATTTTGAAGAAACAGTTATAATGCCATCGTTATTGCCACTGCACAGTGTTCTGCAGGTTGTTCCTGGCCTTGAACTGCAGCTTTTTGCGTTGTGCTTTATTGATGCATTTCTTACTGTTTACTTTTAAGTAACAGAAGCTTCCTCAAAGATTCAACCTAATAAATTTTTTTTTTCTTTTAAATAATGTTTTTCTAATCTCAATCCATCGTGATAACATTTTTTAAATATTACAGAGGAGAGGAGGCTGAATTTTACAGCGCACAATAACATAAAACATAGCTACAAAATAAGGATGAATCTATTGGCAGAATGAACCCTCACTCATCCACTAGGACAGATGAATTTTCAGTAACAGACAAGAAGAAACATGTTAGGAACATCTGAATCAAAGTACTTCTAACACACACAAACAAAGAGATTGAGAGAATAAGAGGATTTTTAAATGTTTAAATTATAATACCTTACAGGGCTTTATGGGGCCCATCATCATCTCTTGAAGGGGACATTGTACTCCAACTTAAATGTTTAAAACGGCTTCCACATATCTGTCCACTGTATTGGACACCATGAACGGGATGAAGTTAACAGTTTGAATATCTGTTTTCAGTCCCGCATCATCACTGGATCCTTGCAGCAGCTGAACATGTGTCAGTGATTCTTCAGAGGCCTCCCTTTGCCGTTTCCCTTCACAGGACAGGAGCCAACTCTGAGGAAGAGTCACCAGCTGATCATCGACAGAAATGAATGTGATCTGTTATTGCAGTATATTCATTTAACCTCTTACCTCCTCCTGCACCTCGGACACACTCTGCCCCACACTGTCCTCACCGTGGCCTCCCTCAGAGCCGGGCTCCCCCAGATGTACACAGCCGGGGTGCTCACAGCGTTCAAACGAGCCATGATGGCGAAGAGATTAGTGGCCTCGTTCCTGAAACTCAACCCTCCTCCCACCATCAGTCTGAGGACGACATTAATAAAAGAAGGGCACCACAGCACCAAGAAGCTTATGACAGCAAAGATGATGATTTTTAAGGACTCCTTCTTGCTTTCTTTCTCGGCGCTGGGAGGATCTCTCTCCAGCTGGAACCTGGCGACAACATACAGCTTGATGGTCATGACCACTTTGGTGATCACGATGATCTGTAAGCTGACCATACTGTAAACATACGCCCGTATGGACAAGGAGAGTGGTAAGAAACGTAAAACGGTCGACTGACCAAAGACATGAATCCAACAATAGATATTCACACAGATCACCACGCGGCGCGTTATAAAGCGCGCGTAAATGTAAGGATGGCACACAGCGAAATACCTGTCAAACTGTGCGAATAAAAATGTCATTATGTTCACACCGAGAAAAGCGGGCAACATGTTATAAGTCCCATTTCTAGACGGATATCCCTCCTGAACGTCAAACAGACCGAGATAATACACTGAGAAGCCGACCATCGTGTCACAGACACTGGTGTTCAGCATGAAGATGAACCTGTTCTGCAGGCGCAGAGCTCTGGTGGATAGGACGGTGACAACGACAGGTCCGGCTATGAGAACAGCAGCTGTGGCGAATAATATCTGGTAAATGAAGATGAGGTAATCCACAGGACTGTCAAAGTTCACCGAGAGGGGAACTCCTCCGCTCGGAGAGTCTGTGGTGTTGGAGAGGAGCATTGTTCCAATAACGCAGCCTGAATTAAAGACTTTATAAAGCTGCTTGATAAACACCGCCCATCTACTGTTAGTCACCTCTGCACCATGAGCCCCCTGACCTGATCTCACTGTTCATACCAATGTTCAGGCTACAAATGAAACCAATAAAGCCTATAATTCTTTCAATTTCATTTTGGGCTTCACAGTGAAATCAAAAAGGAAAGCCTTTAAAGGTGCAGTATGTAGTTTTGGGAAAAAAAACTTTAACCAGATGAGAAAGATCTTCATCCACTGATTTTTTATTTTTTGTTATGTTCGAACAAACTAAATAAACAAACTCTCTTCATTTTCCTGACTTCATACTGTTTTACTTTGTTTATATGTGGCGGACCCTGCCACCTTCCTAGATTCAAACTGTTCTGGGAACCTTATTTTCCTTTGAGACCATTTTTATTCAGTTATATAAAAGATAAATGTAAAGATTTTGTAATATGACCTCATTAATATTGTAAATATAAAAAACCTTGGGTTCGAATGTCTCCTCCAAAAACTACACAGTGCCCCTTTAAATGCTGATACAGAGGATTTGCCTTCATAATTAAACATACAAGTAATGGAAATCTTCATAATAATTAAATCAAAGTTGTACTCAACATAAATACAGACCCAGTTTAAGTTCTCAGCATGTTTTTATTGATGAATTAGCAAATAATTGATGATATCACTCATGAAAACAAAGTATAAAATGAGATGGCTGGTTAACCTGATGCCCTTTTGACCCCCGTGCCTTACGCTCTATGCAGTGTATTTCTGTCCCATCTGGTCTTAATTAAACACATTTATTTTAGGATTGTACAACATATAAGCACAGAACTGATATAACCAGATTTTAGCACAGGGAGTCTCTTCAAGAAGAGGCCTCAAGATCAGTAAATAAATCAGGATCATCCTTATCATGTCAGTGGATATTGTGTTTTAAAGCTGCATATTTGTTTGTTTTTTTTCCGTTCAATTGCAGTACACCAGTACAACTAGTCCTGAAGTCTACTTTTATGCCAATATTCATATGAAACGTACAAATTCAACATATCCATATTTTGAAGAAACAGTTATAATGCCATCGTTATTGCCACTGCACAGTGTTCTGCAGGTTGTTCCTGGCCTTGAACTGCAGCTTTTTGCGTTGTGCTTTATTGATGCATTTCTTACTGTTTACTTTTAAGTAACAGAAGCTTCCTCAAAGATTCAACCTAATAAATTTTTTTTTTCTTTTAAATAATGTTTTTCTAATCTCAATCCATCGTGATAACATTTTTTAAATATTACAGAGGAGAGGAGGCTGAATTTTACAGCGCACAATAACATAAAACATAGCTACAAAATAAGGATGAATCTATTGGCAGAATGAACCCTCACTCATCCACTAGGACAGATGAATTTTCAGTAACAGACAAGAAGAAACATGTTAGGAACATCTGAATCAAAGTACTTCTAACACACACAAACAAAGAGATTGAGAGAATAAGAGGATTTTTAAATGTTTAAATTATAATACCTTACAGGGCTTTATGGGGCCCATCATCATCTCTTGAAGGGGACATTGTACTCCAACTTAAATGTTTAAAACGGCTTCCACATATCTGTCCACTGTATTGGACACCATGAACGGGATGAAGTTAACAGTTTGAATATCTGTTTTCAGTCCCGCATCATCACTGGATCCTTGCAGCAGCTGAACATGTGTCAGTGATTCTTCAGAGGCCTCCCTTTGCCGTTTCCCTTCACAGGACAGGAGCCAACTCTGAGGAAGAGTCACCAGCTGATCATCGACAGAAATGAATGTGATCTGTTATTGCAGTATATTCATTTAACCTCTTACCTCCTCCTGCACCTCGGACACACTCTGCCCCACACTGTCCTCACCGTGGCCTCCCTCAGAGCCGGGCTCCCCCAGATGTACACAGCCGGGGTGCTCACAGCGTTCAAACGAGCCATGATGGCGAAGAGATTAGTGGCCTCGTTCCTGAAACTCAACCCTCCTCCCACCATCAGTCTGAGGACGACATTAATAAAAGAAGGGCACCACAGCACCAAGAAGCTTATGACAGCAAAGATGATGATTTTTAAGGACTCCTTCTTGCTTTCTTTCTCGGCGCTTGGAGGATCTCTCTCCAGCTGGAACCTGGCGACAACATACAGCTTGATGGTCATGACCACTTTGGTGATCACGATGATCTGTAAGCTGACCATACTGTAAACATACGCCCGTATGGACAAGGAGAGTGGTAAGAAACGTAAAACGGTCGACTGACCAAAGACATGAATCCAACAATAGATATTCACACAGATCACCACGCGGCGCGTTATAAAGCGCGCGTAAATGTAAGGATGGCACACAGCGAAATACCTGTCAAACTGTGCGAATAAAAATGTCATTATGTTCACACCGAGAAAAGCGGGCAACATGTTATAAGTCCCATTTCTAGACGGATATCCCTCCTGAACGTCAAACAGACCGAGATAATACACTGAGAAGCCGACCATCGTGTCACAGACACTGGTGTTCAGCATGAAGATGAACCTGTTCTGCAGGCGCAGAGCTCTGGTGGATAGGATGCTGATAACGACAGGTCCGGCTATGAGAACAGCAGCTGTGGCGAATAATATCTGGTAAATGAAGATGAGGTAATCAACAGGACTGTCAAAGTTCACCGAGAGGGGAACTCCTCCGCTCGGAGAGTCTGTGGTGTTGGAGAGGAGCATTGTTCCAATAACGCAGCCTGAATTAAAGACTTTATAAAGCTGCTTGATAAACACCGCCCATCTACTGTTAGTCACCTCTGCACCATGAGCCCCCTGACCTGATCTCACTGTTCATACCAATGTTCAGGCTACAAAGAATTAAATATTGATAAACAATTAAGTAGATTTTTTTGTTTTTGGGTCAAAGCATTGCCAAATGAAACCTTTGGCAATAAATAATAAATTATAATAATATTTTATAATTCTTTCGATTTCATTTTGGGCTTCACAATGAAATAAAACAGGAAAGCCTTTAAAGGTTAAAGATGCAGTATGTAGAAATTTTAACAGATGAGAAAGATCTTCATCGACTGTTTTTAATTTATTTTTATTTTTTAACGTTCAATGTAGCTAAATGTATAAACTCTCTTTGTTTTCATGACTCCATACTGTTTATATGTGGCGGACCCTGCCACCTTCCTAGATTCAAACTGTTCTGGGGACCTTATTTTCCTCTGAGACCATTTTTTATCCAGTTATATAAAATATAAATGTAAAGATTTTGTAATATGACCTCATTAATATTGTAAATATAAAAAACCTTGGTGTTTGAGGCAAGAATGAGCTTGCTGATTTTCTCATTTTTGTTATTGTTATTAAAAAGGTTAAATGTTATTTAAATATACAGTATATTTTGTACAATAACTTTGGATTTGAAGCTTAAATATTTTTGAGTAAGTTTAACTGATGTTGGCTATTTGTTAATCTTTTCTGTTTTTAAAAGGCTATTTCATTTAAGTTTAGTACTCTCGGTACTGTAGCTTTAAGAGGCAGCAGCCTTGCACTCGGGCTCGAGAGGGGTCGTTGACCTGAGGTAGGTGGACCCAGGCTAGCAGTGGAGACACACGGTTTTCTTACCGTGCCCTGTCCTGTATTGTTTTCATTATGAGAAGGCCAAGTTTAAGGATAAATGAGTGACACTCGTGGAATAAAGGTTTTTTATTTTTCAACATTACCTGGATGTGGAGTGAATTATTAAAGACAACAGTGCCTGGACACGAATAAGCCATGAACACCAGCTAGTCAACATTTGCCGATACACTTGGGTTCTAATGTCTGCTTCAAAAACTACACAGTGCCCCTTTAAGTGCTGATACAGAGGATTCACCTTCATAATTAAACATACAAGTAATGGAAATCTTCATCATAATTAAATCCAAGTTGTAATCAACATAAATACAGACCCAGTTTAAGTTCTCAGCATGTTTTTATTGATGAATTAGCAAATAAATATGTATTCAGATAATTGATGACATCACTCATGAAAACAAAGTATAAAATGAGATGGCTGGTTAACCTGATGCCCTTTTGACCCCCGTGCCTTACGCTCTATGCAGTGTATTTCTGTCCCATCTGGTCTTAATTAAACACATTTATTTTAGGATTGTACAACATATAAGCACAGAACTGATATAACCAGATTTTAGCACAGGGAGTCTCTTCAAGAAGAGGCCTCAAGATCAGTAAATAAATCAGGATCATCCTTATCATGTCAGTGGATATTGTGTTTTAAAGCTGCATATGTTTGTTTTTTACCGTTCAATTGCAGTACACCAGTACAACTAGTCCTGAAGTCTACTTTTAAGATGGCAATATTCGTATGAAATGTACAAATTCAACATATCCATATTTTGAAGAAACAGTTATAATGCCATCGTTATTGCCACTGCACAGTGTTCTGCAGGTTGTTCCTGGCCTTGAACTGCAGCTTTTTTCTTTGTGCTTTATTTTGGCATTTCTTACTGTTTACTTTTAAGTAACAGAAGCTTCCTCAAAGATTCAACCTAATAAAAAAAATAAATGTTTTTTCTAAGCTCAATCCATCGTGATAACATTTTTTAAATATTACAGAGGAATTTTACAGCGCACAATAACAAAAACATATAGGCAGAATGAACCCTCATTCATCCACTAGGACAGATGAATTTTCAGTAACAGACAAGAAGAAATATGTTAGGAACATCTGAATCAAAGTACTTCTAACACACACACACACACACACACACACACACACACACACACACACAAAAAGAGATTGAGCGAATAAAAGAATATCTGAATTTCTTCAATTATAATACCTTATATCTCAAGTTGTGGACATCATCATCTCTTGAAGGGGACATTGTACTCCAACTTAAATGTTTAAAACGGCTTCCACATATCTGTCCACTTTGTTTTCAGTCCCTCATCATCACTGGATCCTCGCAGCAGCTGAACATGTGTCAGTGATTCTTCAGAGGCCTCCCTTTGCCGTTTCCCTTCACAGGACAGGAGCCAACTCTGAGGAAGAGTCACCAGCTGCTCATCGACAGAAATGAATGTGATCTGTTATTGCAGTATATTCATTTAACCTCCTACCTCCTCCTGCACCTCGGACACACTCTGCCCCACACTGTCCTCACCGTGGCCTCCCTCAGAGCCGGGCTCCCCCAGATGTACACAGCCGGGGTGCTCACAGCGTTCAAACGAGCCATGATGGCGAAGAGATTAGTGGCCTCGTTTCGAAATGTCAGCCCTCTTCCTAGAAATCTGAGGACGATATTAACAAAAGAAGGGCACCACAGCACCAAGAAGCTTATGACAACAAAGATGATGATTTTTAAGGACTCCTTCTTGCTTTCCTTCTCGGCGCTGGGAGGATCTCTCTCCAGCTGGAACCTGGCGACAACATACAGCTTGATGGTCATGACCACTTTGGTGATCACGATGATCTGTAAGCTGACCATACTGTAAACATACGCCCGTATGGACAAGGAGAGTGGTAAGAAACGTAAAACGGTCGACAGACTAAAGGAATGAAGCCAACAATAGATATTCACACAGATCACCACGCGGCGCGTTATAAAGCGCGCGTAAATGTAAGGATGGCACACAGCGAAATACCTGTCAAACTGTGCGAATAAAAATGTCATTATGTTCACACCCAGAAAAGACGGCAACATGTTATAAGTCCCATTTCTAGACGGATATCCCTCCTGAACGTCAAACAGACCGAGATAATACACTGAGAAGCCGACCATCGTGTCACAGACACTGGTGTTCAGCATGAAGATGAACCTGTTCTGCAGGCGCAGAGCTCTGGTGGATAGGACGGTGATAACGACAGGTCCGGCTATGAGAACAGCAGCTGTGGCGAATAATATCTGGTAAATGAAGATGAGGTAATCCACAGGACTGTCAAAGTTCACCGAGAGGGGAACTCCTCCGCTCGGAGAGTCTGTGGTGTTGGAGAGGAGCATTGTTCCAATAACGCAGCCTGAATTAAAGACTTTATAAAGCTGCTTGATAAACACCGCCCATCTACTGTTAGTCACCTCTGCACCATGAGCCCCCTGACCTGATCTCACTGTTCATACCAATGTTCAGGCTACAAATAACCAATAAAGCCTATAATTCTTTCAATTTCATTTTGGGCTTCACAGTGAAATCAAAAAGAAAAGCCTATAAAGGTGCAGTATGTAGTTTTGGGAAAAAAACTTTAAACAGATGAGAAGGATCTTCATCCACAGATTTTTTATTTTTTGTTATGTTCGAACAAACTAAATAAACAAACTCTCTTCATTTTCCTGACTTCATACTGTTTTACTTTGTTTATATGTGGCGGACCCTGCCACCTTCCTAGATTCAAACTGTTCTGGGAACCTTATTTTCCTTTGAGACCATTTTTATTCAGTTATATGAAATATAAATGTAAAGATTTTGTAATATGACCTCATTAATATTGTAAATATAAAAAACCTTGGGTTCGAATGTCTGCTCCAAAAACTACACAGTGCCCCTTTAAGTGCTGATACAGAGGATTCGCCTTCATAATTAAACATACAAGTAATGGAAATCTTCATAATAATTAAATCAAAGTTGTACTCAACATAAATACAGACACAGTTTAAGTCCTCAGCATGTTTTTATTGATGAATTAGCAAATAATTGATGATATCACTCATGAAAACAAAGTATAAAATGAGATGGCTGGTTAACCTGATGCCCTTTTGACCCCCGTGCCTTACGCTCTATGCAGTGTATTTTGTCCCATCTGGTCTTAATTAAACACATTTATTTTAGGATTGTACAACATATAAGCACAGAACTGATATAACCAGATTTTAGCACAGGGAGTCTCTTCAAGAAGAGGCCTCAAGATCAGTAAATAAATCAGGATCATCCTTATCATGTCAGTGGATATTGTGTTTTACAGCTGCATATGTTTTACCGTTCAATTGCAGTACACCAGTACAACTAGTCCTGAAGTCTACTTTTATGATGGCAATATTCGTATGAAATGTACAAATTCAACATATCCATATTTTGAAGAAACAGTTATAATGCCATCGTTATTGCCACTGCACAGTGTTCTGCAGGTTGTTCCTGGCCTTGAACTGCAGCTTTTTTCTTTGTGCTTTATTTTTGCATTTCTTACTGTTTACTGTTAAGTAACAGAAGCTTCCTCAAAGATTCAACCTAATAAAAAAAATAAATGTTTTTTCTAAGCTCAATCCATCGTGATAACATTTTTTAAATATTACAGAGGAATTTTACAGCGCACAATAACAAAAACATATAGGCAGAATGAACCCTCATTCATCCACTAGGACAGATGAATTTTCAGTAACAGACAAGAAGAAATATGTTAGGAACATCTGAATCAAAGTACTTCTAACACACACACACACACACACACACACACACACACACACAATAAGAGATTGAGCGAATAAAAGAACATCTGAATTTCTTCAATTATAATACCTTATATCTCAAGTTGTGGACATCATCATCTCTTGAAGGGGACATTGTACTCCAACTTAAATGTTTAAAACGGCTTCCACATATCTGTCCACTTTGTTTTCAGTCCCTCATCATCACTGGATCCTTGCAGCAGCTGAACATGTGTCAGTGATTCTTCAGAGGCCTCCCTTTGCCGTTTCCCTTCACAGGACAGGAGCCAACTCTGAGGAAGAGTCACCAGCTGATCATCGACAGAATTAAATGTGATCATTTATTGCAGTATATTCATTTAACCTCTTACCTCCTCCTGCACCTCGGACACACTCTGCCCCACACTGTCCTCACCGTGGCCTCCCTCAGAGCCGGGCTCCCCCAGATGTACACAGCCGGGGTGCTCACAGCGTTCAAACGAGCCATGATGGCGAAGAGATTAGTGGCCTCGTTCCTGAAACTCAACCCTCCTCCCACCATCAGTCTGAGGACGACATTAATAAAAGAAGGGCACCACAGCACCAAGAAGCTTATGACAACAAAGATGATGATTTTTAAGGACTCCTTCTTGCTTTCTTTCTCGGCGCTGGGAGGATCTCTCTCCAGCTGGAACCTGGCGACAACATACAGCTTGATGGTCATGACCACTTTGGTGATCACGATGATCTGTAAGCTGACCATAGTGTAAACATACGCCTGTATGGACAAGGAGAGTGGTAAGAAATTTAAAACGGTCGACAGACCAAAGACATGAATCCAACAATAGATATTTACACAGATCACCACGCGGCGCGTTATAAAGCGCGCGTAAATGTAAGGATGGCACACAGCGAAATACCTGTCAAACTGTGCGAATAAAAATGTCATTATGTTCACACCCAGAAAAGACGGCAGCATGTTATAAGTCCCATTTCTAGACGGATATCCCTCCTTAACGTCAAACAGACCGAGATAATACACTGAGAAGCCGACCATCGTGTCACAGACACTGGTGTTCAGCATGAAGATGAACCTGTTCTGCAGGCGCAGAGCTCTGGTGGATAGGATGCTGATAACGACAGGTCCGGCTATGAGAACAGCAGCTGTGGCGAATAATATCTGGTAAATGAAGATGAGGTAATCCACAGGACTGTCAAAGTTCACCGAGAGGGGAACTCCTCCGCTCGGAGAGTCTGTGGTGTTGGAGAGGAGCATTGTTCCAATAACGCAGCCTGAATTAAAGACTTTATAAAGCTGCTTGATAAACACCGCCCATCTACTGTTAGTCACCTCTGCACCATGAGCCCCCTGACCTGATCTCACTGTTCGTACCAATGTTCAGGCTACACAGAATTAAATATTGATAAACAATTAAGTAGATTTTTTTGTTTTTGGGTCAAAGCATTGCCAAATAAAACCTTTGGCAATAAATAATAATATATAATAATATTATATAATTCTTTAGATTTCATTTTGGGCTTCACAATGAAATAAAACCCTTTAAAGATGCAGTATGTAGAAATTTTAACAGATGAGAAAGATCTTCATCGACTGATTTTAATTAAATTTTTTTTTAAATGTTCAAACAAACTAAATGTACAAACTCTTCGTTTTCATGACTCCATACTGTTTATGTGGCGGACCCTGCCACCTTCCTAGCCTCAAACTGGTGTTGTTTTTGGCGGCCTGTTTTAATTTTAGTTTTAGTCTAGTCTTTGTGTCAAATTGTCATTTTAGTTTTTATTAGGTTTAGTCTTGTTTATACTCTTTCTAGTCTAGTCAAGTTTCAGTCGACTGAAAGTCTGAGCATTTCAGTCTTATTTTAATCAGAATTATCCATGACTATTTTCGTCTAGTTTTAGTCGATGAAAATAGTAATTTAGTCTCTTTTTAGTAACGCAATTCTATTCAACCCAGTTAATATACAAGTACCACACTACAAATGGTTTTGACCTTTCAGCTGTTAACAGTGTTGCTTACCAAAATGCTCTGTGTGTGTGTGTGTGTGTGTGTGTTGGAAATGTTGCTCATCAAAGTGCTGTGTGTGTGTGTGTGTGTGTGTGTGAGTGCGTGCAGTACATGCATGCTTGTTGCATGTCTGTTCAGGCCAGCCATTAACTACTACTTAGGCTTGTTTACTCTGAGGAAAGCACTTCTTTCCAAAATGGTCCTAGCCCCGTTTCTGCGGCCACAAGAGAGGTAACCAGTTACACTGAAGACCCTCTCTGTAAATGCCTGAGAGGCTGGCATCGACAGGAGGTCCAAGGCCAGAGGTTCCAGTGTTGGAAACGCAGTGGAAGAACACAGAGTTAACCAATACTCAACGGCGGATTCCTCAACCTCAGCAGCAGTCTGGAGGAACTCGGACAGCCCCTCTTTATATTTCAAAATCTCCCGCCTAATGTTTGTTGTCTTGGGCCTCGATGGACGACTGGCACTGAAGAACTTTTGCGAGGGTTGACTCTGGAGCCTCTGTACCCTCATTATTTGCGACTTGCTCATCATCAGTCAACTGCTCTTCTCGTACTTGCACTCTTTGTGGCACAAGATGAGCAACGTAGTCCTCTGCCTTTCTGACAAGATCCTGTACTTCGATGTCATCATTTTCCAGAAGGGTTTCAGCTACACAAGGGTCGACAAAGCATTCTGCTGCAGGAAGTGGTGAGAAGTTGTCAGTTGTTATGTCAAGAAACACACCAAAGCGCCTATCCATGCTGGACAGCATCTTCTGAGCCAGAGTAGCTGCATCTTTGTAGGTTCTTCCATGTGCAAGCGAGAACTCCGACAGAGGGTTTTTGAGATCCAGGAGTGCTGGCACAACAAGGGAAAGTGATTGAGTGTCACTTTCAAGCAACTTAGTATGCTCCGCAAACGGCAGAAGGTGGTGTCTCAGCATCCCGATCTTCTGCCACTCACTGGGCAGGCTGTCCCAGCCCATGGACTCAGCCACAGCTGTGAGGTGCTCCTTGACTTCAAGACAGCGCGACATCATAGCAAAGCAACTTGACCACCTGTCCTCTTCAGAAGTTGTGGCAACTTCTGCATGTGTGTGGAACAAAGCGACCATATTGCTGCCATTGTCAGTAATCGTTGTGAGGACCTTCTCTCAGGGAATCCCCCATTCTTCCATTGACTCCTCCAAAAGTGTACTAATCGACTCTGCGGTGTGAGGGTGAACCATCTCCTTCAGGTTCAGGAGTTTGTGTTCAGCCTTGTCGTCCAGGGTTGAAGTAACAGGCGCCAACTCCCAGGAAGGATGCTGTAAGCCCCTTTTTAGTCCAAATATCCAACCCTGTAGTTATTCTACGTGCTGTGGCCAGGTTTTGTTTGAGCTTTACTTTCTCGTCTTTGTAAATTTTGTCAATCAAGTTTAAGGTTTTATGTCTTTCGCACTTTGAATTTTTTGTCCATTTTTGCCATCATGGCGATGAACTCCTCATCTTCGACAATTCGTGCTGGGAGTCCTGTGCGGCCTATCCACTGCGCCATCGCCTCCTCTTTGGTACGTTGTTCTGGGGAGTTGTCGTTGTACCTCCTGGTGGCAAAGAAATCCTGAGCACTAGTTGGCTTGTCCATCTTCTTGGGCGGGACTTGCTTCACTGATGCTCTATCTGGAATCTAGCACAGGAATAGATACAATGTCACTCAGGACAGATGCAGCCTCTGGAAAACCTAATTAAGTAGCATAAATCCTCGTTAAACTGGGTCTGTATGTTTTCTTTTCCACTTCTATGTATAGAAAGTGTGTCCAAATGTCGTTCCTTCGTTTTCTGCCAAAGACGGACCCCGGCTGGCCGGCCATCGGTCCCTGTCTTTAACGTTGTGTCTTCAGTTGTGTTAACCCGCGGTTGCATCTTACAATGCCGCGCAAGTGGGGATTGTGGAAGTGACGTCACCTGCGACTGCGCAGTGCGACCTGATGCAGCCCCTGAATTGAGACTCAGGAAACAGAAATATTGCAAAATAATAATAATAGTGTAGCGTTCAGAAGTGCAAGGCGTCTAAAGTCACTCTTTCTTTGCTGACAAAAACTCAAGAACAGGTGCTCTTTGGAGCTAATCACACACTCTGTTTATTTTCTCTTCTCCAACTCAGTGACCACAACAATGTTGCCTCTTAACCACGTGACACTCCTGCGCCCCACTACTACAATAGCGAGACGAAATAACGTTATAACATTTCGTCTCGTCTCATCTTGGTCAACGAAAATTAAGAGATATTTTAGCAGAGTTTTTATTTTGTAAACCACATTTAGTCCCGTTTTTGTTCGTCAACAATATTGCGTTATATATTTGATTATAGTTTTCATGCCATGACCACCATTTGCGTTGCGTCTCGTCTCGTTTCCGTCACGTGATAAAGGTTCGTTGACGACGATATTTAGTTATACTTTTCGTTGACGAAAGCAACACTACTTCAAACTGTTCTGGGAACCTTATTTTCCTCTGAGACCATTTTTTATTCAGTTATACAAAAGATAAATATAAGGATTTTGTAATATGACCTAATTAATATTGTAAATATAAAAAATCTTGGGTTTGAATGTCTGTTCCAAAAACTACATAGTGCCCCTTTAAGTGCTGATACAGAGGATTCACCTTCATAATTAAACATACAAGTAATAGAAATCTTCATAATAATTAAATCCTAGTTATAATCAACATAAATACAGACCCAGTTTAAGTTCTCAGCATGTTTTTATTGGTGAATTAGCAAATAAATATGTATTCAGATAATTGATGACATCACAGTGTATTTCTGTCCCATCTGGTCAGAAACAGTCCAATGCCATCGTTTTATTCTGGCGACCAGGCTGGTTCAGAGTCAGAGGTGGTGTTGGACTGAATTAATGAGTGTTTTTTACATTCTGCCTCCTCTTGTATGTAAATAGGAGAACAAATACACTACAACACAACACAACAAATGTTTTCCATGATTTTATTTTATGTGTCACAAAGATTACAGAACAGCTGTATGTAAAGTATTTCACTCGGCTCACTCAGGCAATGTGATTGTGAGTTTGGGTGATAGAAATTAGAGTTCGACTAATATTTCTTTTTTCAGGGCCGATACCGATTATTAGAAATTAACAACACTGAAAAACAATAATAAGGACCAATATTCATTTAAACCTGAGTACAATTTACTCAAGCACTGTTCTTAAGTACAATTTTGAGGTACCTTATTTGAGTATTTCCATTTTCTGCTACTCCATACTTTTCATTTATTTGACACATTTAGTTACTGTGCAGATTCTGATTATTCAGCGTTGGCAGGCTGGACATGTGAGAGGATGTTGCATCATAGACAAAGTAGCACATTTTTAAAAATAGTTTATTTTATGGGCAATCTGACATAAAAAAGCACTGATACCGATAATCAAAACATGCTGAATAATAATGGGTATACTCCTAAAAGAAATAAAAATTGACCTGCAGTCTTTAATTGCGTCAGGGAGCTCTTTGTCACTGTGAAATCTTCTGAATCGTCCCTCCATCGTTATCCACCCTGTGGGAAGAAAATGTTGAATACATCAAATTTCATGCCACCACATTTAGAAAACATAATAACACGTTAGCAGTCCTGCAATAACCTGTGCAGAGCACGTTGATCATTTCTTATTAGCCTAGAAAAAAATGACTTTACGGATGTTACAGCCTTATTCCTCTGACACCTGGTTGATAATGTTTGTTTGATAATTTATAATAATTCAGATAAAGCAATAGTCATAATCTCAAATTAATAAAATAGAATCAAAAAAATCATGTCCAAAAATAATCAGACTTTATATAACAGGCCCGCAGATATTTTGACTTGCACGGCAGGAAAAACGCAGGTTTTAATAATGGTTTTACAAATCAAAGCAGCTTGGTCTCCTACAAATTGATTCATAAAAATACAATTTGTTTTCGCAGTTACAGTGTGATGTAACTCGACGACTGTCTGCTCTTCTCAGCACCATATCACACGGTTATTAGGCCCACAGCGGACATTTTGACAGAAAGCAAACGAAATCAGTATCATCGTTTTGCGACTGATAGGCTATTGACAAAAACACAAACAAACAAAAAAAAAACAATCTGTAAAGTTTCCATTTGCTGCAAATAAGAAAATAAAGGCCTGGAAAAAAATATTTCTAGAGACAGGGTTGGCCATCAAAAAATCATCGAGGCCATCACGCACAGTGCCGGGGCCCTGAGAGCCTTTCATTCGTTCGGCTGTGTGAATGTAAATCAATGTGCGATTCACTTTACATTACATACAAACATCTACAGTTTAATCAGCTGACAGTGAAAACGCCTCCCCAAGTGTTTATTAGTTCATTATTTTCAGTCATTTATTTTTATTTATTTTTTTTGCATTAAAGGTGCATTATGTGTTTTGGGAAAGAAAATTAAATCAGAAGAGAAAGATCTTCATTTACTGTTTATTATTATTATTATTATTATTATTATTATTATTATTGTTATTATTATTGTTATTATTTTCCTAAACAAACTAAATAAAGAAACTCTTTTCATTTTCATTACTCCATACTGTTTTACTTTGTTTATATTTGGCGGACCCTGCCACCTTTCTAGCTTCAAACAGTGTTCTGGGGACCTTATTTTCCTCTTTATTTCCTCTTATTATTTAAAATTCTGACTTTGGATGTCCAGTTCGTCGGACCGACCTGTGGTGCGGTTTGCAGCAGCACACTTTGCTCCACACGGTTTTCCACACGGCCGTCCTGAGCGAGGGGCTCGCGCTCAGGTAGAGGGACGGGGTGCACAGAGAGTTGCTCCTGGATAAAATTCTCAGCGGGTTAATGGCGTCGTTTTCCGTCACATAATATTTCCCCACCAGCGAAGACACGATGGTGTAGAACATGGCCGGGCCCCACAGCAGCAGGAAAAACACCACCACCAGCACAATGATCAACAGCGACTCCTTCTTATTGTCTCTGTTGGGGCCCGGCGGCTCTCGTCGGAGCTGGTGCCTCGCCACGATGAGCAACTTGATCGTCATGGACACTTTGGTCACAATGATCACCAACAGGCTGACCCTGCTGAACGTCGCGATGTCTAAGGCTTTGGAGAGCGGCACCAGGTGCTGTGCGAGCAGCTGGCCGTACACGTGCACCCAGCTGTACACGTTGACGCACACGATCACCCTGGTGTTGAAGAAACGATCGTAGAAGAAGGGATGGCACACGGCGAAATACCGGTCAAACTGGGCGAACAGAAAGGTCATGATGTTAACTCCGAGAAGGGATGTTAAAATGTAATAAGTCCCGTTTTTAGGGGGGAAGCCCACGCGCACATCGAAGAGGTACTGGTAGAAGATGCCACAGCCCGTCACGGTGTCACAGATACTCGTGTTCAGCATGAATATGAACCGGTTCTGTCTCAAGAGCGCACGGGTGCAACTGATGCCACAGACTACAGAGCCGGCCACCAGCACGGTGCTCACGCCGGACAGCACGTGGAAAAGGAAAATGAAATAGTCTCCCGGACTGTCAAAGTCAACACACAGAGGAACGAGCGTCGTGTTGAGAGAGAGGATCATGATGGCAAAAAACACACAGAGCAGCACTGCGGTTTAAAAGTAGAGGTTAGGAGGAGGTGTGATGATAAGGCCCATTGCCCGTTCCCCCTGTGGTTAATTATGTTTTATTTATTTTTTATTCCAACAATAGAGAAGAGGAATAACGGAAATGAAGTCATCTTAAAGTTGGGCCTCCTTTCACCGCAACCATCCCTGAGTCAACAACAGCAGCAGCAGCAGCAGCAGCAGCAGCGGGGAGCTGACAGGGTCCTGAACCTGCGGCTGTCATCATCATCGTCATCATCATCATCATCATGTCTGATGTGTTTAATGTATTAAAGTCTCGTAAAGCACTTTGTATTGCCCTGTGTCTAAATCTGCTGTATAAATAAACTTGCTTTGTCTTTGTGGTTTAACCTTCATGTGTATTTTGGCCCAATTGCAGCAAATACCAATATTTAACCATCAAAACGTGACACTTTATCTTGTTAGTGAGAACAAGGCGAGAGCTGCTTGTGAGCTCCTGTCCTGAGCTGAGCAGAGAGGCAGCTGGTGAACCTTCATCACATATTCATATAGCCTGTTGTGAACAGGCCTCCACATAGATAGTCACATTAACCAAACCTCGATTGGGAACTTCACAACTCTCAAAAGAAAAGAAAAACAAGTTCAGAATTAAAATGACATCCAAAGTTTAAAACCAGCTTTTAAGGAAACACACAATAAAATGTGAATATTTTAGATTCAAGAGAAGCAGTAGAGGCAGCTGTTACAAGGAAATGTTACTCAGGTGTTAACATTTATTCTGTTGAAAGCCTTTTTAACAGGTATGACAGTGTTTCATGTGAAGAACAACACACCGTCTCCAAATGTAATGTCCCAGTAAGTGGTCTTGGGTCTACATTTGTGGCAGTGGTCACATACATTCAGTATTTTCGAGCCAGTGTATTCAGAAACAATCACAGTTCATTTGTAATGACACACCTGAAGCCCCACTGAAAAAAGGTGAGCTGCTCAGCCTGTAAAGCGTTTTGTTTCAGTCATTGTTTTCTCTCCCAGTCTTTATCATGATGATCGAGAGCTCACATGTGGCCTTGTTAGTCAGTATGATACCTGATGATGCTGCTGACGGTGGCTGGCGGCTACAACTTGTGTGTTAGTCCATCAAAGTTAAAGCCAATTCTGAAAGACAGACAGAGAGGGAGAGGATGGTGAAGGAGAGGAAGTTACTGTGATTTTCAGACAATCATTCAGACAAAATTGCACAAAGACAAACGGCTCTGTGGCTTTAAAACGCGTGGTAAACACCCGGATGGAGACATTTGAATGCTGACTCTTACCTCGCCCTCCTACAGGGGCACACCCCCCGCCACACCGTCCTCCACACGGCCCCCCGCAGCGCCGGGCTGCCCCAGATGTACAGAGCCGGCGTGACCAGCGCGTTCAGGCGCGCCATGATGGCGAACAGGTTAGTGGCTTCATTCCTAAACCTCAGACCTTTCCTAGTCAACTGTCTCACAATGATATTGACAAAAGATGGACACCACAGAGCCAAGAAGCAGATCACCACAAACACAATGATGCGCAGAGACTCCTTCTTGTTGTCTCTGTCGGCGCTGGGCGCCTCTCGCCCCAGCTGGTTCCTGGCTATGATGTACAATTTAACTGTCATTAACACTTTAACGACAACAATAATCTGCAGAGTCATCACACCAAACGCGTTTATTTGAGCCGCCTTTGAGATGGGCACCATGTTCTGCACCGTGAGGATGGTGTAGGTGTAAGTCCAGCAAAACGCGCAAATGCCGATGACAACAGACCTCGATATGTAGCGGCTGTAAAAGAAAGGGTGGCACACGGCGAGGTAGCGGTCAAACTGAGCGAAGAGGAAGGTCAACACATTGACTCCTAGGAATGAGGGTAAGATGTAGTACGTCCCGTTCCTCGAGGGGTAGCCCTCTTGGACGTCGAAGAGGCCGAGGTAGTAGACGGAGAAGCCGGTCAGAGTGTCGCTGATGCTCGTGTTCAGCATGAAGATGAACCGGTTCTGGCCCCGCAGGAACCGGGTGGCGGATATCCCGATGACCACCGAGCCGGCCACCAGCACGGCGCTCGTGGCGAACAGGATGTGGAAGATGAAGATGAGGAAGTCCTCCGGAGTGTCGAAGTCCACCGACAGAGGGACGGTGGCGTTGAGGAGCATCCTGACGCTCCGCCAGGAGAAGACCAGCAGTCATTGTATTTATAAATGAACGGTGCCACTTGTCTGGATTTTAGCATGCCTCCTGATCTCTGGAGGGCAGAGGGTTCAGCATAAACAGGTGTCAACAGGTGGAACTGACGCATGGCAGACATGTGGGGAGAATAAATGAGGCCTAATCAGAAGAAGTCCTCGGGGTGTCCAGAGTCAGTGATCATCTGTCACCTGTTTGTGCGTCCTGTGGTTTCCATAACACTTCCTCAGTGGCTTGGTGAGGCCTAAAGTCTCCTGAAGTCTAAAGCCTGCACAGTTCAGGATGAGTCAGGAATACTTTCATAAAGTTTTTATCACTTTTGCTCAATGTCCTATTCACTTTCCCCTCTCTTCTTCAGACTGAAAACTGAATTAGCTTCTAAATCAACTTTATGTGCTTTAACTCAACCAAGAGAGTCCCTTCAGGCCTTTCTTTTTCAGAGGATGGTTTATTTTACAAATGTCTTGTGTCTTCTCTAATTCTTCTTCTTTTTCAGAGCACATTTTTTGACTTTTGCTCTTTTTAAAAAGCAGAACAGCTCAGCACAGCATTGAATATATAAGGTAAAAGATACAAAATATAAAATAAGCTCAGATGGCAAAGGGGTACTACAATCACAGTGTTATTAGCAAAAACAAGAGTGAAGAAAGAAAAGGTGGGTGTCCAGAGTTAGTCATGGAGAACACAAAGTGTTGACGAGACTGTGAAACTTGAGAGATGGAGATGTGAAGGCCATATTTGTTAAGAATGGTCCGTTTGAGGAGAGAGGTCGAGTATTCAAGAGGAAAACACCCATTCAACACATGATTATGAGAAGGTGGTTTGTCATTTATCTATGATATAGAATATTCTTCCTTTAATGCTGTTTTTAAGTTATTAAACTATATATATGACGATCACAGCCATTCACTGCCATGAATCCGTATTTACAAAGAAAATAATGTTAAGCTTTGATTGACACTGTCAGAGAGGCATTAACTTTACATGTTGATTACACTGTAGTGTGCAATGGTGTTGAACTGGACTGCATTATGTTTAGAGGGTTTCTAATATTTAGTCCACCACGTTTAAATATACAAGAGGGGCAGAATATTAGGACCACCTTTCAATATAATGCCTTCCAGCACAACGCCCCATGACCTCAATAATAAACATAAATTAGAAGTAATTTGATGTGTTTTGACCTTCAAGGCCACCGTAATTATAATGAAACATTTGTGAAAGCAGAATTCAAGGCTGAGGAGCTTTATTGGACTGAATCACACTATATATGTGTACCTGATGAAGTGGACAGTGAGTGTACATATAGTATTCTATCTACCTACATTACCTGACTGAAGTCGATGCATTTTCCAGCCACTAGAGGGGGCAGTAAGCCATTTATTTTCCCACTTCGAGGCCAGAAGACGTGTCCACAGCAATCATTCATCTTGCACCAAATAAGATAAATATTTTGATTTGATTGATTGATTTTTTTTATTCCAGTTTGTAGTGTTGTAAATGTATGAACACTTGATCTTGCACAGAGGTGTTCTCTCTAAGCTCTGTCAATTATAAACACACACTTCATTGATAATAAAGCAGTGACAGAGATGCATTATTTGACAAAATCATTTTCTTGGCAATTGGGCCTAAAGGCTTAGAGGTGTAGAGTGTATGATTACTCTGTTGATAATGGGTAATTACTTTATTAAGGACACAAAAAGGACACACTAACAATTGACTTTTATTAAGGTCAGACTCTCTCAACAGTTAACACATGGCATACAGCCACGATTAAAGATGAGTGGCCTCCTGTGTCTAAAAAGTGCCCAGTCAGTCCACTACTTAGAGTTTTTGTGGCCAACAAATTAAACTTGACCCTACTCTGTGAGCCACCACTACAAAACTGCTGCACAAAGAAGTTTATAGCAGCAGGTTACTCTCTCTCTCTCTCTCTACTTTCTTTCTTGTGTCTTAATAAATATGTCATCATAAATGTTTCTCCATACGGCTCTGATAAAGTCAAAGTGCCTCACATTAAAAAAATATATGAAAAAGAGGACAGACGACTCAAACAGATAAAAAGTTTCGTACTTATTCAGCAATAAACTCATTTATAATTTAAAAAAGTTAAAAAGTAACTGAGCTGTAAGGCAGATTAGTTTATTGCACATCTTAAAGGCATTTTCTTGATGCTACTTGGAAAAACATATCATCATTTGAGTGACTAATTGAAAGTTTTATATAAAAGGTACCAGAGTAAGGACTGTTTTAAAAAGTGATGATAAACCTTTGTATTGAGATAATGATAAAAGCTTATACAGATGTACAACAACAAACGAGGCCTCTTAATGCAGGTGTTTAATAAGCTGTTGACCTCTGTGTGTTTTTGTCAGGGACTTGTTGACTTGTTACGCACGGGGAATTAAAGTCGCCTGCAGGACGAGGTCTTCTTCCATAAATCAGAGCAGACGCGAACACCCTCAGCTGCTCTGCTGCGCGTCTCTGCTGTGCAATGATCTGAACACCGTCGCACACACGTGTCCTCCGCACCTATGGGTAACAGCAGCCACGGTTGGTCTCTTGTGGTGCCCCTAAACAGCTTCGGCAATGTGTTGATGTTCCTGTTCAGCATTTCCCTGGCTGCAGCCATCATCTTCCTCAACGTGTCTGTCTCTCTGTCCATCCTGCTGAACAAGGCGCTGCGCAACGAGAACCGCTTCATGTACATGCTGAGCACCTGCCTCAGTGACATCTGCACCGGAGTGTCCTATTATTATGTCGGCGTGCTCGATGTGAGGGACAGCTTCGGCTCCCCCACGAGCACTTTCTACATCGTCCCCACATTTCTCGGGCTGTCCTACATGGCCATCCTGGCTGCTCAGGCGGACAGGTACCACGCGGTGGTGTCACCCTTTAAATACTCCCAGCGCATGACCCGCAACAGGACCCTGATCGTCATCCTCCTCTACTGGGTTTACGCTTTCTTTATCGTGGGTGTGCACAACCTGGTCGCAGTCGGGGTAGCCAAAAAGATCACGAGCATGGGTACGTTCGTGGGGAACATATTGACGGTGATTATAATGATAGGGCTGAACATCAGACTGTTCATGATAGCCAGGTTCCAGCTGGAGAAGGAGCCCCCCTCCGAGGAGAGAGACACCAAGCGCGCGTCCGTGTATCTCATACTGGTGGTGGCTGTGTTTTTCTTAGGGACGTGGCTTCCCATTTTCTCTCACGTTATGGCCTGCAACTTAGTTGGTTCAACGTGTTACACCTTCAGGAATGAAGGCACTGACCCTCTTCGCATTTTGCCCCGAGTTAACGCGTCCCTGACCCCCATCCTGTACATCAGAGGGTGCAGTGCGCTCAGGGTGACGCTGCTCACCAAAGTGTGGAGACACTGCTGCTGCAGGTGGAGGTGAGAGGAGGCTGTGAACGCATCAGTGTCATCCAAAGATATCTGTCATATTAGTTTACACGCTTTTACGCAATGATTTGAGCTGGTTTATTTGGTTGTTTCTGTCTGATCCACAAAGTATTTGCGACAACATTCAATATTCTCCACATGCATGCCACTTATTACGACTTGTAGCTCACCTTATGAATTTGCATGTTCTGTACTTTATCATTTCATGTTGTTGGATCTCGCTTGAAATGCTTTATTGCTGTCTTTTCCCCCTGCCATGAAATGTCAAGTGTTGAGCTGGTTTGACAGCGAGCACCCTGAGGTAACACTGAAATTAATCCAGATGTCTTTTCTTCTCTTCCCAAAGAAATCCTGGGAAACCTGGGCCAAAAGACATCCAGTCTCCGCGTCGTAAATTTAAAGTTGGGTGTGTTTCTAAGTAGACGTGGTTTTCAATCCATGCCGGCATAACCAAGCACATCACAGACGGATGAGGACATGTCAGTATGGGTGCTCGCCAGCTGGGACACTGAGGACAAGTTCAGGCTTTGGGATCATTAGAAGATGCTGGAAATGTCTCATCATGTTCTAACAGCTCATCTTTATTAAATGTATTCTCATCATAAGAAATATGGACATTACCAATGAAAAATGAATCTATCTGTTATGTTTTTATATACAACAGGCTGTATCTCAATGAAAGAAATAAAAAATAAAAAATAAAACAACTGACCGTCATTAAAGAGGCACTATGTAGTTTTGGAAAAGAAATTCAGAAACCCAGAAAGGTAACATTTACAATATTGATAATAATACAAAGAAATGTTTATTTTTTCGTGACTGAATAAACAAGCTGTTCTCAGAGTCCCCATAAAACTGTTTGAAGCCAGAAAGGTGGCAGGGTCCGCCAGATATAAACAATAAGTAAAACAGTATGAAATTGTGTTGTCCTTTAAGTTTGTTTAGTCATGAAAACGAAGACAGTTTGTGTATTTAGTTTGTTTAAGCATGAAAATCTGTCAATGAAGTTCTGTCTCCTCTGATTAAAATGTCTTCCCAAAAACTACACAGTGCACCTTTAACTGAAACTTAACTGTGCCAACTTTTGGAATTACTTTCAGGCATGTATGTTGGTTGGTTTTATATTCAAAGTCTTCATTTTCGATTGTCTTAAAAGAGTTCCTGATTGAAAACAATAAAAAAAAGTGAAATCTGCAAAGGAAAGTGTGTCGACACCTTTATTATAACTTGTTCTGTTAAGCCTCCAACATCTTTCCAGAGACCGTTGGATGCTTTTCTTACACCTTAAAGGGTAAATCTATTAATGAGATAATGCAGTGTCTGTGAGCACCTTGACGCTTCCCCGCAGAGGATGCAGTTCCCACGGCAACCACAGAGAGGCAGGAGAGCTCTACAACACGTTGCCATGACTTCCAACATCCATGGAATGTGAGCCATAAGCATAAAGCATGGCAGAATCCACTGACACAACATCCGGATCAGTCTGTGTCTCTGCAGCAGTTTGAGGGCAATGGGCACGAATATCGATTATAATCTGCAGCCAGGTGCCACCAGCAGCTCGTTGATGAAGGTCCAATGTTGGTGAGACCCATCTATAGGTTGTGTCCTGGTGCCTACTGGTTGAAGGCAGGTCTGGGTGCTCTGTGTTAAGAGGAGGAGCGAGCAGATCGCCACACTTCCGCACATCTGGTGCCCGACTTGTGAACCACGGCCATCTAATTTCTGCTGATCCCTTTAAATAATTTCACAATCAGTCATCTTTAGATCTGTGGAGGCTTTGAGTTCAAACGTGAAGCTGAGTTTATTATCTTCAATCCAAATAATAAACTGA
Source organism: Pagrus pagrus (assembly GCF_965226575.1). Classification (NCBI taxonomy): domain Eukaryota; kingdom Metazoa; phylum Chordata; class Actinopteri; order Spariformes; family Sparidae; genus Pagrus; species Pagrus pagrus. The sequence continues at coordinate 11,175,475 of NC_140192.1, read as the reverse complement.
TTTCAGAGTAAATATTGTTGATATAGTTGTTTGTGGTGATAGCAGTATGCGCATATTGATATTTTATAGTCTAACAATAAAGACTCTTGAGCTTGCAGGGAAACATGGTGTACACTGCAAAAAGTGTAAAGTTGAATGATCTGCATCACTGCACGAAGCGTGTCAAATTTAAACCCGGTGATGTCACACAACACATTTCATTTGCTTGCGATATTTTCTTCATTAAAATTAAATTTCATTTCAACACACGCCCTCCTGACACTTGTTTTTATTCGCATGTCGGTGAAACTGCGCCCGAAACTTGCAGGTTTCGCCCACACCCCGTCACCTAACATGCGGTTTGTCTAATTACTCTTTTTTAATTACATCTCAAGACTGAAACATTAGACGAGACAACTTGTCACGTCAGTCATTTCTTGCAGCGGAGAGCTGCATGCAGCGGTATAGGACCATGGCTGAGTCGTGCTGCTGGGAGAAGAAGGCCTGAACGCTCAGTGTGAACACGGCAGGTCCCTCACTTTGTCTTCTTCTTCTTCTTCTTCTTCTCTCTGCCATCTTGCAGGTAAAGTTGCCTGCCAGGGGTCCTGGGCTGAGAAAGTGGCCAAACCCTCCCACAGTGGGATGTTTTCTCTGCTGCACTCTGGGCTGGTTTCTATTCAAATGTGGGTCAGGGGTGAGGAAGCCTAACGTCATAAGCTTGCAACATGGCGTCCCGAAGGCTGTGAGATGAGCAAGAGGATGGTAAAGAACGCTTGAGAACGATCCTACCGATGTAATAAGGTATTTAAATGGATTTATTTCTCTTTTAGGTGGCTTGTGAATGCGCAACGGGGCTGCTTTCGCGTCTGTTTCGATCGGATCGCTTTTCTCGCAGCTGCTGCAGGGATCGCAAGGCTTTTTCGGCGCTACGTTGGTGTTTTTTTCCACGGCGTGCCAACAAAAAGGGGCTCCGCTGGTGCATATTCTGGCTCTACCAGCCTGCTTGGCAAGCCGAGAGATCCCGCAGCATTTGCACGGGCTCATCGCGGCTCCCGTTCGGAAACCGCAACGTTAATCGTTCGCGAATGTTGTGGCGTTTATTTTGGCGTCGTGGGCTTGTGAGAGATGCCCCACAGGACGAGCGTGTACCAAATAATTACCAGGCTGCCTGGCAAAGCACACACGGACCCACGAACGGCTCGTCGCTGCGCTGCACACAAATGTTGAAATGTTTCCACTCTTTCGCCTCGTTTTCTCCGTTTTTCTCATCCAGTATGTTGTATTAATTGTTTCGCAGGATGTGAGGAATGACTTTGTTTAATATCTCGTGTGATCAAAACACTGGCTGCTTTTTTTAAAACGGCAGTAAATAAGCCGTAATGTCTTAAATGAAATATTCTGCGCATTTTTACGCACGATATTTCGCGCAATCCTCCTGATAAGCACAGAGATGTTGCAGTTGGTACCTCTTTGGTGTAACCTGCATTGTTTATATGTAGGTTAAGCCACCTTGGTGTTAGGTAGGGTTAATTAAAAAATGATTTGACAGGCTTGAATCTCAAATAAAACCCAGAATAATGTTAACACAGCTACTTTCTGCTTCGCAGCGTTGTCTCGTACATTCTCTCGATGGAGGGGATTGTGTACGTCTTGATTGCCTATAGGTGGGCTACTGCTATACATCGACCATCTTTGTGATCGGCTACAGTGTGGGTGTAACGTTACATTGTGACCCAAAAACTGCTGCGCTTCATAGAAGCAGTGTTGCCACATATGGATTTACCAGGTGTGAATTTGCAATTCTGGAAGATAAAAAAAATGATCAAATCAAATAAATCCACATCAGTTTGCTGGATATTTGATTATTAAGCTCATAATTCAGGCCCAACCACAAATCACTTGGCAACTAACAGGAAAATATTTGTGCTCAGGTGTGAAGGCAGCTCGGCTCCTCAGGTGATTAGTGTTGTTAAAGTACCAAGGGGCATGGAGGTAATAGGGCACAGGAATGTCAGTAATGTGGCTGCCGTCTTTTGTACAAGCAATGTTTAGTTCTGTCGAGACATTTCCACTCCACGCCTGTTTCAGTCTCATCCGAGAAAAAATGTTACGCAATAAAGAAGATGTACTCTGTTGTCTTTTAACTGATATACATGCTGTGATTAAATAGTCATTTTAAATGATAAGTTATTCAACCAGTTGTATGTTTAGATGCTTTAGTTTAAAGTGATGTGAGGTCCTCGTTTGTCAGGTAACGTGTCGTATGTATCATAAATGTAGGTTTGGAGTCACAACGTGTTTCCTGTTTTTGATCCCGACATGCCTGGCAACGTAGTTTTTGCACAGTCTTGCTTGTAGCTTAATCACACAACTGTTTTTATACCTTTTGATTGAATACATCCAGGGCAGTTGTTGACGTAAACTCATTTTAAGTAGGGAATTTGTGAAGAGTTTTGAAAATCCTAATGTTTTACTATTTTCTAGATTCTAGATTCCCGTCTTTGGAAAGTTTAGTCACAACATTTGGGCAGCTTGACGGCAAATCTGTCTGTTTTCACAACCTCTTATCCCATTCAAGGTTGCAGCGTGCTGCAGCCTATAATATGAAGATTACAGGACTCTGTTTTAGCTGGTTACACCCAGCCAGAAGTGTTGTTGAAGTGAGCAGTTGCTCTGCCTGCCAGCCTGAAATTTGGCCAAACAATTAGCTGAATCGTGCTTTTCAACAATACAGTTACATAGCTGTATACAACACACTTTGGAGGCTTGATGTGGCGCACACTTTATATACATAATCTAATTTGGTGGGGCTTGTAGAGCTGGAATAGCGCTCCTGGCTGTATTGAGTCGAGTGTTTGATGATGCCAGTGCTGCATCTCTAACAGTAATAAGCTTTGAAGACTGACAGGTAATCCCATTATTTTCAGGACGGTGTCTTATAAACTTAAACAGGTATGCAGAAATTATCAAGTTGTGTGAGTGGGGATATTAGTGTGCATTTTAATTGACCAATCCTCCTTCAGACAGATTAAATATTACATTGACGGCATGTATGTAGCAAGTAGGTAACTATAGTGAAAATCTGACTAAAATGTAATAAACCTGCTCATCTCCATATCTGTCTGTTTACAAATGTACATTAAACGTATGTACATCTACTAATAAGTGTGGAACAAGTTAATTTAGGTCCTTAAAATAAGCAATTCAAGTCAACTGATCAGTGTGACTGGTTTCATTGATTACTATGGACTACAAAGTGGGGCCTGGAGGGTAATTTGAGGCCTGTGTGTGCGCCTCATGATCCTCATGATCGGCCCGTTGGTCTTGCCTCACCCTGCTTGTCCCTTTGGCTCCTCGACACACGCACGGTATCCTGTGTACATTGTGATCACGGCTTACTGTGGCGTGTGTGGGCAGCAAAATGCAGTAAGGCTACTTAGGCTATATGTTCCGCTGACATGATAGGCGAGGACTTATAGATTGTGCTAGGCTGTCGTATCTATATGGATCCGACCGTTCTGTTCAGTTCTGTCCTGTTCTGTGCTGCCTGTTTGAGGGCAGTTTGCTTTCGTTGAGTGGCTGAAGCACCTCAGGGCAGGGTTGTTGTTGTTCTTTAAGAAGAAACAGTCTGTGGAATGTAGTGCTGATAGCCAGAAGGTTATGCAGTGTTTAAAGGCTGGAGGAGAAGGAGGAGGTGGGGAAAGAAGGGGGGGCAGCTGTGTAAAACCTTGGACCATACAGGATCTTTCCTTACCCAACATGCCCTCTGTCCTTAGCCAAAGCATTAGCATCCAGGTCATGTGGATCTGCTGCTTTTTACGGGTAGGGAAGGGGCCGGGGGTTTATCTCATCAACAAAGTTCATTCTCTCAAGACAGAGGTCACTTTATCATACCAATCATATGTTGGTTTGTCAGTGACACGGTTGATTACTTCACTTTTGGCTTTGCGGGCACATGGTTGGATACAGCGTGTGTTAGCCAGTATTGCTGGTAGCCTCTGGACGTCTCGGTGTTCATTTCAGTGCTTATTTAATTTCTCTGGGGGGGGGATGCAGCAACTGAGGCACAAAACACAGGACACAGATTGTAGACGCACACACGTATTAATCCATTACAGAGAGAGAGGCAGAGTGTAGTTGTAACTCTGCTTAAAAAAGCCCTAGTTGGTTTTCTTAGACACTCCCATTTTGGATCTGGTTAAATATATGGATTTGTTGATCCCAGAGTCTCGCATATAATCTTTTATCGTCTTTTCTTTTTGTAATAGAAAGAACACACGTGCAGGTAGACATTTAACTAAAAAGTAAATATATAATCTGTATGTGAAAACGTGTTTGTAAGTTTGTTTATTTTCCATTTCTTATATGTTATTTGAAATATGAAGTTATTTGCTAGTATTGTTATCTGAAATTGCCAGAAGCTAAAGCAACATACTCGGTATTTAATAAGGCATTTGAGAGGAAGTAAATGGACTCAACACTCAATTAGAGATAAAAATGAAATGCTGTCAAACCTGAACATATGAGATTGGTCACATTGTTGGGAATTCAACCTGCTGCTGTTATGTTGATGCGTCCTGGTTGTGTAAAGTTACAGTTCCTGAGGGAAGTATTCAGACTCACTTTTTACAAACTTCATTGTGTTAAAGATCACATCAATCTCCACACAATACATCAAAATCGCAAAGAAAAAAAACATTCTTGCAAACAAAATATTAGCAGTCAAAAAATTAGTGATATAAACGTAAGGAGAATAAACATTTTAGGAAAGCACATGACTGCTGAGCTGTACCTGCAGATACACTGTCCTGTGCTGCCATCTTGCTTTATTGGACCTCTTTAGTTATGACATTGAATTCTCCCATGCTGATAAAATGCATTTGTTTTGATTAGAATTGGCAGTTTGTCAGAGTCCAGACTTTAAAAGTGAGGGGCTCGTGCCCAGATTGTGACGTGTTGTTACATGTAGGAGGATTCATGTGTGGGAGAGAGAGAGTCTTGCCTTTTTCTTTCCCTGCTGCACAGCATTGGCACATCTGGGGTACACGGGAACCATCGGGCCACCTCCTGTGATGAAATGGACAGGGCTCTTTTCATCCCACTGCACCCTTGGCAGGACTTGTTTTTCTGCATCATGGCTGTACTGCCTGACAGAAAATGAGTCTTAATTGGAAGGTTTCTACCCTCGCTGCGGTAGGGACACTGTAATTCATGTACTTCCCCCTTCAGCCATGTAGCACCAGGGTCATGCACCTGTTCTGCAGCATTTGTATCCAACAATTTTTGCAGAAATCCATGTCTCCAAGACAAGACAGATCAGCCTGTACGTCCCATAATAATGTGTTTGAGCAGTTGTACAGCTAGACGTCTCCCCTGTGTCCTTTCTGAAGCGATTAGGTTATCAGAATCGGATCAGTGTCCAGAATTCCAGCAGATGCTCTGCATCAGAGCTATTCACATTTTTGCCACGGAGACACAAGTAGAGGCAGGTTTTGATTTCCAGCGAAGACCACAGCGGGTGATTTCACCCATTATTTCACCCTCTGTAGTCTCTGTTTGGAACAAGTACTATGTTTTGGATTAAATTCAACTAAAACTAACTTAACTAAAAAATTACTTAATGGCAGCGGGTCATGCTCAGTGCATTTACATACACATACTTTCTGCACTAACCTGATTTATTAAACGCAATGGAAACAACAAACTGGGTTTCATTAAGCGAATCAAGAGATTTAGGGAAACACGGCAGGATTTGGGTAAGACAAACCTGATTTCCTAACAAGGTTAAGGAGTTTCACTTATGCGCGCAAGCATGACAAAGACTTGAGATAGGAGGATCTGGGACAGCACTGAGGCCAGATGAAAGGAATCATCATTACTATAAGAAGATCATGCTGCTTTGAACAGTGAAACACGCACTGTAAATGCTCTGCAAAGCATCTCCATGACTTTTTTCTCTTCAAATATGACAGCATTAATAAATATCATTGGGGGGAAAAAAATACTTGCTAATCACCTGCATGTGTATTTACAGTCACCAGGTTACTGTGGCGCATTTAAACACATTGTCTAATTTTTCTGCCTTAACCTGCAATTTATAAACACGATAACCGTGGTTTCTAAAATGTGTCCTAAAACTGAACTCTTGATCAAATCCAATCATCGACGTTTGTACATGGCGTTTCCTGTGATGCAGCAGATATACTCAGGTGAAAAGAAATGTATAGAGTGCCAAGAAGCACAGCTGTCCCATTTAATCTCCTCATTGTACTGTGAGCCGTCCCTCCACTCGTGAGAGAACAGAAACTCAGATAATTGCAGTACCCACGAGTCCTGAATGGATCAACCTTACCCATGCAGCAGCCTCAGCCATGTTGAAATGGCTCAGAGGTGCTCTGTGTTTGTATTTCAAACTGGCTTTGTACCATCCCCCTAGCCCCTCCCCCACTCCCTCTGCCCACCAGCATACTCTCTGGGTGTGTGTGCTGTGTGTGCATGTGTTTAAGTGCACTGTCTCTGTAAGTGCGCGCACACAAGGAGGCTTTTTTGCTCGCGTACATGATTGACTTCAGTCTTTACCTGCTCATTTGTCTCTTCTGCAGGTTTGACAAAGTCACTGCTGTATATAATTCAAAGAGATCGCTGCGAAAGGTAACCCTGCAATGAAGCCGAGGTTGACTCTGTTTTCTTGTTTTTGGTTGGTTGTTTAGCAGGTGACCTTTCACAGTTGTAGGGTGTGTTTTGTTGTTGCGCCACAGGACTTTGCCTCACCTCTGCCCTCTCTCCTGGCTCGCTACCCTCTGTTCAGGAGATTAGTGCCACAGCCCACTGCTCTCTCAGCCACCTTCTCTGCATGTACGCTGACTCTGAAAGGTTTGCCAGCTAACTGTTTAATCCATAAACTCCTTGGAAAAAGGCTGCAATGACATGCAGCGGTAAATGAAGTCCAAACAGATCATCCAGATCGCTGGTGTAACCGGTTTAATTGAGGGCAGACTGACATTAATTCACTGCTGGGGGCACTTTGATGCTCACTAGTTTTCATTCCTGAATCGGATATGTTACTCTGATCGTGTCTGCCAAGTGTGTGTAAACATCATCGTCTGCTCATCTTCTCATCAGGCCCCTGAAACAAGTCAAGGTTGAGGGTAAGCAGTAGGGTACGGTGTTTTTAAAATGAGGTTTGCCCCTCTATCATTAAGCCGCAGTCAGTTTTGGAAAAGGTTAACACTGCAGGCAAGGTAAGCTGATCCCGTGCCTGTGCTTGAAGGGCACAGGATCATGCAGTCCGAGCCCAGAGCTGTCTTTGGTTGGTATGTGGTGCCATATTTGGTCAGAGCACGTATTGTTTCTCACGACCCTCCTGAGCAGCTATCTTGGCATCTCTCGACCTCACTGCCAGCCTTTGCAGAGGGCTTAAAAAACCCAGGCATCCAACCCTGCAGGAAATGCCGCTCGTCAACTAGGTAATGTTATACATATGAACTAGTCATCCCGCATACTGGAAACATCATTCTAGCTGTTCTAGTAGGGTCGTCTTTCTAATGCTTGATCCTTCCCTGACTTTACACTATAGCTGTGAGGCTGCGATCCTGTAACAGAACACGGCCTTGATGTGATACTGAAAATGTTTCTGCGGCCGCGTACTGGCAGAAGCTGCCATGATGGTGCTGGCCTGTCTATCCCCTGTGGTATTAAGCCTGCTTTCCTGGGCAGCACCATTGGAAGGGGAGCCGGGCCTACACGTGTCCCACCCTAGCAGCATATAGATCAGCCATAATCCATTAGCAGCTCCCTGGAATCCAGCCGGCACAGCACAGCACTGGAGGGGCCAGGGGGAGAGGGTAGCAGAGTGGGTGATGGCAGGGGGGGGGGGAGGAGAGAGAGAAGGAGGGATGAGAAGAGGAGGGGGTGGGGGAGGGCTCTTTTTTCTTTTTTTTTCTCCAGAGCTGGCTTCTCTGCTCCGAGCCCAGCCCCTTTTTTTATGTTGGTCTGCTGGAAAAGCCTCTTGAAATCCCCCCCCCCCCCCCATAAAGGCTATAGAGGTGTGTGTGTGTGTGGCTGTGTGTGTGTGTGTGTGTGTGTATGTTAAGAGACTTGACTGATATATGGCTTCCTGGCTGGCATCATAGCATGGAGAAAGAGGGCTGCTAGAGGAAGGAGGGCCTCCCCTTCTTTCACCAGCAGCCCTCTTCTCCATTACTGCCTGCAGGGTTGAGCGCCGCACACCGCTGTAGCACATTGTGCGATTAGCCGCAGATCTGGGTTATGTATTCCAGAATAGCTCATTATAATTCTCGTCGGGGACGGGGAACTGTTCCGGGGATGTGTCTGAATGCCCGGCGAGAGGCTGGTGACGATAGGGAGAAAAGGAGGAGAGGAGCAGAGGAAAGACAGACGGGGGAGGGGAGGCAAGAGAAGAAGTGTCAAGGCAGAGGAGGCAAGCACAGGCCTGGACCTGAGAGTAATGATCACTCCAGCTGATTGTATCAGCGAGCCTCACTGTTCCCACAGAGCTGGCTTTGATACGCCAGCAAGTCGTCCCCAGTTAACAGTTCACCTGGTTGTTTTTGCAAGATGTTCAGTGTCGCCTATGACAGACTATTTCCAACTACTCAGACCTAACAAATTCCCTTCATATGTTACGATATGATATGAAATTTGTCTTGGACTCAAATGCTGCGTACATAACTGCCTCCAAAATACAGTTGTCACCTATAGATTTTGTGTGTAATTCACTCATCATCTGCATGATGATTGCAGAGCTTTACCAAAGGGCCTTGGCCGGTGTATTCAAATCCTTGCTGAAGAATGTTGCGACACAGCATGCCATTATTTTGCTGGAAATGTCAGATTCCTCGATGAAGGGCGCAGATCAAACACGAGCTTGCTAAACCTGATTCATTCACACTGAATTGATTGGTTAGAGGAACAGATTAAAAAACATGTGTGGTGATGGTGAAGCAGTTGTTCTTGGTTAGCATAGCTGCAGATACACATTATATATCAATTTCTTTTAGATCTCCTGCATAAAAGCAATTCACAAATGCTTGGACTGTATGACAAAATTTAATATCACAATATTTTTGACTCTATCACTCTTTCTTCCAAAATAATATAAATGAGATTCCTGATACATCACGATATGGAAAATCTAAGATAATATTGTCTCATTATAAACTACACATATTTGCGTGGCTTCAGTGGTCAGATGAAACTTTATTCCAGAGGGTGTTCAGTCGTGAGCCTTTGCACTCAGGCGTGATGCTTCTGGGACTCTAGCAGAGTGTAGGGACCACTTCCTTCTTTCCTGCTGTGTGTTATGAAACATGATTTTCAGTAAATCTCTCAGTTGGCACTGAGTTGAAATGGCACATTTTCACATGTATTTACGGCTCGAGTTAAGCATTTCTCTGCATTACTGTGTAATCTCCTGTAATACGGTATACCCTGCTCTGATCGGGGGCATTAAAGATGTGTGTCCATTTTCCCAGGATGCCCAGGGCTTTATGAACATGCTAACATGGGTCAAGCATAGACCCCTGCTGCTTCAACTAAAGCACACTACTACCGTCACACTTGCAGGCCTTGTTTGCATTCAGTTTCTTTAACAAAGTTCCTGTTTTCACTGTCAGACTAGAAGTAGAGCACAGCAGTATGAAACCGGTCATCAGCATGTAGTTTAACGGTGAATGAGATTCATCTGTCCTAATTCCATAAATGAGGGCCTCTCTGGTGGATCAGGTGTTGCCGTCCTTGTCTTTGAGCCACACCCTCTGCCCCCCTCTTCTGCCCCATCTACTGTGTAGTTTTACCTGCTCAGGTGTCACCTAATCCATCCCCGCGGCCCTGCTGTGCCACCGACCCCCACCCCCAGACAATAGTGCAGGGCTGACATTACCATGACCTAATGGAGACTAGAGCGAGCCGAGTTTCCAAAGAGGGCACCCCACCGAAACTAGAGTTGCTCCACAGAGATAGAGAAGAGAAGCGTAGGGGAGGCACCTGAGAAAAAGTGGTTACTTTACCCTTTCTTGTCCTCCGCCCCTTTGGCTTTTGTGCCAGAACAGTGGCAATGTGTACAATCAGAACTTGATCCATGTAGGGTTGCAATTTGTTTAAAAAGGAAGATAAGAGGAGGGGAAGGGTTCCAGTTTCTGAGCTGCCATGTGATTATGTGGCACGCTGTGTTAACAGTGTGCTAATTTCCCCATGAGAGCTTAAAGCTTGGATTGATGTACTCACAGTGGGTGTCGCAACACACGCAGTTTAATTGTTAGATATGTCAGGCATGCAGCTCTGTAACTGTCAGTTTTTTCACACCTGTATTCAATTTTAATCCTACTCACGGCTACAACAAACAAGTGCAGCAACTAACGCTGATTTCCATTGTCGATTGATCTGTTAATCATTTTGTTGGTTGATCAATTAGTTGTTTGGTCTATAAAATGTCATAAAATAGTGAAAAATGTCTGTCTGTTTCCCTCAAATGCTTTTTTTTGTCCCCAATCCAAAGATTTTCACTTTCGTGTCATAGTAAAGTTAAAAAAAATCATAAAATATTCAGATTATAGAAGCTGAAAAGAGAAAAATGTACTCGATTGATCGATTATTAAAATAATTGGCGTTTGATTTAAATGTCCTATTTGTAAGAAAATGTGTTTTTGAGTCTCATTCCCAGCTTTTCTCACAAATGGGACATTTTATTAGTTGGTAACGAATCAATGAATTGGTTTATTGTTGCAGCTCTCCAGTAAAGTAGAATTAAACCTGTTTCTATTGAACAATACAAGCTCCGTTTTTACATGAAGCCGTTGCATGTTGCATTGACTAAGCAAATGCTGCTCGATCACCATTTTTATCTTTGTGTTGAACAACCTGCCATTTGTCATGTATCAGTCTAGTATGTCTTGGTGTCTCGAATGAAAAAACCAACCACGTTTTTTTGTTTTGTCTTCCAGCTTCAGGTGGTGCTCGTGTAGGAAGAGAGAGAGAGAGTGAAAGAGAAGGAAAGAAGGAAGGTGGAAATGGAACTGCCAAATCATGCCAAACAACTGCTGCTGCAACTCAACCAGCAGAGAGCCAAGGGCTTCCTGTGTGATGTTATCATCGTGGTGGAGAATGCGCTCTTTCGTGCCCACAAGAACATCCTGGCGGCAAGCAGCATCTACTTCAAATCTTTGGTCCTCCACGATAACCTCATTAACCTCGACACAGAGATGGTTAACCCCTCTGTATTCAGACAAGTTCTGGACTTCATCTACACTGGGAAGCTCCTGTCCTCGACGGAGCAGAGCAGTGAGCAGAATTTCAGTGCCCTCTTAACCGCAGCCAGCTACCTCCAGCTCCATGACCTCGCTGCTCTGTGCAGAAAGAAGCTTAAGCGCAATGGTGGGAAACCCCTGCCAGGTAAACCCTCCACTCCAGGTCCCCTCAGCCGCTTACGCATCAACAACCAGCGCCTTTCCTCTTCTACCCCTGCTGGTCCTAAAAACCACTATCCTCCGACCCCTTCCGATGCCGACCAGCCACAGCCAGATGAAGGCCTTCGGGACAAGCTCTCAGATGACGAAATGTTTGTCGGCAGCACTGGGAGGAATGGGAATGGGGGGAATGGCAGCAGTAACGGTAACCTCAGCAGTGGAGGAAGTGCTGGGGAGCCAGACCTTGGACTCGACCTGTCCAAGAAGAGCCCCCCATCTGCGGGCACAGCCACTGACGCCCTCAGCCCACACAGCAACTCCCAAGAATCCCCTCAATCTGCCTCAGTATCCACAACCAACAGTGCCTCACTGGATGACTCCTCTACCACCCTACCAGGTGGAGACACCTGTGGCTCAGAGAATATGGATCTCAACTCCTCCTCTAAAGGCTCAGAGGAATCCCAAAACCATCCTGATGGCCCCCCACCTCAGAAGAAATCCCGGCAGGGTGCTCGCAAGAACGAATGGCCTAAGAAAGAGGCGTCAGGGTTGAAGTCAGAAGATCATGACAGGCCCCTGGTTAATGGGGTGATCGTGGGTCCTAAAGATGGCCGCTCCTCTGGGGCTGGAGGGGGCAGCGGCAGCAGCTTCACCTCTGACCAGTGTAAAGATGAGGAAGACGGGGGAGAGAACGGCCAAGACCACAGTGAGGAGAGTGGGCAAAGTGACGGAGAGAGTGCAGGAGGTGGTGGAGGAGGAACAGGAGGGGGACACAGCGCCAACTACGTGTACCGGCAGGAGGGCTTTGAGCCAGCGTTTGGAGACAACCTCTATGTGTGCATTCCCTGTGGTAAGGGCTTCCCCAGTTCTGAGCAGCTCAATGCTCACGTGGAGACACACACCGAGGATGAGCTCTACATCAAAGAAGAGGGAGGGACCTTCGTGAAAGAGGAAGATGAGGAGGAGGCGGAGGACCTATCTGCCCCCACAGGTCCCTCCAACTTTGGCTCTGAAGCGCGTCCGTTCAAGTGTACAGTCTGCAGTAAGAGCTACAAAGACCCGGCAACGCTGAGACAACATGAAAAGAGCCATTGGCTGACCAGGCCTTTCCCCTGCAACATCTGTGGCAAAATGTTCACCCAGAGGGGCACCATGACGCGCCACATGCGCAGCCACCTCGGCCTCAAGCCGTTTGCGTGTGAAGAGTGTGGCATGCGCTTCACACGCCAGTACCGTCTGACAGAGCACATGCGTGTCCACTCTGGGGAGAAGCCGTACGAATGCCAGCTTTGCGGGGGGAAGTTTACCCAGCAGCGCAACCTCATCAGTCACCTGAGAATGCACACCTCACCCTCTTAGAAATGCATCAAGCCAAAGAACTCTGGGAATAGAAACAAAAAAAAAACATTTCTCTACCTTTTTTCCATCTCAACAGCAAAGAAACGCACACGTACACATTCACACGCAGACACACACAGTTCAACATGTTTATTCCAGTTTACGATGCCCTGGCTAAGTGAATGATGTAGCTGTTAGCCACAGCGGGCTCTTGGTGACGGTGGGATCTTGTCAACGCAAGGATCATGTCATCATTTATAACAGGTGACGTCTGCTCACCTCTCAGGAGTTCTCGAGAGACAATTACTCCTGTCTCTCTCCAAAGTCACAAAGCCATGGTGGAGTGGCATGACTTCTGGTCTGCGTTGCAAGTCTGTCAAATGTGAATGTGGGTACTGATATGTCAAGCCCCCTCACCTCATATCCCTCAGCAGCCTTTCTATATTTTACCTGTGAGCATTGAGTTTCTCAGATTGTTCCTCAAGCTGATGAACTCAAGAGTCCCCACTGTACTCCAGTGCTATCTTAACCAAAAAGAAAACCCGTGCAAACAATACTGGCAATAATTCAGCAAAAAGATTATTTCTACCCTGACAGCTTTATATCCTTTGTTATGTTGGTGATGGGGATCTGTATGTAAGAGGAGGGGTAACTTGGTTTGGGACCATCTCCATGCTTTAACTGAAAGTACTGAAGGAAGGTTTGTGGTGGGATGACATTGGATTAAGTTTTAGTTTTACAGACAGCAAATACTCCTCTCTGCAGCTGTCCGCAGTGATATAGAGAGGCTTTTCATTGTTTTTCGGTTTTGCCTGCTAGTGCTCCCAGGAATGAATCCTGGTTGGAAAGATGAACCCCTTGAGGTACTTTGTTTTACTTAAAGAACTTGTAATGTTTCAGTGAATGTTTAAACTGGAAGGTCTTGGGATTTTTCTTGTGGAGGGGAGGGATTGCGGGCGGGGTGGGGTAGTTTGACGGGGGGTAAGAAAAGGTTTTAGACTGAACATTATGTTCAGTGGGTACGTTTATTTTTTTGTCTGTATAGCTTTCCTCCCCTCATAAAAAAGAAAAGTCTATTTATATAGGCTTGTGACCTCGCTACCTCTGATTACTCTTACGAACTCTATGTTGATTAGTTGAAAGTTCCTATGTAATTAATTGTAAAAAGTGTGTAGATTATGGTAACTTTTCACCTAATGCTTTAACCTGCCCATCTCTCAACACAGGTTTTTAATGCTCATAGATTTTACACATTAATATTGTTTTTAGCTGTTGTTTTTACTTGTCAAATATAGCTTTTTGGGTGCCCTGCTCAGTGTGGCGCCCACCTCAAAGTGTACTGTAGCTTCCTGCCTGGAGCAAATAGTGGTTAGTTAGTGTAGATGTATAGTGATCCAAAGATCTTTTGAATGTTGAGGAGAACAGAGCTAACTAACAAACATTGCTAGACAAGTTCATAACCAAAGTTTTTTAAAAAGATGTACTTAAGATATATAGCATACTAAATTATTTCACGTTTGATTTCTTTTTGCTGTATAAAACAAATTATGAATTATATTCTAAGTCCAGACAAAGAAATCCACTCTTTTAATGGAGTTTTGGCCAATGACTCTGACACTGAGGAAGGTTCTCGTGGTTTGCAAGGAAAGCTTGTGCTGATTGGTGGGCCGGTATAATGTAAACTTTACCACCTAACGAAAAAATGGTAAAGTTTTAAAACATGTTCCCACGAACATGTTTTTTTTTTTCCTTTTTTTCTTTTTTTTTTTTTTGTTTCTTTTTGTTTGTATCCAGAGTCCTTATCACTTTATATTCCCTGACTTTAAAAACAGGACTTGATGACATTGTATGTGTTCTGTTCAGACCAAAAAAAAAAAAAAGAAAAAGAAAAAAAAGATAGGAATTATAATCAGAATTTTAATGTGAAGTTCAAGTTGCTTGTTAGTTTTTTGAGCCAGACTTGTGAAAACTTGTAATAAGAAGGGAGAAGCAGAGATGCACTGGACAGCTGGACAGCTCATTGGTCTCCTGCAGCATCCTTTTGTTTCTGATTGTATTCCATTATATCGCAGAATGATTTTAAATTATTTTAAACCTCTAAAGCTTTACCTCATCGTAAGCTACCATAAGTTGGGAAAGGCCCCTCTGTTGTCTGTGGGTTTCACTGACACCTGTCCAGTGTATCTATTCTTAACAGTTACACTGTGGAGCATGAACCTTCACTACAAGTTTTTGGTATAGGCATTCCTCTATTATGTTGGTTTAACTGTCTTCTTGATTTTTTTTTTTTTTTTTTGTTTTAATTCCTCTTTCGTCCTCATGTTATGGTCTGTGAAATGTTTGTTATAATAGGGATGCAGCTACAGTTACACAACATCACTACCGTTTTAAGGTACCTGCGTCCTGGACTCCCTGAGTTGTTACATGGTTATGTTGGATGTTGGTGTCTTGCTGTTAAGCAGTTGCTGTTTAGTGATTGCATGGTACATCTATGAATTTTTCACACTCCCCCACCCCCCCCCGTCAGCTACAAACATGTTATTTATCGCCTGATCCATTGTTGCTTGTGACCTCTTCTAGCTTAAGAGGGAGTCCACAATGCATTGCCTTCAAACGTTATTGTACTTGTCAGCACTTACTGCAGTACAGCGTAATGTCTGTCATGCAAAAGGTGTTTTTACAGCAAGATCTCTAGCCATCTCTGCAAAAGACTTTGCAGCTGCATTTGAATGCTCGCTTGTTTGACATAACGAAGAAAAAAAAAAAATACTACGAACTCCAAACTGTGACCATACTACTACTACTACTACTATTACTACTACTAGTACTACTACTATTCAAATACTTCAGGGATTGTTCTGCATCTGTGAATGCAGACTCTCAGCTACATTTGTAAGACATGGTATTGTATCGATTTCTCTGTATTTTAATCATGGGAAAAGCAAAACACTAGTTTCATATTTAAGACGAACAGGGGGGTACTTTTTCAACTAACACAAAGAGCCTTGACAAAAGGCGAGGCAGCTCGAAACAAGTCTACATTTTAGTTAGTAACACAGTATGTTCAGAAATAGTTGCAAAGTTGTACAAAGAAACTAAGAAGAAAAAAAAAAAGCTCATACCCAAATCCACAAACTATTTTTTAAACCAAAGCACATTTGAATGATTATGGAACCATGCGTGGCTCTAAAAAAAGAAACATATGTATTTATCTCATTGTTTACATAAACTTTTACAGTTTTACAGACCTCAGTCGAGGCTCGGCCAGTCAGAGAGGTGGCTTTGTGTGTTTTCTTTTTTTGTTTTTTTTTATTTTGTTGATGCTTTTCCACAGAGGTTGCTGCCAAAACAAAAGCATAGCGTCAAACCTGGGGTGAACTGCTGCATATTCAATTAAGGGGAGGGGTGTGTGGTTTAGGGGCAACCCCGACGACCCCCCCTCTGCCAGCTGGCTTTGGGGTGACCCTGCGCCCCAGTCCCCCTGCCCTCTGGCCTGTCTTCAGATGGGACTGCAGCATTAGAGGGGGGGTGGGCAGTGCGTCCTTGACGTATTAATCAAAAGAATTGTTAGCCAGGGTCTTTAGCTCAATGTTGTGTCTCTGTGTTTACCCAAATGCACTTGAGGACTACCTCTGCTGATTGGGTCTCTTAATATGTAGGAGCGTGTGGGTGATGCTTGAATGGTTTGGGCTGTTTTAGTAACATGGTACATCTCTTATGCTGGCGGTTCTTGAAACTTAACTGGAGAATGTAGCTTTGATTTGTTCACTGCATGTAAACAGGCTTATCTGGTAGTCTTAACTGTGAATGTTATTGTCGTATTTCTGATTTTATGATGTTCGTTTTTTTTTAGCTGCCTGTGTTCTGTGGGTAAAAGCAGCACAAACCTCTGGCTGGCCGGGCCTCATACAAAGTTGGTGCAAACACTTATTGACAGTGTTCTTTTTTTATCAAATGTCTATTGTCAGTGATGAATGTATTTATTTCTGGTCCTGCCCTCACCTCTGCAGAGAATATGCTCAGTGTGTGAGACTGAGGTGGAGGCAGGACCCCCTTTTTATTTTTTTTTTGTTTTTGTTTTGAGGATTTCAAGCTGAGAATCAAAAATGAGACACAAGACATAGCCATTAACCACAATCTGTGAAGTTTTTTTTTTGTGGGAGAACTGATTTTATTTTTTCCAACTCAAAGAAAATGGTCTATGGCATTTAATATCTTCTTTCTCAGTTATACCTGACAGTCTGTAGGGTTTTGATTTCATGTGATTCACTATGGGTGTTTTTTTGCCCATGTGTTCTTGGGTTCTCACTGAATGACTGCACACCGGGGGAGTTGAACTTTAACCCCTTGTGTGTGTCTGTGGACACAGGCAGGTTGCTGTGACCTGCCTGTACAGAAAGGAGGCTACTGTATCTCTTCAAACTTGCTCTTCCTGGGTGTTGCCATGCTGCTGCCATTAGGAGAAAAACACATCACACAGCAAAACATGCACATAATCGACACATCGCTCCGCTGAACGGTATTGTGACTATTGTTACATTTCTTGTCTTAAACCACTTCTTCCATCTCCTTTTTTCATGATGTACGTGTTTTTAGAGTCTGTTAGTTCCACATCGGAGGGTTTTAGAAACGTTGGATGAGATAGCTTTACTAAGTGCACTTTGTATGTTTTTCAAAGCCTCTGGGAAGACCCGGGTGCTCTCATATCAGTTCCCATTTAACTGATGGTTTACTCTTTGTCTTTCTCTTCTTACCTCATCATTGTTCCTGTATGTTTGTTGAAGTATCATATCATTATGCAGTGTTACAAAAGCTTTAAAAGTGAATATACAAAGCAAGAAATGCGGCCGAGCGACTGTTCTCGGATCTGAGCATTCAAGTCTCCATCTCATTTCTTGATATTATCAATGTTACACCTTTCTACGGTTGTTACTACCATCTTCCTCTCCAGGCGTTTTGTATAGTTGAGGGGCTGGTCTGTCCAGTTATTATGGAGATGCTCCCTCTTACCTCGGCAGACTAAACCAAAGCCAGTTTTTAAAATGGCCTCCGGTGCCATTAAAGCATGTCTAAGCTTTACTGTCCCTTGCTTTATCTCAGATACACCTGACCCCCCCCCCCCACTCTTCAGCCCTTTGACCCCTCTGCATTGTTACCGCGCAGGCAATTGTATCCTCTGCTCTGCTGCATTTTACATTTAACATCAGTATTTACTGTACCTCCAGTGACGTTGTGCAGTAGTGACTAAAAAGAAAAAAAACAGAAAACACCAAATTACCTCAAAACTTTCAGTGTTTACAGAATTGTGCTATCTTGCCATTACATCTCAGCATTTGTACTTTTTTTGCCGTCCATCTGTAACCAAAATATGCTTTTTCTGAAATGGAGTTCGTAGCAGCATGTTTCCATACGTCACCTTTAATTTAATTTACATCTGTTTTATGAATTTACAATGGCACAGTGTCACCTCGATGTGCGCCGCATTAATGGAAAGACTAGCTGCTAAAGAAATAGTACTTGAAGAGTTGATTAGCGGAGTTGCCCATGAAGTGGGTGTATCAAGCTTCCTCTCCGGTCTGTTTTCTTCAGGAAGAGCCTCTCAATAATGTATCAGTATCCGTGGGCTGAGAGGCTCTGGAATGGACACGTAGGGTCTTTGCTGATGAATAATTAAAGGCAGAGAAACCCCCTCCCCCTTGGCAAACACACTACACATGCAAAGGTGAACACACCCAGGTGCACTTTTGCTGGCATGTATGCATGCGCACCTCCACTCATGCAAACGCAAATGCCACCGTCTAGACTTCAAACACAACCTAACATGCACACACCAGTATTTAAGGTGAGATTCTGTGACCCCTTTTTTGTGGCTTTTGGCAGCACCCAGGTCGGGCTCTCTCCCTCTCTTTATCTCCACTCCTCTGAGAGCTCGTATTCAGGTCAGAGCCGCCGCCGTGCACAGTGACGGGGCTCGCAAACTCAAAGTGTCATAAAAGTGTAATACAGCTGACCTCAGCACTCACAACCTTGCAGTCTTAATGTACAGCAGTGAGGAAAAATAAACTGTTATTTTATGATCTTTTCATTAAAAGCTTGATTGAAAACCAACACCTGTCTTTGACTTTGTTTTAGTTTTCTGTTCCCCTCCTGAGAGCAAGTCTGATTGTGTGCTTGGTTTGGTGTAAGCGATCCTGTTCATAGATAAAATCTGATGGGTAACGTCTCCCGACTCACAGGTCACATGTTTCTTGTTTCACTTCAGGTATTGCTACCCTGTGCTGTTTGCCGCAGGGTTAATTTGTACATTTTATGAACATGCCAAAGAGACGTGTTATGTGGCGGCTTGCATGTGTATTTCATTCCTGTAAAATGAGAACCGGTTGGTAGTCTTCACAGACAATAAGGCCTGCATACATATGGCAGAAAAGTCGGTACAGAATATGGGACAAAATAACAGTTGACAACACTAAAGTCCTCCATGAATTAACAATTCATATAATTCATTATTTGACCGAGGCATTGACTTCTTTTTTCAGTTATCTTGTAGTGTTGCAAGTTTCCTGCCAAGAGTCATGATTCTTGAGTCATTTCCTTTGGTCACGTTGCAGGTTTACTGTTAGCCTGACGCACCAGCAATTCAGGAAAAACGACTTTCTGCCCTCTTTGTACCTTTTTTTTTTTTTTTTTAAAGGATAGACTCACCCAGAAATTAAAGTTGAGTCATTATCCACTCACCTCCATGCCGATGGGAAGTCGGGTGAAGTTTCATAGTCAACCAAACATTTCACACCAAAACAGAAACAACTGAATTACAATTCTTATTGTTCTTTTAGTAAAATGTAGCCATTTTCATAATGACAACCCCCTCTCCTGATAATGTTAGGAGACTTTTCCGTAAGCAACACCAAAAGTCAAAAGTACACTGTAGGCAGCCAGCCACATGACCTGAGAAACTTACTCATCTACACTAACTAACAGCTAATGTTGGAGTGAGAGGGGTCCAGCCATCTCTGTGGACAGGCTTGGTCACAAAAAACCCTCTGTGACATTTAGTGATTTGCACATGCAGCGAAATGTTGAAGCACAAACTGAAAAAAGATGTATTAAAGTAAAGAATCATAGCTTTAGTTCTGCTTGCATCAGCTGATCGGCATTGGCTGTCACATATCATTGAGTTATTGATGCATCATATGTTTGGTACCAAGTGACCAGTCTTATCCAGTCATATTCACCCAAGTGTTTTGGGCTATATCTAAAGTGGCAATCAGCCAAAATGAGTTTGGAAAACATCAGCATATTGGTTATCAGCAAAACGCCAGTATCATGCATCCCTTACAATTTTTTATGTAAAAGTCTCTGACTGAAACTGAGTCAATTGAGAAATATGGACCTCTGAGGTGAGGTACAGGGGCGGACAAAATAAAGTGTTTGAGTGACTTGCGGGGAGTTGTTGAATGTTTCCATGCCGTCACCCCAGCAGTCAGAGATGTGACGCACATAAGCGCATTCCCCAAAATGTCAAACTATTCCTTTGAGATTAAATAAAATGTCAACAGAACTGAACATGAGAGGTGTCACCTCACTGTGTTGTTTGGGGTTTTCTCCCGTCGTCTCCACCTTCTGTATCAGGACAGACTGGGCAGCAGTGTGAAACACTGGGCCTTTTCCAGCCTGTCTGCAGCCCCCCTGCCCCCCAGCATCTCTTTCTCATATTCCTTTTGATGCCATGGCAGAAATGCCCGTGGCTGTGCTGTGACCTGCCCAACATTCAGTAAACAAACATTTGCATAGATCACACGTGCTCGTCCACACGCCCTCCTCAGGTATGTAGACGAGCTCCTTAAACCTTCCCGTCTGCCATCCTCCCATCATGTGTTTCTTCTGTCGCTTTTCTGCCCCTAATTATGAGTTGATAGTTTTGCTCTCTCTGCCATCCTCTTTCCCTCTTCCCCCTTATCTCTCCTGCCTTATTCCTCATCATCCTGGCTCGGGTCAGGTTGTAGGGAGCTGGCACATTTATTGCTCTTCTGTGCCATTAGTAATGCACTGTGCCCCTAGAGGTGTCACATGCTAAATGACCCTGAATGGGGGTCGCTGAGAAACAATAGCCCTGGTGACGATAGCCCTACCCTGCCCTCCCCCACCCGAGAGCCCCTCTCTCTCTCCCCTAACATCAGCGCCAAGTGAGCACAATAGGCAGAGCGAAGGGGGGTGGGTGGGTAGGTGGGTAGCATGGACATTACCCACAGCAAAGACCCGGAAAGCTTGTTTGCCTGCCAGGGGTCATTTATGTTGAGTGCTGTTTTGGCTCCTCGAGAGCAAAGCGCAGAGCTCAGCAGATTCAAATGCCGTTTTTTTGATTGTATCTGGTGAAGAGCGGAGAGGGAAATTTCTTAAAATGCCCCCACTTCTCCCCCAGCCTTCCTCATCCCTGTGGGTCTGCGAGCATGAGTGGAATTCACTGGGGTCTGCCCAGGTGGGTCCAGGCTTGCCTCTGCTCGTCTAAGATGGCCCTCTATAATCTGAGGAATGTGGATGAGAGATGTCTGGCCTGCCCATGGTGGGCGAGGGAGATGGACAGCATCTGTTAAAAATGGTACACACACACACACACACACACACACACCACACAGAGAAACAAAACCCACACCCACCTTTATCTCCAATGCCAGATGACCTCCTTGTCTCCATGCTGATATTGAGCAGAGGGTCTCGTCTTGTCTTGTCTTGTCTTGGTCATGGTACTTTTTTGAACCTCTGTAGGAAGAATAGTTTGACATTTTCTTGAAAAACGCTTGTTTGTCGTCTTGCTGAGAGTTATCTAAGAGGACTGATACCGCTCTGATGTCTGTACAGTAAATTTAAGACTACAGCAAGAAGCCACTAAGCTTAGTCACACAAATGACCCAGTAAAACCATAACTTGTTTAATTTTTTGTGAACGGATCAAACTAAAGAGATCTAAAGCGTTTATTTCTGAGCATGAGAGGTGCTAGTTGGTGAATTTTGTTACCTTTTGACAGAGCCAGGCTAGCTAATAAGCCCTAGTCCCATTCTTTGTACTAAACTGAGCTAAGCTAAGCTAACCGAACGCTGGCATCAGCGTCATATTGAGCGTTCTGTGCAAGTTGATAGTGGATAAGATTCAAGATTAGTTTTATTGTCATGCAACATATGGACGTGTAATGAAATTCCAGCTATAGTTTGCTGTGCTACATACAAAAACAAAAACTATACAAATTAATTAAATACAATACGATTGAATTATTCTCAAAAATGAATTAAACGCCAAGCTATTTCTTCAAAGTCCTGATTTTTCCCCTAAAATTACTCTTGAAAGCCGCTGTAAGCGCCGTTGCCGGTTCGGCTAACTTCCGGTCCGTCTTGCAGTTAGCGATCACCTCACTCACCTCGCGATGAAAAAATACGCATATCTCTCAACTTATTCCAGTACTTCACTGACGCAATATGATGCCTGCACTGAGTGAAATATTAATGTCCTTTGGGTTAGAGCAATGCAAAGGCAAAACAACATATTTTTATAAAGATGGAAACACTAGAGATGTACGTGTTGTTTCACCGCCCAATGCATCTCTGCATCATTCTGTGATCAAGTTGAATATGACTTCTAGTCAAAAAAAAGATTATGGCCAGTATGAGGAGTATGCATGCAGAAACAAATGCAAAGTTTCATCTATTGGTCCAAAGTTACCTGCCGCCTACAAACCAGATTGATAAACCCCCCGAGAGAGAGAGAGGATCACCCACAAGTAGAATTTATTCATTCTGATCATGTGTGCATACATCTTCAATGTTTTGATGCACATCAATTATTAATAATGTGGTGAATTAATGCCTCAGAGCCCCAGGTTGTCTGTAGAGTTGTTATAAGATGCTGCTCCTGGTAGAGCAGGGGAGAGATCCGGGGAAATGTTGATTCACCCTCTGATACAAAGCTCTGTCCTGCTCGTCCCTGGTTCCAGCACTCCGTCTCTTTTTCATAGTTGCATCTTTTCATCTCCCTGCCTCTGCCTGTGGGGCCGTTGCCTCTATCCATGTAGTTAACCGTGCCCTCCTCCCTCTGCTTCTTCCTCGGGGAAGAGTGCAGTGGATCCCGTCCCACTGGGAAGACGCGTGTCTTGGCACAAAAGTGCAATGCTGCAGGCAATGTATATATCTCCATTTGTGTAGGATTTCATTGATTTTTGCAGCGCAAGCGTGCAGACGTATGTATGACAACACCTTTGCTTTCACCCTATCTCATTATTTCTTCGCACACACACACGCGCGCGCGCACACACACACACACACGCACACCCACACAAATGTTTCCCTGACAGTACTGGTCTCATGATGGTGCGGTACGGGGATTGGCTCACTCCATCAATAACCCATCAGTATTGACGGGGGCTGAGTACACTCCGACTGTCAATACCTGATCTTAAATTCAGTGGGTCTGCTTATGGAGCATGTGGGTGGGGGGGGTGGGGGCAGGAAGACAAGGCCAAAGTAGGCAAATTGTATGAGCTATACAACCTAGAAGCAGTATGTTGTGAGTCATACGCTCCTGAAATTGTGTTGATATCTGGACGAGAGTTAGATCGACCTCGTCCTTCTTCAACACCCATAAAAACTTCTTCAAAATCCAGAGCCAGGTGTAACTCAGGCCTCCCTTTCACTGCCCAAACAAAATACAGTACCTATGTATCTGCCTGCTTCTTTCACCCCCTTTTCTTACTCTCCCACTCAAGAAATTAATCTTTTCTCTCTCTTTTTGTACCCGTCTTTTTTTTTCTTTATTTCACAAGGCCTCAGTCTGAATTGAACCTGGACTGCTGAGTCACTGAGCGCTTGACGGTGAAAGGCAGAGAAAGAGAGCAGAGGGAGAAGGGAGAGATGAAGGAGAAAGAACTCGGCAGGTGGTGGGCACCGCCGCAGCTTCAGCCCGCGGAGTCTTTTCAGCTGGCACACAACTGCTAGGCTGCCACAGAGGCCCTGCTTTCCATCAGAATATTCCCCCTCTCTTCCCCCTCTTTAAACGATAAACGAGGAGAACAGGCTTGGGCCGGAATAATAGGATCCTTTCTTTCTGCCTCTGCCATGTGTGAGGACAGGAACAATGGCAGGGACCGGGAGGGGAAATGATTCAAAGTGAGATTTTCACCTGCTCCCTTCAACCCCGGCTCCACTCCTTTCAGAGCATGCTAATGCCAGTTCATTTACAAAATAGTACTGTAAGCTGTGACTCACAGGCACACACGGACAAAAAATGAACAGATTCTTTTTTTTTCTCTTTGTGATGGACAGTTTAGATTATTGTGCTCCAAGACGTCCATTTCGGTAATCATACTCATTATCATCATTATCCCAATTTCAGCGCCAAATAAGAATTAGAGACTGGCTGACCTGCTCCGTGGTACAGTCTCTGTTTTAGGTTTTTTTGTTCAGTCGGAACGGCAGTTGTGTTTTTTTTTTTCTTCTTCTTTAAGAGAAATCACAGTGGCTTTCAGTAAACCTTTCCTGTCAGCTGTAAAAAGTTTTGCATTCCTTATGACCTGATTCAAGGACATGTAAGAAGCCTAGATACTCTTAAACAACTAGTTTGAAACTCGTCTATGATCTACTGTTGAAAACTAACTTATGTCTACAAAGCCTTGGCGCCATTTTGACATAAAAGCTTTGGTCTATGGTTGAAAAAGTAACTGGTTTATTGACAGAACAATCTCACCTCAAGGTCCATATGGCAGCTGTATCATACAGGCCGTGTCCGAAACGGTTCTTGACAATACCTAAATAATCAACAATCAGTTGTTCACTTGAATTTGGACACTTGGTATTGGTAGCAGAAAGTAGTGAACATGCCCTGGACATTATTTTCTTTTCAGTTTTTGAGGGCACTGACCAAGCGTTTACCATTTCCAAAACTGAAACTTAATGGTGGACCACAAGCCAGAATAAATTGGCAAAATGGAGATTTAGCAACTGGAAACTGGAAATTTGTGTGTGTGCCACCTTTAAACCTTTGGGTAGTCAGCCGTTGAAACATATGAACTTGGAAATAAAACACTGGGAATATGCATCCACTCGGAGATTAAATATAATGTACCTTACAGTAAGTAGGTACCTTCCTTAGCAGGTGAACTTGTTCAGTTGTCAAGGACATGTAGGTGTTCACATTTTTAAGTTAAAAATTTGATTTCAAAAAGGAAAACTCTGGTAGACTAAAACTGATCTGCTCACGAAACTTGTGTGAATATGATCAAAAGCTCCAGCAGAGCTCAAACAGACCTTCAACTGAAATTGTTCTTTCAGTGAGGAGCTTTGAGATACAACTGATTACTGAATCAGTAGGAAATGTGATGATCAAACAATCATTTAGGTCTTTTATCAAGTAAATCGCCAAATATTCGCTGGCTCCATCTTTTTGAAAATGTTTGAAAATTCACTGAAAAACCTTTTGGACTGTTTGTCGGGCAAAACATAAATATAAGACATCACCCAAGGATCTGGGACGTTGTGATGGGCACATTTAATCAGGACAAAACATCAACAGATTAATTGATAATGAAAACATTTGTTAATTGCAGCTATACTTCACTCCGTTAACATGAATCTTACATTAAAGTGACATTTACTGCAAACATGAGTGTCCTCTAAATAGAAGGTCGTCCACTGTTTGCTGCCGTTTCTCATTCATTTGGGCTGTACGAGGAGACATGCAGCACAATCAAGTCATAAACAGTGGAAGGAGATCATGAGAGGAAAGGTATTTGTCTCAGAGTAATCAGCGTCATGGCGAATGGGTAAACTCATTTGCTCTCTAATCTCCTCCCCTTTGTACTAATTTGTTTATCTCTTTCCCTGTGTATGTGTGTGTGCGTGTGTGTGTGTTTATACCGCGGTTGTAATTCCCCTTTGGTGGTGAGTGAATTAAAACTTAGCTCCTAATTTATCATTCAGTGGCTGACTTTGAGTGTTAATCACAGTGTGCATATTAACACTGTGAGAGGCTCATCTCACACATGCACAGGCACAATCACACGGATAATCTTGTGTGGAAAAAAATCACAGCAATTAAATTACTGGCCACTGCTTACATCCAGTGAAACATAAATGTTCATTTAATAACACGAGAGTGACACTTTTATTGCATGCCTCTCTGTTTTACAATGTCAAAAACATCATTAGAGCCAACAGCTGTGCAACAGATATGTGCATTAACAACAAGCTTCTGCGTGAAAAGCAGGATGTATGGCTCTCTTTTATGTCCGTTTAAATGCCTCCCTCATGCTCCAATTACCAGTCGTTTCTTACCCCACGTACAAATCAAAGCAGTACATGCGAAAGAAGAATAAAAAAAAACATCTCATTTCAGAGTTGAATATTTTTAAAGGAGTAACGATGATGGCATGAAAGAGCCTGTGAAGATCTGGCACTGTTAGAAGATCAAGCAGCGACTCTGTGAAGAGACACGTATTTCAGTTTCACTGAAATTCCTCTTCTTTCCTTTTTTCTGCTCATTATACACCCAGAGGACGAAGACTAAAAGGATCCGCCGTAGAGCCGTTAAAGGGGCTTTGTATGTTAAAATAAATATATTGCTGAATAAAAGGCACACTTTGCATGTCCATTTGGAGCTTTCACAGGATGGATCTTGTTCTCCAGAATCATCTTCAAGCTTTTATAGGTAAGATTTTACATAGAAATGTTACAGAATTCATGTTTCTCTCCACACCAACACATTTTCCCCTTCTGTTTTATATTCATCACCTCCGCCAGGGATGTTGTGTTTTCACCCATGTAACGTTTTTTGGTTGGTTGGTTGGTTTGTCATCAGGATTACACAAAAACTACCTAGAGGATGTCCATGAAACATGGATGGAGGATGGGTCTCAGCCCACAATGGACCCCATCAACTTCTGGTGCGGATCCGGATAAAAAAGGACAGATCCAGGAATTGCGAGATAGGACATTTTTCCTACATTTTCATTAATTTCTCAGGGAATAATGCATGGATATTGATGAAAAAATGTGTTGTATCTATGAGTGAGAACAAATCGATGGGGATCCGAATAAATCAAATAAAGATACGTACTCTACTGAGTGCTGTTCGAGTTTATTAATATGTTAGCCAAGTAAATAATAAAGGTTGCTTTGGGCTTAATTGTTCCACTGTTATCCATCTCCTCTCTTGTTGAAATAAAGCTTACAGGAATCAATGGTCCATATGCAGCTATAAGGATGTTCTTATTAATGTACAGTATTTGTCAGCTTCTCCAATGAAGACACATTTTATATTATTGGAACTGTATCAAAGCTTCCATATATATTATTATACACAATAATTTTATATGTTCCACTAGTAATCACTGTCATAGAGTGGTTGGTCAGTAATCCATGTCTCTCCTCTCCCTGTTCATGCAGTGAAAGAGAAAAGAGCATTTCTGGTATCCCTCTCCTCTCCTCTCCTCTCCTCTCCTCCATTAGGTTAGTGAGAACACCTCCTCCTTCTTCTAACCATTTCACTTTACGCCTCAGCTCCTGCTGTAATTGGACAGAATTTGATCTGCTTCTCTTTCTCTTTATTTCTTCTGTCTACCATTTCCTGATATGTCCTGGTTACTCCTTACTCTTACTCTCTATCCCAATAAAGCAATATATTTACTTTTTAAATCTTTGTTCACTCTCCGTTGCTCCCTCACTCGTCCAATCTCTTTGGTGCCTTTACTTTGTGTTCAGAGGAAGAGCAGGGACAGAGAAGAGGAGTAGAATAAAGGTGAGGGCTCTGTGTACAGGGCAGGAGGGAAGCTCCCCAACGGCACACAGCTACACCCTTTGCCCTGAAGCCACCAGAGTGCATTGTGGGAAGAAGGTCAGTGGCAGCCTCACCCCAGGGAGTAACAGTGATTAGGTTGTTTGCTCAGTTCCTCACAACAATATGTAATATTCATGAGATGTAAAGAGCCAACATTTAGCTGAACAAAACGATACAAGAGCTCAGAACTATTTTTTCATATTTACATCGACTAAATGCCACTAATGGAGCACTTTATAGTGGATTAAACCTATTGATACCTGCGAGGTGCACAACACCAGATGTAAACAAGAGAAAACATGGCTAACCTGTACATGTTTCTCTGGCAAGTGTACAGACAATAGACCATATTCACAATGCAGCTGTTTTTCTCAGACATCACGCTCAGGGTGGGAGGCTCAAATGTCGCAATGCTTTGTTCCAGGTTGCAAGTTCTGTAAACGTAGGAAATCTGACAAATTATTACCATTTCACCACTTCCTGGTTATCAGCAACTGAAAAGACAATGGATAGTGAAAGTCCGGGTTTATATTTTGTTCATATATTCATATATTATCCGTTAGCTACATTACCATTAAATAGTGTTACATTATATCTATTTAAGCCTGGAAGTGAGATGCACTGAATGTAATCAAGCTGTAATGTTTGCTAGGAAGCTAACAACGTTAGCTAACAGGTTGCCAAATATGTTGTTTTACTTATGTTATTGTTATTTACCTAATATGGCCAGATATCTCAAATACTGCTTCGTAATAAAGTTAGGGTAGAGGGATTTTCCCTGAGTTTACAATTAGGAACTCTGATTTGGAGTGGAGAAGCAGACACACAACGCTGAGAAATAAGAGACTCGATGTAGGATCTAGTGTTTTTGGAGCTTGATGTACAAGGGACTAAAAATCTGGATATCTTGGCCTCTGCTTCAGCGATTTTCACCATTTTTCTCCTGTGATTTTTCCCAACTTGATGTGAGTGTTTCACTAAATTATTTGTCAAAATCATGATAGGAAACATTACTTTTTAGCTTCTTTTTTGCCTGTGGATGTCTCTCAACAAAAAGCACATACATTGTCTTTATTTCTTTACTTTTCTACACTGTGAAACCCCTCCTCTGTTCCTCCTACATATATTTTCAATTGTGTTTGCTTAGAGCTGATACAACATTGACAGAAACGGACTTAGCAAACCAAGCCAACGTTTTCCCATTTTCCAATGTGTATCAAGCTATTATTGCTCTGAATCCTAATCTGTTCCTGCACGAAAACCTTTGCACTTTCACACACGTTAAGCCACAGTTAACCCTTCTTCACGTACAGTTGCATACATTTCATGAATATCGGTGAGCCCTTACAGAAATGTTGCACATGAAATGCAGCATGCGGCCACGGTTAAATAGGGTCATTTTAGATTTAAGGCACCTGGAGTGGGTCTAATAACCTTATAGCTGTGCCTGACCCTGTATTCAAGACACCATTACTATGCTAATGCTTATACAGCAATTGTGGCGGTATTGTTCAGTGAAGGCTTCCTTGAGTGTGCATTAGAGAGAGGGGGGAGAGTGTGAAGCTGAGCATGTAACGAGCCTACATGTGTACATGCGTGTGTGTACCATCTTCAGTCGGTGCCTCGTGGAATCAGATACTTCCGCGTCCAATGCCTTCCAGGAGATAATGGAGCCCACAGTGAATGAGTGAGTGGCAGCTTCTTGTCGAGCCCATGGATTCATCAGCTCTTTCTTTGCTCCCAAGTTTCTCCATGCCCTCCCCCAAGCCTCCTCTCCTCATTCTCAGCTCATGGCGATTGGCTGGGAGCCCGAGAGGACGTTATAGTGTATGAATAATTGAGGAGAGGGAGAGAAAGAGTGAGGGAGAGATATGTAAACTGACCCTTAGCTGTCCTCACCCGTAGCCGGCCCTGCTCAGGAATCCATGATCAACCGTACACAAGAGTATACCAGCTAATTATTGGAAAGGGTTAAAGACAGATAGAGGCGGACGGTGATGCTGGATTCCCCTTTGCAACATGCTTGAGTCCATCTTTAGTTAAGTGTGTGTGTGTTTGTGTATGAATGCACGTACCTTCCCTCAACCAAGGGTCAGTCTGAGGTTGCATTGCACTTACCCTCCCACTCCCACGAGACCACCACATTCTGCAGCTGTACATGTCCGTGTGTGTGTATGTGTGTGTGTGTGTGCGCGCAAGTGAGTGGGTGAGTCTGTGAATGAGTTTTATGCCCTCCTGGTTTCTTTTAAGGATCCCAGAGAGCCACAAAGGAAGAAGAGATTGTTGCCATGCAGGCTTGACCCTATTCAGCTCCTGAAAGATGTGGAGTGGCTCCAGCGAGGGCCGGTGCAGTCAGTCAGACCGCTGATGGGCACTGGAGATCCTTAAAGGCAAGTAAACACACCACACACGCTCTCGCTATTTTCAGGTTGCCATGGTTTCTGGGGAATGTCGTTGGGCAAGTTGAAGCACATCTCTGGTAATTCCTCCCTGCCTGGCAGCGATACTGTGTGTGTGTTTCCCTGTGTGTGTCTGTCCGTGTGTGTGTGTGTGTGTGTGTGTGTGTGTGCATGGCAGGCAGGCAGGAAGGAGGGTAAATATGCTGCGGCTTGCAACCTGCGAGTGGATTCCAGATTTCACATGAGCGGAAGACGAGGAGCTTATCTCTTTAGTGTTAATATGTGCTTCCACAGCAATATCAATTTTCCACAGATGAGCACAAATGACGTGTGGATGATGTATATCTATAAAAGCATTGGTACAAGGAGACATAAGAAGGGATCCGAGCAATCGATTAGAGCAAACATTTCAGCTTCTCCTTTGTGTTACTCGCTTTGAAAATGCTATGTATGTAATTAGCATTACATAGCTACGGTGTTAATGATTATTGATTTGGTGTGGCAGTAAGGTTGCTGGTCATAAGACCCTCTACTGTGGCATTTCTTCATGTCATATCATTGGTCAGTTCTCTGTGAATGGCCCCTAATGGCTCTTATTCAGAAAAAAAAAGCTACTCCTGCCTCATGGTGACCTTTTCCCAGTAGCTCATTACTTCGTAGCGATCGGCTGCAGTTCTGCTGAATGATTCCACTTTTTAAAAGGGTCCCTTTTTAAGCCTATATATGACGAATCACTTATACTTTATATACCTCACATACTTATATTTTATACTTTTTGTACAGCCCTGAATCCAAAAAAGTTGAGAGTGCTAAATAAAACAGAATGTGATAATTTGCCCATCATTTTGAAAAACAGTACAAATAGAATATATCTACTGAGAAAAAAGAGAGAAGAGAGAAGATGACTGGTTGCTCTTTTCAACACAGTGTAGGCAAAACTTATGTTGGATGCGCTTGGAAAACGGCAGAAAAATCTGATTCCAAAGACAGTCTCACCTCTTGTTATTTCATTGCTTCATTAACTTGAATTTGTTTCACCTGGTATGTCATTATCTGGGTCATGTGAATGCCTCCTATTGGCTGTTGCCACTATATAGGTGGGGCCACACAGTGTTCTTTGTTTGGAGAAAAGACTGGGAAATTAGTGAGATGTGAATGTGAAATGCTCCAAAAACACCTGTTTGGAACATTCCCCAGGTAAACAGGTCGACTGGTAACAGGTGATAGTGTCATGATTGGGTACTAGAGGGACATTCTGAAAAGGTTCAGTCGTTTGCAAGCAGGGATGGGGCGAGGTTCACCATTTTGTGCAACGAATCCATGTTACTGGAGACTGGACTTGAATGCAAACTAAACTAACGAGGGGATGAGGTGCAGGTGGAGTGAGGGCAAGTGAGCAGGGGAAACAAGAGAGCAGGGAAGGAGCTGATGGTCTAGGGAGAACAGTGGAGACATGGCTGGGCTAATGAAGGTGATGCAGTGCAGGTGTGGAGGGAGAGCAGACTGGGGAGGAGCACAGGAACACAGGAGGGAACAGAGCGCTGGAAACGAGGGCAGAAGACGCCACAAAAATGATGGGACCACAGTGGTTTCTCCATCATATATATGAGCAGAACCAATGTAAAACATGACCAGAGATGCTGACCCAGATCAACTCTATCGAAGGCAGCACTTACTGTACATAAGGTAGAATTTGAATTGGTGACATCAACGTTGGTGAGGGCAGCCTCAGCGCTGTGCGTTGAGCCTATAAACTACATTCCCTACTCTCTGATTGTTGCAGAATTCAAGTTTCAATAGTCCACTTATTGATTCTCATATGAGCAAAAGGGGAAAAAAATAGCAGGCAGGAGTAGAAGGAAAAAAATAAACTCACACTGTGTGAAAACTTTTCAGCACAAATGTAAAGTAAACATGATATTTAGGTCAATGAAACTAGCTAAAACAACAGTTTAGGCCTTTAAGGCTTTAATGCCTTCCCGTGATGTTTGTACAAGTGTATGCCTGCAAGCCTATATGCTCTACCTACAAGTGAATAAAAGATGAAGTGGTACTTTCTTTATCTCTCTCTTCCTGTCTCTCTTTTATTCTCACGCACACACACGTACACACCTATGCATAAAAGCTGTGTCCTGCAGCGGGGAAGTGGCCTCCTGACTTTGACTGTTAAACCAATAAAAGGCAACTTCATTATGGTCTCACCCCCAGCCATTGGACAGTTACACCGTGGCAATAAGTCGACAGGCAATAAAATCATGAGCTACCTCAAGGGGACAGATGAAGACGCACACACACATGCACACGAATGGATTTAATAATCCTCACTCTGGGCCTTTACACACACATGCCCATTGGATTATAGGTAAACTCAGCATTTTTGGATTGTTTCCTCTACTGAAGCATATTTTCTTTTTGTGTTTCTTCATGAGTCTGTTGAACCTCATCCCCTCAAGACTAGACTCCATGACCCTTAACATGCATGGATATGACAGGATTCGCTCCAGGCTTCCTCTGTGGCCTTTTTCTCGCAGCGTGTAAAAGGGGTCAAGCTCTGTAACTGTGACTGACACCTTTAAAAGTGTGAACGCAAAATCACACCGATGCTGCTCCAAACATTGCAGTTATGTAATATTGATGTCATTTCCTGAAGTGTCTCCTCTTGGACAGTTTCCTAATGAGATTTCCTGTATGGATATGCATGCAGGCAGGATGCAGAGAGCCAAGGAGGCTTTGCTCGGTCCACCTCAGCAGTTCTCTCTCTTGGTGGGGTCTCAGTGGCCCTCTCACCTCCTTCGCGCTACAATCCACAACACCCACCTTCCCCTTCCCTTAATCATAGTGACCCAGCCCACCTTGAGCCTATGTGCTTTAGCATACTCAGCAGTACTGTGGTAATCAGTAATCAGCCTATGGGTCTAAGCCTCTCTCCACACCAACAGCCCAGGCTCCAGTCATCTCATCCCAGTCAGAGCGACGTGGGCTGAGCATCACTGTGCCTGCCTTTAAGCACACAAAAGGAAAAAGGCTAATGCTTTTTTTTAATCAATGGAAAAGAGACACTATAGACTATAACACTCCAGCTAAAAGATTATCATAGTTTGAATGAGAGCGAGCACAGTTGATGCCATTCCTACCCTGCAGATAAACTGTGAAAACACATGCCGACAGCTCAGTGTTTGCTGAGTGGCACTAGGATATATATGCACAGACACAGAGACATCCTGTACACCTATGTAAACTGAAAGAAACACAAGACGAGTGAATACTTAACATAAAACCTGCATACAAATTGCATAAAAACTCTTCGGTGTTGTCACTTGAGAACTGTGCAGGTGGTTTCCACATTTTTACTTCCGTCTGCATAATTACAGGGCTCTCTTGAGGAAGACGAAATAGCACAATGGACAGTCTGAAATGTCTTTTCTTTGTTCATATTTTGTAGATTGAACATTTTCAGTGACAACATATAACATATGCCCGCCATATCTGTACATGCAACATCTATTGTCCGCATGTCCATCCATCCTCCTCTGTAGCTCTTCTTGAGGTTTCTTCAGTTTTTTTCCCACCCCTGTTAAAAGGTTGTTGTTTTTTCTTAATATGGCTAATTTTCTTGAATCAAATCAGATCGAGGTTTGAGATTGTAGAGCCCACTGAGGACATGTGGTTGTGATTTTGGGCTATATCAATAAATTGATTTGAACATATACTTACATGCCACAATTAGTCAGCTGATAATCCACCTGGTTTGTTATTCCAATACGTAATTTCATTAAAAGATAGTTAAAAGTTTAGCATCTGCACACTGATCTGCAAGCTCCAAATTAATTTCGTTTCAAAGTTGCACAAACTCATTGATCAGATAATACCGCCATGTACCATGAAAATGCGGTTGGTGCTCCAGCTTGATCAAACATATCACAGTCCTGGTACTTTTATTTGTTTTGGCAGCAACTTGCTCAAGATTACAAACTTTCATTAACTGTCTGAGAAAAACAGTGTGGCAGTGTCGAAGTGTATTCTTAAGGCATCACACGTAAACAACATGTTGAATCAAAGATTTTTCCATAGGCACTGTGCATATGCACTACCAACCTCTGCAGCAGCCGCAATTACATAGTATCTTGAGAAAAGGGCCAGAACACGTATAGACAGAGGGGGTGGGTTTCATTAGCGTTGCCATGGCAACCTCCATCACCCCCCCCCTCCCCTCATTTTATGAATTTCACCCACTAATCTAGCCCAGATACAGGGAAGCGGCAGTAAATGATTTATTAACAAGCTGATGGAATTATTCCTGATCATCATTCATGGACATTAATTCTCAAAGTGCTCAAATGTGACACTGTACATGCATTCATTTGCTGTACAAATAGGCATTTACTGGTCGGGCATTCACCGAGGTCATCATTATCGCCTTACCTTGGTTCTCTTTCATTTAACACAGAATACGGGCGCACGACATCTGCAGCGCTATCAGATGTAATAATCTTGTCATCATTGTTTCACTCAAGGCTGAGGGCAGCTGCATTGTGCTGTCTGTGTGGTACCAGGCTGTCTGAAAGATGGAATGAGCCCATTCTCATCCGACATTTACCAGCAAAGTGTGACATTCCTGCAGCATTTTAATATTACTCAGAAATCACGGAAGTATTATTGTTGCGCAAAGGAGTTCACACTACATTTGTTAGAGAAATATGCGTTTCAGGGGAATTCGGTGATCCACAGGTCTGAACAGCGACTCTGTACGCAGGAAATGAGAGAGCCGTGCTTATCTTGTGCTTAAAAATACACCATAAATCTCTGCTCTGCAGCAGTTGAATTTATCAGGTATAGAAACACAATAAAACCTGATGTCACTGTACTGCTCCAACATGCAACAATCAGAAACAATAAAGCAACACATCAGCATATGAAAGGAGAATGATTAATCTTACATGCACAAAGCTCTTTTCATAATATACAGTACAACAAACAAATAACAAACCGTCTCACCATGGATGCTTTGAAGTTGGTCTCTGATGTGACTTGTTGAAAATGTATTCCTGTGTACTGAAGAAAAATGAATCACTGCGCTTTTGCCCATCAAACTTGAAACAATGAAAGAAAAATCTCTTAGACTCAACTTATGCTTTGAAATGATGATAGAGATTCAGTCAGCTGACCTGTTATTACAGAAAAACAATAGTACAGTAAACAAGGAAACACAAAAAGAAACACCTTATTACACCTTATTGCAGCGTGGTACAGTATGACCAGCCCTATAATTCTGACCTACAGTATGTGAGGGTTGCTATTTGTGTACAGTGCAAAGTGTAACATTTTCTCCACTGAAAGAGAAACCGAGAGGGCTCTCTGTAACATTTTCTCCACAAAAAGAGAAACCGAGAGGGCTCTCTGTAACATTTTCTCCACTGAAAGAGAAACCGAGAGGGCTCTCTGTAACATTTTCTCCACTGAAAGAGAAACCGAGAGGGCTCTCTGTAACATTTTCTCCACTGAAAGGGCACTCTAGAGGGCCCTGCATCATGTTTTCTCCACAGGAAAGGAACTTTATCACTTCTTTCTACACATTGGACTACTGCAGAGGGCACTTTATCATGTTTCATCTGCTATAAGGGCATCCAAGGGGGCACCTTTACAGCTTTTTTCCACCGGTCCACCGTCTGCTGCTATTGTAATTAAACCCGATTGTTACAGTATCTGATGGCTGACTGTGTAAAATGACATCCTCTCTGATCACAGTTTTTTGATGTAGCCTCCTTTCTTTCACTCTCCCCTCTCACTTCATTCAGTTATTAATATCCTTTCTCATATCTCGCCATCTCCCTCTCATTCCGTCTCTTTCATATCCACCCCCTCTCTCTTTTTCCTCCCGCTCTTTTCTCTTTCTCTGCTTTCTGGCATGTTCATTAGTCTGACAGGAGAGTGTTGTTAATCGGGGCGAGCGGAGGAGGGAGGCGAGAGAGCCCCGGGGCCATAATGGGAAGCAGCATGGTGCATATGGTACATAAACACATAACCGCTGCCACCTTAGACGCCCTGCAGAAAGGGAAAGAAAGACTGTACGTGTGCATGTCCTCGGCAAATCAGTCATTATCATGACCATAACAGGTATGGGGTACACATGACTTAGAGCTGTTCTAGCAGATATCTGGATCAACACCGCCTCACACACCACTCACAGCAGTGTACAGCACAGGTCTATACATAAAGCTATTGTGTTTTATTCTGTAGCTTTTTCTTTCATCAATGCATTATGCATTACATCCTGCTGGATAATCGCCTCAAAAAATAGATGTTGCAGCTAATAACCATGGGGGTCATAAGGTCCCCTCATTGTATAAGCCTGAAACGAGCCACATCATATATAACAGCCTCTTTAGGATTTCATAATGACATAAAAGAATCCACTAAAAGCATTTTGAAGTTGTATTACTGCTCTGTCTCACCCAGTTTTAAGGTGTGGTCAGGATTGCATTATTCACACAAATTTGACCATGGGAGTGTTTTAGCAGACATTGTACCAACTGTGGTAAGAGGGTCTTTGTGTGTTACGGACTATTATTACAATTAAGGGACAGAATTAAATGAAATTGTCAAAGTCCATTCAATACATCTTTAAACAAAGCAGCAAGCACGCAAAAAAGCAGCTAACTCTGCAAAAATGTAACATTCAGGCATTGACCCAATTTTCTCCAAATTTCAAATAAATCATTTCAGTGACTCTTGAGATCCTGCAAACAGACAAACAAACCAAGAAAACCCCCACTGGAAACATTAGAAATAAAACAAGGCAAAACATAAAATCCAACAAGATCTGCAACTGTCTTCATTTTGAACTCTGTGTATCTTTATATTAGCCTTAAACTTTAGATCCATTTAACCCAGTTAGTGTCTTTTCTAACGAGAAAGACAAAGATCTCAGAGAAAATAAGGAGAGTTCTGTTTGTGTACTTGCTAGAGAAGCAATTTCATGGGTTGTTAAGATCCCTGATATTTGAATGTGGACTCATTTGTATTCTTCAGCCATGTCGTGTATGGCGACAAACATCGAGCTTATTTAATCTGTGATCAGATTGTAAAAGGAACCGGAGCTGAAACAGTTTCTTATTTCCATACTTTTATTTCATTTCAGTGGGGGAAGTTAATTGAGGGAACAATCTCATTAAGTAATGGATACCACCGAGGACAAACACTTTGGCTCTCGCAGCTCCAGCTCTGGTGTGGGTAAGTGACACTGAGAGCACGAGGAGAAATCATGAATAGCCCTTCTTATGAAACCTTCATTAGGATCTGTCAGGGCTGTTTGATTAACATTAATGGGACCAGCCCCCATCTCTCAAACCGTTCTCCCTGCTCGCCCTCTCCGCCCTCCATGTGCATCTTTTCTCCTCGTGTTTCCTCTCTCACTTTATTCTGTCTTCTTTCGGTATTGTCATTCTCTTGTCTTTACCATCCTCTAATGATCTCCTCCACCCTCACCTCCATCTCAAAAGCAGTGCCAACGAAGAGGGGGTGGAACCTCTCCTCCCCCCTCTAGTCCCTCCTTTCCCTCATGTTATCTATTTCTCTCCCACCATCTCTCCTCACCCCTCCAGTCTCTCTTCTCCCCCTCTTTTTTCTCTCTCCTCACCTACACATACTCCGTTGCTTCTCTCTCTGCCTTTTTATGCAGATGACTCCCTCTGCTCTCCGTTCTCTGGACCCCTCTGCGCTGAAACCGTGTGGTCCAGCTCCATTCATCTCTGTCAGACTGCATTAGTGCCATGAGGAGCACGTGCACACACACACACACACACACACACACACACACACACACACACACACAGGTTCCTGGTCTGGTCTGCCATGGGGGGTAGGGAGGCCATGACAGCAGGGCTCACCAAAGCTAGCCAATGAATATAGATCACCTAGCTATTCTCAACCACTGGGGCCCTGAGACCCTCTCTGGCCCTCAGGGACTCCAAGCCCTTAGACTGGGTAAGACCAGCTCTATGTGGACATGCAGATAGAGTTTTCACCAGAACAGCACCAGCACCCTTTATATGCGCGTGCATGATTTTGTATAGGTAATAAATGGGCAGTTGTGCGATTTAAATGTTGCGTTATTCGACAGCAGACTCCAATTTTATTTTTTATTCTTATAGAAAACTGTTCTGGTAGGAAACAACAGTCTTGGGAACAATGGAGGGAAACATAGCCAACAGCTCTGTTTACTTTCCCTCAGCAGAGCAGATGGGGGTGGATCACATGAGAAATGTTCAGCCAGTGTTTTTTCTCTCCAACATAGTTCATTTTAATATGTTTTCATGATATAGAAAAGTCTGTAGTTCTGTAGTTCTATTCTACAGATGTAACCTTACACGTATTTTATAAGCTAATTTCAGTATTTTTAGACTCAATATATATGAAATTTATTATTTTTACTCATTTTACTACGTGCCAGAATTGAATCCTGGCAGTGTGGAGAAGGCTTTATACAGCGTTTAGATCTTAGTCTCAAAACCAATCAGCTCTCGTCTAACAAGGATTTAATCACTCAGGGCAATGGCCAATGTTTCAGGGCCCCGGGTGTAGCCAGCAGATATCTGAACCGAGGCTTCTTCTTCTTCTGTGCACTGGTTGTTTGAGAGGTGAGAAGGGCGTTGGAGTTGAAACTCTTAATTTATCTGCATAAAAAAGGCAGATCATTTTTTTAGCTGCAGTAGACCAGCATGCGTTGCAGCCACAGGAGGAAAATGTGCTGTAGTTCTCAGTTGTATATTACTCTCTTTCTCTCTCTACTGCTTTTACCTGCTCTGTAGGTATATAACCCACAGCTGAATGAAACCGACACTCTATGTCGTGTATAAACAGACAGACACAACTATGTGAAGCAGGTTTTAAAAACCTGGATACAGAACAATGAAATAAAAAAAACCAAGGTTGGCATATCTGCTTCAACAGCACACGCCAGAGCAGATTAGCTCTGAGGTGAAAACAAGCCTTGTTACAAGCATGTGAACGCTCATGTAATTGTTTGTGCAGATAATACCACGTACTGTTAAGAATGTGATATGACCTACAAACAGAAGAGATCAACAGCAGATGATCAGGCTCAGGGTACTGGTGTGTGCAGGGTATGTGCACATGTGTGATCATGTTGGTTCGTGGGCTTTTGTACACTTTGCATGTGCTGCATATCTGGAAACAGTTGCATCGTGTGTGTTTACGGACGCCTGAGTGGTTTTAAATGTAAGACTGTAAGAGGAAGTAATCAGCGGTAATACGTCTCTCCTGTAGCTGTGTTCGGCCGTGTGAGTAGCTGTGTTCGGCCGTGTGCCACTGTGGATAGGTAATCTGTCTTGCTGTATTGTTGGACTCTGTGCTTGTGTGCCCAATCCCCTGCAAGCATGCAGTAGGCATCCTAATCTGCTTGGAGAATTACTAAACCAGCTCTAAGCCCAGTGCTGCTGTTTCTTGAAAAACAGTGAAGCAAAAAGGAGTTATGGGTGTTTTAGACCTTATCTAAAACCTTCTGCTCAGTGCTCAAGCAGTCTATTTACAGTAATTTACACAAAACATTGTTTTTAAAGCTAATTTTGCCTTTTCATTACACTGAATCATTTGTCTGAAACAAATATATGATTAAAGAATACCAAGGACTGGAAGTTTGTGTTGTATGTGCATATATATATTCACATGAAGAGTGCTGTTGGAGTGATCTCAAGCTCAAAACACTGGATCACCCTTGTTGATCTCATTAGGTGCAAATGACCCAGTTGGTATAAGTAGATTGCTGATGCGTGGGCCACTCTAAAGGCTAAATGCCACCAGTGTAAGAGACGGATAAAGTAACAGGTAGAAGTATCGGTAGATTATAAAACGCTTGTAAAGGTCAGCACTCACAGTATAGTTACTCTTTTAGCCATTTTGTTATTCTTTGCAGTCTAACTAGTCGGACACGCTTTGTGCTACAAACATCATATGAACATCAAGCTGTGCAGCTCATTCATCAGATGAATGCTGTAAGCCTATTCCAGTGATTTAAAACTGTGAACTTCTGACGTTTCTACTCCATGTGGGGACATTTTTAATAATTTTGGAGCAATTTAAGCATTTTTAGACTTCATCACAGAGTCATGTGATCTGTTAGAGTGAGGATAAGTGTTTTGATTACACCAGAATTACCTTAAAGTTGTAGTCACAAACCTCCTCTCTCTAAGATAACTAATGTAAATGGCAGAGATTAATACATACATAAGATGTCTCAATGAGAGACAGAGAAAAGGAGAGAGACCGAGTGTTTGTAGTATGTTGTCTAGTTTTTTTTGTTTGTTTCTTTCAGCTTATTTGTATAGTTAACTTAAATAATGCTCTCATTCACTACTGTATAAACTGTAGACTGACTCCTTCCCCTTTATTCAACTTTTGACCCTTTATACAATTTCTGTTTCCTGTACAGTCATAAAACCCATCGTGCTCAGGTTCTCCTGCTGCCATTAATACTGTAAAAACCTCAGACAAGCTCCCCTACAAGCTTTGGTTTTGGGCCTATTCATTTCTCCTCAAGAAAACGTACACTTGTGCTTTGCCCTGCTGTTGATTTGCTGAACAGCTCAGTCGTTAGCACTGTTACCTCCTGATTGGAGTTATGTGTTAAGTCAAAAGGTTCAGAGCTCGATCCGTGCTACAGGCAGAGCAATGCTCATATGAGCGCCAACCAAAAACCCCTTTATGCTCGTCTTCAGCTGCTGCCACACAACCTAGAGCCACAAGCTTTAGTTTTTGAGCACTTAAACTTCTCCTGAAAGAATTTAAACTCATAAATTAATTTATCTGAATGAAGGAAACCGATAAAAGCTGCTAAAAATGCTCATGTCTGGTTTAAGGATAGTCTTAATGATAGAAAATGAGCTGAAACATATTTCTGTTTCTCATAAATGTCCTGTAGCCACATTTCTTCCCAGAATAGTTAAATAAAGAGGTCTGTTGGGAAAGGAGGAGGAGATCACGGCAGACTTATCTCGGTTCACTTTATGGGTCACATGTCCTCAGTAAGGCCCTTGTGTCACAGCAGGAGCTGTCCCCTCGCAGTGTTTCTCACTAAATCAAACTAAATGTAATTTGTTCTGAATAATTTATGTTGAATGACATTACAACTAATAAAAAAACCCATAGCCAGTTTATTGTATGTAATTTTCTCATTTGATAACAATCGTGTTGCTTGTTTTATATCTGTAAATGTACCTCCTGGGGGGGTGAAGCATGCTGGTACTATGAATCAAAGAAGCTGTATGTTTCACGCGTTTGTATTTCTTCCTGTCTCTCCTTCTTTTTGGCATATGTCTGCCCGTGGTTCACACTCACGTGCCTGATGTAAATGCACTTCCAGCTATAGGCAAATGTTTGCTCACACCCACGTATAGACACATGCACATACCCAATAATATTGTGTGAACACTGGCAGGAACCTGTAGAAGAACCACTTGTCCTGCAGCAGTTAATAAAAACACACAGTAAAGTCAGTTACTGGGATCGTGAATATTAACTCGCTAACACTGTGAAATGGTAATTGTGTTTGGACAGCCCCAAAGGTAGTCAGAGTCACAGTTTAAAGTGTTTCATCATTTCTTCCAAGAAGCACAATTGCCATCCAGTGATGAGTGGTGTATCCCTGGGCTATTTGAGATTCAAACAGACAGTTGAACTGCTCAGACACCCATTCCTAACATGCAAATAGAAAGAGAATGGCCCGCACGCCTTCAGGGGGAAGTGCAGAGGGTAGCTATTAGAGAGAGAGAAAAAAAAGAATAACAGATTACAGAGAGAAAACAGACCGAACAAGAGAGACAACGAGCCACATTCCTCCGTGCCAGGGGAGTCTTTTACTGCAGAGACATTCACTTCCTCACAATACCTGTCAATGCTGGAGCACAGTGGAGCTGTACATTCAAACCTGTGGTACAGGTTGCCCTGCTGAGAGCTCCTCGTGAGTGCAGCCCAAGATTATTTGAAAAAAAACTCTGTGGCTGATCTAAAAGCTGTGACATGATGTGTTTATGTGCACGAAAACCATCAACATATAAGCTAATGTTGTAATTTAACAGCTGTTAAACTCAATTCACTGCTCGGGGCAAAGCAGACAAAGTATGGCTTCATGTGCCAACTCCATTTCAAGTGTTTATCATAGATATAATTACCAACATGCTGAATGCAGTCATGATTGACATTTATGCAAGAAATGTTCCCCCACAAGTACTTTTACATTACATCTATTTCGCTGATGCTTTTATCTAAATTTAGTTACAATCTTGCATTAAACCATAAGGATACAACCCAATAACTGCAAGAATCATGCCAGTACATCAACTTCATCAAATATGCCAAACTGCTTCAGATGCTACATTTAGAAACAATAATTAATATATATTCGATGGCATGGCAAAAACAGATCCTGTGTTTTCAAATTGTTAATTAAAACAAATGATCTTAACCATCATTTTTGGAAGTAAAACTAAAAGTGAGTGCGCCAGAATTGTTGGTTATAATCCCACATAAACACTGTAACTGCACGGCAGGTCAGAGTTCAACTGGTCTGTTAACTATGATGGATGTTTGCAACAGATAGTTTGGGTCATAATTGTACAGTTTGACTTTATTTTCTCTTTTAAAAAAAGGTTTGTCGCAACTGGTGTTTTGTGTAAAACCTGTACGATCGTGTTTCTCTCCCCCACAGACTTCTCTTTACCTGTTTCACCACCCTCTGGTGCTCAGGCCAGTTACCCAAATACAGTTTGACCTCATCCTCTATGGATGAGGTCAAACTAGTAGTGAGACCTCAGTTAATCTGTTGCAGTCGAGTTCTTGACCATGCTAAAAAGACATTTTTGCCAATCATTCTGGTGAAATTATGACTTAAAACATGGCTGACGGTGCAACTCAAAATGCTCAGCTCATTCAAGCAGAAAAAGTTTAGTTTCGAAAGTTAATTTAAAAAAAAAAAAAGCAGAACTGAGATGTTGCGGCTTAATGTGGCTCACTGACCGCTTCCTCACTGGTGCGTATTTTACTTACGTAACAATATCAATAGCAAAACACAAACTGCGAACCATGAACATGTAATGACAACTTTATGGTACACAGACCTTCATCAGGTTATTGTTTTCTTCCTACTTTTAAAATTTGGCACCATTGGTCAGCAGGTGTCACTGATTGTTACCATGGAAACATTAAACATGTCTAACTGCTGTCCTAGCACCCCTGATGAGTCTGAAATATCTTTGTGAAACTGCCCTCAAATCTCATCAGTTAACATGGTGAGTATAATCATCTATAGCATTTAGGGAAATGTCTAAAAACTTGAACAATATGATCCAATAATCCAATAATAATAATCTGGAACTACTCTTTAAAGCATTTAATGCACCTTGCTGATTGAGAGTTATGATTCAGGTGTCCCATTATATGATTATAAGGAAACTCATCAGCCAACCGGCCAATCAGAAATGAGTATTTCCCATGAGCACACTTGAAATAAATCATTCACTGACAGAATAAATAAAATCATCTTTAGTATTAAAAACTTGAACTTTTCATCATGTTTGTCATCCCCTGAGATGTGTTTCAGCGCGCACCGGCAATATTTCAAGCATGTGCCTTGTGTCTTCCTTGACCTCTGTGCACGTGTTTGTGTGTGTGTGTGTGCGTGTATGTGTGTGCGTGCACATGCATTTGTTTGTATCAGTGTGAGTGTGTGCATGTGTTTAAAGTGAAAGAGAGAGAGAGTTGTTGCCTGCTCCCTGACCCCTCTCGTGTAAACACGGACACACTCCGGCGAGGTGCTGAATGGCAGTGATTATGAGAGAGCTCTGCACCACACACACACACACACACACACACACACAAACACACTGGGAGCTCTGCCAAGGAGGGAAGACCTAGCGAGCAAGGCTTCCCCTGGCTCGCTGCCAACAGTCCATTAACAAGCGGAGGAGGAGAAGGAGAGCCGGAGGGAGAGAGGAGGGAGTGGGAAAAAGAGGAGGTGAAGAGGAAGGAGAAAGGGAGGGAAAAGCAGCAGCGGAGGGGAAGTAGAGGGAGTGGAAAAAGTTGATTGTGTGGGGGAATGTAGGATAGAATAAACTTCTCAGTGGCTGTGTATTCCTTTTATAATCTGAGGATTAGAGCTGAGTTGATAGGATAAGAAGGTTGATGAAGCAAATGACTCTAACAAGATTAACACTAGTTCTCCATCAGAGTTATTATAAAATGCATTAATACGATTATCAATACTTTATTTTATTTAACAT
Source organism: Pagrus pagrus (assembly GCF_965226575.1). Taxonomy (NCBI): domain Eukaryota; kingdom Metazoa; phylum Chordata; class Actinopteri; order Spariformes; family Sparidae; genus Pagrus; species Pagrus pagrus. The sequence continues at coordinate 11,131,231 of NC_140192.1, read as the reverse complement.
CGACGCTGACGGTGATGATGGTAATTCAGGAGGCATAATGGTCATCATTTTCATCATGGAGCTGTGCTGAAAAGTTTACTGGAGAAATTGTGTATCCACTGATGTGGATTTTAAGTTTTCTAAAACAAAACAGGTTTTGTATTTTGATTTTAGTGTTGTCACAGAACATCCATACAAATAGAAAATGCAAATGCAAATTGGATTTTTCATTGTTTTACTCAAATAACACATTATATGCCGCAAATTATAATTCTATTGTGGAATAAAATGTTCATTTTCACGTTTACATTATCATTTTAATAATGTCAACAATAGGCTTCCATAGCAGCATTTAAAATGGGGATATTCCAAAAAGATAAATGACAGAAGTTCAGCATCCTTTTTTCATTACGTTCGGGACGTCAGGCCTAAGAAACTCAAGACACTAAAGGAAGCAATGCTACAGATCCCAACAACAAGTCAATAATTCAGGAAAAAAATCATTTGAGCACTCAGCTTCAGAATAGCTGAGAGTAACAAGCGTCAAAGGAGGATGACAGAGATAGTCTAAGAGAATATAATGAACAAACAGGAAAAATGAACAAAGATATTTGTCGGGGTCATGTGTTGTTTGCCGAGTCATGCCTCGTCTGTACTTTGCCCATCTGGCTTGTTATCGCAGCCTGTCAGCTGACCACAGATGACCATGTGTTGACCTCTGCAGCCTCCAATCAAATCATATGATGGCTGCATTTGCCCCAGAACCACAGGCAGCTGGACACGCTCATCTCCCAACACAAGAGGACCTTATGAAGCCCCTAAAAACAGCTGAGCTCAAGTCAAAGCAGAGACCTCTGACTCGGAGACGCTTCAGGTCACGGTCTCATCGAGAGACAGTAAATTATTAACGGAAAATGTGAGAGATATTCTGTTTTACACTCAGATCCATGATTTTTCAGCAACCTCCGAGCCACACAGAGCTGAGAGGGCAAACAAGATATGCTCTTCATAGTCTTCTACTGTGATCCTCTTACGTTTCACATCATCATTATGCAATTGACCGGAGTCACGTTTGGTTGTCAATATTATTATCACCTTTATTTAAACTCAAAGGTCATTAAGTGCACGGCCTCATTTACAATGATGTTGAGTTTAAAATGACATAAGACATCCAAAGATTTAAAAGATTTAATTTTACACAAATACATAGAAGAACAATTCAATTTAAAGAGGTACAAGCAGAAGCTGAATGCTTTATAATCATGTATTCACATTCACCACACGGTATCAAAGTGGCAGTTGGGGCATAGGAATTAAAAGCAGATCGTCCACGTTCAGTACAAATGACAGTTTGATAAGCAGCAGAGAACCAATGAAGCATAGCAGATATATATGATGGCAACTTCCCAATAAAGGGGCCTTGCAGTTAAACAAAAACCAACGCCTATCACATCTCACAGACAGAGACCACCCAACTTTTTCATACGAGGTACAATAACGAGTGCTATAGGCATCACCAGCAATAAACCCTAAGAGCAGAAGTAGCCATCAATTCAAAGGGTAACGCAGGTAATACAGTCTTCATGAGCTTTGGTTTTGGAGGACATGCAGCCCTCAGTATCCCATAATCCACCAGTGACTATTTGAGTTGCAAGTAGACCGCAATGGCAAGGATGACCCAATTGACGTGACTTTTGCTCTTATTGTTTATTTTGTTGCAGAATGAGCTACGTTATTCCAGAGAATGATAGAAAATTCCCACCTGACATGCTATAATAAAATCACTTTTGTTTTTGTAGATCAACCTGAGAGAGCGGCTAAAAGTCAAACCATCAGTCAGTTGTTTAACGGAGCGTTCAGGAGATTCTCATCAGCTCAAGTTGACAGGACCGTGTCAAACAGCTCAGAGGGTCATTGATCACTTGTAATACTACCTCTTTAACAATGCTAATGAAGTTATTCGGATGTGTTTAACCTACACAACCTTCTCCAGTCATCTCTCATGTGTAAGTGAAAGGTCACAAGTCATTCTGCAAAATCTGGTACCACTGAACTTGTCCTACATGTTCCCAGTTTCCAGAACTCAGGTGCTTTCTGTGGTGAAAGTTTCCTCAAGACAACAGATATGAAGGAACACCAGTGCTTTCCTTGGTTCACTGAACAGCACTCCTGCAATACGAGCCTCGCTGTGTATGCGTTTGTGAATGGATTCAAAGCTCAATTTTCTTCGATGCTGCTGAGCTGAACCGGCAGACTGCAAAATGGAATTTGACCCATGCAATGTCCTTTTTAATCAGAGGTAATTGACACAAATAGACCTTCATCATAACGGCACATGCCCTTGCCAACCGTGCTTTGCCACTTCCTCCACTTACAGTAGGGTGGCTGAACACATTCCTACAATCCAAAGAGAAGAAGCCATCAGGCCATTAACTCATTAAAAAAAATTAAACTTGAAGCAATGATTTTGACAGAGGAAGCCGTCTCTTTAAACATCATATAACCTCTCCGTAACTCCTTCCTCCATGTAAAAATGTGCACTCCGTCCTCTCCAAGCCCTTTTTTTTGTCAGCCTTGCACAGTTATGTGAGAACTTTGTGCCACTGGATGGTTCAATTAATATACAGTAACCAGTTTCTCCTTTTACCCTCCATTCTCCTCCCTCCCCTGCTGAGGGGAAAAATGTGTCTCATTCCAATTTAATGCATGGCCAATTCCCACCTCGACAGAGCAGTAATTAAAATCCACACGCAAAGCCCCATTCATCAGCGGAGATGACAGAGAGAGAGAGAAGAGGTGGGGGACAGGGGGCTCTGTCGCTGTACCCTTGAATTTAGGGAGCCAAACTAGCTTGTGAGGAGTGAGAAACAGAGGAAGGGGAGCTGAGGCTGATTTCTGCAGACGTGTGATTCATGATGTTTTCAGTCTATCAGCTTCATTAAACAATCAAATGCCTGAAGTGTGATTGTGTGTACGCATGGTCATGTTATATTCCTCTGAGTAATTGCACCTCTGCTTATGCTCCACTCTCCGGTACCTGCAGTGTTATCATTTCATTAGCATAGCACCCACCCGTCTAAGCCCCGCCCCTCATATTAGTCATCTCTCCCCTCCCTTATTACAGATCCCCCACCTTTTGCACCCCATGGCGGATTTTCTGTTTTGGCAGAAGTCCTGCTGTGCTCTCTTGGCTTCACACACACTTACACACACACACACACACACTGCATGGCCATGACCCTCAGAGAGCCCCGTGCATATCCACAATGTCCTTCGGGGGTGCAGGGACACCAGAGGGGCTCTGGGAGGTTGACGGGTGTGCGTGTCATTGTTTGCTGTCTGTGATTACGCGTGTTGCCACCCAGCAGCTGTTTGCATTTTTTATCCTGCTGTCCGTCCGCACATGGATGGGGCCGTGTCTGGCGCCGTGGTGACATCACATCACTCTTGAGCTACTTCTTTTCTAAAATGCACAAAAAACGAACCAACTCTGGATGCATGCTGTGCCTGACATGCTTTTTTTTCAATACGGAAGGAGGGCGATGACTTCAAACAGTAGGCATACAGAGGTGACTCAAAATGGGGGGAAAAAATGCATACCTGTGTACATTGTAAAGATATAAACTTTCATATTCTTTGTTTTTAGTTCTAACTTAAAAAAGGTTTTAAAAGGAAAGAAAAAGAGAGGATTTTAAGATCGAACAGCAGAGCGACGGGTTTCTCTGTGCAGCTCCTCCAGTCCCAGTGGTGGTGGCATATGTCCAAGGCCTCTTCCACCCATGTCACCCCCTCCACACACACACACACACACACCTCCCAACCTTCTCTCTGTCTGTCTTTTCTCTCCATCCTGCAGTGGACTGCACTTGAGCTTGAATGGCCAGAGCGGGACAGGCAGCTGCTTGGGCCCTGCGCTCCAGAGAGAAGGAGGGGAGGCGAGAGAGGGGGGGGCTGCACAGATTTTAATGAGATGCACAGTGTCAATGGCCACTCTCTCTGAAGAGGGCAAGAAGAAAAGGGTGCTCTCTCTTTCTCCCCACTCCCCTCTCCTCTGTGCCCCTTCCTCCAGCTCTCTCTTACTCCTGCCCTCCTCCCCAGCTGGCGAGGGGCTTTGTTAGGCGCCAGATGATACCCCAGATGCCCCGGCCCAGCCGCCCCTTTCAGCTACATTCACCAGCCTCCCCTCAGGTCAGAGGTCACCACCGGGCATCTGAATGGGTCTCCGTGGCAACAGTGGCCATGGCGGTTGAGAGAGTGGCAGAGGCTTTTTGTTGTCGCCTGGTCTCCATGGACAGTGCTTGATTAATCTGATTCAGCACCGGGCAAAACTGAAGTATAATTTAGGAAGAAAATCCCTAATTTTCAGTTTAAAGTGGTCGCAATGCAAAAATACTTGTTAATTCACATGGGAATTTGAGCATAGGAGTGTTGGAAGGAAAATAAGATTAAACTGAGTGAGAAAGTGGGACTGGTAGAGGGGGAAAAAAGTGTTTGAAAGGAATCTTGTACATTTCATGCAGGGGTCCTCTCTCCTGTTTTGGGATTTATTATTTCTGTGCTGATGTTCCTGCAGTTTGGTGCTGCTTCAGCCCTCTGCTGGGCGAACGCACAACTACATCGTTTCACATGATCAGTCCGGCGCCTGCTCCAGTGAGAAAGCACCAGTGAGAAAACTTTAATGCACCAAAATTCCTGTTTTATGTTTGGAGAAAATGTTGTGCGATTCTGATTCATTCGGCTTGTCTTGCTTCATGTTTTTCTTGTTGACGGATCGAATATAAATAATGAAATGTCCTTTTCACACACAGGAGTAAAGGTGATATCAAGAAAACATACAAATACGTACATAACAACCATTAAAGGAAAGAATAAAACGCTTATTAAATAAAGGAGTATAAGAAAAAGCAACCCGATGACAAAGAATGGCTATGACACATAGGATTGACTGATAATTATAAGTCACTACAGCAAATTTTTACTTGACTTTCTGTCAGTAATGTATACAAAAGTGAGTAATAAGAACAATATCTAAGTGGTTAACTCAGTGCAGTGACTCAAAAGTGGGGACTGTTACAGTAAGTCAACAGTGAGTAGCAGCACAGGAGCAGGGAGAGGTGGTGGAGGTAAAGGGGTGGCGAGAGGACAGCAGGGAGGGAGAGCGTTAACAACAAAGAGTTGACAGGGCAAAGGCTCAATATGCTATTCTTAACCTACACTGTACAATCAAGAACAAAAAGAAAAGTGATTTATGAGACATGGATGTTTTAGGGCCAAACACAGTTCACCAGGGACGCAGTGAAGCCCTGAAACATGACTGAAAACAGTGTATTCATCATACTTTCATTTTATCCGCAGAAACGTGCGCTTGACGCTTGTTACATGCCTGCATTTCATTTGGTGCCTTTACAATTGAACTGTGCCCAGTTCCCTCAGCTCTGACTCGGTTGTCTCTGGGCTCTCTTCCCCTCGCAGCCTCTGTTGGTCACGCTGTCCAAACAGATCAAAGGTCACATGATAAGGAGAGGGCGAACACTGGGGCCCATTCAGCAGCCCGGACCAATAGCGAAAAACCCGTGGGCACCAAGAAACAGCGAGAAAAAGACGGAAAGAAAGGAAAAAAGAAAGAGTTTTGGCCCCAGTGTGTGTCTTGACAAGCCCTTACAGAGCTCTGGGAGAGTCTTTTCATAGAGTGGGCTTTATAAAACATAGATTTGTTATGCTAATACGGCAAATTGTATTGAATACAGTGAGATATATCATTATGAAGGATTTAGCCTTACAGTTGGGATGAGCAGTACTTGTGCGTGTCGTCTGTTTGAGTGTGCATACATGTGTGTAATTGTACTGTGTTTGTTTCCCAGTGGCCTTAGCTCGCAGGTAAACAGTGAGCCCTGTTGGCTAAGGCTGCGGCTCCGACCCCTCCCTTAAGTCATCACAGCATCAGATAACACAACTGATCAACAGTGGAAACGCTGCAGAGGAGAGGCTGACCCTGCCACCGCCCTCCTGACACATGCAAACTGCAGCACACAGCCACTCAAGGAAAATGGATTCAGGGGGGATTAACTGATTTTCTTTCTTGCTAAGAGCAAAAGTAATTTACAATCAGTTGTTAGTTTATTTGTTGAAACTGTTTCAGAGAGGTGTTGATTCAACTGTTAGGTCATTCTGGAGGATGCACTTTATGATACTGAGAGGTGTTACAATCAAAACTCTCACAGCGACATTAGAGTTGGAGCTGTTTTCCAATAATGCATAATCTCTCCATCTTGTGTACTCTGAATGTATTAGACCAGAGACATGGATGGGAGGTTTGATATGAGCTTAATTGTGTTAATAACTGACTTAATATATATGCAAATTAAAGCGTGCTTTCATTAGAGCAGCCATCCATCTTGGGAGAAGTCTAAAAGTGACTTTTGAAACAAGCTGCTATACTCGATCCCATAAACATCTGATTTGTGCTAAGCTACGCTAACGTTACGGATGAACACATTTCTAAACTGCACGCAGACAGACGACGAAAGGCATCCGTGAGTTTGTCAGACTGTGGTTAACGATCTCCGTCAAACCAAATCAACGTTTGTTTTCTTTTGTTGTCAAGGCGACATTCAGCCGAGTTGCCCGAATAAAATGTTGGCTTTTTATGATTCACCAAAAGCACAGATATGTTGTAAGTATACATGTCATCATATCACTTTCACATTAAATGTATATGAGCTGACTTTCATGTTGGGAGATAGAGCGAATCATGGTAGTGTTACAGCTAACTGAGATGGCTGCCGATCCACAGACCACTGTTCAAGATGGCCTTTCAACATTTGTGGGCCTGAATGTTTGTGACGACAAAAGCAGATATTTTTGTTTGAGGTGACCAGGTGAACCAAAACATGACTTTTTCCTAATCCTAACCAAGTGTCTTTTGGATAAACCCCACCAGACCTTAAGCATGGCTCTGTCACATGAAGTTGAAAATTGTGGAGTTTCAACAAATCTGTGGTTTGCACAAACGTACACTGGCGACATTTATTCCGGCGTTTCAGTTGTTTTATTGGCCACCCGAAAAAAAATCCTGACTATGACCGTGGTAACGAGGGGGGACAGCCTGACTTTTGTGTGGCACCGGTTTCCCTTCTCCCACTTAAAAACACATCAACGCTGCTATTCAGGGCACAGTGGCCACTATTCCTGATTAGCTCCAGCATCTCATCAATAGGCCTGACTGTCTGCTCTGGCCTTTGGACAAATAGCCCTTTCAACTAAACTTCACTCCTCACAGCTTTAATGGCCGGAACGGCTCGGAGAAGAGTTAATTATTGCATAGCACATGGCTGGCATACAACAGCCCGGCTGCACCAGCGAATGTGTCACAAGACGCATCGCATTTTAACGCATGTGATGAGCAAGAGTATCTGGAGCCGCAGTTTACAGTATGTTTGCATAGAGGGAGACATAAAGAAAGAGGAGTTTTCAGTTAATAGATTAGGTGGTTTTATACCCAATTATGCGATTCACGCATGAGCTAATACAAACAAAAACACTCCAGTGTGCACATGCTGGATAATCACTCACATGTGCTGACAATTCAAATATCAATCCCTCCATCACCACCACCACATACTCAAATACACCACCACCCAAAGACAGACACACTCACTACCCGCAATAACACACACTGTCAGTCTCAATATGTCTTAGTATTTAGCGAACAGTAATTAGTTTCTCATTCTTCAAAGCTCTCCACATCATAATGTCATGGTTTGTTTTAAAACCTGTTACCATTCCTGTAAAATCAGCCTAAAACACCTCTCCAAGACCTTAATTGGAAGCTGTTCTTAAACCATTTGGAGTACGTGTTTGGTTTTGGTCTCTTTTGAAAGGTTACATTCTGAAGTTTCTCCCACAGCAGTCAGAATCAACGCCATTGACTTATTTTTGGATTTTATTTTTGGGCAAACAGATGCCTCAGATGACTATAACTTGGACTTACTAGCTGGAAAACACAATGGCACCACTGCATGAAGGCTTACCTACTCAGATATAAAATGTTATGACAACAAGACAAAGAATTAGTGTTTACATGTATTTCTAGAGTATGTCTGGACGACTCCCAAAAGGACCCTTGCCTTGGTAACCATGGTCACATACCTAGAATAAAAAGGCTAAAACTCTTGAACGCTTTAATAAATAAGCATCATTATCCACTTCGAGCTGTTATCTATGTATGGCATTGTTTCTGTGTTGTTGTCACATTTTTGAGTCATTTGAGATTGTGAAGTTTATTGTCTTTTTGTATTTTTCTTGGATGTTTAGCCTGTCTTGGCTGCACAATTTGTGTTGATGTTCTTGTCTGTTTTTGGTGCACTTTTTTTTACACATTAACATTTGTTTTTCTCTGACAATAGTTCTTGTTCAGACTTTAAATCAGTATAAATGTCCTTTCTGCACACACACACACACACACACACACACACACACACACACACACATACACACACAGACATGCATCTCAAATTAGAAACTCTGTGTGAAGCTACAAGGATTAGATCAGTACACCTGCAGGACCATGGGGGGTAGCCATGACAGTCAGTGATCTGATCTCATCAAATATAGATCAAGGTGTTTCCCCTCTGGACATCATATGCACTGAAATATTAACCAAATCCACCCATAAACAACCATCAGCACCTTTTTCTTCACTTAAATCTGTAGGCTTTTCATTAAAACCACCCATACAGCAGCAGTGAGGGCTAAAAGCAAGACGAGCAAGCCCGGTGTGCGGTCATGGCATCTCCATCCTTCTGTCTTTCTTCTCTCACTCACTCTCTCCATCCATATCTCATTGTTTGGCCTTCAGCGTGTTGACTTGAGCTGTGGCGGCTCCTTTCCTCAGGACTTTCACTCTGCTGACTCACCCAACGGCCAACCCACGCATCCCCTCCACACACATGTGCTTTTTAAACAGGTTATTTGAGTTTTTCAACTTTCACTTGGGAAAGCCCTGATCAGTCATTGAACATTCAACGCTGAATGTCTCCAATAAAACTCTGAGGGTTTTTTTTTCATACTTATTTGCATATTGTCACACAGACCACTCCCACGTACTGCTGTACATCTATGAAACTGAAGTGAAACCTGCCAACACCTCTTGGGTTGGGCTGTTTCATTGCAGTCTTTTTACTGCATAAACGTGCTAAACATAACCCGTTTCTCAAGAAGTATGTCACACAAGGCCCCGTCTCAAGTCTGTGTTTCACAGCAGCACAAACAGGCGAGCACATGTTAGCCTCCTTTTAGTCATGCTGCTGTCAGAGGGCAAGATCCTCTTCAAAGGCCGAGTCATTCATTGCATCTGAAAATGCTTCGAGGCCTGCTCAAGGCCACTTTCATTGTCTGAGAGGGAAACAGATTTGACAGCTGTAATGCCTGAGCTGCGTTTGAGGCCTTTTCCTGGTATTACTTCCTAGAAAATTGTGGTAGCTGATTTAGGTTCACAGGAGTTAGGACTGAGCCATCTTCTTTGAATCCTTCTCAACTAGTTAGAGACATATTGAATATGTGTTATCTGCTGCCCTCTAGTGGATGTTAATATACAATACATTTATTTCACCTACAAAGATCATATTGTATTCTTCACTGTTTAGTTTATACACTTCCTATTGTAAAATGAAAGATCATAAAACAACCATACTGGGTCATGATGATGCCTTCACCTTCGAAGTGTACTTTATGGTCCAGGCACTTCCGTGTTAGAGAGAAAAGCAAACTATTAAAAAAAGCAACAGTCACCTACAGCCTCGGAGTGGCAACAGTTGTTGTGTACATCTTTACTCACTTTGTTTCTGGTGTGCATTAATTAATTCATATTTTGTTTGTGCAATTAATCAAGACGTGGGATCTAATTGTACGACATGCCCACAAATTAAGCAAAACGTGGGAACAAATTGTATCCTGTGTGCACAAATGAATCAACATGAGGGAACTAGTTGTATTTAATGACCACAAATTATCAAAAAAGTGCGAACAAATTGTATTTTATTCGCCCAATTGATTCCAAAGGAGTGCTTCATATGGTTTGTTTTTGCATTTATTTTAAAGTCCTATGAGTTGTTATGACTCTACCTACAAATGCATAATAAACCTTTTTTTGGAACATAGTATCAAATTAAGCTTTAAACTAGAGCTGAATTTATTCCTGGTCCACACATGAAGGCGAGCTGTAACTGCAAACTCCAATTGCGAATGTATTGTCACATGTGACAGTGTCTTCCTTTTTGAAATTGTGACCTTTTAATGAATGACATTAATGAAACCGCAGCAAGAAAACTTTAAGTTAATAGATCTTTATTTGATTTCATATCTTATGCATTCTCATTCAAAAGGCATGAAGATAGAAAAGGAGACAGAAAATGGGCCATGGATATAAATATACAAAGAGAGGCAAAATCTTTACAATCAGTAACATTACATAAAGGCTTAAGCTAGCCATATGGACATGGGGCACAGCACTTTGGATTACTGAAATAACTTCCACCAAAAGCCACGTTGGACACAGGCTACATGGTAGTTAACTCTTAACTTCATGCAACTGCCCAACATTTAAACTGTGCCTTACCTTCATTCATAAACAACAGAAAAGTTGGATTTGTGTGCATTGTGTTTTCCCTCCCCCCCTTTGGCAACGCTAAATTTACAGAACTCAGCCCCAGTATTTCCCAGAACTTATGTGCAACGTTTCTCCCGAGGTAAATACAGAAACCCAAAAATACAGACAGTGTAACCCATGTCTATACAGTCAGTCACCACTGTTAAATACGAGACGAGTACCATGCTACAGTTCAAAGATATCCGACTGGTCCATTAAAAAGAGAAGCACAGTAGTACAGTCAACTACGAGATGACAGAATAGGCCACATTGGTCAGAACTGAAACCGGTTTACTTCAGCTACTTCAAGTATCCAATTACATTTCAAACCCCATCTAAAATCAACAGCTTTAAGAACCCACATTCATGAACATTACAAATAATTTAAAATTGGCACAAACTCTGATTAAGCATTCACTGAACGTGCAGATTACCAAGAGCTTTTTTCTCTAAGTGCACAGGAGTCAAGATGCTAGTGCAATGTACAATAATAATTAATAACAACATAATAAATAAAGGAACATACAAGGAATATAAAGAAAACATGGTTCGAGAGGAAACGAGAAGCTAAAGCGAACACAAGGAAACAACATCCAACAATCAGTGGAAGAATTGAGCCACAATCTTCAAGGGTGAACATTAACAAAGGCACGCACGCGAAACTCACGCACACACACCATGTACCAGCCAATATATACACATGCTTAGGCACAGACGTTTAGTATGGGATCTGGTTTTGGTAATACTGGATCATGTCGTAGGTTCTACTCCTGTAAGTAAAAAAAAAAATAGAGCAATCGGACCAATGTGAATATTCTGACAGCCAATATTAGCAAAACTATAAGAGAAATATGTGAAGTGCTGTTTTGTACCGACCTGTTGCTGAGGAAGCAGTTCTGGATGACTTTGATGATGAAGGAAGCTGCATCTTTCTCACTCAAACCAGGGTTGAATCGCTGCCTAGATATGAGGAGAGAGACAGCGAATGATATTCAAAATACTTGTCCTCTTTTACATTTGCTCACACATGCACACACATCCACACTCACTTGAGCAATTTGATGGTCTGTCCTCTGAAGCAGGGCAGGCCCGTGTCCAGCATCAGTGTTACCAAGGAGACCACTCCATCCATGTAGGGCCTGACGGACCCAAGGAACTTGTCTTAATGTTACATGTTAGCCACCTTTGAAGTGCAATGAACATTAGCTGCGGCACTTCTGCTTACTCACCTGACAGCCAGGTATCCCCTCACGCACATCTCCATGAACCACTTGAAGGGCGTCGCCTCCATTTTGCCGCCCATGATCATCACCATCTCATCGGTTAGCTTGATGTCTGGCTCCCAGCCGAGGTTCCCGCCAGGAGAACTTTCAAACATGAAGCCGAAGTCTGGCAACACACACAAACACACACTATAGCTTAGGATTTCTAATTGAATTACTCCAGAACCAATGGCATAGGCCTGGGCAATATATCCATATTATATCGTTATCGTGATATGAGGCTGTATATTGTCTTAGAGTTTGGATTCCGTTATATCATGATACGGCATAAGTGTTGTCTTTTCCTGGTTTTAGGGATGCATTACAGTAAAGTGATGTCATTTTCTGAACTTACAGTCCTAGCATTTATTAAGTGCTTTTAAGAAGATTTAAAGATATAGAGATATATATATTGTGTATCGCAATATAGCCTAAAAATATCAGAATATTATTTTAGGGCCATATCGCCATGGTTGGGAGGGGTTACTTTAAAAAGTATTCCAATGCAGTTACTAATCATGTGTTAAAAAATGCAGTCAGTAACGTAATCCAAGTATTACAATATGAAAGTAATAGTAACTTGATTACTTTCTGGTATTTTTGGATTACTTCAATACCAAACATGAACAAATAAAATCTTATTAGCGAGTATTCAGTGTCACTCATGACCAGAGTGACGTGAGAGTTGTGAAGTATATTGTTCTTAATTTTAAAATTTGTCCTTTTAATCTTTACTGAATGTAATCTAATTACATTTTTTTTCCTCTAACTACCAGAATACAGTTACAAAAAACATTTTTTTGGATCCCCATTACAACACACCCTCCCTCCCTTCCATACAGCCATTGGTTTCTATTATAGTGATAAAAGTTTCTAACATTGTATTACCGTCAAATGATGGTACAGTTGTGCAAGTAGAGTCTTGAAACGCTTGTTGGAAATTACTGTAGGAACACACAAAGAAATTCACACAATACACACCGATGTGGATGAGGTGGCCTTGGCTGTCCAGCATGATGTTGCCGTTGTGTCTGTCTTTTATCTGCAGCAGGAAGAGCAGCAAGCTGTAAGCTGCCATACTGCGGATGAAGTTGTACCGTGCCTGAAAAGAGAAGTGTTGGACAGAATATTAGATTGTTTGTAAGTGAGTAGGGTTAGGGTTAGTAAATGGTAAAAAATTGCATTATACTACACTGCTAAATGTAGCTGGTGTTGGTAAAGTCTGTACAAATGTGTGATGTTTGGCGTTTACCTTCTGGAAAGCTAGTGTGGATTCATCTCCGTACTGGTTCCTGAAATAGTCGTACATGCCGAAGTCTGTCTGTCGGCCCAGCTGGTCCCGAGACTTGCAGTCCGGGATGCACTCAATCACTCCACACTGTGGAGGAACATCAGAAAACAGGACGGATGAGAGGTGGTTTGAGCATCTTAGGGGAGAATGTGTTTTCAATATTCAGCAGTTCCTGTCAGGAAGTAATAAAGAAGAAGACAGAAAATATCTTATATGGACTTACTCCTGGGGCTGTGGCCACCACTCTGTAAGGAAACACGTAGAGATCCAGGCCCACCAGCTGGAAGATGTTCTTAAACAGGCTGATGATCTGCAGAGCCAGCATGTCCTGTGAACAACAAAGGGCGAAACGGTGAAGAGAGGGAATATAGCAGAAATAATTTAGTCATGATATCATGAAATGGACTGGGAGATTGGGTGTGTAGAACTGAGACCTGTCTGCAGTCGTCTCCCACTTTAAAGATGGCCGCCTGCCAGCAGATCCTCTTGGCCTCCTCTTCACTCTTCGCCTCATCTACAGAATCTGAGCGACACAGCAGACCTGTGGAGAAGATGTCACGACACATTGTTTATCCGTGCACACATTTAAGAAATAAAATATCTATTTCAGGTTTATTTAACAATAGAGGCACCTTCTTTTTCCAGCTCACTGACTCCACACCTCCTAACCTTGAACCTGGCCAGGTAGGGAGCTTTGGCAGCACTAAACGGAGACACAAAGGGATGTAAGAGCACTTTTTAAAAAAATTCAGTGAACTGTCAAATTTCTTTGTGAAGATGGTTTTGAGGCCAACCTCTGCATGGGGGTCCCAGACTTGTAGTCTATATCCAAAACTATGGCCTCTGGGTTACTGGGAAGATAACAGCCAGGTTGGACTTTGATCTGTGACATGGCTTCCAGGCAGGCCCTCTTCCTCTCCTCGCCTTTGGGAAAAGGTCTGATGAAGACAAACAAAAGCAACTCGAACACACATTTTCCACACCTCACTGAGAATATTATGCATGGGTATCTCACTGAATGACTTCAGAGCACAAGTGACAGTCGGGCTCTGCTGTTATTCACAGAGGGGAGTCACTGGGGTGAAAAGTAATAGAGTGGAAGCCAGGGGACAGTAGGAGTTTCTCCCCCGGACAGCAGCAATTAGTGCTGTAATGAGAGCCGAGGGGAATTTTGTGTGCCTTTAGTGGGTTTACAAAACACTCTGTAAGAGGCAGCAGTAATGGGACCTTGTCAGAAAACTACAGTGTCTTCCAGACCGGTGCATAATCAGAGAGACATTACAGCAACTATTGACCGAGTAAATGAACAACAAAGGGATTTAGAGAGTAGGTCACTGGTGGTACAAGGCAGGGAAAGGAACAAAACATCTTGATTCAGGGGAAAACCTGTTATCACTTCATAAACACCTTGAGGATTACCTACAGCAGAGGGATGTGTTTAACAGGAAAGTTAAACAGTAGTTTTACTTTGAGGCCTTTGGCAAAGATCAGCATTTTGGCTTCAAAAAGACTTCTCTTTTCTTTAAGTTTCCGTGTCATTATAAGGGTATAACATTGCATCATTCGGAGTGGGACAAAATATTGATTCGGCAATATATCACTTCCTCTTGTGATACATTATCAATACACTGGCGCCAAATATCAATATTTTCTTTTAAAACATGCAGGTGCTCTAAACAGATTCCCAAGAATTTGACTTACCAGAGTCACTACTTCATGACTCCTTGTGGTGTAAAGTTCTGTAAACTTAATTTGCACAGATTGAAAAGATTTCAGTGAGCCATAGTCGTATCCTTACTTTAAACATTTTAACTCCAGACCTGTTCTGCTTTCCTGCAGTTCAGCCTTCTTCCAGTTTATAGCTTTTTTTTACACTGCACCATAGACTCCATGAGTTTTTTGTACATTGTTTCTTTTCAGTTCAGTTGTCAAATGATGTTACACGGACACCATAATGTAGTGAAAGAATACATGAATCCTGCTGTTTGTCTTTTAAAGGGTATTTTTTCTTCTTCTGTTACACAGACATCGTGATGTATCTTAGAGGATTTTCTTGACATTAATCAAATATCGCAGAACCGCTGTATTGTGATACCATCATTACTGTGGGCAATGTTATGAAAGCTCGAGGTAAGGATGAAGCTAAAAAACGTGTGATTGAAAAATTGATGTTATATATCTTTATGGCCTTAAACATGCAGCGTGGGCTCTAGGGTCAAATTAAAAATGTAAAGTGTGTTCATACTTAATAAGGGCCGACACGTTGGTGATCTTGTTGAAGAAGTCAAACTCTCTCTGGTAAAAGTCTTTGGCCGGGCCAGACAGAGAGCCAGTGATCTCCTCCACCATCTGCTCCAGCAGCTCGCCAATGTCAGCTGCAAGGAGAAGGTGTTTTACATTTAGCATGATCACGTGTTGCTGATGTGCATGTGTTGACTCAGAAAGAGACAGTAAGGGTTAATATCTCACGGTCTTTCTGGTTTCCTTCCTCGTCCAGGAATATGTTGGTCTTCATGTTCCAGATGAACTGATGAGCCAGAAGCTGAGACTTCTGAGCAGCCCACAGGATGTACTCTCTCACATAACCCATCTACACCAGGTTGTAACAGGAAAGAAAGAAACAGACATGAAAAGTTCCGATTATTTAATAATCTGAAGGTATGTGGGGCTTTGAAACTATCTGCTAACTCAGAATTTCTGATTTTCTGATTTTACCTTATCGTAACGAAGCGCTTGGACAATCTGAGGAATGTAAAACAAAATGGCATCCTGGAAAGAGTAGAAAAAAATATTTTACCACAAGAAAAAAAAAAAGAAGTGCTACTTCGATGGTAATTTTATTGCACAAGGAACAAAAACAAATGTGTGTGCTGTATATGTGAGCGTACGGGAGGAAAGGAACGGAGCACTTTGACCCCATACTGGGCTGTGAGGGGGTGAGGAGGGTACTGGGAGGAGAAGTAGGACAGTCCAGTTGGGGGATCTGCTGGGGCCCAGCACAGGATGTGACTCAGCTCTGGAGAGTCAGCATCAATTGTGTGCCACGTCACGAGAAACTGTAGAAAAAGAAAAAGGAGAGAGGAAGTAAATTGAGAACTTCCAAGATTTACATTAATACTTAGTTAGATGCTACTCATGCATCACTGGATCCATATCTCTGCATCAAATATGACAGGACTCTGATGCAAGGTGATGACCTCAAGCCTGATGGTGTGCTAACTAGTCTCCAGAGGAAGCTGTGTTTATTAGTTACTAAAGTGATTGGAATAAACAAGTACGAGATGTCAAGGTGAGGCGGATCATCCGCTAAATTATGGTGGCCTTTGGGGAAGAGCCGTGCGCTGCCTCCCCTGCTTCTTCTTTAGACAGGTACAAGGCTCATTAAGAGCTCAGTCAGGTATGACTAAATGAAGAGGACTAGGGGAAGCTGGAGGCAAAGGGATGACTTCAATAACACATTTCTCAAGTGACATAGTCTGGCGAAAACAAACAAAAACTTTTTTCTCGTAATTAACTTATGTTGCATGTTCACAGGAAGGCAGTAGCGGGAACCCAAGAAACAAACTAGAATGGCACTCGGTAGAGCGCACACCTCCGCCAAGGCCCAACAGTCCCCTTTCATTCAATTAAGCCTTATCCAATATCAAATAAAACACATTTAAATCCGCTGGATCCAGATTTTTATTTGACTTCATGAAGATCTGTGCATTATTCCCTGAGAAATTAACAACAATCTCTCAGTGTTAAATTGAGAAAAAGTCGTCCCTTTATTTCAAAATAAAAGCACCAAGGAAACAACTGCCATCCTCTTGATTTGTGGTGGCAGGCAGAGGATCTCACCTTCACTGCTTCAGGAACATCACACACAGCGGCCGGATCCATTCGCACCAGGCGAGTCACCTCAGAGACAATAGCCTCAGTGTTTTTAAACCTGAAAAACAAATCAAACGTGTGCTGCTGTTCAAAAGTTGCCCTTGTCTTGACATAAACTTGCATGTACGTATGTATAAACTACACTGTGCATGGATGAGATCACTTAGGTTTCAGTCCTGTAACTGAACCATAGCCTGTGCGTCAGCCATATGTTAGTAAATATATCATATAATAATATAGGATAATATGTAGTGTATTAATATTATAGGATAATATGTAGTGTATTAATTAATTGAGGATATTTTCATTCACGCAATAATGGTGTGTGATGATGTCACAAGTGCAACTATGAACTCTGCATCTTTGTTGTAGTTCAAATATAGAGGACAATAGAGAACACAATATGGATAAAGCTATAGATTTTGGCTTTGAAGAACCTCCCTTACTGGCTTGTTGGGGATATTATTATGGATTTAATTTGTTAGACAAAATCTAATACACTTTCAGTTTGACACCTATGAGACTTGGGACGTAATGCACTGTGTTTCTCCGTGTACCTGGCCGGCAGCTGCAGGGCGAGGTAAGGTGCTATGCTCCAGGCCAGGTTGACGTTGTCCTTCCACTGTTTCTCCGTCAGACTGATGTATTTGGACCTCCAGTTGGCGATGCTGGTCTCCACTGACTGTTCAGTAGCAATGGCGAGCTCCTGAGTGGATAACGGATTGTACCATATCGTCAGCCGCTCAATCTCGCTGGCCTGGAGAGAGAGATGTACGGGGAATGGGATTCATCATAATTGCCTAATAAGGTGCCAGGTGAAGATGTAATAATTTAATGTTATTTTCCCTATTATCGCATAGTTGTGAATATTGCATAGTGGTTGGAAAACTGTAAATACCAGCAAAGCCAGTAAAAGAGTCCGGCGTTTCATGTAGTACTTGTGCAGCTGAGAGCCTCTGTTGCTTTTTTTAGATAATCCTGAAACAGCACAGGAGTAACACATCAGTAATACATAATGACAGAGAAAACTTTATATTAGCGAGGACATGCTGTATTTCATCTATGAATAAGAAGAAATGGAGGTTAAGTTTCACTGTGACCATCTTTGCAGCACACAGGGTTAAGTCTAACATCCTTTATGTGTGTTTGACCTGATTTCTTGGATATGGTGGACATCCCGGAGGACAGAGGGTAGGTGTTGAT
The DNA here is from genome assembly GCF_965226575.1 of Pagrus pagrus. Taxonomy (NCBI): domain Eukaryota; kingdom Metazoa; phylum Chordata; class Actinopteri; order Spariformes; family Sparidae; genus Pagrus; species Pagrus pagrus. Next base: position 11,112,978 of record NC_140192.1, on the reverse strand, counting down.
CCATCCCTGAGCCACCTGCTGCCTCTGGCCCACAGCTGCATCAAGACTGCTCCGGCTATCTGTCACTGCCACTACAGACAGGCTGTTCACTGACATGTCTTGTGGATCTTCACAAGGAAAAAAGAAATTAATTTATCCTACAAGTCAATTATGCATCAATCAAAAATAGTAAAATATAAAGGCTGAGATACCAACTTCATTTTGAAAATGATCATGGTTGGGGCTTTAAGTGAATCATCATGGGAAATATGCTTCTCTACTTGGCTGCTGCAAGGACGCCAAACTTCAGTGTCCCACATGCTTGATCGTTTACATTGTTATACGGTAGATTATACATTACTGACACTGCCCTAAATTACACAAGCAAAAAAATGCAATTAGCTTAAAAAACTGCAAAAGGGATGAAAATGCGCCCATTAGAAACTTAAAAAAAATGGTAAATCAAATCGACATATAAACTGTTGTGCTGTGTGAAGCTGATAATTCAGTTATGATACTGATAGAAGAGGCCACTGTTTGTCAGTGCTGTACCTGGGGGGACCAGTTGGCTGGCAGCAAGATACTTCTTGTCAGACTGCAGACTGGCATAGAACTTGATCATGATACTGATGTCTTCTCTCAGCCTCTTATCTGTCTGAGTGGGAAATTTGGGAGCACCACTGCGCAAGGACAGAGATAGCAAACAAGTTAGCAGACAGATGGTAATTTCATGAAATCACAATAAAATAGTTCATTCTTTCCAACAAAACATTATTATTTTTTTCTACCTGAAATAGTCAAAAGCCGTGGAATAGATCTTCTCTCGAAGCACATTTCTGATGGTGGCATTTGTCACAACATCAGCATGAAGGAGAGTCAGACCCAGAGTCAGCAGTCTGAAATTAGGTGGTGACATAATAGTTTTATCAAGCTTAGCATTCATTATTTCTCGCATTATTATGGTATTTTAAAAAATAAAACCAATCTGCCGTTGTGGTAAAGAGACACAGTACCTGAATCTTGGGCCAATGGCAGCAACATGTCGGTTCAGGCTGCTTTTGGGTCCTCCGACGCACAGAGACAGAGATCTCTGCAAAATGGCGGTGAAAATCTCCACCTGGTCAGCACTGCTGTACTTGGCTATCTCAAACCTCTGCACCAGAAACTGGAAGAAGAACATAGAGAAGGAATATAGAGGTGATAGTTGTACTCTTAATAAATACCTTAACTAATTTTTATATATATATGGACTGGTGGAAGACGGCTCAGTGTACAAAACGTTAAATGTTTCATATTTGCAAATGATTCTACAGTATGTGTAGCGTCACAGGCTCACAGCCCAGTAGATTGAATATGAACATGCTGTATTTTACTAGGTTGGCTAACCTGGATACTGATGTTTAAAGCGACTTACACCGTAGGCATAAATTGGGGAGGACAAGAAATGTCTGCATATCACTGACCTCTATCCAGAGGAAGTGAGGGATGACGTCTGGTGCGCAGGGTGCAGGTTGACTCTCCTCTGAGACAGCCAGAGGACCAGCCTCTACCTTAGCTTTCGAAAACAAACCCATCTTCTGCTCCACTGTCATCTGCCAAGCTCCAGCCATCTCACGCATGAACTAATCAGATGGAAGAGAAGATGAGAATTAATCTATTTTACAATATATTGTACTGTATCTTACACCGACATACACATTAATTTAACAAATTATTCTTAAGATTTTATGAAGAGTGATGGATATACATACTGGCACTTCCACCCCGTTGTGTGCAGCCAGGAGCCATTCCCAGCAGGCTATGGCAGTTTCCATTCCGTGCTCTGTAAACATCTTCAGGGGAGACCAGCACAGGTGGTGCAGGAGGAGAGCATCGCAGTCTGAAAGACAACATTTAGATAATTATTGTTCCATGAATGAATTACAACATAAAAACAACAGCCACTGTTGCTGAAAAATATAAATATCAATGAGGTAGAGCTGCTCACTTTTGGTACTTATAAGCAGGGCAGCCATCTTGAACATGGCCTGGGTGAAGGCCTCTGGGTTTTGCGTGTCCAGAGCACTGGTCATCTGCTGGATCATCAGCTTGTTGAGGTCTGACTGGCTGTGAGTCGCCTCTGAGAACTGGATCATACCAGCCACCTAGACAGCACATAAAGAGACAGGTATCAATCATACTGTATGCACAAAGTCTCTGAAAGTCACATCCTTATTGTAATATTACGACTTCACCTCTCCTGTGTAGCGGTTGCGCAGGTTGAGTGATGCCATGAAGTTGGAGTAGTCCTTCTTCACACATGCTGGTCTCTCCGTCAGCTGGGTGGTCTGATGAAGAACACAGTTTAGGGGTCACTTAGGACCACACAGTCACGACGTAGCTTTACTCTAACACTTCTGGATATATTTAAGGTATCATGCCTGAGCCTTGTCTCTCTATATTTAGTGTTCAGACCAACCTGAGGGAAAGCAGCCTATGTTGGGCACAATGTGGAGGACAGCAACAGCACAACCAGTTAGCCAAATGGGCAACCAGCCAACCAACCCACCAGTCCATTGCAGGTAAGTAACCAGGTACCCAGCAAATCCGTAAACCAGCCAAGCAACCAGGTAGGCAGTTCGGTGCAGTTAACAAAGACAAAATACAACAAAAGAAGCAAATGACAAGACGGATATAGCAGAATGCAAGCCAAACACCACAAACGAAATGCAAAGCAAGCAAAATAATGTCACACAGACTAATAAGCATGCACACATGGACAAACAATGCTGTAAACAACTATACTCCCAGTGTTTACAGATCTATAGAAAGCATAGAGAAAAAATATATATATATAAACACATAAATGTGCAAAAAGGATACAAGACACTTCGGCAAAACATCAAAGGCTTTGACAAAACAACTAAATGGCACATTTGTTAACTTACCAAGCCATTAATGTTGGACAAATGTTAATAAGCATCAAATCAACAAGCCTGTGAGGCCGACTGCAACGGTAGCAAACACATTTCGTTTGGTTTTGTTTGCTCTGTTTTCCAAAAATTGAAAAAGACTGAAAAAACTGATACTGTGCTAATGTTGTGTTGGGTTTTCTTTATGATTTTTAAAAAAAGTGAAAATACAGATGGAGCACGGCTGTTCTGTATGTAACATTTGTCAATGATACTGATGAAAACAAAACTAAGAAAAGAGGATAAAAAGCAGAAAAAGAAAGAGGGCAACACCAAATCATATTTCAAAGATCTGTAGTTGTCATTTTTCATTTCTGTCATTGGTAGATTTGTGCAGATTAACAGGTGTAAAGTATTTTCTGTATAAGATCATGAATTAAATTAAACACACTTGTTTTTAGTAAGAGGTCTTTATCACATATTCAGAACAATTAAGGTTAAGAATATGATAAGCAGCTGATATTAGAGCTCTGGTTGCTGTATGTAAAGTGTTGAGCAACTGTTTCTTCAGAGGGGTCTCCTGCTATATGCCAGGAAATCTATGAAGTGAGTTTGCTTTGACCCAGTGACTGATTTGCGAGTACTTAAATAGGTTGTGTTGAGGTTGTATTTGTGGGACAGTTGTTGGAAACTAGAAGATATACCTTATATACCTTCAGTGTATAAGTACCCAAATATTTTAATGCCTTTATCCACACAACTCTTGAGTGTGCCGTCTGCTATGGGATTTGGAGTTGTGTCTCTCTAAGCAGTGTTTCTGTAGCTCAGACTATGACCTTACCATGAACTTGGGATGTGTGATTTTGTCTAAATTCAGCCCGCCTTATTCTGAGGAAGGGGTTTGTGTGCAAACATGCAGCCCGTGTGACTCACGCCGAGTGTAGTACTCTGTCTGTTGTAGCCTGCGAAGTGCAGTATGCTCTCCGTGGCCATGGCCAGGCCAGTGTGCTGCGACAGTCCTGACACCCAGTTCTGGTGCTTGTTCAAGTACTCCTGCACAAGAAACAACAGACAGGTGAGATACATGAGCGTACGAAAAGAGGGAAAGAGCGTAGGGACAGTACTGGAGCAACAGTGAAACACATTTCACTGTTGTCTAAATATACAATGATTTCTATTTTTTTTTTAAATGTAAAAAACTACTAGTTAGCTGCAATTAAAATGAGCCATTTAACTGAAAACTCCTCATCTTTCTGATGTCAGAGATCTGCACTCGGAGGAAACACAAAGGTTAAAAGAAAACTCACCTGTAGATGGGACTTTGTGACCGAAGGGGCCCATTTCATTGCCTCTTTCAGGATCTCACCACATCGAGCAGCAAAGTCCTTCACAATGCTCTACAAGGAGATAAGGATTATTAGCGAAATACAAAAGGGCTGTAACACAATTTCAATAAAATACACAAAATTCCCAACATGTTGAGACTAGGCAGATACGTTTATTTGATTATTTTATTGAATGTATGGGCTTAGTTAGTTAAACAAATCATGTCATCATCATAAACATATCTCATAAACATCCATCACAAAGTATAATTTAAATGATGAACACATCAAACAATTAAAAAAGAACCAAGACTGAGGAAGAAACAGGCTCCTAACATATTTAAAACCAGTACTGTGCTGCCCTCTTGTGGTGATAAGTGTACTAACAGTCAAAACTCACCTCTCGGGCCTCATATGTGTCAGGAACAGTGATCCTGTAGGGGGTGTCTGGAATGTCATAATACGGCTGATCTTTGTGGATGTCCTAAATAAACAGAGAAGGCATTTGTTGCATCTGAAACGTGTATTTGCATCTATCTAAACACTTATTTCACCGAAGGGATTGTGTTGTTCACACCAGGCCTCCACTGATACTTACAGCACTTAGTGACAGAGAGAGTGTCTGTAAGATGTCCAACATGGTCTTTAAAACACGGCCGCTCCAGAGCAGATGAGGGAATCTGTTAGAGGTAAAACACATGAGAAACAGGATTTATACTGTTTATATAGAAATGAAAAAGTAATGCAGGCAGACAAGGTCTTTGGATTAATATCACTCACGTCTCAGCCAAACCAGAGAGATATTTGTCCGCCACTCTGCGGATCCTCTTGTGTGTGTGATTAAAGTTGATCAGTAAGAATTGAGCATGTCGCTCCAATTCCTCCTCGTGCTCTTTGGTCTTCGGCTGAAAGAAGAAGAAAAGCACGCCTTTATTGTTATTCACTGATACTGAAGAATAAAACACTCAGTCACCAAGACATCAGCCTTTAGAAGTGGTTGAGCTACCTACCTTCTCAGCCATCATCTGGAGGAAGACGTCAAACACCTTATCGCCGACACAAATAATGCACTGCATCATGCCTGTGAAGACAGAAAAGAGAGTTTGAGAAAAGGAATTACACAACATGAGTAAAAGTATGGCCGAAAGTGTAACAGGTGTAAAGCCCCCACCAGATTTGTCTTTCTGGATGGCTTTGTCTTCAAAGTACCGAAACATGACCTGGAACCTGTCAGGATCGTTGGATCGCAGCATCCTGAAAGAGTACAAGAGAGATATTAAAAAATGTAATGATCTGACTTCACAATATACAGAAAGAAACAAAGTATACCAGATATACAGTATAAGCGTGACAGAGCTGACCTCATGTACTCTAGTCTGTAGACTGAGAGCAGGTATGTGGACATGGCGAAGTCTAGCTTGTTAATAAGGGCAGATCCTTCAGGAGGAGGGTCGAGGAGATTGCTGATGGTTGTCCGCAACTCGCTCAACTCGGCCTGGACGACAGAAACGGACAATTTGATAATGAGACAAGTTCTGTTGTTTCTGTGTTAAAATACTTTAACTACCTGCTGCAAAACTTAAGTGTGTGTTACCGGCGTGACTGTATCATTCTTCAGGGCAGAGTTGTACTGCAGTTCGGAACGAAGAGGTTCACCACTGGGAAAGGTGAGAAGCGGAGACTTGGTGGCAATCTCACACACACCTTCATACCATTCCTCTGGCCAAAGCCCTGAAAGGACCAAATATATGTCCATTGTTGTTAGTAGGCTATTTCTAATATCTCTGATTATTTACATTTGTGAACAACCACTCCTAAGTATGTTTTGGTTATATTTGAGTCAATACTGATACTAGAAAACACAAACATCTGTCTTTATCGCATTTAATAAACCCTTATCACACAGACAAATGTCTATTTCTATTATTACTAGTAAATGAAGGAAGTGGGCACCTTTTGAAACTCAAAACAAGTCACAGCTAAGTTACACAACATCAACATTTAACAGGGTAAAAGATAGTATTATCTGGGGAAGCTACTGGCTGCTTAACAAAATATGGGAGTGTATCTTTGAAAGCGCAGATGTGCAAAACTTTCCACCAAAAACGTAGCGAAACAAAATCAGTTCATCTCTTGCTCACCTGATCCTTCCACAGCAAAACCCATGACCACAGAGTACAACCAGAAGTCCCTGAACAGCTTCTGGAGACGTGGCTTGGCCTCTTTGATTGGTGGAAGTCGTCTGGTCAACTGTGAAAAGGGTGAAAAATTAAGAGACATTAACATTGGTTTACTCAAAGCATCTTATTCCGTTTAAAGTAAGTCTAAAGGAGTGATAAAATACAAATTCCTTCAAATACAAATGGCTAAATTCTTTTTGAGTTTGCTGCACGCACAACAAAAATTAAAAGATGCAAATAATATAAACCAAAAACTGCCAAAATAATCTGTCTAAACTACTCAGCCTTTAATGTATAATTAACATGAAATCTTTTTACCAGATAAGCTGAATTGTGAAGAGTTAAAGATTTTAGTCAGCCACAGCACTTTTTGGTCTGTTTGATCTGGTCTATTTGTTCAGGAGGAGCCCACATCAAAGTTCAGCTGTGTATTCAATTCTTTGCTCTTAGTCCCACGAACAGAAGCAACACAGCACTTCCCGCCAGCACACAGTGAAGGTAAGATATTTTACAGACTTCAACTGCAGTTAAAGGCATTTTATGTGAAGACTTTGATTTTCTAGCAGGTGAACACATCATTTTTAGTCCTACGGATTTGATTAAAACGTAATTTAAACAAAGCTACTAAATGACGTTCAAGTTGTTAACTAGGCCATATTAATGTTCATATCCTCTGCCCCAGCCTTCAGGATGTGGGTCATCACTATCATCTCTGTGGCCTGTCTGATGGTCAGTCCATCTCTGGCTGGGATCAAAGAGCTCAGCTCTCACTTCAGTGACCCTCAACCGGACCCCAGAGGCTTTGAAGGGGACGCAGTGGATATGGAGGCCATCCCCCTGGAGTTCCACAAAGAAAACACAGTCACTAATGACCTTATTTTTGATGGCTTTGAGGATGAAGATTATATTGATTTTGATAAGATCCTGGCTGCAGGCAGTGACGATTACATGTGAGCATGAACTCTTGCCTTTTCTGGTGGATTAAAGTAATGATGTAACAAGTAAAAACAAATCACTTGCATAAGGTATGTCTGACAGAGGCAACTCTAATCATTAACTTGATGCCAATCAGTTACTTGATGGGATTTTCCCTATTCATTTCTGGGAATATTCATATGTAGAAGTGTTTAAACACTGTAAGATGTTTTAAAAAACAACTGGTTACTGATAAAGCATGTACAGTACAATGAAATGTGCTTTGAGGTTGTTTCTACTTTTGAATGGCTGGTTGATGAATTGATGATATTTTTCAGTGAAGGGGATGAGATTGATGAGATTGCCACACCAGCCCCAGACATCGACATTTTTGCCGAACCATCCGACCCGAAGATTCGTCGTGCCAGACTCCTGCGGCTGTTCCACGGTCGGTCTCGCCTCCAACGCCTCAACATTGTCAACGCCCGTTTTGGCTTTAACCTCTATCGAAGTCTTCGTAATGACGTCAACCAGACTGACAACATCCTGCTGGCGCCTGCTGGGATCTCCATCGCTATGGGGATGATGTCATTAGGGGCAGGACCTGGGACCCACGATCAGATCTACAAAGCTCTGGGATTCGCCGAGTTTGTCAACGCTAGCCATCACTATGACAACACAACAGTGCACAAGCTCTTCAGGAAGCTGACACACAGGCTCTTCAGGAGGAACTTTGGTTACACACTACGCTCTGTAAACGATGTCTATGTAAAGAAGGATGTCTCGGTGAAAGATGCTTTCCGCGCAGAGACGAAAGCGTTTTATTTCGCCGAGCCACAGTCAGTGGACTTCAGTGACCCTGCCTTTCTGAGCAAGGCCAACCGTCGCATCCTGAAGCTGACCAAAGGTTTGATCAGGGAACCGCTCAAGAGTGTCGACCCAAATATGGTGCTGATGCTGCTCAACTACCTGTACTTTAAAGGTGAGTGAGAAACAGGGACACAGCGTCCTCCACCTACACACAAATGACGCATATGATTTTCATGTTGCAAAACTTAAAGTAAAATCACAACACACGTCTGCTTTGTTTGGTTATTTCACTCTTGGACTCTTATTTGTTTATTTAAACAGGCACATGGGAACAGAAATTTCCCAAAGAAATGACTCACTATCGCAACTTCCGAGTAAACGAAAAGACAAACGTACGTGTGGCCATGATGACGAACAAGGGGAACTATCTGGCTGCAGCCGACCACGAACTAGACTGTGACATCCTACAGGTGGGCTGCCTCACACCGATTTGAATTTTTCAACAACAAAACACCGATACCAATCCATAAACAAATCAACTGAGCTGCGTAATAATTATGCAAACTTTCTTCCTTTCAGCTCCCATACACAGGAAACATCAGCATGCTCATTGCCTTGCCTCGGAAGATGACTGGCATGAGGACTTTGGAGCAGGAGATCTCGCCCACTGTCGTGAGCAAATGGCTCAAAAACATGACAAACAGGTCAGCAGCTTTCTCCAAACACACTAATGAAAAGCTGAGAAGTGTAACAACATGCTTTAACCCTTTTCAGTGGGAGCTCCTTTAGAGTTTATGACTTATGAATGTTTAGACTAAGTGGATATTTAAAAGTTACAACATGAGGTAACTTTTCTATGCCTCGTTTCAGGACTCGAGAGGTGGTGTTACCCCGGTTTAAACTGGAGCAGAACTACGACTTGATTGCAAATATGAAGGTGATGGGCCTCATTGACTTGTTCCAGGAGAGTGGAGATTTCTCTGGAATGACTTCAGAAGAAGTTTCCATGAACTGGGTGAGTTAAGACTAAATTAGTCATGGTTTTACTAAGAAATAACCAAACTGTAACAAAAGGCAAACTTAAGAAAAAAAAGGTTTTATGGACATCTCATCAACTGTAATAAATAATCCTTACAAACTATCTCAATCTCTCTCCCCAGCTGAAGCACCAGGGAACCATCACTGTGAATGAGGAGGGGACAGAGGCTGCTGCTCTGACCCAGGTGGGCTTCATGCCCCTCTCCTCTCAGATCCGCTTCACTGTGGACCATCCCTTCCTCTTTCTGATCTACGAGCACCGCACAGACTGCCTTGTGTTCATGGGCAGAGTGGTCAATCCTGCACAGAGTTAAACTTGTCAAGAAAGCCCTCCGAAACAGCTAAACTATTCCCTAAAAATTCCCTGTTTTGTTAAAACATTCCAGATTTTAATAGCTGGGTTGTTGCTATTTCTTTTAGCACAATATGTAACACGTGACATCAAATACCAAGTTTTTATGTGTGTGTAGTCTCTTAAAAAACATTTAAACTTCTCTTTAATATTCCTCAAACAGTGACTCAATGAATGCGTGTTATCTGTCTGTTAATGTTTTATCTTTAGCAGTTAGGCTAGAGGGGAAATGTTCTCAAAACACACATTATATAACTGTCATTACCAAATGTTTGTATGTAATAATTGCAGAAAGACTGTGGAACCAACGGCACAAAAGGGGAAAATAAAGTAACATGTAACACTACTACACAACAACTGCTGTGAAAATCTTTAAATTGTTCCATTATTATTTTTTCTTAATTATAAATACACAGCTAAAAATCACAAATTATTATAAATTAGATTAACTTAGTACTTCATATTATATATTATTTTAAATTAATTATCAAAAAATAAATTAAACTATGCTATTATGTGAATATATACAAATATATGTATCACAAGTCTATGTATATATACATATATACACATACTGTATAAATACTAAGACTAATTACTAGTAAATAGTAATTAATCATAATTACATATAATAATATATTTAGAGAAAATCGAGGTTGTACGATTGTGACATCATTCAGTAGTGAACCGGTGACACAGATGTTTGTACTGCAGCTAACAGGGTAAATATTTGTTGAATGCTAACTAACCACTCAGATTCATCTGAGGCTCTCACGTAGATCATTTAACTGCGCTGTAGTGTATGAAGGCAGTATTTTAACACAAATTCTTGACTTAAATAAAAGGCTCTGTTGGGGGCCGCGGTGTGTGCAGACCTCACATACTCACCACAGCAATCACTGGAATGAGCACTCCGAGATTCCCAGCACTACTTGATGCCTACAGTAGATAAAGAGCCATTAACAATTCAACATCGCTGTTATCAATTTCCTGTTGTGTTCAGATGGTCATGCATTTAAGCACTTACCTTCAGCGCTGGTCCTTTGTCCGAGGCCCTTTCGCTGGCTCTCTTTCCTTCCAGGCCCAGTTGGACAAACAGCTCTAAAAGGTTCACCATCAGTTCGTCCACGAGTTGCTCCCCCTGCAGGTTGGCTGCGATGTTGGCAAGAGCATTTATCACTGCCAGAGAGCAGTGTCTTGAGGATGGAAGAGGGGACAGTTAAACACAGGTATACTAAACATAGACATAAATGTGGACAAGCACAATGTATTTAGAATAGATGTTTATTTTTCAACCTTTATTTATAAAAAAAAAAACAGAACACACAGATTTAACACAAATCAGGGGAGCATAATACATAATACATAATAAATCTACTCCTGACCATCAGGAGGAGTGAGCAAAGAGCAACAACTATTAATGTCCTTCTGTCCTGCTTCAACATGACAGCTTTCCCCTGGTGCAGCTGGTACTGGTCTGTGAACAGGGTAAGAGCAGATGCTGACCTGTAGCCGTGATCTCTGTAGTCTTTGGTAGCTGAGTAGACCACTGAACTGGCCTTCACGCTGATCTGCTGGAACAGGTTCCACACCTCCTGGTAGATGTATTGCTACAAGACAGACAGACAGACAGACAGAGACGAGTCAGACTGCGCAGTCACCCACGGGATAAAATGTTGTTTTTTTTTCTTCATATTTGTTGGTTAATCTACTTCTTACTTAGTACTTAAACATTTACAATTTTCTCAGAATCAAAATCCCATTGTCAGAGATAGCATGAGCAGATGTGTGAGATGTGTATCAGGACTGAGGGAGGTATTTTGTAAGTGATCTGTTTCTGCTGTAAAAAGGTCAGAGCTGCTTCCAGTCCTTTGTTAATTATAGTATGTCGCACTCTGGGTACACCGTGATGTCAAAAGCACTCCATTACATGCCAGTGGAGTGTGAATTAGAGCCATTATTATATGCACACTGTACTGAGCAAGTAAACAGCAGCCAGCAGCTGTCCAGTAATTACAGCGTGTCAGCCCCTCTGGGTTTAAACAGATTGCACTGCTTCTATTAAAGCCACAGTAATAAAAAAAAAAAACAGTCCTTTAAAACACCATTTCAATCAAATAAATCTGCACACCATTACTAACTATACCAATTGTTTACACTTTTAAAAGCCCCCCTGGTGATTCCCTTTCAACTATAAATTTATGCCAGATGCCAGATGCCAGATGTAAAGATGTACCGTTGTATCTTTAAACTCACATTTCCTGTAATGACCATGCAGCCCAGCTGATCTATGATGAGGACATCGAGCTGGGATGGAGGCAGGCAGAACTTTTGTTGAAGGATTTGTAGGATGTGCTCCATGACTTTCGGAGTGTCTCTGAGAGCGACTGCAATGTGGCCAAGTGCTCGGATGGTGTGATCTGGGATCAGATGGGCGTCCCTGGCAGAGAGACAAGTTTTATTTTTATCGTAGCTATTCATCAGTGTCAAGGACTTGAACATGTTCACGGCGAGTACAAAACACAATAGAGCTTTTATTCCAACCAGAAATGTTGCTCACTTGTCATTCTCCTGTGAAATGTATAGACGGTTGGACAGACTGGCCAGAAACGCCTCCACTATCACATGGTCCATGGTCAGACCAGCTTTTAGACATCTGAGAGATGAGATATACACACAGCCATGAACAATGACAAATTTAAAAAAATACTCAAAAATCTTATTTTCTAATGCAGCTGTGCCAGGTGTTTGTTTTACCTGCATATGTTATCAATGGAAATGTCTCTGAGCTGCTCGTACATGGACGGCTGGTCTTTCCTGTTTGACAGGAGGTTGAAGGTAGACTGAGAGTGCTCATTGGTCACATTTATCCTAATCTCTCCTGTACCTTAAAGGAAGAGTGAAAAAACACACAAACATTAACACAGAATTAAAAAAGTTTTAAACCTATGATAATTTAAAACATTATAACAACATGTGATCCTGCACAGAAAAGAAAAAAATGCTGAGTCTGAGGAGCCTGTTATCTTCCATAATCTAACAAATTAGCAGCAAATCTATGAAAAAGCAGCACGCTGCGACGGACAACACAGATAAATCAGTAACGTAAATTACATTCCCAATCGTCTGGATTTGTTGCAGCTCAACAATGAACACTCTGCTCAGATCAATAGTGGACGGGAGCCTGATGTAACAATGACACTGTTATTGATGTGTATTTGTCACTGTATCATCAGCACTCTGTCCCATTAACTCCGAGCTCTGATCATTTGTGCTGTATTTGGAATAAGAAAAGTTCCTGGTGGACGAATTGTTGATAAATTCTCATTTTTAGGAAAAAATACACTTTGTTTCTGCACTCTACTTTCAATCAGGAGTTACAGGTAGACCCCAGCCGATTTATAGAAACTGACACACACCATCAAGTCCAAAATTGCAAATGATCTTTCTGTGAGGGAATGCAACAACGTCCTTACAATGAGTGATAGTATATTTTAGAACAATATAATCACTGCTGATGAAAATGGGAGTTTTAAGTCTCAGTCCAGTAGTGTATGTAAAGTAATTTGTATATTAAAGTCTGCAACCACTGACTTTGTATTTCATTTGTTTTTCTTTGTATACAAATCTGATGCTTTCAATTTGCCTAACATACACTGTTACTGAAGAGGCGAGGGCGTGTGTGACGTTTGTGTCGCTTTAAGAAAACTTCTGTACAATACATAAAATAGAAACATTAATGTTTCTTATTGTACATGCCTCCCTTACAAATCAAATAAATAAATAAGTAAATATCTGTACCTGTGCTGTACTGGCTGTGATACTTGTAGAGTTTTATAAGAACAGGGGAAGGAACGACCAGGAAATCCCTGAGAGAGGTTGTGGTAGAGTGAGCAACTACTGGAAACCTCTCACACAGACGACCAAGGCCCTGAAGCAGAGGGTGGGGGAGACAATCAAACAAAAATTTTATTTTAGTAACTGATAATAAAAATTCATGACATGCAACACACGTCTTGGTCAGCTTCAAAATAAGGCAAACACATGCCTCAACCCACTGAATCAACAGGATACCTGACACTTAATTACTTTTAGTTAGTAATAATAATTTTCGAGGTAGAATCTCATGATGATGAAGTGTCTTGTGTAACGTTTCACTTTTATTCAAGCACATATCTTAGCGCTCTTTCTAGCTTGTAGTCTTATACCTGTAGGCAGCAGATGAGCAGGGGCATGTGAGCGATGATGACTTTACTAGAGGTTTTCGACTGCAGCTTCTCTGACAGTTTGGTGCACAAGTTCTCAGCTCCTGAACAAAAAAAAAAGAAAACAGATGCAACCAGAACAAATAGAAACAATCAATATCCCTATGATTATGTCATCTGAACACGCAGCTCTGCTACAATTGATTACCTTGCTCATCTTTGACGGCCCACACCATGAGGTCTACGCAGGCAGCGTTGGCTTGGCAACGAAGCTTGAGGGGGCTCTGTTCCCCCAGCAACCCCCCCGTGTCATGAAGTACCCGCTGCAGCTCCGACTGACTGCTGCTGAACTGTTCCAGCACAAAGTCGTGCACTTCTCGCACAAATGCAGGCTGCAAGGCTGAGAAACATGGAGAAGGCATTAAAATGAGTACTTAAATACAACAATAACTACAGATAATAAACACGCTATTTATGTTGCTTTACCTTTCATGTAGTACAGTGTGTCCCGCAGCATTTTGAACACACACACATAGAGAGGGTCACTGAAGGTTTTGTAACAGAGGTTGATTCCAGGGTTAGACTTAACAAAACAGAAGAGACAATGACAGAGAAGATTATTTAGCTGATAATGGCACACATTTTACTTTGAATTTACAGTGTTTTGTACAGACTGCAGTTATACTGTTACCTCTGTCACTTCCGTCATAGTGTCGTCCAGAGTTTTCAAAAAAGGGTCAGAAACAAACTTCTTCACCTGTAAATCGACAAAACGCACAGCCACTGTTTAAGATGCAATATACTGTAGATATACAGGATGGGAGACAACATAGGAGGCAGTAATTTGTAAATGGGTAGTGGGCTATTGTACCATGCTGAGGAGCTGTCGCAGCAGATCAACAGGCACCTCCACCTCGTTATCTCCAGCACCCAAGAAGAGAGGAGACACTGAGAAACTAGAGCTGACTGTAGAGAAATAGTAATCAGGATCTACTGAGCTGCTGTCTGGGAGGTAGGCACCTGAAATGAAGGAGACCAGAGGACATAAAAAATCCTGACAAGTTGGATAACAAGCGACTGGCAGTGGATAACAGTTAATGTTTTGGGGAGCTGAAATTTGCTATGCGGTCAAAGTCAACTTAAGTTGATGGAAATATCTCAATCACTGGCCACTAACAGCAATCTGCCTGCTCTGCTAACAATTTTAACAGTGGGTGCACTCCTTTATTATAACAGATTGGGAGATATGCAAGAGCCCTCATAAATATTACTCATTCAGATTACATACTGTACAAGTGCAGATAAGCACTATGCAAGCACCTAGTAGTTGTTACATAATGTTAATGGCTGATAGCGCTAAGCTAGGATGAGTTGTCAGAATCCAGGTTTGAACTGATAAACACAAATGTAATCAAAGCAGCTTCTTTTTCTTAAGTTTTACCTTCAAAGTAATGTGGGCCAGGCGCTGTAGGAGAGCAGGGTGAGTGGCCTCCTGGATCTGTACACACCTGTGAGACAGCACATTACAGTTCTTTGACCAGTCACCAAATATAACTATACTCTGTTTGAGTATAGTCACTGCTAGTTCTCCTGATTGTCCAACCAGCTCCATCACAACATACACACACCTGTGAAGAGGGATCTAGGTTGGTCCCGGTACTTCTGCGCAGAGTGTCACTTTGGCACACTGTAAGCAGTGAGGATGGCAGAATAGAGCGAAAGTCATTGAAGGACCTGCGCCGCACTCCCTCTGTTTCCTCTGTGACGCAGCGGGCCTGAGGCGAGTCTTTGGGGAACAACTTGGACAGCAAAGCCTCGTCCGTGTTGCTGTAGCGGCCAAATGCTCGAGTCATGCCGAGCAGGCTGGGGACAACATACCTGCACAGGTAGACTAGAGGATAGAGAGCATCTTTGAAGCATTTGGGAGGACTGTTGTTACCTTTGTGTGTTGTTGCCTTTGTGTGTGTGTGTATATACCTTTGTCATGATTATCAGGTGTTTGGCATATATCCTGCAATGCCTGCATGACCTCCATAATAGTGTTCAAGATCTGGAAGGGAAAGAAGTGATAACTTTGCATTTAACAGCAGTGCATCCTGACGTAAGAATGATATTTTATTACCACTTTTTAAGCTGACCTCTTGTCGGGAGTCTGGGTCCCTCTGAGCCACATCTGCCAAAAGAGTCACTAAACAGAAGCTGAAGTTTTCGGCAACTGGAAGAAAATCTGAAGAGCAGAAAATGACCAAAAACTTACATGTGCAGCAAGAAAAAGGATGCTGCTGTCTGATGACATTTTATGAATAGATAAATACCATCTCAATATTTCTTGAGTTACTACTGAAACTGAATAAGAATGACAAAAAATACAACTTACTGCACTGTTGGAGGCAGTGAATAGAGGTCATTGTTAAGCAAAAGGCCCCACTGTAAGAGGATTGTTCTTACCCTTTCCCTTCTTTCCTGAGCTCTCTTCGATCCATTGGACCCGTGGCAGCCCGCTCAATAGGCTCAGCAAGTAGGAAACAAGTATGTCTTTGTGCTGCCGGAGTAAAGCAAATCATTACAAACCACAAACAACTGCACTTGTAGGCACAGAGCAGCACTTTTATTAGCCGTACTAATGTAGCAAAAATGTGATGCATTGTTCATTTCAACACTGAATCAAATCTGAGTCAAAGGAAATATATCAAACATGACTCTAACACTGAAAGTGAAGCCTCCATCTCTACTTAATCAGAAAGCTCAGGAAGCATTAAACACTGTGTCTCAGGGTGATTAGGTTAAAGGCTTACACAGCCAGCTGCATGTCTAATCGCCAGCTTAATCAGATTATGAGAATAAGCTTAGTGTGGTGATATATGTGGAGTCCTTTGGGAGACTGATGGCAAAAGCAAAGTAATAGTGCTAATATAATGATACTAATCATTTCTAAATATATCATGCCACAGCATCCCTATGTAATAAAGATTTGACTCATTATCCATTACCTGCCAGGACATCCTAAAGATCTACACGTGCGATGTTGAGATGCACCCACTGTGTTAAAACGGTGTAACAGCTCGATGTTTCACTCATCACCACCCACCTGTAAACCAGATTCCACCAGAAAAACAGCCAGCGCAATGACTGCATCTCTGCGACGCACATCTAGAGTGAAAACACCACGGACCTCCACTGGACACATGCATTGTAGCTTCTGGACCTGAGAGAGAGGAAAAAAAGCATTAGAAAACATGACACATTTAGATCTAATTGTATGGCGTTACATTTTTGTAATAAAATACATGTTTGTATCTTTATTACAGTAATATTAGGATAGTTGGTTTTGCACATACATTACAATTAAGCACACAGTTACATGCTGTATTTAACTTTTGTTACTGGTTTGTGTCTTCTACATCATCTGTCTATTTCCCAGCTAACGATCAACAAAAATGTAACTGTATATTGCCAAACAAGGTGGGAACTATAGTTACTGTATTGATACCCACCATAACAATGTCACCATGATACTGGTATTTATTATATCTACTATAGTGCAAGGCACTCTAGCTCAAAACATTCCCACTACAACACACTTGACATTACATAATCCATGCTAAAATATCAATACTCAGTGACAGGGTCGATGTTCTGCTGTATGTTTTATTTGATTCCCCCAAATCAGCTTTTTCCAAACTCGCTGATCTTCCTGTACCGTCCAAAAAACCCTTTTATCGAGCCCTCACCATCTTTGCAACAGGTAACTTACTGTCTGTCATGTCATTGTTTACCTTTCTCTATCATCTCTCGCCTCTGACCATGTAAACCTGTTTGACTGCAGTGCTCATAAAGCCTGACTATGATGCAGTAACTGGCACCACACAAGCAGCTACGCCACATGTTTCTGCACTGCTCGTTTCTTTCATTACAGGGAAAATACTGTCGAGGAGACCCGGCTAAAGCAATTCAAAAACTACAGACGCGCACACACCTGTCAAATGTTAACCTGGCTGTCAAGTCGGTGATCAAAATAAGCCACCGACTGTGCGGAAGAGGAGCTACACCCTCATCAATCCTGTTGCTTGGCGGTAGCTAATGAATACAAATGTGTCTTTACGGAGCTCACTCGGTTTACTCCTTCCTCACCTTTTCGACCGGTGCGGGACGGTGGGCAGCTAACGAGCGGGCCAGCGACAGGACTGTGTTGAAATAAAAGCCTCTCGTACCACCTCCCATGACAGACATGTTTACCCTCACTTCAAATGAGCTCAGCTCAGCGAGCAGAGGAAACAAGTGAGCAGCGGCAGCTGGCGCTGACAACGCCGCAGTACGGCAACTGAGCAGGGACAATTCTACGTGCTTCCATGTATTTATTTTAGTGGGCTTGTATTTGGCCATAAAATACTATTTTAACTATAGTTATAGATAAACAAGCCACTCTGACATCTAATTTTGTATTTTATTTTATTTTTTATGCAGCATTAGTCACTTAATGTCACTGTATGCGTCTTTGTTGCGCAGAATTAGCCGTTGGGACGGCACGCGGCTACGTCACCAAACGTGACAGGAAGTTATCAGTTGCTAACAGTCAGCTGATAGAGCAGCAACAACATCGACAGCTCCGACGGTCAAAGGTTTGTCTGTTAAATTGATTGTACCTATGATCTTTACAGTTTTATTCTCGATAGCATTTATTCTACGGGAAGAGAATGTCAATAATGACACAGCGCCGTCTTGTCTTGTCTCATGGGTGTGGTATTTGGTTAGCAGTTGAATAGCTGACGTTAACCAACACCCCTTAGCTAGCATTAACATTTGAAACATAGTTATTTTACACTACAACAATGTAATATATTATTTTGTGTTTATGTAATCCAATAGTTGATTGAGCATATGATTGATATAAAACATTTGGACCGACTCTCTACATTGTTCAAAACTTTTTTATTTTGTGGAAGTTGTAGCTAGAAGCTAACAATCGAAAGCTAGCTTTAATTCTGTCAAAATTGGAAGAGCAATACCCAATCAACATCATGTCAGCTGGTCATCACATATCTTAATTTTTTTTAAAAAGTTTATTATTTTTGATTGATAACACTCTCTAGGTCTTAATTGCCCAGCTAACTAGATAATTTGTGAAATGTAAGCTACCAGATCAAAAAAATATGGCTAGTGAATAATGAATGACATTTTTTTTTGTTTACTACTCTGACCAGCAAATGTCTTTTTCATTTGTTGTGAAATTAAATTCTAAAAAAGCAATTATATGGCTATATTCAGTATATTAGCCAACTAATATTTTAATTTTGTTCCAACAATATTTTGTTTTACATTCAAACATTTTCAAAATCCCCACTGTCCAGCCATTTACAGAAACTATGTTATGTTGGGAATTAAAGTTTACTTTTAAAATGGCAGTCCTTGCCATATTAGCCTGACAGAGATGGGGATGCAGAGATATCAGTGAAAGCTCTAGAAAAGCACTAAGTCTATGTCTGCTCCACAGATGGCCTATCCTAAATCCCACAACCCATTCGCAGATGATGATGATGAGGAAGATTTTAAGCCTAAAAATAGGGGGTTTGATGATGACCCCGATGACAGTGGATTGAGTGACGCAGAGAGGAGGCAGAGGTACCTCCAGCAGGAAGTGATGCGTACAGCCCAGTCTGCTGTGGACAGCAGTTACCGTTCACTTGGCCTCATTCATGAATCAGAGAAGATGGGGGTGGAAACTGCTGAGGTATGTCAAATCACACAGACTTTCCTTGTGTCTGAGAGGGTCACAATGTTGTAATTTCTCTCAATTTTCTCTCACTCTCTCTCCCCCTCTCTCTCTCTCTCTCTTTGTCTCTATAGGAACTGAAGCGACAGGGGGAGGCTCTGAAGAGGACAGACAAGATGTTGGACAACATGGATCAGGATCTGAAGACCAGCCAGAAGCACATTACCAGTATCAAGAGTGTTTGGGGTGGTCTTGTCAATTACTTCAAGGGCAAGCCAGAGACAAAACCACCACCTGAGCAGCCAAACGCATACCAGGCCAGTGACAGGTTAGATTCACTATGGTTTTTATTATTCAGGTAGTTTATTGACTCAAATATTACAATAAAAATATGTATCTGTATGTGGGCCATAGGCTCAGATGTAGTTGTACTTCACCTACTGAAGTTTAGAAGAAATGGGCAATATTTTCACTTATGTAGCAGGCTCCTTAAATTATGTAATGACACAAATATCAGAGTACCCGCTCATCTCCCCTGGCAAATATTTTCTAGTCTTTACTCCTCTAGTATACCCATGGAATTGGTATATTTGTATGTTGTGTTGTAAGGGCCACCTGAACAATTCTTATCTGGCTTTCTCAGATTACAGAGCGCCTTGTCCGACAGCAGAGGACATGAAGATAGGTACCAAGCCAGCCACCCCAACCTAAGAAAGTTGGACACAGGAGGTAAGAGTGTGCACAAGACCCACAGTCACCGCCTCAGTCACTGGTATGTTTTTTATTTAGAAAGCCTTTCTTGGCAAACTTCCTATTTACTTATCTTTTAAACTAGAAATATGGAAATCAGTCTTTGTTCTCTTGACATTTTGCAATTTTGTTCTTACCAAAGTCGTACTGTATTGGTAAAGAAAGCTTTTAGGTTTTTAGCACCCGCTGCATGGAACAATATACAGACTGAACATAAACCTCAGATTATTGGACCACTGAACAGTTTTAAAACTATTTTGAAATCCATTGAGACCAGGTTGTCTGTGTATAAATGTTGTATCAGATTATTTATGTGTGCTTGTTCTGTTAATTTGCTGTTATATTTCTGTGTTGCTGCCATTCTTGGCCAGGTCTCCCTTGTAAAAGAGATCTGTAATCTCAATTGGACTAACCCAGTTAAATAAAGACGAAATAAAATAAAATGGCATGGTTTAACCATACCACAAACTGCCCGCCACTATTTCTGATTTCTATGTTTCAGGATTTGGAGCCTCTGCATCAGCTGACGACAGCTCATCTAGACAGAATGGATACTCTCAGAACAAACACCTGAAGGAGGCTCACCAGACCCTGGACAACAACTTAGGTAAAAAAATCAAACCAAAACATATCTGTTTAATTTTTTGTATTTCTACTTGATAAATAAATATAAATGTATTCAATGCAGCCACAAGAAAAGCACAAGGGGATGATATCAATGCTGTCAACAATGATTTTATAATAATTCTTTTAATTTTATGAAGTACTGTAATCACAGTTTTGTAATTCTTTAGAAAAAAATACATTTAATTTACGACAATGTGCCTCAAAAAATGTTATAATGAAATGTTTTATTCTTCCCAAAGTGTAACCATAAAATATCCATTGTGTAATTTTTAATAACAGTGAACTGTATATTCTGTGTTGGGTGTAAAATGGTTTGTGTTATAATGTAAAAAAGAAATCCCTCTAATTACTGTCTGCCTATCCACAGTTTAAGTAATGTCAGTTGTCCCTCTGTGAATTACCCAGATGACATGTGCAGTGGCTTGAGCAGACTGAAGGGCCTCGGCCTTGGTCTGCAGTCTGAGATTGAAAGCCAGGACGACTCTATTGATGCTCTGCTGAATAAAGCGGACAAGATGGATTTGAAGATCCGCAACACAAACCAACAGATTAAAAACCTCAAATAAAACAAACACTTGGACTTACCTTACAGAGACGAAAGACGGCAAGAGGTCACCCTCTCACTTGGCTCTCCACCCTGCCCTCTGTTGAATATACTTTGTGTTCTTTAATTTTTCTATAGTTGTTTTATGATTGGGAACATGTAACTCTGGCAGATATGCAAATGAGCCTATTGTTATCCATATTGTTTTTATCTTGTATGACTGAAAGGTCATTTACCATTTATTTCTTTTTCAAGTTTGCCCATGAGTCCAAGTTTGTGTAGAAATTCCTCCTGCCACTTCACTGATTTGTTTACTTGTGTGCTTTGAAGGGAAGACTCTATTCCATTTGTACATTAGATGTAAGAGACTGTCTGTCTAAGCTGTTTGTTTTCCCCATCAATATCCACTGCACTTCTGTCTGGATGGAGTCTGCTGAATTTGGATGATTAGATCAACTTTTCTTGATCCCCAAAGACACACTAATGGCTACAGGTTTGCCCATCATACAGGCAGAACAGATGAATGGTTTGACAAATGAGGAACTAATAATGAATATTTCATTAGATAGACAGGAACATGGCATATGTCTAAAACTGGAATGTTTTGTGTGTATGGTGCGTATGTCTAATTTCTGGACCTGCCTTCACGTGTGTACAAAAACACTTTGGATGTCTACTCAAGTCACTCTTGCCTTACAGGTCATTTGTATGAACACCTTTTGGTATTGTGCCATGATTCTGGTGTTTCTCGCCACGAGATGCTTCACATTGTTTGATTTAAGTTTGTCCGTGTTCCTCGCTGCCTTCCCCGGCTTTATAAAAATTACCTTTATTGATAAATGTTGTATTAAATACTGCAGAATGTGATTGAGTGAATTGTTGTACGGCAATGTGAACAAGCTAGCTGTGCATATAAAACCTCAAAACTGAAAGAATATCCCCGTTATTATAATCATATATCCTCCCCAGCATACATTTATGAATTGGTTGAACCACTACTAAGTTTTTTATGAGTTAAAACACAAGGTTATTCTATTCAAGAAAAGTATATCATGTACTCTAATCAAAGCCTCAATAAAGTCATTTGTAAGGGGATTCTCAGTTTAATCAATTGTTTGTGTTTCAGTGGAGCAGGAAGTCAAAACCACCACCAGGTGGTGCCACATTTCTAGTGTGGAGTTTGCGTGGGCTCTTGCAGAAAGATGCAACTGAGAATTATTTAGTGGATTGTGTATGTAAGTACAGTATCTTTTCATTTTTGATGCATTTTGATAAACTGATAGTTTAGATTAAAGTAGTTAAGGCACCATTTTACAGTCCAAGAACATTTAATTTGCTCTTGAAAATAACAGCAACAATCCCAAAATGATTATGTACATTTATTTTTAGCCTACCTTTGACTGAAATTACAATACACCCACAGTATTCTGTCTTGTAAAGAAGTGCAATACTTTAAAACAAGTTCTGGTTGATTGTATTTTTTCAATATGTTCATCATACTGTTGGATGTGCCCGCGTTTACTCTTCTGGCTCTGATGTGTTCCAGCTGTGTTGCTGTGTGTAGCTCATCTCCTCATGTCGAGGTGTCTATTCATTATCATTCCTCTGAGTTGGACCAGCTGCTCCTACAGAGGCCCTCATTAGGATGACTTGCTAATTACAGTACACACTTCCCAAAAACACGTATATATACACAACATGGGGGCGACACAGAGGGGAAAATGGGGGTACCAACTAGCCAGGGCCCCGAGCTGAGGGAGGACCCTGCATGTCTAAACTAGAAGGGTTTTTTGTGAGTTCTCCAGCATGTTTTTAGAGATGTATTTTATGTTTTTGCATTTTTTTGTATTTGAAGCCTGGTTCAAAGTTGCAGAACCAAACCCTCTCAATACTAGGCAGAGTAAGAGTTGTGTATCTCCTCAAACGTATTTCAAGTGTGGAGGAGTAAATTGATGCATTGGATTGTGTTCAAGCTGCAAATGTGTGTGTGTGTACAGGGCAGATCATGTGTAGCTCCAACAACATAGATGAAAACAGTTTGAGTGTCAGGTAATTGCGGTAGGCCTAATGCACATACACAAATAATTAGTTTCACCTTGCCTGAGCAGTTGCCATTTTTGTTTTGGTCAAGGAAAGGAGATGCACCTCGAAGAAGTGAACATTTTTCAAGCTGCAGGATAGAAATGTTGCTTCTGTGACTCAAATATAAGTGTGTAAGAGGTGCACAAACTAGGGATAAATATACTGCTGAAGCGACCTCAGGTGGAGGTGGCACCGACACCACCATCAAACGGAAGTCACCACTGGGTCCTGTCCCTTAACTCCATCCGTGGGGGCCGGGAGGGCTTTGAACAGCTGTCTTGTCAAAAGCAAACAGTGGCCGTGCTGTGACAAAGGCCGCCGGTGCTGGAATGCCCCCCTTTTCAGCGGGCGTAATCCCAGAACACACTGCTGTCGGAGCCCATCAGGCACTGGGCCAGAGACGGGCCTTCCTGCCCTTTGGAAAGCGGGTTAGCAGCAGAGGCAGGGCAGCCAGGGGGGCAAAGCCTGCTTCAGAAGGGATGGACTGTCAGGCTGACAGCACTCTATTGCCACTGTTGTAGTAAGAGAAAATAAAGAGTTGTGCTGACGGAGGGGAGTTTGGTAGGGAGCTGGTGAGAGGGAGGGAGGAGTGCAGAGAAAGGGGAGAGCTGGAGAGATTAATGGAGGAGGTAAAATCAAGTGCCACTGAGATGAAACACATGAAAGAAGCCAGGAGTATGAATCCCTCTCAAAGGACTAATAAGTGTTGATTTGTTGTCTTTAATGATAATTTTCCATTTTTTGAACAAAACATGCTCCTGGTTTATAAAGAGAGTAAGTGGCTTTCAATATTTATCAACTCAAAGCCCTAAATAGGTGACACATAGAAGGCTTACATCGTCAAATCCATCCTAAATTGTTCTTCACCTCACTTTTCCTCTGTTTAGTCTCATTACCTACCTGTTTACACATCTGTTGTAATGAAGGCCTAAGCTGTACAGTAAATAGACTGATTAATAAGTAATAACATGGATTTATCAGGAAGGAAAGATAATCTGGAAAACATTAGAAGGTTCTGACATTGTGGTTTAAAACTGTCAGCAAGGACAACGAGCAACGGCTTTATAAACAACTCTCTGGGTCAGAGTCAAGGTTTAGACACCCCCTCCTCCATGTTCACTTAACTAGTCCGTATATCACATGAAGGAGGAGGCTTCTCTGTCCAGAGCTGCTGTAAAAACCCTCGGAAAGAAATGCGACAGATGTGTTTTCAGGTGATGTAAGTTGTCCACACATCATCTCTTTCAGTTACGTCACAGAAACAAACCACAAATTGTAGGAGAACGTAGCACAAAAACATGATTATACACATTAGTTGCCGTTTTACTTGTCGTCATCCCGTTGACACCAAAGGGAAAAAAATGTCAAGAATGCAACAAAAATGTGTTGATTGGTGCGTGTTTGCATTACGGTACTTACATTCAACAGCGCTCTTCTTTTAACTGCGAAGCGCTGCATGTAATCACTGGTCAAACTGAGGCATATACTTAACAGTGCTCATGGTAGTGATTGCAGAGGGTACAGGTCAGAAATGCTAATGGCGGTCTGTGTAAATGTTGGTTATCTGGATGCCAATGACGCAATGAAACACCCACATTAGAAAATATGACAAGAGGTGGACAAATGACAGTATAGTTGTTTATTTTCACTAATGGACAGTGTACAGAGTATGCTGTGCTGCACTAATAAAATCATCACTTGTTTTATAATAAATAAACACACAAACACAGACGCAGACGTGGGAGAGAAAGAGAAAGTCACAGCTTTCCAGAGAGAAAAGCCCTTTACTGAGACTACGCTGGTCCTCCTCTTAAACCAGCACTACAGGAGATGTGGGAAGGCGTACCGAGCCAGTTCACTGACTCACCAAGGCTGTGGAGGCAACAAGTGCAGATGAAGGAGCTGTGGGGAGTGCTGGGAGGAGACTCTGTTAATAAAATGGGAGTATCATGGGCATGACTGCATGTGATAGTTATATTAGATGATAATTTGCAGATAAAAAAACTCCCTTGTGAGGTTAGCAGGGTCTCCGAGCAGGAGTGGGAGTGAGAGAAAACAAGCTATGAAGCAATTCTTTTTCAGTCTTGGACACAGAGGACAGAGAGAACCACTGTGAAATTCTCTTAAATGGCTCTTTTTCCTCTCCAACAATATTAGGGTCTAAACAGATGTGACCGATGTCAGCTATGAGTCACTTTAAACTACTAAAAACATCAGTGACCGACCATCAGAAGAGGCAGACGTGAAAGAGGAAGCTTGATGGGAGACAAAGACACAAATCTCAGCACCTGAGAATTAATACCTGATATTCAACTTGACTTGCTGGTATAAATGCTTTCGTTCAAAGGGAATAGTAACAGGGACAAAACTGTAAAACACAGATATATTGACTCAAGGATTCTAGCAGTGGATACAATTTGGATGAACCAGTTTTCAGCTTCTCCAACCTGCAGGTGATTTAGGACCCTTTGGATTGGGGCTCAAACTAGGTGCAGCAACTGCTGTTTGGTGTTTAAACTGTTGGATACAAATAAGTGTAGCTATATAGACAACACATATACATAACACATAAACAATCAAAAGTAGAAAATGTATAAAGCAAAATAATATATTTCTATATTTATACATTATGCATTAACAAATGCACTTGCATTGATGGAGGTAGATAGCAAAGATTCAGAGGTAAAAAGGCATATAGATGTTGCTGTGCTTTGGAGGAGAATAAGTACATAACGTGGCTGTAAAATCTGAAAATAAATGCAAGAATTTCTGTGTGCTTAGCAATAGTGTATACAGTACAGAGTATGAGGTGAAAGGAAAAAGTGGCAGGATGCTGCTGATCTCCTTGAGTTACCCATCCAGTAATCTGGATCAGAGGGGTCTGGCTTGGCTGGCAGGGTTCTCCACGGTTAGCAGGAGGTGTTGAGGGAAATCTTGTCCCCGCGTACGGATGTCTGGAGTTTACACGTCGGCTCACACAAAGAGCACAGAGTAGGGAGGACACCGGCAGCCCTCAGCGGACGACTCTCGCACCCAGGAACCATGACAGCCCGGGACTGAAGCTGCTGCCCAGAACGTTCTGGGAAGAAAAGGACCAAGCAGGCATGAAACAGTTAGTGACCAAATGGAAAAAGTTTATTTTTACCTCCGTCAAGAAGATTATGTTTTCAGCCCTTGTCCGTTAGTTGGTTTGGTATGTCTGCAGGATTACACAAAAACAACTGAAGGCTTTCCACAAAACTTGGATAAAGGACGGATCCAGGAATGTTTTTCTCACTTTCTTTAACATTGCATGATAGGGCGTATTTCTTTTTTATGTTTTAAGACTGGGAAAAGGAGACTGTCCATTGGAACTTTCCATTTACACAGCAAATGAATATGCACTGCTTGGCTTTATACCACTGGTTTTGGGGAAGGTGTCATCCTAGACATAAAGTATATTAAGGGCAATTAAGTGCCTTGCTCATGGCCTTTGACTTAGTAGATGCTGTCAGGGGAAAATATATTGTTCCACCCAGTCTGCAGATGGCTGAGCTGTATTAAAAGCTATACACAGGCCAACTACCTTCAACTCATACACTGTCAGGAGTGTAATGGGTGAACACATCTTTGGTTTTGATTCTTTGGTTTACCTGGTGCTCTCTAGGCCATCACCTCCACAGCGGTCTGACTTTGACATGGCATCACTCTGACACTCTGCACAGACCAGCCTCTCTCTCACCAGATGAGCACTCCACAGTTTGAGTTTACACGCTGCACTGGTCTGTTTCACCCGCAGGTACACACAGTAACTGCAAGGAGAGAGAAAGAAAGAGAAATAATAACTCAATTTCACTTACATCTGATTCTTAAATCAAGACAAAAACACATGGGTCAAGAAGTCCAATCACACACTTTTGGATCAAAAACCTGCAGATGTAATCCTGTGGGAACGAAACTGCTCATACAGCTCTGAAGCCAAGAGCTCAACGATGTTTGTTATATATGGAATATGGCACAACGGCATCAACAACAACAGAAAAGACAAATGGAAGACATCCAGACGAAGACACGGCGAGGCAAGAGAGATTTAGACACTCTACATAAGTCATCTCTCCTCCTCCCTACATCCACCGTGGCCTGTTTGATGAAAGCCAAGTGGTGATCCAACCCAGCAAGCTGTGCTTGATCACAGCTATAACGAGACAAAAGACAAATCAAACGCCTCGATAAGAGATTTGCTCCATTTGAAGGTGATCCAGCAGTGTCATGGTCACCTGCAGTATCCTTGTATCAACACAGCTCACCCTGTGCACTGGAAACAATAATACCGTCTTGTTTTTGTGCACACTGTGTTCTCTGGCAGGCACTTTGAACTTCTGCACTATTTATTTTGTCTCTGATTCAGTCAGCTGTGAAAAAACACCATCCCCAGTGGGACGGTTTGTCAAAGAAAACATGAAGCTGTCGTTTTTTTCTTGAAGACCTTTTCCACCAGTAACATCTTAAATATCATTATTCAGGTCTAATTCAGAGTGTTCATGCCTGCGTTTGAAGCCTGCGTTTTCAAGGCAAACATGCAAATGGTTGAGAGAGTAGAGAAAAGTGGATCATTAACATAATCACTGATGCTGGATGGATTCTATCAGCAGTTCGCATTAGCATATGTCTTTGGGATTACTTCAAAATTATGCAAAGACATTATGCACACATGCATTTTGCTCAATTTCCCTACTTTCCCCTGTAAGTCCCTGATCTTCCTGGCAGATAGCACAGGTGTTGAACCTCCACAACCTCCTACAGTACAACTAGAGAACCAAAGACAACTACCAATCACCATCTCATGTCATCTTAACCCCTCGTTTCCAGGGTCATTTTACACCGCCGACATAACAGGGCACCAGATGTCTGCGTTAAATCACCCTGACTCTGTCATCCACGCTGAATTGCTCTCATTTATGAGTAATGTGCCTCCAATTCTCCGATGCTTTGTATTTCAGTCAAAATAAAAGTATCCGATGTCTTTTTTAATCAGTGTAAAATGCTGCGGGCTGTCAGGAAACCATCCATGATATTATTCCCTGGTCTCTGATATTCTTCGCCTCTGAGAACATCTGCAATCAGCTCAGATCAAAGATGACATCCATGCAGGGAGAGTTTACCTTTTACATGGATTTTCGCTGCCTTATCAGTAAAGGTCAGCTCATGATGAAAATATTCAATGACGGCGTTCATGTTACAAAGTCAAAGCAATTTCAAGGCCCTGCGTGCTATGGCAACCTTGGCCTCGGTCTGCAGTGTCTAATCTTTTGGAGCACAAAGTTGATCTGAAAGTGACCTTTGTAACTGAGTAAAATCCAGATTCATCAGAGAAGAAATGCAGCTTCGAAGCTTTCGAGCTGGAACAAAAGAGGTTTACGCCTCAATGAGCAAGTTGACATCTGAACGTTTTCTTTTATAAAATGATTGCTGGCATAAAATCAGAGCATATTGTTGCTTTAATTACATCTATGAATCAAATATGCTTTTGAACATATTTCAGTCAAAATGCATAGATGACATTTTTTAAATGAAACTCATTCGTTGCTATAAAATCCCAATGTCTATACAGGAAATGCAATCATTCTCCGGTCCACACACTTCAGCTGTAATTACCCCCTCTCTGCATCGACTGCACATGAAAGCCGGAGCTACAGACAAAAACAAAGAGGGCTGGCCGGGTCAGTCAGTCGCGAGCAGTCGTGTGTGTCTGTTTGCGGTGTGTTAATAGAGGCTCTACCTGGCCTTCTCCTCCTTCATCAGCATGTGTGGTCGCCTCCAAGGGTCCTTGAAGTTCCTCTTGAAAGAATCAGGCAGGATCTTTGCCACCTCTGCAGGTCGGGTGCAGGGATGAAAAAGGTGGAAATGAAAAAGGCAACAATCATGTCAGATGAGCTCTTGTTCCCACTGAAGAGCATCTTTTTTAGTTACATTAATGAAGGTATAAACACACCCAACATGTGGTCTGCTGATTGCACAACTCAAAATGACTAAATGTATCAGAGTGGTGTGAAGTGAAGTCCTTGGAAACCTTCTACTTGGAAAACTGTTTCTGCGTTTTTGAAATAGTGCAGCTATAGATAAGGCTGCAGAACAGATGTTTTACTTACAGTAAAAGTGTTAACAAGGACCCCAGAGAATACTGAAACACCAAATTAATATGTAACAGAGGTCAGAGCAGGAGAGCGTGCTTGCATAAATGCATGCGTGCAGGGGCATGTATGGAAAAGCTCACCTTTCGCAGTGCTGCATATGGCGTTGTTTCCAAAGCATCCTCGTCGCTGTTTGAGGTCAGGACAGGGCGTGCCTCCATTTCTAGGGGGCACAGATACCTGGCGACTCCTTTCTGTGCTGCCAACTCCACACGGAGATGTGCACGATGACCATGGACCCCACGATCCCACCACACAGTCAATGGCTGCTAGGGAAGCAGACAGAGTGATCAGCTGAGGGTTTTAGGAGGAAAACGTCCAAAGACATCAAAAAACATGAAATATCTGTTTTTGTTTTTTGTTTTTTTAGGTTACTTTAGGTTCTTTCAGTTTTACATACAGAAAATAACAATTTGGATAGGTGAGATGAGTTTAATTTAAAGGGACAGTTCACCTCATCCATCAAGACTGTTTTGTTGTGGCTACAGAGCTGTCTATTAATGTTTACTGTGTTGTTATGATTAGATGCATGCTAGATTGACAAATAACACTACAGGTAAGAGGAAAGATACGTATTTTTGATTTTGGGGTAAACTGTCCCTTTACGGACGATTTAAAAGGCCTTTAGGGATGTAGAAAAAAACATCTTTGAGAGACTCAAGCACTCTCCAGTGGCGCTTTCACAATAAATGCTATAATTCTGACAGACAAATTGATCTTTACCCCAGAGGTAGCTGTAACTTTCCTCTAATCTTTGCTATCATGCCTGACTGCATGGCTGAAAGTGTGAGCTGCAACACACCCAGATGTAGAGTTGCATGACATTGCCCTGCACATAGGTAGGTGGGCAGCCAACAAGTGACTGGGTCATTACCATCCACGAATGTCAGATCAGCCAAACCCCAGACTCAGGAAGTCTGTGACCCAGGTCAAATGTGGGGGCCATTTAAATAAGAAGCTAATTTTGCATCCTGTTCCCTCTGGTTTCGCTCTACCCCACAATTAAACACACACACACACCACATAAACACAGCAGCAGCAGCAATCAGGCTTCCCGTTCAGTAGGCAGATTTAGCCAATTACATCAGGCCAAAGAGGAAGCTGTACTACTTAGATGGCTGCTCTGATCACAGCCAAGAGTCTCCAGCAGTAATCAAGCCTTGTCCAACTCGGAGATTTAATAGCGGCAGACATTTAACAGCTTTGTTTTCAGGAGGAAGTGCCCACTCCATAAACATAAACAAATAAGGAGCGAGGGACTCAAATGCTCACACACACTCAATTAATAAATACAAACATAATTACCAAAATACCTTGTTTAAATAACCTGATATTGGTGTGGAGCTTCTTTGTAGACAAGCAGAGGATAGACTAGTTTTAATACAATGAGAGCAGGTGCACCCAGCGTGAAGCTCTTAGATGTTCTCGGCGAAATTATAGGGAGCGAGAGGATAAATATACCATAACTGAATCTAATCCTCCCTCGCCATCTAATCTACCTAACTCTGTCTTTATAATATGCGCTCGCCCCACAGTACAATGCTGCAAGTGAATAAGTATCTGTGTGTGTGTGAACAGGAGAAAGAGCGAGAGAGAGCTTTCAAGGTGCCGCCTGTTCGGTTCATTCCCATGGTCCTGTTGGGCTTTCGGAGGCGGGGGGCTGTCTCAGTGACACAGCCGATCCACAAAGCCACTGTGGAATCTCTGCATTCCTGCACATTAGTGCTGCCCACCTGACACTCGCCTTTCCCAGATCACCACACACACACACACACAGACACACACACACACACATCGAAAGCAATTTCTGTCAGATTAAACCCACCTACTTGGGCTTGTTCCACCTTCAGTCATCACCCTAAAACACACAGACATACACATTACCCTGTGTAGACTTGTAGAGGGAACCTTTCTTGAAAGAATACTAAGGGGCGTGAGCAAATCCGATACCATATCAGCTTGTCTACCCTTGCCTCCTCCACCTCTTCTTATCCTGACTCCTCGCCTTTCCTTCCCTCTCCTCCGTCCTCTGACATTCGCAGGGGCAGATTTTCTGTTTATCTCTGTCATAGAGGGAAAACGCAAGGCAGCTGAGGGTGTGCAATGAAACCTGGAGAGTCAGCGAGTTCCCGCACCAAAGGGGGGAAACAGGGCTATTACCCCCCTCTGATCGACACACACACCACCAGGACAGGACTGAGGCCCCTGTCTGGAAGTCTCAGCCTGTTGGCCCCGAGCCACCAGAGGTCAGAAGGTAATTACCAAACTGTGGTGGTCCCCCTGCTCTGCTTCTGGTACCACCAGTGCGACAGTCCCACCACCCACATGATAACCCTGCTGACAGTCTGACACAGCCTGACCCACAGAGCTTACAGCCACCGTTGTCCCCTGTCCTCCATTGTTGACGAGAAAGTCCCCCAGTTGGAGAGCACGACACCACCTCTGACCTTTGACCCCCAATACAGGAAACAAATGGCCCTCGTTGTCAGCATGTTTTGTCTTTTAAATCAGCTGATATTTTGTTATTTTGTGATTTCAAGTGCTTTAAAAATGTAAGCTCTCTTCAAACAAGACTTTTATGATATACAGAGACACTGACACTCTGCCACTGACTTTAGATCTGTGTTTTCTAATCTTTTGGAGCACAAGGTAGTTGAAAACATTCAAATTAACCAAAATCATCAACAGACTGTGAATAAATAGCAGTTTTGACATCAGAATGTGTACGAATTGTTGTTTTGCAGAGATATCTACTGAAGTTAGCTCAAGCTCCAAGTCAGAACTGCTGGTAGTTCCTTTGTTTCGTGTCAGTTAAATCTGATCAAACCACACCAGGCAAATAGTTGTCAAGGGCGTTAAATTAAAGATATCTGCAGAGAGGGTGAACCACGCATGAGATGAAATAATAAGGACTGCAGCTATAAATGAGAGTAATGGGAGTTTATTTGGACGTTGTTGAAGCTCAGTTTCCTGTCACACAAATTCCACTAACTGACCCGAACCACTGAGTGTGTATCCAACAACAGCACTTTTATCTCCCGACTTGTCTGCCAATCTCCACTCACACTTGTTACAGTCAGATAAAAGCGTACTATCTGGCTTTTCACATTAGCATTAGTTAGCTTTCTCCTGCACTCTCACAGGTTTCTGCTTCCATTTAAGGGTTTCATAACAAAAGAGTTATCAGACCTGCCCACCCAATCTGCTTTATCTTTTTCTCCCTTTATCACTTTCTCTTGTTCTTTCTCCCCCATCTGTCTCCCTTTTCTGGTCTTCCTTTTCACTCTTCCACCCCCTCCATCCACCCCCCATCTCCTCTCTGATTGGACCCAGATGTCCAGCTGCTCTGGAGGACCACTGCACCCCAAAACCTTCCCACTCAACTTCCCTCCCTTGTAGAGAGCTGGGCTTTGGTCCCACAAGACAAGCCTTAAAATGTTTGGCGACACAAGGGAGGACCATAAGCCTGTGAATAGGGGTGAAGGACACGGGACTGAGTCCTAATAATAGCTTAGAGCATAAATGTTTCCTGTAGACACCTTGAAAAGAGGAGCCAGTCAAAACGACTAATTAAAAGGATTCATTGCAAACACAGCTGAGGCAGATTTTCTGTTAAAATGGCAGCACCTAAGAAGTGTTTGCACTGCGTGACATCCCTGTACAACAGCTATTTACCATGCTCATCCTTTTAGTTTAGTGTGTTATCATATCTTTACAATGTATTTGTATCTAAGTGAAGCGATTGTTCTTAAAGTGTTGCTCCATTTAAGGGTTGCTAAATTAGAAGGAACACTTTCTTTAATCACCGGGTGGTTTCTTGCCACGCAGATAGTTTTATGTTTAAATTGTCCAGGTAACCACCTCTGATATTTCTGCCACAACATGAATGTACTGAAGAATGACATTCAAATGCTCGTGACTTTGGAAATTCCAGTTTTCCCTCTGACTACTCTCTACAGAAGAAATGGTTCCTACAAAACTGTTGACATCCTTCAAGTTCAATGTGGAACGTAACATTTGAGTTTCTTGCTCATGAAGATGCCAGATGAAGGACATCAAATTTGCCAACAGGAGCATTTATCGCGCCACGAGCAGTCGGCTATGTGAGTACCAGGAGAAACTGGACGGGAAGCTGTTTGTGCCAAAAACTGCAGCAGCTGGCCCGTTTCAGCCAAGCTGAATCATATCACGTCCACCACTCATAAAGGTTGAAGAAGGAACGCGTGGGACGCGAGGGAGAAGAGGAGGGAGTGAACGAAGGTGGAAAGAAACAAACATTGTGGCATGACAGTGTACCGCGCCCTTAAGGAAAGACAGAGAAGCAGAAGCGCCTACAGGAGTGACAGAGGAATGATGAGCCAGCCTCTGGGGTATCTGAGGTTACAGTATGTCTTCCTGCTGAGGTGAGAACTACCAGACGCCACAGTGGGAGAGGAAAGCTGCTGCCCCCTCCATCCTCCTGTGGGCCAGTTTCATGTCTAGAGTCTCTGAGGAGGAATGAGCAATTAGAGAATTACGGGCTGAAGTGGAAATTATTTGATGTACCATTTCCGAAGAAGACAACTCCCCGCTTGGATTTCTAACACTGAACATACTATACAGTATGATTCATTTGAAATGTTCATTGGTGTATCCAGTTCTCTTTGAATGACCTCCTCCTCTTCTGCTTTAAACAGTAACATCCTGTATTTATGAAGCATTAGTGACGGCATAGCAATGTGAAAAATGTAAACGCGTAACAGTTTAGAGTACAGTTAACAAAAATGTCAGTAGTTACACGGGAAAGAGTAGAGAATGAATCAGGAATTACCTGATAATTAATGAAGCGTTAATGAGTAATTCCTGAATGACTGTGACTCGAGAATAATGATGAGTTGCCACAGAATATACTGGGAGATACTATATTATTAATCATTGGGTAATAATTAGTTCAGAAATATCTGAATGGACATACTGACCGTTACTGATTTGCTCTAAAGCACACTCCCTTATTACTTCATGATAATCTCTAGCAGCTGCTGAGTTTTTACTGCAAATTCACGAGTTCATTAAAGCAACATTATGCAAGTATTTTGCAAGTCGGCGCCCCTACAGTCTCAGAGTGTAGTTCACTTTAACACCACTGTCGTACTGAGGGTGAGGGTTAGCAGCGGCTTCGACGAGGAAAATATTTTCTGGTTTTCCTGCAGCTGCTCTGCCACAACTCTCGATGATACTGAGTTTCCTGATAAACATGAATGTTTACTTGTTGCTAAGTGGCAGCTAACTGCTCCAAACAGTAGTTGCTATTAGCTAGTTAGCTCAATTAGCCGTGCAGCTAGTGGTCCCATTAGCTGACTATGGCCAGACTGGGAGCTTGGAGCACCTGAGGAGTGTTGGTTTTTGCACCGCTAACACAGTGCCTCCCCCATGATGCATTTCTCCCTGTTTCAAAATAAGGTCTCTTTCTAAGAGGCTGACACCAGCATGACTGAATTGGAAATTAAAAATTAAAATTTCAGTTTTTACTTTTGTAAAATTATTTGCAACCAAAAGTACTTGAGCTTAGTTTTTGCTATGAGATATTAATGTGGAAATACTAGCTGAGAATCAAGACCTGCAGCTAGAAGCCAGACTCATCGCCAAGCTATGCAGGGTGGTTTAGATGACAAATGATGTCAGCTTGCTGTATATCAACTCCAAAACCTCAAGAACTATTAAACAAACTTGTGGATATAAGACTAAGCATGAATGTACACCTCAGTAACTCATGTCTACCCTCAAATTCTTCCATTTTGATGGATTTTTCAGCTTAAATGTCGTCGTTACCAGAAAAGCCAACACGTTTTTTTCCAATTTGAATACCAGACAAAAACTGAAAAAAAACATCCCAGTATTTGGCACGTTCTGCCAGTCAGGTGCACAAAGATTTCATACTTGGCAGGCCACAAAGAGCTGGGCACATCCCTTAATTTGTTTGACTGTATGTGTTGTAGGGAGGATTTATTTTCATTCCAACACTATCTTCACTCGTTTAAAGTTAATTCCCACAGCTCTTAACTGAATAATATAAATCATACGAGCACAGGAACATCCTCCACACTGTTTACAACCAACAAAAATTCCTGCCAGATGCTTCATTTGAACATCTCTGGAGAGAATCGCATCACGCTCGAAATACTTGTAACTGTGGCTCAAACAGTCTTTTCTGTCTCTCCTCTGATGTCACCCACTCCAAGCTCCCTGCTTGGCCACAGCTGACATGACTAAATTACAGACTGTGACAGACAGTACACAGACGGACTCCTCGATGCTACAGAGCTGCAGGATCAGGATCAGATAAAGTCTGAGTGTAATGTGGGTGAGAAAACATCGGGGTGCTTTGATGGAGCCGTGTGTTGTGTTTATACTGTACAGATGCTCAGGTTGCAGAGGGAGGATGTCACAGTGCTTTTCTCAGCATCACTCCACACTCACTGATCCATACAGCATTTATAGGTCATTGCAACCATGATAATAAATCATTCTGGTTTGTATGATTATTGGGCTTGTCACATTATTATTCAGCAGACAGTGAAACATTATCCAACCTGTAACACCTGCATCTCACCATTGTGTGATTCTGGTCTCACCGTGCCAAAATCCCCGTCTGACACGTGAGTGAAGCGATGCACATGGCAGCCGTTAGCTGACCTCTGAGGGACCAGCTGCTGTTGAACGGTACTGTGATGACTCAACACTGACCTGAGGTGCTACACTGAGCTTATTCTGTGAAGTTTCAGCTTGGCAGGCGCATGGGATGGATCAAGTGATGCCTGGACTGCACTCAGCTGGCTGCTGGGTGATAAATGCTGTCTCTACATGCCTCTTTGACTGATTGGTGGATAAAAAGCACAAATTGAGGTTTGAGTCTGCAATATTTCATCCAATGTGTTGTAAATATAGTCTAATGTCCGAGTTTATTCATTGTACTCACATCTCCAGAACCAAACATGATAATGCTGAAAAGGCTACCTCTATGCTTCTATGGTCAAGAATTACAATGATGCTACAGACAACATCATAAACTGTTCAGGCGAATAATTGATGATGTGAGATGGAAATTACAGTATCTGAAAACCTAGACTAGACTTAATAATACCATGTCTGTTGGATGCATGTTGTGATGAGTTTTAAAAGCTTGATCCTTTGGGCTCGGGGGCCCCAAACTGTACAAGTGCGCCAAGTTTCATGCTTTTATGAAAAAGTTCACATTTCAGCTCAAATTTGGCATGTATCACCTGGACTATAATGGTGCTTTTGAATGTTTTAGCCCTATGTGTTCGGGCCATTACAGCCAAACACTTCCTCCATTTAACATAATGCAGTTTAAATTGTAGATTAATTGGAAAAGTCTTCACTTTGTGGCCGCATGATAATAACACCACTCAGACCAAATTACAGGCAGTCATGATGGTACAGACCCCAGCAAAAATAAAAAAATAAAAAATGGAAAATGAAATGCAAAAATGATCATTCTCACTAAAATCGTGAGTCATCGTGAGTCGTACTTCATCGCTGACTTTTGAAAATAACTGCAGGACTACAGCATGCTGCAGTGATTAACAGGTGGTTCAGCCATCTTTGCAGTAAACAGTGAGGTCAAATAAAAAGTACTCCATCGCAGCTCTTTTGTACACACTTTTCAGTGATGGACTCAAGAACGGACGAGGCAGCCTGTTCACATCACAGCACAGATGCAGCACTCAAACAAAGGTTCACTATGTATACACTGAATGTGCCTAAATAGAGGGATGGCTGCAGCATTTGAAGTGCTCTTTGACTCGGAGGACAGACCCTGCAGGTGCTTGTTAGCGTGCACTTAAGGCGAGGGTCCCGCTCTGAGTGTATCTATACAGATAGTCACTCCTCTGGTGAACTTGAGATGTTTCAACATACTGTAAGAGCTGCCTCTGTCACATCTCGCACAGACACGGCTCCACTGTCAGTAATCCTGACCATCTTTGGCTGTCTGTTCCCATGGTGTCCATCCCCTCATTTGTCCATATATAGCAGCAGCAGCAGGCAGGATGATGAGGCACACTCACATTTTAGGGATTCAGTGGAAAAATAACCTCAATCTACTGATTTCAGCAGTGCAGTTCACTCTTTCAAGGGAAAGCCAACATGCTGGTTTGTGACTGTTATGATCACTCAGTCCACTTTCCAACCACTTCATGGTCAGGTCAAAGGTCAGCCCTACAAACTTCAAAAACACATACACCATGAAGACAGGAGGTACCCCTACTAATGGGCACCTCTGTCTGGTCACTTTAAACAAACAGCCTTAATGGGCGCACTAGAGACAGCTATGTGTAGTATGTCTCACTGTCTCCGTGTCACCTCACTGTCAGCCATCTCTGCCTCTAACTGGACAACAACGAACAACAGGCATCACTGAACAGAACACTGAATCAGCATACAGTACAGCTTTGAGTCTTTTGTTTGTGTCATTTTGAACTTTCAAGAAAAGAGTCAACAATTTCTGAAGTCACTTGATGCCAAATTGGGGACAGAACCAGCAACTCACCAGATATTTGGCACACACGCTGGTAGTCCTCGCAGCAGTCTCCGGTCTTCTGACAGTAGGTGTCACAGTAGCACACTGTTTTTCTCTTGGTGTACTCAAAACATTCGTTGTTCCGGCCGGTGCAGCAGTTCGGGCTCTCTCTCTCCCGGCAGCCCGCCTCGGCCCGTGGAAAAATCTCCCCGCAGAAAAACGCAAGATATCCACAAACGACGAGCCCGAGGCGCGCTGAGCTCCATCCACGCGCTCCCATGACTGAAACTTTTCTGTGTCCACTTGCTCCACACACTCCTGCTGCTGCTGCTGCTGCTGCTGCTGAACGCGTCACTTCGGATGGTTCTTCTTAAAAGTGGATTCTTCTGTAAAGAGGGAGGTGGTATTTTCTAAACAAAATCCAAATCCGAGGTAACTTCGGCATTGGCACCTACACGAATAACCGATGCGTAAAAGTGGAGCCAGTGTGCGCACCAGCTCTGCTCTACCCGTCTGTCGGACACCGCCCCTTTACAGCTACTGTTGGTTACCAGGAGAGACGTACAGTACCAGCCTCTCCCCCCTCTCTCTCCTCTCCCCCCTCTCTCTCTCCTCTCTCTCTCTCTCTCTCTCTCTCTCTCTCGCTCGCTTGGTTGCGCAATTTGTAACAAAACAAGTGAGTGCTATTACAAAATGTTGTTGTTCCCTCAAGGGGTGTTGGACCACCTCTCATGCTGAGATGCAAATCAAGACAACATTGTATTTTTGGAAAGAGAAGTCAGCCCAGATGGAGGCATTTACAGTGATTTCCACCGTTTCACCAAAACTGGAGCCAAAAACCTTTCCTAGACTCCAAAACATGACCCGCACATGAGTGAGAGTATCTTTGAAAAGGGTCTAAAACCGTCCAGATGATCAGTTTGGGTTCCAATCAGAAAATCAAATTCAGCACCACGGACAGCGGCGCAAAATCAAGTGAATAAAAGTTTACATGAAACATAAGATCCAGCCAAAAGCCAGAGCAGAAAGCAGCCAAATGATCTCCAGTCATCCCAGAGAGCTAAGAGCATCCATCCATTTGAGACACAGACTGGAGAACAATAACATCACTTCCCCTTCACTGGCTCTGAGTGAATGGAGGCTCTCAGGGAGAAACTGAGCAGCGGGAGGATGGCTACTGTAAAAGACGAGAAAGACAAGGCAGCTGTCAGTTGTAAAAGATTCAGTCCCCAGCTTCTCTGAAAGCATAAATCTGTGGAAAACTGTAGATGTACTGCTTCACATTGTATTGCAAGCAAATATTAGTACCACATTTCCATGTTGTGTTTGATGCATTCATGTGTAAGAAGTACTCAGTGTATAAGGATCAGCTCTCTTTTTATCAGGTCACTGCAGGAAGTTTAACCTTAGTCTGCAACGTAACATATGGCAGCCATGAGATAATGGGATATAATATAGAGCAGTGGTTCCCAACCTGAGGGTCACGACCACAGTCTGAATGTGAGGGCTCATAAGACAAGACCTTATCCACTCTAATTTTACTTGTGAAGTATTGGGCGTTTTATTCTCTTCCTGGCTCTAAACATTCTGCAGATGTCTTTATCTTAAGAGGTCACAAAACAGGTTTAAGTATTTCCATCTGTAAAAGGCAAAAGTACTAACAATGAACCTCATTAAATGTATTTGTAGCCTTCATGGTGGACAAAATGTAGGGAAGCGGAGCTATAGAGCCAGGGCTGGACTCCTCTCAGAAAAACTCAACTTTTCATCTCTTGAGTTCAAAGACGATCTCAAGACCTGAGCTGTGTGAATAATGTCTGTGAAGATGATGATGAGAGATTTTTGTGCAATTTTGGACCAATTCTGTCTCCAGCAGCAGAGAGGAGGAGGAAGGAGGGAGTGATGATGTTAGGATGAAGGGAAGTTGCGTCTTTGATCCTTCTCATAAAGCCCTATTGTACAGATATGAAGAGAGAGGAGGCTTCTCTCATCACTGATGTGTGTGTGCGTTAGTGTGTGTGTGCCACAGTCGTAGGCAGGGTGTGTTTGAGGCTCTGGCAACAGCTCCACCTGCTGTTTAAGGTGAAGTATTTGGCCAAGCTGCGTTGTTTGTGTCTCAGTAATGTCCGAGTTGGTAATTCATGCAGCCATTCTGATTGTCTGGATCACTGATTCACCATCGTCCTGCACCTTTACACACCTTTATGATTCTTGTATACATTAACTTAAAAGCATTGGTAACATTTTAAGTCAAGTTGATTTGAATTATCTCGCACAAACTCACAAATCACTTCACAATCTGTACAGTACACTGACCTTAGACCCTGATTTGAGTGAGGAAAAACTCTCTAAAACAACATTTTTGAACATGGAAGAAACCACAGGAGAAGGGATCCCTCTCCCAGGATCTTCTAGCAGTTCAGCCATATATCACGTTGTGGAGTCGAAAACAATCTGGCAGCAAGTGGAGAGCAGGCCAGAGTATTTAAGCTGGCGCTGGTGATTAGATGAGCTGCAGGCTGCACGCCCAGCCTCTGCAACGCATCTCTGAAAACACACAGGAAAAACAAAAACACCAAGCACACCACACACACACACACATACTGTAGTATTTCAGTACACTTCCTCCTCATTCAGGCCACCACATGCTGTCCTCACTCCCATCTCCTACACAGAGCTGTGCATTCCTTCTCACGACAAACACTGGGGCACCAAAGTGTGTGTGTGTGTGTGTGTGTGTGTGTGTGTGAGGGAGAGAGAGAGATGGATAGTTGGATCACTCTACATGAGCATCAGCCAAAACTGGAACAATGAGCTCCCTGTTCGATTCCTCCCCTACCTGCCCCCCATGGTTTGTCTCAACGTGATCTGTTGTAACCAAAAGGGCAGAACAACAGTCGAACGAGAGAGGGAGGAGAAAACAAAACAAGCAGTCTGCATGCTTCAAGTTTTCAGATGCTTGATTTAATGAGCTTTGACAACGAAGTACTTTACATTAAGCACAGACAAAAGGAGGGCACGGTGTTTATTGCACGAGCTTCATCGTAAAGAACCACACAGCCTACACTCACAGCATGGAGATACATTGAGTTGATATAATAATAGTATTTTCTCTTGGCTATTTGGCAGAGAGGAACACAGGACAGGAGAAAAAAAAAAAAAGCTGAACACTGTTTCAGAAACATCTGTATTTTAACACAATTTATATAGATTATGACTTTTTTCACATCACCAGTGATGACACAAAGAGGACAACCAGTTCTTGTCATCGCTTGTTATAAATATAAAAACATGACTGGACCACAGAAATCTCAATTTGCCGGTTGCATGATTAACTGGTCAATAGTAGATACAGATATTTCTCAAGTACCAACAAACACAACAGTAAAAGGCACATGAGTGAGAGGTAAAAACAAACCCTGAATGAAACACAACCGCACAGGAAATGGGATTTAAAGGGGCACTATGTAACTTTCTTCAACTTATATTCTTGAGCTGAAGGACCTCTGGATGGGCAAATGGCTCTTTTTGATCCAACCCCACCAAAAGTGTTTTTTTCTCTAATGTTTGACTTGACTAGAAACTCATGTCAGGGAGTGATGATCCCTTTACAGTGAATCTACTTGCGTCTCCCGA
This sequence comes from Pagrus pagrus, assembly GCF_965226575.1. NCBI lineage: Eukaryota > Metazoa > Chordata > Actinopteri > Spariformes > Sparidae > Pagrus > Pagrus pagrus. The sequence goes on along the minus strand of NC_140192.1, from coordinate 11,071,246 downwards.
GCACAGGCTAATGTGTCCATCACTCCAAGAGTGATTTCCTGAATAGAATGAACAGAAACTTGTTCAGCAAAAAAAAACATTTTCCTTCTTTTCTTTCCAGTTAATTATCTCAGGGCCCCTCAGATTTATCTTGTGACCCACAGGTTGAGAGTCATTCATGAGGGGAACGGAGATCGGAAACTGCATCTCATGGAAAACAGAAGAAAGATGACAAATGGTCTGGATGGAGGTCTGAGGTTACTTTGTCTGTGACTCCCAGTGTCATTGGGTCATTTAGACTCACAGTGAAATACAGCAATAAAATATTTCCCCAACATATTCAAAACACCTTTACACGCACACACACCAGATCACAGAAAAAGATAACTTGACACAAGTTGCACAAGTTAACAGCAAACAATCTCCCAACCATCAATATATTCAACATTCAACTTTCCATAAATACATTTATAAAGTCACAATATAAGTTATAATATCTGCTCCTCTCTTGTTGGGATCATTAGGCTACTTTTTGCATGTTCATACTCTGAACACACTTCATAGTTTAACGGTTTGGCATCTGGCACAGGAATAAAATATATCTTACTTTACAGAAGAAATATAATGCTGGTAATGAACTAAATTAGAATCTACACTGTATAAAAATAATTGGCATAATATAAATGTAAAATCACTCTATTAAAGGCTTAGTTATGGAAGTCACTGCAGTTTATGTGGCTGTAAACTGCAACCAGCTGCAGTCTGGCTCCTCTGGATTTTAGGCACAAGAAGAGACAGAGAGCAACTCTAACTGAGGCAAAATCCAGCATGACACCTGCATACTCACAGTAAACATCAGTAAAACAGCTGCGAATGACCAGAAATGACGTTCTTCACTGAAGGAGGGTATTTTTACAAAGTAGGTTTATAGAGAAAGTGAGCCAGATAACATGAAAAAAGGCTGTAGTTGAGCCTTATATCCAGGTTTTGTTTCACATTTAGAATTTGATGGTGTGTCTCTGGGATGAAGCACCATTTACCACAATTATTTGTCTATCTTTATAATCCCACTTTGTGAAACTGACCCTCGGTCTTGTTAGGTGTCTGGCGCTGAGCAGCAAAACGCTGCACACATCCAGCTGTTCAGATGTGGGCGACACCAAGCCTCCTTTCAGGCTCTGTTTCTGCTCTGCAGCCCCCATCGATGAGCTCTTTAACTTCCAGTTTAGCATCTGACACTGATCTAAGTTCAGCTCTCTGTCTCATCCCCTCTGCGGCTAGTTTTAGGATACAGCAGAGAACTGCGAAAGATCTGTGTCTGATGTCTGGGGAGCAGGAGGCCGCCGCCCTCAGCACGTCCGGCAGTTCAGTCCGTCTTCCAGACCACATTCAGGAACTTCACCACCTCCTCGTAAATGATGAAAACTAGAGCCACATCCAGACACACGCGGCCCAGCCGAGGAACTGTCCCTTTATAGAAACTACAGGTGAACACAAAGAGAGAGAAAGGTGAATATAAAATATGTGTGTGTCAAAAAAAGCCACATTTATTGATGGCATCTCTATATTCTGTAGCAAAACAAAGCAGACTTGTACTCACGCTGCCAAGCCCTCATATCTCATGATCTTTACAGCACAGTCCAGGGTGCTTTTATATTTATGTGCCTCCAGACCCTTTGGAAAGACAAAAATGCACTGTTATTTCTGATCAATGTCAGTAGGTGGCGACAAATTCTCAAGTTTGAATTAAAACACCAGCAAGGTATACAATAACGGCCATCATATTACCTACCTGCATCCTTGTCTTGATGACATCTAGTGGGGTGTTTCCAAAGACGCTGGCTGCTCCTGCTACGGCTCCAAACAGTCCAGTCACCAGTGGATTCATAGCTTTATTTGGATCATCGCCTATTGGAAGCACGGAGGAGTCAGTCATATCGATTGCTTTAAAAAATGTAGTCTTGCTACTGGCAACTGAACGGGGTGACTAGCTGGTGAAATTTTGCGAGCTCACTGACCTTTGTACCAGTTCTTGAGAGAGGTCATGACAAAGAATCGAATAGCTTGGTTGGAGCCTTGTTTAAGGACCGTGGCAGTGAGACCCTGGTACGTCCCTCTTATTCCTGGTAAAGCAGCATATGTGGGTACATTTATGATGCTCCTTTTACATCGTAAACAACATCGTCACAATTTTTAATTAACATGACATTTTCAGCTGCGTTACCCTGTGTGACCAGTAGATGTCAGGTGAATTACATGCACTGGAGCTGGTCTTTACCTTGTTCCCTGACGATCTCTCTGACTCCGTGGTAGAAGCCTTTGTATTTGGGCTTGGCTGAAGTCTGGTCATGAATGAATTTAACCTTCAGAGAGAGAGAGAGAGAAAAAAGGGCGCTTTACTATTAGAGAGAACACAAATGTTTAGTCTAGCCTTCTTTCAAAAAGACTGAGAAACAGAGTTCAGTGAATGTGCAGAGACACAAAATCGAACAATTTAACAGAAAGATTGAAAATGTTGAAAAATTACAAAAGTACACAGACAGATGTTTCATGTTTATTCTATCTAATCTAATCCGAAATCTGACCACGGATCAGTCGGGAACATACCTTGACAGTTTCCATTGGACAGACTATCAGAACAGCCTCCATCACCCCGGCTCCGAGCCCACACAGCATGCCCCTGGTGCTGTCCAGTCGACCGGACTCATCCTTTGCATGGTTGCTGAGGAACTCAAAAATCCCGAACCTGAGCAACAGGACAGAGCCAGCAATGAATTATGGGACAAGTTAACACCTGACTGCAATATCAAAAAGTATTTATAGAATATATGTACAGATAGTACAATTCAGAATATGACAGGATGAAATCTGAAATAAAAAAGGAAATGAAAAACAATATTGAAAGATTTAAACATACAAAGTGTAGACCCAGGAAACAATTCTGTGTAGTGCATTATTTTCATTTATGTAGGGAGGGATGTAAACAACAACAACAAAATGCTTTCCATCTTCACATTTGACTTTTTGCACTCATTGATTTTTGCACCATTTCACTCCTTAATGCAGCTTTATAGTCACCCTGGACCATCTTCCAGTATCTGTTTGTGCTTACTGAAACGCTTTAGTAAAGCAATAGACTAAATGAAAACAAACAGATGACAATAGAAAAGATAATGAGATTCCTTGTATTAGAAAGATAATTAAGCTGCCTCTCATCAGCAGAAATCAGGTGGCAGAGGAGGACGCTTACACTCCACGATCCACTGAGTACAAATAAAAGCAGAGGCACGGATGCACCTCGAGGGAAGAAAACTTCCTTCCAACTCACATTTTTTAGTGGAAAAAAACTGCTGAGAGTGCAGAATGTGCTCAGGGCTTTTACTTTATTGTCCTGCCTGCGTCCTCATTAAAGATGCACCAATAAACTGCAGCGTCTCAGTAACCATCGAGTGACCAGCAACAGCTGCCATGGAAGCCAGCCCAGTGTGTGTGTGTGTGTGTGGTTTATGTATCTCTGCAATCAGAAAATGTTGTGCCAGCGAGTCGTTTACAAGAAAGGTTATTTATAGACGGAATTGAATTGTGGTGAAGGCAGGACGCTGCCCGGTACATTTAGCAAAGAGGCGGGGGAGGACAGACACTTGGTCTTGATGAATGCTTTGTTTTTCCGCTCTTCGTCTTCCCTCAGTCTTCTCGAACCATTTACCTGCCGTCGTCACGGGTCTAACAAAATTCCTCCCTCGCACTCGGCTCATGATATTTCAGTTCTCTTCTCCATCTGCCTTCCTACGACAAGATTTTTCTCTGCTCATTAACCTTCCACATCTGCTCCTGTCTCACTACTCACACAGATTTAGTTGGTTTTGAAAGACAGGCTCCACCCAATTAACTAACTGTCAAGCAAGAACAAACAGCAGGTAAAAATAAATCCATTCGTCTCGCTCTTTGTGCACACCACTTGCCGACTACAAAAACAGCTTTTTAGCTTTGGAGAGGGTAAAAAATGTTATACTTCCCTACAGCTTCCTTGCACGAAGAGCAAATTAATAACCAACCTTGAGAAACAAATGCCATTCATTAAAGCTGCTGGAGAGAAATATGCCAGTGTCAGGTCTGCTCCTGCGCCAATTTACTCTCCAAATTCTCCTCCATTTAACAAGTGGACTAAACTTCACAGTTATAATTTGACACGTCGTGAATTTTGGCCGACATCCACAGTCGGAGGGATGAGTCAGTCTGGACAGCAGAGTGCTGCCCAATCTTCATTAGTAGATCTTTCTGCAAGGTCAGTTATGGTGACAAGAAGAGGTGAAGGAGTGTGAAAGGAGGAATGAATGAAAGAGTTAAGGGAATGAAAAGGTCAAAAGCTTTCTTCTTCGTCCCTCTCATGCCCACCTGACAACCCTCCAGCAGACTGCGTGGTGCTTGATGGTGCACAGGCAATCAGTTAATGGGATGGGGGAGAAGGAGGGTAGAGAGAGATAGGAAGGGGGGAGGAAGGAACATAGAGGAGGTAAAAAAAAGAACGGATCGAACAAACGACTGAGGTGAAGCGATGGTCAAATGGAAACGTGCCAAGCTACTCTCCATAAATCAGATCTAACCGTTCCCATCTCGATGACTTTCAGTCTCTCCGTCATGTTTCATTTTTTCATTCACTTAACTCGTCATGCTGTATTAATTCAGTTATTCCAATTGATTTAGGTAATCTGAGGATCGAACAACCCCCCAAACGATCACAATAGGAATGAATATAAACAGGAATTTATATTTTTACTGAACAAAATCATGTGTAGTTTTTTAAATTTGCCTCTGAACTTAGCTTTTTCTTGTAACTTAAGCTTCTGGAAAGTATTGAAATGAGACGAGGGGAAATAATCCACGTTTGAACAGCTCAGAACCGAGAGACATCTGACACTACTGATGGGCTACGAGCAGAGAGCCTTCTTTTAAGGAGTCCATAGCTAAAACCCACTGGGATAAATCATTGTATTAAATGTACAAAACTTGCACAGAGTAGGTTATATTTTTATATAAATGGAGCCACTTATATGCACATTTTATATACAATATATTCTGCTGACAAGAGCAGAAAGGCGACGTGACTTAAACCTCTCCGCGCCACATTTCCTCAGAGAAAACTCTCCTTAGAGCAGGAGAAAAACCACTCAGACTCCCTCTGGAAAGGCTGAAGGCTGACTGACACACTCATGTGCACGCACACAAACATCCACACAAACACTGTACATAAACATACACACACCCATTGACAGAGTACCGACACAAGTCTCCCTCCCCGTACCCCTATTGAGACCCTGCCTGAGTTTGAGTGGCATCGTTGCTCCGCCTGACTGGGCCTGTCTCTCCATCGCACAGACAGGCTCTACCCTCCAGCGTAGCATGCACGCAAGCACACACACACACACACACACACACACACACACACACAGAAAGAAAGGGAATGAATGAAAGAATGAAACAGAGAAGAAAAAAAGGTGACTATAAAGGCGTCTGGCTGGTTTTGTGCGTGTGTGTGCGTGTGTATGCGCGCACTGCGGTGTGCACACTTGTCTGGAAATAAATGTCATTGCTGTGAAAGAATAACGTAATTATAGCGAAGGCGAGTGTGGCATTTATGCCTTGCATTGTGGGTAATGGACTAGAATAATTGGAGTGTGTGAGTTAGTGGTTCCAGGTAGAAGATCACAACGGCTTAGCTAAAAATGTGCTTTTTACCCCAGCCTTTACTAGCACACATAAAAACTGAAGTGTGTATTCTACTTTTTATACTCATTAGACACATAATATTTTAAAATATTAGAGACTATAATTAGAGAAATACTGAAAAGCTACCCAGAAGCATCAGAAACAGGACCACTGTAAAGAGGAGTCACATGGTTTTACTTTAGAGCAGCAACTAAGGATTATTTACATTTTCTCAATTAATCAATTTGATGTTTCGTCTATAAAAATGTTGATCAGTGTTTCTTGTTTTGTCCACAACCCAAAGATATTCAGTTTACTGTCACAGAGTAAGGAAACCATAAAAATTCAAAAGCTGCAAGAGAATTTAGATTTTTTCTTAATTACTCAAACTGATTAATTTATTATCAAAAGAGTTGGCAATTAATTTAACAGTTGACGATTCATCGTTGCAGCTCTATCTTACTATGTATTTAACAACAACTGATTATTAAGCCAATCATCCAATCAATTTATGTTTGAGATTAGCGACTTTTATCATTACATGGAGATTAATGTCACAAATTTACTCAAATTTGAGTGATTTCAGTCAGTTATTTCACTCACCTGACGGCAGATTTTGGTATGGATCCATACAGCAGCGAGCTGAGTCCTCTGTACAGTCCTCTGACACCATGACCCTGTACCGTCTGCTTCACACAGTCACCTGGAAGAAGACGGACGCTCTGTATTACATCAGTATTTTTGGGTTTGTCCTCCATAGAAATTAGTTTATTTTTTAGATTTGAGTGCATTAACCCTTTTCAGAATATCCCAGCCACCATATTCAACACAACAACAACTAGCAAGTTTTTTTAATAGTATAATACATTTAGTTGAACACTGTGTATTAATTCAGTTATTTATTTGCCCCGTGTCATTCACTGATAAAGATGGCACCAGAAACATCTGTCCTTCACTTTTGGTTTCATCAACATCATGAAAGGGGAAATGGAACAAGCTGAACCACAGGCTGTTTTCCTGAAAAACTTGGTGTTTTACTTTGAACTTTCTTACTCTTGAAGACATCAGTCCAGTTATCCATGTTCTGCTATCAAGCCAAATGCACAACTGAGCTGGAAAAGCAACAGCTGTCTTGAGCGCTCATTAGCACGGTCTGCGATCCTCAGAGCTCTAGCCAACATTAACACAACCAGGGTTTGTGTGTGTGTGTGTGTGTGTGTGTGTGTGTGTGTGTGTGTGTGTGTGTGTGTGTTTGTGTGTCTGGTATGCATGGAGGGTGAGTGTGCATGTGTGCATTGGTCTGTTCTAAGTCATATAAACAAGCACAGTGACAGCCTGCCAGAATCCCTAATGTACCTAGGGATGATGGGTAATTAGATAATGAGCTCCTAAGAGAGGTAGAGAGACATAATGAAGAACAGAACAGAAAATACTGTAGATAGATAGATAGATAGATAGATAGATAGATATAGATATAGATATAGGTGTATATATATATATATATATAGGTATAATTTGTGATAAATGGATATAATTTGAATGTTGCTCCAAGAGGCAACCACTTACTGCGGCTGAGTATACTCTTTGCTGTATCGTTGGTTGTAGTGATTAGCTGCCGTTAGCAAATATAATGTAGAATAGCGTAAAATATCTCCTTCCTTGACATTTTGTGAGTTTTTTTTAATACTTATTTGACAGTGTAGCGAACTTGCCGCACATTTCTTATCTGAAACTAGGGGGACTGTTAGCCTATTGCCTCTACAAAGTTGTTTTATGAGACAGGATGGGCCGGGGCTAGCTGGTTAGCATGCTAAGACATCTCTGCAACACAGTACACTAATGTCTTTGACATGACGTCAATGCTGCTGTTTCTTCACACTCAATTGATTTTTTAAATTTTTTAAATTAAAATTCTGGTGGAGGCAAAAACCACAAAATTGACCAGTGCAAGAATGTTCTGCCTGTAATGAGTGTCCTTAAATTTAATCCTAAATTTGTCTCGAAATATGGGTAAAATATATAAAACGGTCTCTAGCTGAGCGTTACTATTAAAAAAACACACAGACACACGCGTCATACTCACTTATTCCTCTATATTTGGGTGGATTGGCCTTCTCATCCAGTTGTAACTGGGTCTTGACATACTCTGTGGGGAAGGTGATGCAGATCTCTATGCCACCTGCAATTCCACCTGAAAAACACAGAAAATCAGAGCAGATGTTTATTTCTACAAAGCACACAAAGAATAGGCATCAACGAACCTGGAACTGATCAAAAAGTGATGTCTGTCAGGCAGCTTTGTTGACATTTTGCACACCATGTCTGCTTAGCCGCAGCCTAACCAAGCCTGATTCGGTGCCGCATCACCGTTGTGAATTACAAGCTGGTCCCATGACGTCATGGATCATTACAATGACTCCACAAATGGCGTTACCTCCCCAGCCGAGGGAGGAAGAGTAACGAGCCTGGCGAAGGTAAATCAACTGCTTCTGCTTCAGCTAAACTACACAGAGACTCTGCTGTTTGAGGAACAGAGACTCAACACAGTGCCTGCACAGAGGAAAAGAAAGCAAGTAAAAATGAATGAATGAATGAATGAATGTACATGTGAGTGACCTCTAGAGGGTTCAGCCTGAAACTGGCCACAGTCGATGAGTCGAGTAGATGAGGACAAGTGTCCAAACGCGAGGCTGCTGCACAACACAGATGAGTCACAAGGGAAGGAGGGAGCGTGGAGAGAGGGGGTTGACATTAATTAAATTATCCGCTTAGCCTGCAGGGAGGGGCTCCATTACCCAGGCCAAGACCCTCCATTAACTCAATGACACAGACAAACACACAAGCACTCTGTGTAAGGGATGTGGTTACACAGCAACATGCAGACGTGCCCTCCAACTAACAGAAGAAATTAGCTAGCTACAATAACTCTCCTGGTTAATTCTGAGGAACATTTTACTGTACATGATTTGTGTTTGTGCGAAGTCAGGAAAACCCAGAAGCAATTCACCACAAGACCACAACGAGCCAGAGAATGGGCAGTGAAAAAAAACTGCTATGCTTTTTTCTTTCACATGAAAAGTCTGAGTGGTTTCAACAGGAAGTGGTCGTGAATGTCTCCATTTCTTGGAATTACCAGCTGTGATCAGATGTTAATATGTATTTTTAAAGAAAAAAAACCTGTGCCTCACATGCTCAGAAGCTTTTACTTCTCATGCACTGCACAATGTAAAAACAGGTCCATCTTAAAGCTGCTGTAAGTGTAGCACTCGATAACTGATTACTGTTGGAATGTAGAGCTTTTTAACAGCTTTACAGCTTACAGCAGCTTTAAAGCCTTTTATATATGTGGAAAGTTTATGTGGAAAAATTCGACAATCCGCTTGAAAATGATCTATGTGCTGCTTTGATCCAATTCTTCTCACTGTCACTTACGATAGTCAGAAAATGTACATTTCTTACACTCTAACCAGCTTTAACCATGGATTAGGTCGATTGTTATGCAGAGATCTAACAGTGTTTCTTCTTTCAAGATAATGACTAATTTCTCTCAAAGTGATTGAAATAAAAAAAAATGCAGTGCTGAGGACACTGGCAGAGTTTTCATTCATGTTTTTTAGAGAAATACGTCTTGAAGGTTGAAGCTGTTAGTACTGGCTTCACCTGTGTCTGTTTGTGTGTTGGTTGGTTGGTTTTTCAGCAAGAAAAACTACTTTTAGAAATTTCCACAGCACTTGGACTTGGGTCTCAGTGTTTTCTTACTTTCGTTAACATTGTGTGATCAGACGTTTTTCATAATTGTTTGTTCATTTCTGAGGGAATATTGAATGGATCTTGATGAAAAGAGGCATATTAAGTGGCTGGTAGCTACTGTAAGAGTGAGAACAAAAGGGGACTGTTGGGCCTTAACGGACGTACTGTATGTGCTTAACTCAGTGCCATTCTAGTTTTCCTAAGTGTATTCTGGCTCATTTCCCAACCCAGTGACGCACTGGTTCTCCTACATACAGTACATGCATTCATGTCCTCTGCAGTTTGGCTCTCCTCACGTGTCGCTGCTGCCAACGCGACCTTTATCACTGTGATTTTAAGTGCTGCATCATAGGCAACTGGACTTGTTCCAGTATCGCACAGCCCTACTTCGAACTTGTATCACTGTGGCACCGAGGAGCAGAGGCTCCAATCAAGATAAAACCAGATATTTAACCAGGACATGCTTTTTTGGACTATACGTAGATGACACTGCAAATCAGACTTAATACCCTTAACAGCCTCTGACTCATCTGCCTCTCTTTATCTGCATCTCCTCTTCTGTGAGCGGGGCTGATTTAATAAGGAAAATCAATAACACGAGAAAATGTCTTTTACTTCATGCTGCACATTTATCTCACATCCTCATTTATTGTCTCTCCCTTTAATTATGTTTTAAGAAAACTGTGACTCACATATTTTCTGACTTTTAAATTTATCAATTTATCAAATAATATTTTATTTTGGTGTAGCTAATTGTTATGCGGCTATTTGTTTTATTCAATGTGATGAACACGACTTGTATCTTGAGTATTTCAGTTAATATCAGCGCTTCAGTATTGACATCATGCTGTGATGACCGACACAATTATAGTTAAGTGATTATCATCCGTCATTGATTATACCTGGATTCACCTTATCAATTCATTAAAACTGTGAGCACTACGCTGAGTCATGACATTCATTCACACACACACACACACACACACACTTCACCAATGAGCCTAAATTCCTCTAACCTTTGTGGAGTAGCAGTAAGTAAATGTTCACCAGCTGAGTCGTAACAGAAATCACATGAGCTCTATAACGCTCCATGCCAGCCGTCCTGATCCGGGATCAGTGGGTCAGTGTGTCTTGGAGGAGAAGAAACAATAAACCTCATTCATCTGTTCTCTGCATGTGAAAACCAACCAGCAGCGACACACAAACACACTCGGCCCACATGATCAATCCTCATCAGATAAACAGCGCTGGTAGGAGAAGCAGTTTGTCTGTCTTCTACTCCATCTTGCAGCTTACATCCAAAACACACACACACACACACACACACAAACAGTATTTTCAACACACATTTACAGATGACACCCTAAATGACTCCGGTGTAGGTGTCAAACGTGGGTTACATGAGCATTAATCTTGATCTTCACCGGCTCGCTCTCCTCTTCTGCCGTTAATTTTTCTCTCAGCAGCACTTTCCTTCCTCTCTCCTCGTTGCCGACTACTCTTCTCCACACCGTGTCATAAAATCAATGCATCCACATAGATCTTTGACACTATTACTATTACATGAAAAGAAATGGAAACGGCATTGGAGTGATATTCAGAACCCAGAGGTGCTTTAAAAACAGGCAGTCTCTGATACAAATCTGCTTCTACGGACTTGAAATTTCCGCAATCTGGGCAGCGGTTTAATAAATCAGACGTCGGCTGCATGCGTTGATGTACTGTTTAAAGATAAGACTGTCCTTGAGGGCAACATATTTTTTGCCAAAATGAGATATAACGTGGAATTTACTCCTGTATGTGAGTGCTGAACATCTCATCCCAGCACCATAGGCACTAATAAGCTCCTATAACAGCCCCTCTGTAGAGGCTTTCCACAAGAATGTTGAACTTGGATTTGTTCCCATCCAGCCACAAGAGTGTTAGTAAGGCTGGCCACAGATGTTGGGTGATAAGGCCTTGCTCACAGTAAGCGTTCAGGTTTATTCCAAAGCTGTTTGATGGTGTTGAGGTCGAGGCTCTAATAAAGTTATTCCACACCAAACTTGGACAACCATCGCTTTACGGACCTGGCTTTGCGCACTAGGGCACCGTCATGTTCAAAAAGGGACCTGCTGGTTGTGCTGGATGAAAAGTCAGGCTCCCCAGGGGTGCACCCTGGATATTTTTTATCAACTTTCATGGCAATGCATCCCACATGTCACTGAAAAAACTAAAATGTTAGAGGTTGGCCTTATGGGAAGAGTCAGAGGATCACCAAAGTGAGCAGAAACATCCTCTGGGGAGCACGAATGTCTACATGTTATACTAAAATCCATCTTATAGTTGAGACATTTCAGTCAGGGACGTAACCAGGGGGTGGCCAGGGGTGACAAGGCCATCTCCGAAATCTGATTGGCCACCCCATTATCCTAAACTAAAACACCCTTGTAGCAGGGAAAAAATACTTGGTATCTTTGAGTCTAAAGCTAAAAGATACTGTTATATACAGTTTACTATCACATAAGACAAAGATATGACTGAATCCTCACAAATGAGAGGCTGGAATAAGATTAATAGATACAAAATTACCAACATAGTTGTTGATCAGTTTGTAAATGTGCACATTCACAAAAATAATCATGCAAGATGCACACAAAAAAACAACATTTTCTTTTTTCCACCATACAGCAGCACAGAGAAAGCCAGATGAGCAGGCAGACAGCCAGATGACAGGGAGGAACACTTCCTGAAATCCTGTCCTGTCTGCTGAGGTGACTCTAATGAGCATCCAACACATCTGGTCCACCAAGAAACTTCCTCTTTCTAACAATCCAGCATCAGGTACTAAACGCTAGTTAGCACCTTTAAAGCACTTCTGTAGTAAAACCTAAAATTATATCATATATATTTTTGGTGATTTCATTTTCTCCACTCAATTTAACAGTAAAACTCGACCGAAACAGTCACCAATGTGTATCTTTGTGTGTGCCTGTGCTTGTGTGTGTGCACAGGCCAGCAAATTAATAATCAGTTTTGCAGCAGAATCTATCTATTATTCATCCAGATGTTCCTTATTTAGATTATCTCGCACTTTAAATTCTCTGTGGTCTGAAGCGAAGATGTTATTATGTCCATAACTCCAGTCCAAACAGAGAACACAGCCAGAGGACTGATGCACTTCAAACATGAGGTTTCCTATTAATAGTGCCTTAATATTGCTGTTTGCCTTCGCGCAAAAACATGAAAAGAATTATTCATCTGACGTCTGGCCTTTTAGGCTTCCTCTGTCCCGAGCAACACTCCCTGATGCTACAGCGATGACTAATTACAAGACGGATGTGGATTAATTTTACATGTGAGTTGTTAGAAGTGCTTAAAGCCCTGCAGCATGCAGATTGTACACTGTCTTACATGAACAGGACAACTGCGCACAGGTTGTTTCGACAGTGTGTACAGTTGTAGAGAAGGCTGCCAGGCTCTTTACAGATGAAGGATACATTTTAAATTGTATTAATTTACATACATTGTTGATTGATTATAGACATTTGTTAAAGTTAATTTGACAGTAGAGTCTGCTTTCTGAATTTGCCAAAGTTAACTTCTACGATGTTCATGAGCTTTTGAAGAGTCTTATTTGTCTGATGCGCCCCAGCTGATAGTGAACATAGTGGAACAATTAGCGAGTAAAGAGCCAGACATTTCATAGTAAGAAGCTGATTGAGAAATGAGTCTTTCGAAGCCTTTAAAAGATTGTTGTCGGGCAGCTATCGTTCAAGTCTAAGATGCCATGAGTGCTTCTGAAGCCAGCGAGGTAATTACTTGAAAATTGATTACCCTGCTTTGATTATATGACTGACAAAAAAAACTTAGATTTTTTTCAAACGAGTTTCAATCTCTGCAAATGAATTTCTATACAATAGTGTGATTAATTAAAACCAGTGACTGACTGGGAGGCAGAAAATCAATCTCAAAACTTTAGGCGCAGTATGTGTGATTTGTCATTAAGGAGAATTAATGAAACATGCAAAAACTCTGTAATGAATCGCAGTGACATTCACGAATGCAATTAAAAACGGAAAAATTAAAATGTAATGGTCACTGAGTAACTATACTTTAAATCACTGCACCACTTTCTGTTTGTGTGTCCATGGCTGCCCCATACCAACACCTATCTGACAGGCTGTTACAGCGGGGGTGGAGGGGTCGTGGACAGAGGAGTGCACTGTGATTTATTATCTCGCCTCGCAGTGCTCAGGGTCTGCCAGCAGCACAACGGTGGAGGGGAGGTGACTGTGTACGTCACCTGTGACGCGAGGAAACGGGGAATAAGCGCTCAGTTTGACGAGCCCTCTGAGCCTGAGAGGAGACAACCACTCAGAAAAGCTAACTGGCTGCCCCGAGGCGAGAGAGAGCGAGGCGGAGGAGAGGAAAAGAGAGCAGAGAAAGTGGCATAATAGCAAGCCTGTCTCGGTGGAAAACCCAATCTATCATGAAATCAAGATGAAAAAAAAAAAAAGGAACTCTCTCTCTCTGTCTGTCCATCCCTCTGCTTCACAGACTCCCCTCAGCAGGGTTATAAACAAACGCCACAACAGTGTATGAATGCACAACAGCCAGTGAATCAGGACCAGAGAGCCATTTAGAGCACTCTCTCCCCCTCAGGCTTCACACACATAAAACTTCCTCCTTCCGTGTCTCCACTTCAGTTTTAACCAGTGGCTGTTGAGAGGAGACTTGAACTAACCAATAGGAGCAGAAGGAGCTCACAGGCCTCTCTAAAAGCTTTGGACCTCCTCCCCGACCACAGTCTAAGAAGTGAGCTCTCTGATCCATTAAGCTTTGACCTTCTACTTCTTGCTTTGTCTACTTGGAGCCTGCGGGGCATGGATGTGCGGCTCCCTCTCTCAGCACAGACATACTGTGAACCACAACATAAATCTGAAGTAATATTAGGATGTCACACCAGGAGAGGTGTCAGCTGGATTTATGAACTTCCATAGTTGAGTGGGAAGAATCTGTATCCAGCTGATGTAAACTATCAGCTGTGGTTTCTGATGGACGATGTCTCGGATCAGACTCAAAGTGACAGTTTATCCATCGCTGAGTCATCCCAGAGACGCTCTGAACATTAAACCACACACTCACACTTTCATTTCCACATGAAAGATAGAGATAAATGGAGATAAATCAAAAGTTTCTTGACAGCGGGGCCAGGAGGAGTCAGAGGCTGAGACAGAGGATGAAATCATGCTGCTGCTGCAAAACTGGACAGACAGGCTTAAGGCGAGCTAAACGACACAGCGAGGGGAAGAGGGAGCAACACTGGGCCATATCCAGTCAATCAGGCTGCACGGGACCGATGGGGGAAGGGAACGGTCTCAGCGCGGCTGCATTTCCATTTCTCAGCGGCTGACAGGACGACATGAGTCAGGGGAGGAGATATTCTTCACCTCGTCTCACACGTCTTACCACAACATCATCAACTCAATAGTTGTTTCTAAATGTTATGTTCCTTTTGATGCACTAGCTTGTCAGTCAGAGTACTGAATGGTGTATCAGCTCATACAGCGGTGGATAACGTGTGATAGGTATGTCAGAGTACGAGCTTTACGTTGAATTTAAAAGGTCAGAGTGCATATTGTATAACAAGGACATTAATTATATGCAGGATGCTTCTCACTTCATGGTTAAAAACACTAAAATCCTCAAATGCGTGTAGATCTAAAGGTTTGAGCAGGACTGTAGAGGGTGTGTAAAATATTAGGGCATCACATTTTGTTTTAACGTGGCCGGCCTGACCAACCAACCCAAAGCGTCAATATTTGACAAGTCCAGAATGAGACTCAACAATCAACTATCTTACGAATTGGACCCTGAAATAAAATGATGTAAATACACAGCTCCACTAAATATTAAACAAAGGTCTGGTTGTGTTTAGACATTTTTAAGCACAAACGTACATATTATGTCTTTAAGAATGCGAGCACACTGGATCATAAGAAAAGTACTTGTTTAAAGCGCCCGTCTATGTAAAATTAATGTTTTTATTGCAGCCTGTAAGCCAAAAGGCACGTGTAAATTTGGTTTGACCTCAGTTTGAGTAATTTATGTTGCACTTCCTGCTGGGTGCTGTTGTTTTGTCATTACGGTATATGGTGCTTGTTCTCCGCATGACGTGACCATGGTCTAAAGTCAATAACCTGAATCTATCCGTCTTTTTTCTGTCTCATGTATAATAGTAAAGCACGTATTAAAGGATTTTTAACTGTTGGCCAAGTAAAACAATCAACTTGAAGATGTCCACTTGTGCTCTCAAACCTTTTAATGTCCCCTTTTTTCTCGCCAAAAGCATTCAGCAACTCATAAAAAATGCAGTTTGCGAAATAACTAAAATAATCATAAGTTTGTTCTTAATCTTCAATCAAAAGGAATATATTCAGCGTGTAACCGTCAGTGGAGAACAAGGCTGAAATCAGCAGCAGCCTGTGGCCTTAATACAGGAGCATCTCTGAGAGGCTCTTCATCAGCTGGAGCTGCTGCACCCTGATCATCATCAACACACGAGGGGGTCGACAGAGCGGCAGGAGAGGAGGACGGCAGAGTCTGAGCCTCAGCGGGGATAAATGGATCAGATGCAAAAATGGCTACAACAAGTATGACTGAAGTAGTGCTGAAGCAATTGATTTGTTAAAATGTTGATAATTGATAAAACATTTTAGCCATTTTGTCTCACAAGGAACATTTTCTAGTTACAGTTTCAGTGCAGATTTATCGTATTTTCTCTGTTTTGGGTCAATATCATATTTGGCTTCTGATAAAACTAAGAAAACATTTTGGCTCTGGTTACTTGGTGGGCATTTATCAATATTGTTTAACCCATTATTCCAAATCTAATCAATACATTGATCAACAACTGAAGTAAGTGTCAGTGACATCTGTAGCAGCGTTCGGATGACCGGATGGATAAATATTGTCTGACAATTTCCATCATATCAAATGATCTCTTCATGATTTCGCCCCGTAAAGTGTTTAAAATTCAAGAAGAAAGCAAAAATCTTCTGCTCAAGATCACCTGGAGGAACATTAAAGACGTTTCTTGTGTTATATTCTCTCAGTCCTCTCACTTTGACTCATACCTGCTGAGATAGTGTATTGTCTCAGGACTGTCCCCTATCCTGCTGCACGCATCAATCCGCTCTAATAGCATTATTTAAAGCACGGTAGAGGTGATCTTCAGATCAGAGAGATACAATCACCTCAGTGAGGCAGGTAAGATCTGACAGTGGCAGGACAGCACTGTCTGACAGGACACAAGGACAGAGGAAGAAAACTGCTTTCTTCCTCTTGAGCTCTGAAGACTGTTTCTCTCTTACAACACCATCAAAGGTCACAGGGTCAGGATGGGTTGAAGCTGTTGGATAATTTACCTGTTGTTCCAGTTCATTCTCTATCTTTACTGCAGCTCCACTAACTTGAAGCTCCCAGTCGTCAGAGCACAGTGAGACGTGTCAGTAGGTGTGGCAATCCTGCTTGTAGTTGTCCATCTGGTTTATTTAGTGAGTAACTTCCTCAGCCTTCTCTCTCTTTAAGCTGTAACTATACTTAATGTCCTCAACTCAACACTGTTGCTGTTTTATTGTTCTGCTGCTGTTTTGTCTTCAGAGGCTGCCGTCTCTCCAGTACACTTCGCTCCGCTGCGCTCCAGAAACAAGCTCACACAGTGCGTGTGAAATGTGAGGGTAACACTGATGTAATCAACAGTTAGACATCGAGTTGACTTTTTTGACATGAAAGATGAACTTACCTGCCATGATCGCTTTCCCCGGGTGAGTTAATTTCGCTTTCCCCGCCGGCGCCGCTGCCGCCAGACACCGCGGTCTGGGGAAAGGGCTGATAAATGAGCCTCTATCCTGCATTATTACAGTGAAATCTGCCAAAAAAAGAAAAAAAAATCTCCTAGTCTAATAAGGTTTTTGGTTTTTTTAAGTAGGCAGCTTGCAGTTTTTCTTCAAGGAGTCTGGAGCGCGCAACACATGGACCACTCCTGTCTGGTGCGCTTTCAGGTGGATGCGTCCTCACTCTCCTCCAGTCCGGCGGCTCTCTCTGTTGACAGTGGGCGGATACGGGGACTGACAAGGAAGTTGGGATGTTCTACATCCAATATCTGTTATTTGTAACCATGGCAACGCCGTATCACGACAGTAGGACGTAGGAGAGCAAAGCAAACCGGAAGCGAGGAGGGGCAGATAAACAGTTGCGTCCGCGTCCTGCTGCCGCCTGGAAACTTGGCGATTTCTGCGTAACGCGCGAGTGCAGCGGTGCCTGTCGTGTGCTCGGGTGCTGTGGGTGGTAGTGGGGTGCTGATACGAGCTCGGGGTGAGAGGAGATGGCCTCTGGTGTTTAACAGGAGAAGAAGAAGGGCGGGGCGCAGCCTCTGTGTCCACATTACCATACAAACACAGCTTCGCAAGGGAGAGTCAAACCGTGTTATTAAATCTTTTACTACTAGATCCTCCAGCAGCAGGCAGTAATAGGTCCATACAGCCCAACCACACCCTCTCCAAACAAAGAGGCAGCAGCTCTCGCCGAGACAGAAACCATCAATCAGGTCCTGGCAGCCTGGTTACCAAAACGTCAGTCTCGGATGGAAATGAGGGCGCAGCAGGAGAGCCCTGACAGACACCATGCTCACAGCTCTGAAAACTCCCCACCATCAACCCTCCAGAGAATCATCTTCCTGGTATGAATGTGTTGACATTTTTAAAAAAAATATATAGCACAAACACCACTGTGTGTAAACTTTATTTCTCTTTCTGAATGCATGACTTGTGCAGATAAAGGGAGTGCTTAGTGGTGCAGCTCTCCGCTCCCAGAGGTGACACCACATATGGGACAGAGCCGGTCAGTGTATGGTACAGGGACTGTCGGACCGCACAGGAAGCAAACAGTCAACCAAACTGTCACCACTTCCTCAAGACTTTGCCATTTATTCACCTGCTGTTTTTGCATTTTGTCCTTTTCTTACAAAAATCATTATGCTTTTTAAGACTACAACAACACACTATAGACAATACATACGGTATTCCATAATATTTGACTTCTTTGATTAGTTAAGGTATTTCAATATATCTTAAATTATACACGGTTTTCAGTACAATAATGATTTTTTTTTTTTTTTTGAGCCACCAGGATGTGAGCTGATGTTTCCCCCTGTGTTTTCATCTCCTCAAGTCCGCTGGAGCTTCATCATCGTTTTCTGTTAGTCGGGTGAGAGAGTTTCATCGAACATCACTTCGTTTTTGACACAACATTAGTAATACTTGATATACTTTGAGTGTAACATGAAAATTGTGCTCCTGGTTGCAGCTTTATAGTTTGGCAGCACATGCACAGACTACAGCATATAGCATTTTTTTTTTTTATTTCACCTCCTTTCTTTCTTTCTTTCATTCTCCCGTCTTTTTGTCACAATCATCCTGTAACTCCTGATCAGAGTCCGAGAAGTCGAGGAACAGGTTCGCGGCTGCAAGGGAGTGGAAATTTCATTGAGTGTCTCTTGGTTTGGTGATGTAACCCTCGAAGGCTTTAGAGGCTACACGCACACACGCACTCACGCACACACACACATACACAGACAGTACTGTAACCTCATGAACGAGTGTTCTTAGTCTGTATACAGCAAACACTTTGTACCTGTTGTGAGAGGACAAACAAAACTATTGCACAGTAACTGTCCTTCTAATCAGAGCATGAGACAGTTGTGAAATTAAAACATGAACAAATGAGCCCGTTTTCTGCCACCTTCTCAGAGTATGTAAGGCCGTAACAGTGCTTTAGGAGGGAGGGGGGGAGACGCCAGACGCCCCTCCGCTCCTCAGTAACAAAGTCTTTCTCGTCAGTGCTGAATGTCTAGGAGAAAACAAAGAGAGAAGCTGCTCTATGGTTAATAAAGTCTACACGGAACAGCAACAGGACAGAGTGGTTTGGTGTCACTAATGTGATCTTCGGTATGTTAATTCCTCTAGGAGCTGAGAGGTGACTTCATGCTGTGTAGATCAATGATGCAGTTATAATGTCCACGTTGAGAGGAGAGGAGAGGAGAGGAGAGGAGAGGAGAGTCCAACAGCCTTGATGCCATCCTGAAGTGTGTGTGTGTGGAGAGAGTAGAGATGAAGAGTTTCTATTGCAGTTTCAGTTGATGTGGGTGAAGGCCCAGGTGAGTTTCAGAGGTCTCCGTGCCGTCAGTCGAGACCCATTGCAGCATGGTTGGGTGTGGTTCGGGTCTGAGTGTGTGTGGGGGAGAAGAGGGGAGGGGGGTGGAATAGGTGGGATCAGGCTTCTACATGTTGAAGCCATATGCGGCGGGCTGAGCAGGGTATCCTGCAGCAGCAGCAGCAGCAGGCTGAGCAGGGTATCCTGCGGTGGCGGCGGCAGCGGCAGGCGGAGCATTGTATCCTGCAGCAGCGGCGGCGGCGGCGGCGGGCGGGGCACTGTATCCTGCGTTGGCGACGGGCTGAGCAGGGTAGCCTGGGGCTGCGGGGTAGCCATAGCCTGGGTACGCTGGCTGGGGAGCCACTGGAGTAGAAGAGCCTGTCAACATCAGTTGCTGACCTGATGACACAAACAAACACACAAAGAATCAACTGACAGGTTTTGTTTTTTTGTTTTACCAAATATGACATCTTTGTCACCGGGTGTTTGCTTAATTAAAGTTTCTATATGTGATTCTACACTCAAACATCAGTCAAAGGAGACCGATTTTTTCCTTTCCTTCATTGTTTGAGATCGGTTCGTGTGCATGTAAAAGGTCTTGAAAGGTAAAAGTCCACAGTGACTTCTGTGACTTTGTGACATCACACTACGTCACCATGTCACACATGTACATAATATACCTAACAGCTTGATTGGCACATAAGAATTAATTTAGCAAAACTGCTAAAGTTATTGTTAGCAGTGCTAGCTCAGGCATCTGCAAGCTGACCAATCAGAGCAGACTGGGTGTTCAGGATGAGGGGCCTTAAAGAGACAGGAGCTAAAACAGAGCGTTTCAGACAGAGGTTGGGTCATACAGAGCTGCAGCACTGGACAGCGTGAGAAAACAGATGTGTTTTTTGAGCATTAAAGCATGTAAACCTATTCTAGTAAATAAAAGTATATATGAATCTAAAAAATGAGTATTATATGTCTCATTTAAAGAGCTCTGTCTAGAGAAAACTGATCATGAGAAAACTGATCATAGGATAAAAGCCAGTAGCTGCTAGGCAGGAAGGCTAGATTAATTTTTTTTTATATTATATGTAAAAAAAAAAAACATTTTATTTTCAAAAATAAGCGAGTCATGCAAAAGACATCACCTGAGAAAAATTACATTTCACAAAAGGTTGTAAATGTAAATGACAAATCTTTGTGTGTCTGCTTTTCTTATAGAGGAGACAATATCAGTAGTCTCACTACCACATGGAGACACATTTGCCTGTGTGCTTAAAGTGCTAGTGAACTGCTTTACTATTATTTTTATCCAATCAGTACATATTTGATTAATGTTGATTTTCAACACCACCAGTTGTTTTTCCACTCGGGTTTAACAGACACAGCCAGATAAATGCTGCAGCTCACACCCTGCTGTTTTCACAGCAGGAGGCAGATTTCTCCTATTTGGGGAAACACAAAGTCTGTCCCCTCGGGGTGTTATGCTGCCTGTAAACCTACCAAACACCATCGGCTGAGGCTCTGTCACCTCCTCTTCAGTTTTCCTTTGGCTTTCTGCCTCCTCCAGTTTGTCCACCTGAGGGCAACAAAGAAAAGAGGATAGATCAGACGTGGATCACTCACACACTGTACACAATAAAACAAAGTCTGATCTCACACATTGTAGGTATCCTGCAGAAACCTCCAAACTCCATTTAAGTCCAAGATAAGCTCAAAATGTAACAAAGTAAGCTATTGTAAATGAAAGATTTTTGCTGGACATCTACAATGTAGTGATCACAGTGATGTGCCAGTTTTATTTGAATGGCAATTTCATGTTTGATGATCTACAGTAAACCATAAACTCTAAACTAAACATAAACTAAACTTCATTGAAGCTTTTATTTTATATCTAACAGATAAATGCTGATACTTATGACAAGTTAACACATTAGATTTATCACACCCACTTCTGAAAGACAAAACTACACACAGGACTTCACAGTGCAGCTAAGGTTACCTCAGAGAAGATGCCATGCAGGTTTGGTGAGAATTTCTAAAACAGCCTCCAGTACAAATGTTAAGTCAACAATTAAAGGGTCCGTTCACCCAAATCACTAAAAACCAGAAAAAGCTTGAACCTCTCCAGTGGTATCTAAACATGGAGACTTTTACTCCAGCTCTCACCCCGGAGACTCAAAAGCTATGTGTCTTTCCAGATTGATGTCCCTGTTCATCATCAAATCATTCACAGGCCTCGCTGTCGACAGCTGTTATTATTTTTTAAATTCAGCAGAAAATGGTTTTCTGTTGACATCGAGGTCTGTGGATTATCATGGATGACAAGATAACAAGCACACTGTGCCTCTGCAGATACGCAGAGGCACCGCTTTTGAGTCTCGAAAGCGGTGCGATGTCATTTTGTGAATGTTGTGAGCACCAGAGATGAAAGTAGAGTCTCACTGATGGGACCGAGCACCGTAAGTACACCATGGCTAAATACCGCTGGAGGGGGTATGTTTTGTTTTCTTGTGATTTGTGTGAATTGCCCCTTTAAAGAAAAATTATAGTGGGATTCAAGGTTAAAGAAGTATTACATTGTGTATTATTAAGTAAAGGAGAAGCTACATGCCTAAATGCTGATGCTACATTTCCAGCCATTCACAGTTAAATAAACGACAGTCACAGCTCCCACATGCATCCCATTCATGGCTGTAAGCAGGCCATCCTGACACTTTTCACTGAGTGTATTTCTGGACTAAAATCAAGCTACATATTAGAAGCTCACAGGTTAAGCTCATCCTCGCCAGGCATACAGTATCGGCGCAGTGAGTTGGTCGTAGTGCCATTAAAGTGTTTTCTACTCCGTTTCTGTTTGTCTAGTCAGTAAGTGCAAAGCTATATTCAGGCATTGTGCTTCAACTGTGGAGAAAGCTGAACAGCAAAAGGTTTCTGATGTAAGCGGTGGTCAGTTTAAATGTAGGGTCAATTAAGGAGAATTACTGTTGAGTCATAATTTCTAGAAATAAAGAAAAAAAGTTTGGACAAAAGAGTGAAAATGTTAACTTTCTGCATGAGTGTGAATGAGAACTAACTTCCAGAATGAATACTTGATATACCCTACGCTTCTAATTAAAATGGACGTGATCTTATCATTTAAAACAAGGCTGCAACTAACGATTTTTGAAAAAACAGCAAATCGCTTCATTTAAAACGCTGCAAATGTTTGACATTTTTGCTTAAAAAAAAAGAAAAAGTTTCCAATTACTTTTCTTTCAATCCACTAATCGATTAATCGTTGCAGCTCTGAGGGCCACAATATCTATAAATGTCTGTGCTGCCTCTTGGTATTTGTCCAACTACTTTGAAGCAAAAATGAGCTGCCATTTCCCTTCCTGTCCGGCTGCAAGATTCAACCCCAGCCAGTTTGACCAGTGCTTTATTGGACAAAGCGTTTGGTCTCTAGAGGATAAATTGTCTGATTAGCTGAAATAAACTGAGAGAATTCCCCCCAGGCAGAGGAAACATTTGAGGTTAGTGTTTGTGGCCCTGCACTGATCTGACAGTTAAAATATCTGAAACTAAACCTTGTTAACCTGGGGTTAGAAACATGGGGATGCATCTATCAAGCCTGGAGTGGCTCGCTCTCCTCACCCGCATTCATTACTGGTCTTTGGAGAGCATTGGCCAGGTGGAAAGGTCACTGTGTTTCTCGTATATCACTACTGCACAATTAAGTAATTCTGCTGATTTTGCGTCAGCACAACTGGAATGATCAAGATTTTAAAAAATGCCACTTAGCACTAGATGCAGCCCCAAGGGGTGTTAGAAGGTGAGAGGTGTCTGTTAGGCCAGGACAGGCTAATCCTGGTCCTGAAGAACGAGACGGTGCACAGGCTTTGGCTCCTGCCATCAACACAGCGTTTAAAGAGACTTCTTCAGACCACACTAAACCGTGATACATACTTAATATGTTAAAACCTACCAAACTAGTGCACATGTTGAATCAGCATCCATTATCCTTAGAGAGCAGCAGCTAATTTGTATTTCCATGGTTAACAGGTAGCAAGTGTATTTCTTTATAATTTGTTTTTTAAGCCTTTATAGTCACAACTTCATATCTCTGATCAGAACACAAAGCTTTTTGTTCAAAGCCCCAGATAACAGTAAGCTAAATCCACATTTAGTCTCTTCCTTATCTTCATTTTTCATGAATATGTTTCTGCTTCACAGCTGAGAGTTTGAAAATCGGCATTCATATTAACTCAGACCAACGAGACCCGGAGGATAATTTAGAAACTGCTGCAGGAGATAAACTCAAAATTCATTTAAAAAAAACAAAACATGTTGTGTTGGTGCTGAAGTGGAACAAAAGCCTGCACACACCACGACAGCTCTCCAGGACCAGCAGAGCTAGTTAGGCCGTACTCAGTCTACTGTCCATGCTAGGTTCCTACATCAGAAACCTGAGAGATCAGTTACAACAGAAACAGACAGAACACATAAGAGAAATAAAAAGAGGGCCAGAGACCGTCACCTTCGCTGCAAACTCATCAACCTGGAAAAGAACCCAAAGAGATGACCCCGCGTGACCTCACATGTCTACAGGTCAACATTACAGGACATCATGATGGCCAGAGGGAGTTCACTGGCAAATATACTTTACTACCATTACTTGAGAAAGCCTTTCTCTCCACCTTTTTGTCTCAGCATGTCTGTGTGAGCTAAAAATTCTCTGTGTGATCTGTTTTTCAATACTTTTGTCCAGGTCTCACCTGTCAGGACAAGTTTCTACAGGCAATTAAACAATCTAAAAAAAATAAACCAAGTTTAGTACACAGTAAAAATGCAGTTTGCGCTAAAAAAAATATACAATAATGGAACCTACTTTTACTTTATACAAAAACTACAAATGAACAATAAAAAATATGAACTCTTTGTATCGTTCTTCAGTGGAGTACTTACCTTCGTGAGGTACTCTCTCATGACCTGGATGAAGTACGGCATGGCAAAGTCCATGATGTTGTGCCTCCAGGCCAGCTCCAACACCACGTCAGGGTGCAGCAGGTCATAGGAGGCGAACAGGCAGGCGGCGAAGCACTCCTTCCTGCCCTCCTCCAGGAACCACTGGAGCAGAGTCTCTGCCAGCTCAGCATCCTTTGACTCTGCAGCGTACAGCATGGCATCCTGTGAGAGACAGAAATACAGTGGGTTTAAAGTTTGAGAAGTTGTCTGAGCAACAAATTCAGTTTGCCCGTGTATTTACAGTATCTCTAGATATATCTGTCTACAGAATAAACAAACGAACACGGAGGTACATGTGTGAACACTGTGTTTGTTTTCCTACCTTGTAGAGTTTGTCCTTCTTGCAGAGCTCCACGCTCTGTCTCCAGCGGTTGTTGCCCTTATACAGGTAAGCAGCAATACGTCTGAACTCAATCAGTTCATGTTTCTCTAACCTCTGAGCCAGGCCAATGGTATCGAAGTTGTCATAGGCATCGATGGACGCTCTCAGGCCCTGTGGATAGCACACAGAGTGACAAAATGTTACGACACAGAACAAAAAGAAAGACGAGTGATACAGACACCAGTTTGTTTCTTGTTAGTCGGCATCTACAGTGCCACCTAGTGACTACAAAAGATATTGGTCATGCTTCATTTAACAGGTTAAAGTTAAGTTAAGTAGGTGGTAATTACCAAGTAACATATTATTGAATGACCCCCAACATGATTTAATAATAATATTCTGCCATTTTCCAAATAGCAGTTAATAAATAGCTGATACTTTATGTTATACATTTCCAGGAGCTGGTTTCTGCTTAACTTCTGCTGACTGTGCCATTTTAATTCCCCAAACAATATTCTGATAATTTTCAATACTGCTTGATAATTACCACTGAATTTTTTACCCAGTTTCTGGACCTGTAAAACGAAGTGCTACCATAATATTTCATATGTGAAGAGAACAGCCTCGAAAACCTTTACAATATGTTGAATGTTGAATAAAACTGAAACAAACCAGTTACTGGGAAAGTGTAAGTCACTTTTCCTCACATTATTTTGTCTACTTTCAATGATCAACATCAGTAACAGACCTGGTAGTCTTCCTCCTCTGTCAGCAGGTTGTTGAGCGCTTCGTTGACGGACTTGTTGTTGTGACTCTGGACCGACCTCAGGTAGGGTTTGACCAACTTCAGCTGATTCACCTGGTCAAGCAAAAACAGCCCAGGTCTTATCATGCCAACTAAGTTTGGAAGAGCGTACGAAACATAAAGAGAATATGCTAGACAGATGCCACTTCTAAAACAAGTAAAAAAAACAACGAATACTTGATGTTTCTTTTTTTGTGATAAACAATGTCACACTTGAAATATTGTGTCGGTAATCATATCACATATCAAGTGTAATGAGATATTTTGACCAGAAATTAGACAAATTTCACAGATTTAGAGTTATTGCAGTGTACAGAGGGCTTCAATCCACTGAGGTTGACCTCATCGCTGGTTACCTTGCTGAAATAGGAGACCGCTCGGCTGTGGTCGAGCCGCGGAGACAGAATGGTCAGCAGGTCGTTCAGTAAGAGGGGTTTGTAATCCAGGTAGAAGGAAAGCGATTTATAGTACAGCTCCACATTAGCAACCTGAGGAGAAAACATGATACATATTCAGATCACAAAAAGTATAGATGTTTTAAAATAAACAGGTCAGTTATAAATGCTACCAATTACCTTAGCTATAATGTCTTTGAACAGCCCTTCTTTCCAGGCGTCTGTCGCATGAGACATCATCGTGAGGACGGCGTTGTCGAACTCCTCATATTTATCGTAAAGGAAAACCAGCTCTGCCCATAAATGAGACTGCTCTGCTGCACGAAGGACCTGGTGAACACAGAAAGCACAGAACAAAGTCATTCAGGATTCAAATTGAAGCACTCTTTCACTCAAAGTCTTGTTTGGTTAAAATCACGGCCTCAAATAAGCTGTGTTTGGGGTAAACAATGAATCTTTTCATGCCTCTTTTCTTAAAATGCTTTCTAGAAACAGAAAACCTTATTAGATCTCACTAATCAACAGCCAATGACGTGACAAATGAAAGCAAACTCAAAAGATAAAATAGGCAACGAATGATTCATATTTTAACAATCCTACAGTGGCATCCAACATGTGATCAATCAACAGGTTAAAGTGCAAATATGTGAGGAACATTGACCAATGCAGGCACTCCATCTAAAATAATCACATTTTTAAAAATTATTCAAGACAGTAATCATTTTCATTCAAGGATTTTATGAATTGTCCTAAGTAAGAAGTCTTTTTCATGATGCAATAAGTCAGCACAGTTCCAGAGACAAAAAAAAACAAACACAAAAACAACTCAAGGAGTCTTCTGTGCACAATATTACTCTCTTTCCAGTTTGCTGGTGAGAAGCAGAAATGTTTGCAGAGTAATAAATCAAAGGATTTCACGCCACACATGCAGCCTCCTCATGTATGATGAACTCTTTGATTTATTACAAAAGATATAATTGTCTTCAAACACACACACACACACACACGTATGCTCTACCTTTGGGATGTTGACTCTGGACCAGAAGAGCTCCAGGTGCTCCCTCATCTTCTGAGGTTTGAACTTGGAGTAGAGGATGGCGAGCTCGGTGAACATGCCCATGTGAGCACGCTCCAGTCCCAGCGCAGCCTCCAGCAGAGCGATGAGCTCCTCAAAGTACCCGCGGTCCTGATAGTAGCTGATCAGGTCCTCCAGCTCGTCGGCGTGGATCACTATGTGAAGGCCACAGATTTGTGCCAGACGAAACTCCTCACCATCCACACATGCAAAACACACCTGAGGACGGGAGGGTAGAGATGAGTTACCAAGTACGTTTTGTTAAATGTCAATAGAATAATTGTTCTACCTTTTCTTTTTCTAAATGGTGAGAATAATGTATGAAATCTGCTCGTGTGCCAGTTACCTCCTTCCATGTCCGTGTGCTGTTGGCTTTCCTGGCGCTGTCCACAGCCGCCTGGTACTCTCCAAGGTGGACAAGTGTCGACGCAAGGCGAGCAAAGTTGGACACGTTGTTGTACAAGAGCTTGGCTGCTTCATACATCCCCTCTTCGTAACATCTATCGCCCACCTGGAGAGGCAGAGATAGATATGCAGTGAGTGTTCAACATTATATTACAGAACAACATGCACCTTCAGCTACAAAATCCTCTCAACACCACAGCTGTGGTGGTTTTCTGACCTGCTGTATGTGAGCATTGTTGGGCCCACTGACAAACTCTTCCAGCTCAGCCAGACGGTTCGTTTTAGCTAAAGCAAAGATCAGCTCCGTCTCCACGTACGACTCTCTCGCTTTCTTTCGAGCCATCTGGAGGAATTTAACCAAGTCTTCCCAGTTATCTGCGAAACACAAACAACACCTTAAAGATTAACTCAGATCAATGGCACAAGAAAGACGATCGGTGTGAGCTGCTGGTGTGAAGCAGAGTTCTGCTGCGGAGCGGAGGCTTACTGTTCTTGCTGGCGGCGTTGACCACCTCCATGTACGCTGACGGGTCTACGGCTTTAATATACGAGTCAATGGCCTCCTTGACCAGGTCTCTTTGCAGCTGAGCTCTGCCTAACTGGCTCCACACGGCAGGTTCATTACAGCGCTCTGCAAACTCATAGGCACGATCCAAGTTCCCTATGTGCTCTATCAGTACCTGGAGAAATTAGGAGAGGCATTGAGATAAAACACCACAAACTAAAACTCTTACATATTGCACCTTTAAGCTGTAATACAGTGCATCACCTGTATGGCAGAGGTGTTGACATCAAACTTCTTGAAAATGGCGAAAGCTTCTTCAAAGAGCTCGTTGCTGATGGCAATATTAGCGATGTCCGGAGCATCATAGTTGTCTAGCCTGTTGATGTACTCCATCACACGTGTGCGGTCTGCCTTGATGGCCGTCAAAATCAGAAGGTTCTGGAGGTTTCTGGGAAAGTAGCCGGACACAGAGAGATTATTTAAAAAGATGACAAAAGTTATTGTGGCAAAATTACTATGACTGCTGTAAGGCTGCTGTACCTGTGCTCACTGAAGACGGAGTTATCAAGCACGATCTTCTCCAGCAGCTCAATCAGCTCATTGGGCAGGTCTGCCGTCATGAAGGCCTTGACTGTGACCGACACTTCCTCTGGGTCCTGGGTCTCCGACAGAGCTGTCTGCACCACCTGAGAGGAGGCAAAACAGAAATAAACATAGAAGTACAGCACTCATCCACAGGAGTGAAGAGGACAGGAGTCGCAGGACACCTTACCTGGTCGATGAGTTGTCTTCTGAAGGGATTGTTTTCTTCCAACACGTTCGCCCAAAGCTCTGGATCTTTCCGTCGTACTAGATATCGAGCCTCACTCTTGAATAATGAGTTCTCATTGCACACCTGAAAATAAAAGATATAAAGCGGTTAAAGATTTATTTATTTTAAAATCATTTCAGTGATCAACTAAATGTGATCTACGCACTTTGATGAGCTCCAGGTCGCACTGTCCTCTCTCATAAGCCACACAGGCCAGGTGGGGGTCTCTCTTCTCGCAGTATTTTCCGACCACGGCGCTGTCGTAGAACGGGTTCTCCTTCAGGAAGCGCTCGGGTGTGTTGTTGCTGTCTATGTAGATCTTGGCCAATGCATTGTGGGTAGCTGGCTCCTCGCATCCTTCATGGATACGAGACTCCAGCCATGGCAGCAGAAGTTTCAACCTGAGAGGTTAATGGAAATAGCAAACTTTTATCTTCAGCAAATAACATTTAGAAGAAACCTTTAACTTGCATGCATGGTTGTAGTTGTAGTGTGATGCACAATAACACAACTAGATGGCAGTGTTGTGCATTCAGCAGCAGCAACGTAGTCATGTTTACTTAGTCACATTCACATTTTTCAATACAGAATGGAGAAAGAGGATTTGCACTGGAAATAGCTTCAATGGATGAGGAACAATCAGTCTGCAATATGGAGGTATCCACATATAAACAAAATCAGTTGGAAAGCAGCTCTTCTGAAAAGCCCAGAGAGAATCAACTAAAATACATTTATTTCGGCTTCTGTAGTGCAAAAGACTGGCAAGCAAACACAGAGTACAAGACAAACACAGGAGCCTGCATATTCCTCATATTTATTTATGACCATTTTTCAGCCAGTTCTGTTTGTTTGTTGATTTATGGACATCAGATGGCATTATAAATATTTAAATTTCTGCAAACGAGGTGCCTCTAACTTTATTTCTGTTGATCCTCTCAAGCATTATTGAGAAACAGAAGATTATTATTCCAAATAGGTGTACTTCTTGACTGCTGTGACTTGAAGATCACCGGTCTTACTTATAAACTGGCCTATTCTCTCATTACGAGACAATATAAGGTGTAAAGTGATTCAAGCAGACTACAAACATGTCTTGTGTAACCATAGTCTCTTGCAATTACTACATCAGAGAGACGGATTCTATTTTTGCAGTTGGTGCAAATCCTTCCGACACACAAGTATTAATCAGGTGTTGCGTCCAAGGTGACATAGAGGATGTTCACATTTGGTATCAACATGCGTCCTGTGTGATCTGATCACCAAGTACGCCGCTTTACACCCGTCAGTTCACCCGTGTCCACTTCTGATGGGATCTCACTTCCCTGCTCTACATGCAAATAAACACAAACATCAATGGAAAAAATGAATATGATGTTTTTTTACACAAAGGAGGAAATATCTTCATGTATAGCGTTTGCCGAATTAACATGTGGGCCCAAATAGTTTATATTTGCTATAGACAGTGTTTTACTAAGTTTATAAACTAAAAAAAGGAAGTCTGGGGATTCTCCACTGGTTTACCGTCAATAAAATGTCATTCATAAATTTAGTGTAAATGCTAAACAGTATGTTCAAACAGCTGGTAGATGTTGGCACTGACACATTTTACAAAAAAAACAACTTAATGTATTGAATTTAAAGCTGAATTTACAAGAAGGCAATAATGATTTTAAATATGCTGTAACAACGTTTTTCAAAGTTCTCGTTAGGTTTCTTCTCCCTCATCGACTCTTAAAATCACGCAATTTGTAAGGGGGTCTGGGGATATTGCGGTCACCAGTATAATCAGCGTGTTGCTAACATTGGCAGGTTAAGAGAGCCCAAACGCTACTTTGCATTACAGTGAATCACATGAAAATCAGGCAGTGTGTAATCCAGTCTGCCTCTTGTGGCTCCTTCCTCTTCTTCTTGTTTTGACATCAGTTGAGTAGCCTTCAATGTGGCCCAGGATACATGTGCGTACACACTGCTAAAGAATGTGGTCACATGCATCCCATCCCAACTCTGAATGTGGTGAGCGAGCAGATCTCAGACACGTCCTCAATGTGTCCTGGGGGTGTTCACACCTGTCCACTTTTGACTGGATTACTCAGGACGCATGTTGATATTAAATGTGAACAGCCTCATAGAGAAGCAACGACAAGAATGATGAGTAATAGTGGAAAGCATTGATCGTTTACCTGTTCCTCTTCTCCACCTCCTCCACCAGCTCATCAGTGGAAAACTGCCCTCTGACCACCATGATCAGGTTCTTAATGACGTCCTCAGCACAGTCCACATCCAGCAGGCCACCTATCACCACCGGTAAACGACTAGGGTTCACCTGAAAACAAGTGCGACAAATTCTAAATGAAGACGTCAACATGGAGCTAAAAAAGACGCAGACTAAGTAATAATAACCAGGTATTAAGTCTCAGCCGTTGTCTTGATCTTACTTTCTGTACGTAGATTTCAATGTACTTCTGTAGATTGTTGCGGTAGAGATAGAGCACCAGATCATGGACGAAGTCAAAGCGATCACACACGATGATAAGAGGAAGCTGGTCTGTTAGCTTGGCCTCCTACAGACGGAAAAAAACCACGAGATTAAATGGATAATCACAAAATTGCTGCTGAATGATAAAATCATTAACACTCAGGATCTTTTTTACCTTGAGGAAGTTTTTCACCCTCTCCGAGTCGTAGCAGTTGCTCTCTCGACAGATCCTCTCCACTTCTTTGATCTGGCCCGTTTTACAGGCAGCCTGGATGTACTTAAAGTGAACGTCGGGCTCCTGGCTGAAATTCACAATCGACCCAAGGAAGTAAAACAAGCCTTGGATAGAGATGGCAGGGGAGAAACAACACAAAGGTCAGCTCAGTCTTTGTTCACTTAAATGGGCAATTTTACCATTTTTGGACAGCCTTTAACTTTGCTCTCGCTCAGCCATCCTCTGCAAAACTAGGAGAGGGAGCCAAGATGGCGTCTGTATAACACATCTGTCGTGGTGTCTCCCAGACATTCGGCTCCAAACTATGGATTTTTAACTTTTAAGAAACAGGCTTAGCCCAAGGCTAACAAAGTAGCCTAGCATAGAACGTAAACATGATGCAGATTGTTACGTTATGTTACATTTCACTGGCCAATTGCTTCAGGAAGAGGTTCAGGACACAGCCCGGTCTTACACAATTAGTAAAGGTGATCATAATGTTGAGAATTGGGAAATTTCTGATTATTGATTTTTCTGCATTGAAACATAATCTTTCCAGCGAAAATCTCAATGCATCCAAGTACTGATTTTTTTTCCTCCACCCCTATTGAACACATCATATTGCTTTAATCCAACATGCACCAAGTAAGCACTCATGTGTGACACCTACCCTCATAACTCTTGAAGGACTCAAAGAGCTCCACTAACGACTGAGTCCCCAGCTGCTCATGATACTTAGACGCTACCTGGACACACAGCTGCAGGTTCTGCCTAATGTTGGCCGACAGCATGGCCCTTAAACACTCCAGTGAGTCCTCTACTGACAAAGAGCCAAAGAAGTTCACCAGCCACTAAAAGGAGAATAAGAATAAGGACAAAAAGAAGCGAGGAAGTGAGACAGCAGCGCTCCTCAGAGAGCGATATTCACAGGTGTGACAAAGCATCCACAGGCATACCTCAGGGTTGAGCAGATGCGTGTGCACCACAGCTCGTTTGATATCATACAGATCGGTGTAGTGTTCGAGAGCTCTCTGCAGCAGACCCGCCTTCTCACACAGCTGAGCTACGTGGGCACGGTCATAATGGGTGAACATCTGGTTCCCCAGGATGGCATCTGCTACCTGAAAAAGTTCATTCACGCATGAACACACAAATCATGTTCAGTGTTATCACAGGTGAAGCTGCTTTCTGTAAATCAGGACAGGCACTGCAGTCTGGATGTTCACCTGGGGGGCGTGTATAAGGTTCATCTCGAGCAGACGTGTCTGTAAGTGTCCTTCGGCGGGTCGGTTGTTCTTTAGAGCATCCAACAGGAAGGAGGTGCACTGCTGGATCAGGTTGCCCTCCATGAACACATCTACGATCTACCAAAGGGCAGGAGAAATAAAAACAAAGAACAAAAGTAAGGAAAAAAAGTTTTTTGTATTCCTACCAGCATTGAATCCTGATTTGAGTTAGCGTGCATGCTGAGATTAGAGTCACACACTATTAATAATCACAAGCGCAGTAGCCAGATGTTTGTACTATTCATATTAACAACATCTGTGGAGTACACAGGGCGCGCGTTAGAAGCATCAAGTCATCACAATCTCTGTTTGAGATTTGTTCTGCGCAGAGTGGTGATGTGGCTTTAAAAGGAGGAGGGGGTCACTGACTCAGTGAATTCCTGACATTGCTGCCACATCTGGAATAACAAAGATTGGAGGCTCCCACACTGGGCACTTTGTGTGTTTGCGTGCATGTGTGAGGGTAAACGTGCAGATTTTGAGTGAGTGAGGTGGTCATGTTTGTGTGGGAGTGTCACCTGGTTGATGTTGGCCAGCGGCTCCTCGTCTTGGACCAGCATCTGGGCAAACTGCAGGCCCTGGTCTGGGTTGACACGCATCACATTTCTCAGCAAGAACACCCAGTCAGGGGTGTAGCCCACCTGCAAAAATACATATAAATGCAATTCTCAACTTAGTAATAGTGAATTCACATAAACACAGTAATAGACACCTAGTTTATTATTCTCTACTCATTAAGCAAACTGTCAAATTTACAATAAACGTTCTAGCACAATATGTTTCCATCCAAAATGTTCACGGATGGGTAATGTTTTAAAGTCTTATTCACATTATGTTTAGTCACATTCACCAACTTTAAACAAGGGAATAAAAAAGGATAAGTTTACCTTTTTAGCATACAGCACTATCTTTTGAAATTGGCCAGTCTCAGCGAAGCACTGGATGACCTTGTTGGGGACGTTAGCTCTGAGGTACACACTAAGAGCGAGGGTGGGATCAGAGGCCTTCACCAGGTCTCCCAGCTCCTCTGAGCACTCCAGCTACAACACATACACAATCACAGGTACCAGTTGTGAGTCAATGATCGTTGCTTAGATGACATGACGGGTAAAACATCATTTTTAAACACCAGCCCTACCTTGTCCTCCTTCAGCCATTTCTCCAGCAGTTGCTTGCGGCCCTGCTGCAGGACAGGCCTGCACAGCTCCAGAGACTCAAACTTGTTGAGCTGGCCCTGGTCCAGCAGAATACCAAAGTACTGCAACAGTGGAGAGGCCTGACCTGGCTGGGCCGGGACACTCTGAAACTTACGGATGGTCTCTGCCGTCCGGAGGATGCCCTGAGGGGAGGAAAGATCGGGATGAATGGAGGAATTATGGGAGCAGAAAAAGTGAAAGAGTATTTGGATTAAGTCTTTTGAACTAGAATTTCATATTTACTGCAGCATGATAATATACAACTCCTTGGACAAATATCTTTATGACATCATTGGGACACTGAATCACAGTGGGTGTAGCTGGTATAGTTTTTAAATCATCAGTAGAAGAATACTCTGTATTCACTGTTTTTGATATTTTGCCAATGCACCTGCGGCGTATCAGGATGTGCAAAGACTACATAAAGGTTTACCTTGGGAGCTGATGCAGCAACCTTTGCAGCCTCCGAATAACTTCCCTGGGCGAACAGGGTGTTGAACTTCCTGGCAAACACCTCCTCCGCCCCAGCGAGGTTTGACCTCACAGCCATCCTCAAGGCGAGATCAGGGTTCTGCAGGACGTTGGTGGCGTAGTTGACAATGTTTTCCTCTTCGACGCACACTGACAAGACCTAGAAACAAAAGAGTAGATGAACATATTCAGTAGATGAGGTCATTACTTTAGATTACTTACTTCCCGTTTACTGCTAGTTTCCCACCTGTCCCTTCTTGTTGACCCCAATGATTCCCGAGGTGGCTTCATGAGGAGCCGTCACAAAGATGGTCTCTGCACTGATTCGGTTCATGTAGATACACACTCCAGACTCCAGGTCGTACAGGTGAATGTAACCGTACTTTGTGATCAAGTATATGACACCGTGCTTGTTACCGATCTGAGGAGAACGACCAGAGGGAGAGAGAATTTAAGCATTCAGCAGTCGACTTAAGTTTACTTAAAACTAATGAGTTGTAGGGGTCTTTTCTTACCTGCATAGCTACAGGAAAATCTGTCTGGGCCTCTGGAGGGAAAAACACATCCACTGCTTTCTTAGCAAATGGCTGGTTTCCTGCAGCTGGCTGACCGACTTCAATGATGTGCAACTGGAAGATGAAAGCCCACACGATCACAGAAATGACCACAGTGAAGTAAATATGGACATGAAGAACAACAGAAGGGAGTCCCTGCACTTAAAAGGAACAGTCTGGGCTTTTTGAAGTGGGGTTGTATGAGGTACCTTTTCATAGTCAGTCTATTACCAGCAGTAGATGGCAGTTGACACAGTTTTAGAGAAGCAGCAGTAGTACCGCTGCAGAAAGCAAAGCAGTAGTCCATTATATTTAGTAAATTTTCACGACTTTACCTTGTCGTAGACAGGGTTTGTTCCCCTATTTTTTTTGGTGGGCCTTTTTTCAGGTGGCTAAAATGCATTTTGCTGCTGCCCCCATCCGCAGCACTACACTGTCTAGCTTCCTACATCGGCAGTCCTGCTGCTTCTCAAAAGTAGGGGTGTGTCGACCACCATCTACTTGGGGTGATACCCTGACTTTGGACACAGCACCTCATAGGACCTGACTTTTCAGTCAGTTTTCTGCCTTTCTTGATGTCAACAAGCATAAAGGCTGACTTTCTGTGCCATTCCTTCTTCAGAGACTAAATACACTGATAACATCATAAGTGAATCCTTGAGTACTATCTGGGGGCCCTCACCTTTCCTCCAGCCTGCGAGCGCACAGCAAAGCAGAAGAGGGTGGAGGGTTTGGCATTTCCCTCCACTTTGAACTCCCCGAAGGCAGCAGCGTGGCCCTCGATGGGCTGGGACACTTTCCTGTCGACAGAATACAGCTGCATCGCCCCAACCACGCGGTTTTGCTGCAGGACAAAGAGTTGTTAAACACGATTAGAGAAAATGATCTCAGTGTGGACTTTTGCTAATTCCTTTCAGAGATTTCAATCGTGCACGTCAGCTGCATGCGGCACGACTACACATGTTCTCGAGTGTTTCATACCTGTGCAGAAATCCCGATCAGCAGCAGCCACTTCTGTTGTTCATCAGTTCTGTAGTTGATGATCTGACATCCCGCCAGACTGGCGTGCCGGTCGAACACTTTGGTCGGTTGGGAATCCCCCTCCATGCTCCAGTGGTAGACAGCCGAATCCGTCACCAGCGCAACAGTATTTACCGATATCCACTTCCAGAACATGACCTCCTCCGTCATCGTGTGAGCCTTCACCTTACTCTTCATCTCGATGTTGAAGATCTGCAGTGTCTTGGCAGCTGGGGAACGGAGGGAACAAGTGAGACAGGATGAGAGAGCTAGCAAAGGATTTAAAAGTGGAGATGGTGAAAGTAAACTTCATGGTAATTTATTACCTCGATTATAATAAATACATGATATCTCATTACAAAATATCATGTATTTACTGCCTGTACGGCATTTAATAACTATGACCGCTTACAGACCGTATTACATTTTCTTCTAATCTCTGTTCTGTTTGCGTATTAAAAGAAAAGAAGAACACATACTGTAACTCATGTTGGTGCCTCTTGTCCCAGACTACAGTCTCACTGGCCAACCATAAAACTTGATTTAAGAGGACAGCTCACAACTGCACACAGTGTGGAAGTGTTGTTCCAAACATAAAGAGTGGAGAGCTGATTTTCTGAAATGTAGTCTTGTATCTACAGCCCATTCAGTTTACCCAAATTATAAAAAAACATTTACTCACCTACACCTTGTTATCTAGCCACACATACTGGAGATGTTTGGTTTTATTTGCGCAGGTTAGAAGATATCTCTTTCTGAGATTCCTCAACACAATACAGTTGAGAGGAATTTTGTTTGTGGAGCTTACAGCCACGAAAAATAACTATATAAATGTAAGAAACAATGTAGCTGTTACTATGAATGATTTACAAACCTCTATATGAACAGGCTCCAATGGACGTACTTTTGAACTAATAGGATTGCTCTGTATTGGGAGTACTTACTCAGAGAAGGAAGCTTTTGGCAGCACGTTCTGTGGATTATTTAGACTAGCAGAGACATCGATTCTCTATAGAGGTGGTGGTGCTGAATTTTAAATGTAACTATTGCAGTTCATCGCTGTGAGCGCCACAAACAAAATGCTCTTATTACCTGCACTTCAGTAGAGAATGAGCGGAAAGACACAAATATCTTAAAACCTGGGAAAATAAAAACTATGTGCACAGCTAGAGGACAGAGAAAGTCTGTTTTTTGTCATTCTGGTTAAGAGTGTTTTATAGGCCAAGGAAGCACCACCCTGCACACAGTAACCTGGCTAACACTTACTGGGTGCAACTGTACTCTGCCTAAAGAGAGCAGACAGCAGCTTTACAGGGACAATTCACCCAAAGATTAAAAAAACAAACAAAAGAGAGCCACATCTATCCTCTTACGTGTATTGCCATTTATCTGTCTAGAACGTTTTGCTGCAAGCTATCAAGTTTTGGAGATATCGACCGTAGAGATGTGTGCCTTTTCTCTACCGACCTACACCTTATCACAGAAGGAAACGTACATCTCCTCAAGGACGAGAGGCTCGTGCTCGGGGATTCGGAAAGAAAACAGTCCCTACATGAAACTGCTCACAACAAGGTCGGTGGATTATCTTGAGCTACCAGATAACCAAAGTTTTGTGGCGCTTTGTGCACCACAAGTTGAGTGCAAAGTACTTCCACTGCATTCAAGAGAAGACACGATATATTATCTCCAAAACTTGGCGACTCACACCAAAAAGGTCTACATAAATAACTAGCACCACAGTACGAGGACGAAATATGCTTTTTACATTTTGGGGTGAACCTTCCAAACTTCTCGATTCTTCGGGTTTGAGCCCGAATAACCTTTATGAGCTTTAGAATAGACCCGGTAACAACATCCATTTACCGGTAAAGTCACAAAGTAAACAAACAGGTGAGGTAATGCATGATTCATGTGAATATTGAAGATGTTATAGTTATAATGATACATCAATGGCCTCCCTTATACGCAGTAAGGATCTGAATGTTGATGGCTGATGGCACACGCTCACACAGGCGTGCAAAGACACAAACGCTGCCCCGACTCCTTTTAGTGTGTAATATGTGATGATGCATACCACACATACACTCTACCAGCACACAA
The DNA here is from genome assembly GCF_965226575.1 of Pagrus pagrus. Classification (NCBI taxonomy): domain Eukaryota; kingdom Metazoa; phylum Chordata; class Actinopteri; order Spariformes; family Sparidae; genus Pagrus; species Pagrus pagrus. The sequence goes on along the minus strand of NC_140192.1, from coordinate 11,032,981 downwards.
ACAAGTCATGCTAACACACGTATAGTTCTCATAAAAGTACAGTGAAGTGGCAGCAGGTTAGGTGAGAGTAAGGGGTGTGATACTGAGGCAAGAGAAGTCATTTCTAAACAGCTGTCTGTCTTTTGATTGATCGGGGATCAAAATAGCGCTGCGTACTTGGGAGGGGTTTGTGGAAAGCTTTTATGAGAGAGACATGGCTACTGTGTCATCACAACAGAGTGCCAGACGGGTAGACAGACGGAAAGCAACTCACCGTCTGAGAAATGACAGAAAGCAAGGGAGAAAAAAGCAAAGTGTCAATCAGGTAAGAATGAGAAGACACAGACAGACCAGAGGGAAAAGGGCAATCAGGGTCATATTATCCTCAGAGGGAGAGAGAGAAGCATTACAGGCAAATCATCCTGATCAGCGCTTGTGTTTGTGCTCTAAGGGCAAGATTCAGTGGCATAAAATCAATCAGCACAACCAATTTAGTACATTCAGGCAATAGAAGTGAGTGCACTCTACATATTTACAGCATTGACGGAGCATTAGTCATTGTATGACCAGAGGCATTCCCACAGCAATGCTAGTGGATGGCTAAATCTGTTCAAACTAATAACAAATAAATAGTATCAATGCCATGCAGACTTCACTCTGGGAAATTAAACAGCCATAATAACCTCAGCTCTTGGTATAAAGCCACTAATAATACCAGCACTGCCAGCAACTGTTTATTTCTCTCACAACGAATATGGCAATGCCTGAATGTGTCGTCCTGTGTCTCAACATATTTACATAGTCTTACCTTTCAGGGCGATGACTTTGCTGGCGGGGTTCATGATGGCACTGTCGGCAGAGATCGGCCTCCTGATTGGGTTGGTGGGGTCGGACATGTCCACGATCACCACCTGGTTCTGCTCACCCACCTTCTCTCTGATGCAGATGAACTTGTCCGACTCCATGGTCAGATAGCTGAACCCAATGTTGGCTGGGTTCACGCCCATGTTCTGCAACTGGAAACATTAAAACAACAAAAATAATGTTGTTAATGTGTCAATAATTATAACTTAGTAACTGGTTTATTTAATAATGACGATGGACACAGTGTACTAGCTGCCTGTGGGAAGTAGCTCAGGTGGTCATGGAGTTAAGTGGCCCGTAAATTAGCTGAGCGAATGGGGGGAGGTCACCGCGGGCAACGGGGCGAACTCAACCGGCGTCCCAGGGAACGCTGCTGGACACCAGAGTGAGACTAAACACAGTCTCTGAGACCATCCGATTCCAGTTTACCAAGGATAGACTATGGTGGTGATTTACAAGAATAAAACTCTAGGGATGAGAAGACACAGCACCCTCACATCTGTTAGCTTAGCTTAGCATAAAGCTTGAAAGCAAGAGGGAGGAGCTAGCTTATATTATTCCAACAGTAAGAGAATCCATGTAGCAGCTTTGATGTTTTGTTGTTGTTGTTTTAAACTCTAATCTAATATACTGCAAATAAATCACAATCTATTTATCATTAGTTACAGATGCTTCCAAGGTGGTGTGATAGTTGTTGACAAAAACTTGGATAAACTCTTAAAAAAACATCCAAGTATCTGCTTATAACTACATTATAGTAATTTAAAGGGTGCTACAATAAACATAAAGCTGTAAAAACATTGGAAAGGATGACCTATGAGCTAAGGTTTTGATGGCGGTCAAACCAAAACATGTTAACTTATTAAAAGCATGGAAGACTTCTCTTTTATAATGTGTAGACAGTTTCCTACGTTTGGACTAAAAGTAAAACAAGAAGGCAGTATTCCAACTTCATTGAGTCGAGGACCTCGGAAAGAGTCGTGTCTCTTTCACGGCAACAAAAAAAAAATGCAGTGGGAAAATATATTCAGCACCAGCTGACATTTGCCTTGCAGGGGGGAAAAAAAGCAGCAAGTAGCGGACCAAAATGGTGTTTTTCGATTAAAATAGCAGCAGGTCTGCTCCAGTTTTCCAGGGATACTCTTAAAGGTTGTTTTCCAGACAGGCGGTCTGGTGGTACAAGGAGCCAGAGAACAAGCGTGGGCACACAGCGGACAACAGGACGTTAACTCAACAGAGCTTTATTTTACACTCTTATTATAGCTGCTAATAGTCTCCTGAAGTTACTGAAGAATTTTGATCTTAGATGACAGATTTCTTTTTTTTCCCATTCACTGCCATTATTGTGACCATCATCATGTTGAGATTTCACTGAAGTACAGCATTACTTTAGTTCAGCAGGGCCTGTAATTGAACCCTGACACTGCAGTTAATTCCCTATGTAAGCAACCAGCTGTGAACAAGTTTAATTATCAGTAGATTATTCAGCCTTAACCAAAATCCCCGATAGAGATCCACCAAAACTAAGAATAAATTAGATTTTTTTTTTAATAAACCACCGTCAGCTAATCAGATTCATTATTCAGTATATTTACTTTTCTAATGAGAAGAAGTCCCAACGCTAAAGAGCTGATGTCGATTCCTGCTGTGTCAAATCTTATCAGAACTAAATCCCATGAAAAACACTCCACCAAGGTTAACAGCTGAACAGAGGAATGATTGTGCACATTGTCAAACTAACTGTGAACTGAGAGGACAGACCAAAACACGCTCTCTCCCTCTGATGACTGAACTGACTGCATTATGCAGTCTGAGGCAAGCGGAAAGGAATCCTTATGCTCATCACAAGGACTGCACTATCCCGCAGTTGGCTGGTAGAGCCGGACAACAAATCATGACCGCTGAGCCATTTAAATCATGTCATCTACAAAACAGGAAGGATGTAGCGCTCATCAGTCGGGGGTGGAAGAGGGGATCCAACGAGAGAAGCAAAGTTCTTTCATTAATTACATCCCAGAAATAGCATTTTTAGATTTTCCATTACACTACACACGGAAGATCATTTAAAGCTGAACTAATCAATATTTATTTATATTGACAGTGGATCAAATCACTGTTTTTAATGTGTGAGGAGTCTTCAGTAACGAACCCGCAGAGAATTATCACCAAACTCTGCAGTTCCTCTAATGTCGGGATCAGACAACACGAGTTCAGGCCAACGTTGGGAATGACGAACGGAAGTGTAGCGTAAAATAACTGAAGAACAGTGACGTTGCATCTCAGATGCTCCACAACAACCCGGCAAAAAGTCTAGCATGTCAGAATTTTTTGTATCTTAAGAAAAATGAAACTACGTGTTCCTCTACGTTGACCAACAGGATGACAGAGTGCTCCGACGCTTATATGTAAACATGGCGAAGAGGAAGAAGGATGCTGCTGTCAGGTGGAACAGTGAAGTAGAGGAACGACTCGTTGAGCTGTGGCAACAATACCCCTGCCTTTTTGATATTTCCGAACCTGTGATTGCTTAATCTGACTTGACTCGCATTGCTGTCTGCTATTGGCCTTTCAGTAATTATGATTACATTCACCAACAGCAGTGGCCGATGTTTCTTATGAATAAACGCTAAAATGTTTTTCATTCATTTCTATGATCGAATTTGTACCTTTTTAAAGATGACTTTAAAACCGTTCAGTTATTTTTCGGAATGAAGACTTCTTTGTTTCCCTGGCACAAAAGGGGTAATAAATAACAACACTGAAAAAAGGGAGTTCATTGTATTGGTTTTATGACCGCTAGCTTTAAGCTAAATCACACTGCAGTGGTATGATCTTTACTGTCCACATGAATGAGTCTAAACAAGCAGAAACAAGAGATAAATGTGAAGAGTCGCTGCTTCTCTCTTGATTTTGTTGCACTTGAAACAGAAAATGTTTCGGATGTTTTGGACTGCCAAAATAAACAATTCTAAGACTTTGCCTCTGAGAACTGTGATGTGCATTTTGCACTTCTTTCTGACTTCCTATAGACCAACTGTTTATTCAAGAAAACAGCTTCTACTGTAGGTTAATTGATACTGAAAATAATAATTTGTTGCAGCTTTGCACCATTTTGGTTGTTTTATATAGGATGTTATATACATTAATCATACTTAAATAGATATAAATATAAGAAGATATCCTTATTAATATTGTAATAATGATTTCAATCATACCACTCAGCCACAACTCAATGTACACTTGGAGTCTGTGAAGTTGTGGGGACGTGCAAGATAAAGGCCTCTTACAAAAGGCCACAGAGAAGACCTGAGGGAGGATTAGAGCCATATGCTGCATCTCCTCAAGACTGCCAAAACTATCTCTGGGAGGAGTTGGGGGGGGGGAACCACAATAAAGATAGTCGGGGGAGAAGATAAGGACAGGAGTGAAAGGAAGAGCTGGAGACACAGTCCAGCATCCTGCTAAAAAACGAAGGGAGGGCGGGTGTTGGCAGAGAACCAGTGTGAAGAAGAAAAGCCAGGGTGATAAATGTACCTTTTCTGAGGAATGAAGAAGGAGGGATGAGTGCTAGGTCTGTACAGTGCAGTTCCAGTAACACAGGCCTTTGGCTATATACGGTTCAGGGTGGGGCAACTGACTCACCGGAAGAAAACCCCCCACACTCCGTCTCAGTAGAACATTCCAGACTAAAATCACACTTAAACTACAACCTCCTGTTTCCAGTGACCCATAAACTACGTCCAGTAGTCCATTTTTCACATACACAGATTCCTAGTAGTCCTCTTGCCTAAACAGCTGAGATAAATAACCACAAAAACAGCATTACGATAACAAAGGCAGCCGAACTTCACTGATGATACAGCGTTGACGGTATTTGGTGAGTCATAGACTGGGTGGATGCATTGCTGAGACACTGACACGTTGCATCAGCAGATGAGGGTTTTTGGGTTCAGGAAGAGATAACACAAACAATTTAAACTGAGGAATGAAGCGAAAAGACGCGGAGGTGTTGCTATACGTAACCAGAAAAATCTTAAGGCTGCTCTTATTCATGTTTTATAGTAAAAACCTCAGCAAATGAATGAGCAAAAGCAGTGTTTCATAGTGTCTTTCAGCTCATTGTTTTGGTCTATTGTCAGCCTGCCAAGCTGAATAAACAGAGGACAGAGTTAGTGTGAGCTGGTGAACATATAGTGCAGCATTACGGAGGTAGTGAAGACCAAAACAGAGCTAAAAATATGAGATATGAACTCCAAATAAATGTTTGCCATTTAGCAAAGGTAATAATATTTCACTGTTGTGTTTAAGAGTTTGTATCCTACTGCCCACAAAGGGCCACAAAAAAAATCAATGTTGAGCTAATTAGTTGATTAATTGATTAGACAAGCAATAGAAAATTATTTTAAAAATCGACATAAGGATTTGATGCTTTTCTTTGTCATGTATCAAAGTAAACTCATTATCTTTCAATTGTGAACTCCTGGAAAAATCAATCATCGTCAGATTATGCAGAAATTGGCATTTTGTGCGATTTGGCACCCCTCAGTTTCAACACCACTGAAATAATAAATACAAATCCCAGGCCCATAACAACTTCAGACACAACTCACTATGATAAAATAATGTTATGTGTTGCAAACTTCATACTACACAGTGCAGAAACAAGTGACAGGGGGGCGGAGTGGCTCAAACAGAGTCACCATTCACCCTATTACAAGACACTGTACCCTCAAAATGATTCTGAAGCTGTTATTTTAAGGTTTAAAAAAAAGTTACATAATGTTGCTTTAATTAATCGTAAATGACAGTAACCGTTAGCTGCAGCCTGAAATCAGTAACTGCATCTTTAACTGTCTATGACTCATTTAACATAAAGCGCTGACACAATGTGCATATTGTGTGTATGTGTGTGAGCGACTGCTCTTTCGATGCATTCATGATGAAGTGTTGGTGACCAGCCACTGCTCACAGATGTGTTCTGGTAGACTGTTCTGTCATCCTGCTTCCTCTCCTGATGCGATTTGCAGGATTTAAATAGGGCCTGCTTACCTCATCTGCCTATCACATCCGTTGGTTTGACGCGGTGGCATCATTTCATCAGTACAGATAACAGCTGCACGCCAGGATGCTGTAAACAGCCGCAGAGCAGCAGGTTGGACTCTCCTAACTCAACTCGACAGGACCATGTTCGGGCGCTTCGGGGCTGCAGGACATTTTTGCACTTACACGAGCTGCTACAACACGTAGGCCGCTGCACTGACAGAGAGCAGCAGAGCCACATAAGCTGCAAATGACTCGCACTTCAGCACTTTCATAATTCGACAAACCATTCTCTGTCATTGTCTCCCTCCATCTTGCCACCAACACAATCCAACACAAGTTAAAACACAGTTTGGAGGCCATAGTGCTGTAGCCTACATTCAGCTCCACACATCCAACTAGGGCACTGATCCATTTGGTCAATTAATGACACACTTTGACACCCTCATACGCAGTGTGGACCTTGGATCATAAATCATACTAAAGCAAACAAGCAGGGAGGACAAAGAGTAATGATGGAGGCAGACGCTACCACACAGCTCAGCGTTAATGACAGTGTAAGGTAGGCAGGCGAGCAAAAGCTACTGGTGTGGAGGCAGAAAATGAGCTGAATCTCTCACAGGTTAAACAACAGCTCCGAGATCCAGGCTTCAGCCTCCACGTCTGCATTTAACACCAGAGCTGCGTTAAAGGACAAGTTCACCTAAAAATGACAATTCTGAGCATCATCTACTCATGTGCTGATGGGAAGTTGGGTGAAGTTTCGTAGTCAACAAAACATTTCTGGAGCGTCACAGTAAAAAAGCATTGCAGCATTCTCCTAAATATCTGAAGTAGATGGCGACTTGTTTTAAAACGTTAAAAAACAGAACATTAAATGGTCCATACAGCTGGTCCGGTGTAATCAAAGTCCCTGGAAGCCCTGAGATCCCACATTGATTTGAAAAGAAGCTATTTTTCAGTCAAAATCGTCAATGTAGCTGCTAAGCTAAAAGAGTTAGCGCAGGACTGATCTGAAGTGGTCGCAAAATAGAGCAATTTTATTGGGTGTTTTTTGTTTTTGCTGCAATGATGTTTTGCTGTGAAGCTCCAGAATACTTCTGTGGACTATGAAACTTCACCTGACTTTCCATCGACATAAGGGTGAGTAGACAAAGACTGAATTTTCATTTTTAGGTCAACTCTGATTGAAACAACCAAGATATCTGGAGCATTTGGTTTGCTCTTTATCTCTTTCAAACCGCTGGCTCAACAGGCTGGTACCTCTTTGTGTAGCCAGGTCGATGTTACGCTCCTGAACCCCGGCCCAGACTACAAACACAGAGCTGTAAATACCAGGCCACGAAAAAAAAAAGCTAAACAACTTGAGGCCCAAAGTCCTGGGATTGCAAATTCCAAGCATTTTTCACTCTGCTGGAGCCACCTAGATTCACAGAGGGATACGACTAGGGCAGAGCTGGGATTTCACGGTAGTGGTGGAACGTAGAGCAGTCTGCTGCTTATCACTGTCTCAAGGCGAGATTTTCTTAGGAGATGTGGGGAAAGGTATGTGCTGTTTGAACTAATAACCCAGACGTTGCCAGGTACTTCACTGCTCTCCATCAGCGTGCAGCAGTCGTGTCATTGAGGAGAGGAGCCTGGTGGCCTGCGAGCTCTCTTAGCCAGCACAGTTTTTTTGGTGGATAAAGGATCTTTGGCCGACGAAAGTGGGGCTACTGGCCAGAGGAAGGGAGCAGAGAGACAGAGGGGGGTGGGGGCTTTTTTTTTTTTTCTAGTGAAAGGCCATTTCACTGCCTGCTGTTACCATAACAACAGGCTACAGAGGAGGGGAGGTGGAGGGGTGCGTCACAAAGTTTCTCTTTTGGCTGCAAGACACCAAAGCACCGGGTCTGCCGTGGGACAATGATTATCAGAGTCCAAACCGGAGGGGAAAAAGGGGGCCATGGTGGAAACAGTTCCTCACAGACGACCACATAGCTGGCTGTTTGTTTTCATTTCTTAAAGAGGCATTTTAGGTTGTTTTTTTCCTTCCACCAAGAGACTGCCAACCAAACACTACAGGCCCTTTGCTCCTCTGTGATGTTGATCATTTCGAAGCTGCACAGATGCTCCTCTGGCACGAAAACACCACAAGTCGAGCTGGGAGACACACCAAATCAATATAATGCTGATGCTGTCATATGAAGCTAGATTTCATGTGGGATTTTGGTTATTGCAATAAAGATCTCGCTCACATAATGTGGTTTTCTGGCCTTTAGTGCTGCATCACAGCTAAGAGATGCAGTTTTTTCTGATTTTTTTCCCACTGCTGTGAGTGAGTGAGTGCAACATAAATGCATCTACACACCTACTCTAAACATAACACCTCGCTCAGCATGACAGTATCAATACATTGTGGTGTTTTTAAGTCAGTAACGCACTGGCCGGTGCTGGTGTTGTTGTTGGAGTGTGTTGCTGCAGGACATGACAACAACATGGTAGCCACAAAGCTTGAGTGCAAGTGCCATTCAGGGCTCAGTTACAATGTAACCACCAACAGCTGAGCTCAGTTGTCTGCAACAACAACACAAAAAAAAAGTGTCAAAACACCGCAGTTTGCATCGGCGCGGATTGAAAATGACAGCAGCGTTTTTCCACTTGAAGGGAAAAACTGCGGCGTATCCACACACACACGCACCGGTCCGCATTGGAGCTGTATCCGATCTGACTGGTCAATTTTTTACAAGTCATCATCTGCCCGGCAGGAGAAAACTAGGCCTGTAGCTATATTGAGCACCACCCTGCAGCCCTATTTCAGATACCATTTAAATGCGACATGTGCCGTGTGAGTGCGGATCTACATGGGCGAGGAGCTGCGCAAAAAGAAAGGAGCTGGAGATCATTTTAGGGCTTTTTTCTCTGCGGTGTGCTTACCTGCAGATGTTCCTGAAATCGTATCGGCAGTATCTGAGCCATTTCTGGAGGATTTCTCTTTCAGAAGAATCCGAGAAGAAGGAAAGGGGAAGGGGACAGCAGGAGGAATAAAGGTGTTCTTGTTCTGTTTGTGCCCTAAACGTCCCCAAAAGTCAAATACGATGGGCAGTAGTAGGTAGTCTGGGCGGCTGGCGTTGGTATCACACGAATCCAGTGACTGCTCCCATTCAGCAGCCCCCCTACACCAGTCCTGAATCAAAAACTCCGCACCTCCGCGAAGAAAACTAGTCCACTCCAACTACTACTGACTGAGCCGCGTGCGTCAACCAGTTCCTCCGCGGGCCATGTAAGGATACGGGGCTGTCCTAAGAAAATCCGCGCCGAGTTATTGTAAGTGATGACTTCGCACGAGCAGTCCGTGTCGTGGGTTTTAGTTTTCTCAGAGCTGTCAAGCGGTCGGATGTGCACTTTGTACCCCTCCGCCGCAACCCCTTCCCCCTTCCTTTCCACCAACTTCGAAATCAGGGCTCGTGACAAGCGCCCCACCTTTGCATGATTTCTACAAAATCACACACACACACACACACACACACACACACACCATCCCCCCAAAAAATAGTGTGTTGCATGGATGACGCATAGATTTGTACCAGATAAAAATGCTGACGTATCAAAGTGTTTTTCCAAGGAGCTGCACCTTTTCTTCCTCTTCTCATCATCATCTTTTCATTACCCCTGGTGAGCAGCAGGTTGTGCACAACTGAGGAAATACACAGTGGAATAAGTTTAAAACATTATTTCTGTCACGCATCTCACTAAATTTGTCATGGACACATTTTTGCTCAGGGAGAGAATGGGAAGCAGTCTGAAAATTCAGTATTAAGTTTAAAGGCATTTAAAACCTTAAAGGATAAGTTCACCCCAAAATAAAACATCCAGTTTTTACCTACTCTCCTCGATGCTGATGGAGAGTCAGGTGAAGTTTCTTATTCCACGAAACATTTCTGGAGCTTCTCAGCAAAACAGTGTTGCAGCATTCTCCTAAACGACTGAAGTAGATGGGGACTTGTTTTACACCTTCAACGCATGGTTGAGCTCATGCTAACACTTTTAGCTTAGTAGCTACTGCGAAGAGTTTGGCTTTGAAGGCTGAAAAAAAGATCTTTTAAATCAATTGTCTTGGGGCTTCTGGGGACTTGGGTTACACCGAACAAGCTGTACACATGCAGCCATTTTATTTATTTTTTGTTTTTGTTTGTTTGTTTGTTAGACACAAGTCCCCACTGGATAGTAGGATGCATCAACGCTGTTTTGCTGTGAAGCTCCAGAAACGTTTTGTGGACTAAGAAACTTCACCTGACTTTCGATCAGCATGGGGACGAGTAGATAATGACTGAATGTATTTAAATGTAGCTTTTAGCTGTCACTTTGCGGTTGTTGATGAAAGTACTTCCTTCCTAAAATAAAAGTCCTATGACACTACTGAGTCAGTATTACATCCAGGATGTGGACAGCGGAGACATCCTCAGGTTGTTGCTGCTCTAAAGGATCTGACTCACACATGATAATTTAAACTTCCTCAACTGATAATTGTGATTAAGTTTAATATGGAAGGAAATAATTACGTGCTACTTGATCCTATCAATACACTGACGAGTTAAGAACAAAAACTCATCGTATTTACTGTTGATTTAAGTATTTTATATGGCTAATAAAGCAGCGTTTATGTTAAGATCTGTTACTTACCCATTGATGGACCAGTGACAATAGGTCTCCATGTTGTTATAGTTTATTCTATCTGTTATATAACCAAACTTTATAATGAAAATCTTTAACTTGGGGTCTTTGGGTTTGTAACTGAAAGGTCTTTGTTTCATGCTATCTCCCACCTTTCTCATTTCCTGTCATGTCTCTGCTCACACCTAATACCTGACACCTAATAAAGGCAAAAAAAAAAAAAGCAATAAAAAATAAAGGCAAAAACAACAACAACTTAAAATGGAATTCAAGTCAGTGAACAAATTTAAAAAAGACTTTATTGTTACAGTGATTCAGTAAGATGTGCACGCTGAGCTACAAACAACGCACTGTTGTTGGGGTCAAAATCCTGCATGTAGGCTTATAGAAATGTAACACAGACCAGGGGGCTAAAGTAAGGTGCTAATCTGTGGAAGTAGACTTGAAAGGAAAGAAAAAAGAGGTCAAGATCCTGACCTGAGATCAGTATTTCATCCTAACAGTGATCCTGGAACAGAGCAACGCAACGCCTTACACCCACCTGCCAAATTACACTGGCTCCAGGAAGTTATTTAGTGCTCATTTACACCACCTGCCTACATGCAAATACATGCAGCGACTGTTCACAGAGCCTGTATTGAAATATGATTAGACAGCTTGAAACTGCACTGCACATCACAGCCACTATTTGGCATGCTTTGCACTAAATTTTAAAGGCAGTTATTTCAAGTTGATAAGTTGTGACAGGAGAGCTGTTTGCCACATAATGGGCTGATACCACTGATCAGCCCATGATTGATAATGATGATTAAAATATAGATTTAACTCTGATATATAATGTTGATTTTTACGCTCTTGGAGTTAAATCATGCACAAGCGATTCTGCCATCTTGTATGCTGACAGATCCAGGATTTATAGTTCAGCCACAGAGAAGGTGGTTTCACTCCGACAGGAAGCAGGTGTAACCAGCAGCATCTGGTCAGTGGTCACTTGAAAGCAGTTGACACACACACACACATACGCATGCGCACACACACGCACACACACGCACACACACACAAACAGCTGGTGTCTCATTTAAAGCCACAAACCCTCAGCTCACCACACTGACCCTCATTGAGGAGAATCTATCACAAAGGATCAACTTTCCATGATGCACTAAATCCTCTAAATGAACTACACACACCACAGAAACCCCAAATGAAGACCTTGGTCCAGGAGACCTGATGGTTACTGGTCAGAGACAGTGAATACAGAAAACAGTGGTAAAATGAATTTAAGAAAACAATATTAAGCAGATGTATTTGACTTTGGGTGTGTATTGCACAGTATCTACAAAATCCCACTGTAAACACACGTGTAACAAACATTATAATTAAAATCAAACATTAAACTAAACTACTAGGGAAAACATACACACCAAACTGATTCATGGAGGCATGGCTGAAAAAATGGCTGCAGATTTGCAGGCTTGTGATGTAGTTCCACGTCTTACAACGGCAGAAATATACAGTTTGCATGTTTATAAGTCAGTGAAAGAAAGTGATGCAAAGGCGGAAACGTCATGACCCAATGACTGTTACAGTAACACACTGGCGCATTTATTTTTTTCACTAGCCAAGAGTTGACCTTGTGCAAGTATTGCTGAAACGACGACGCGGCACAAAACAGGAAACTCAGAACTTTACGATCTCTGCTCAGCTTTAAGTTTTGAGGTTCAAGCATCTCTCATGTTACGTGGCAGCAAAGTGTCATGAAGCAACTGTTTGGTACATTCACATAATCTCTGACACGCTTGCAGTGCATCAGAACTTAACATTGTCTATTTCAATTAATAAACAACATAAAAAAAACAGGAGTTTAGCTGTTTAAATTATGCCACAGAGCTGTAATTCCATTGAGGGGACACACAGTAGACCTATAGTATTTTTAAACTGTGCTATCATCCTCATACAGCTCATAGTGGTCTAGTTTTAGTAGTGTAGTTTTAAGGGCGTGCAGGGTGGGTTAAATATGCTGTGTGCTTGGCCTGGCTCTTGCTGTCTATCAGAAGGAGCTGGTTATTCTTGTGGTGGGAAATCATCTCATCGAGGCTGCCGAAAATCTGAGAGGGAGAGACACATGGAGAGAGGTTATTAGATAAAAACCCTGCGTTTCTTCCAGAATCCTCCTCCCTTTGTCTTCTCCTTCCTGCTGCCCACTAGTTCTTCCTCACCTCCTCGTTCTTCTTGCCCTCTTTTCCGAGGGCGTAACCTCGCGTCTCCTCCAGGAAACGAATGGGAACGTTGTAGACCTTCTGCTGGTAGAGCACGGCGAGGGTGTACGGCTGCCGGGTGCTCTGGGCTGAGCTGTGTCGGATGAGAAAGGCACCGTCCTACAACAAGGAAAAGCAGGAAAATCTGAGCAAAATGGAAACAATGAATAAGATATAAAGACATATGGAGAGGAAACGTTTAGAAAGCTTTAGGAAGGGCCAAACGTAAGTGTAAGAGAACAGAACAATTGAGGAAATGTGAAAAGACTGAACATTTTATACAGAGTAAGTGAGGTAAATGGACGCCCTGAAGATGTCTGACTCACGTTTGACTTTTGAGTGTCAGCAAAAACACGCCCATTAACGCTTAATAGATTTCTCATTGTTTGTGCAACGCCACTGGCGAGAGTTTGCTTGGCTGGAAATAAAAGCTGATTGCTGTCGAAATGACTCTCCCATCACTAGCAGATTATTATAGCATTAAACTGAACTGTTTTGTTTACCTTGTTGACCCTCAGTAAGAGCTCCTCAGCTGCCTTTCTGTTGCAGTCTCCAGCAAACCATTCCTTGTCCTGTTATATGGCATAAGTATATCAATAACAGTAAAGCAGTTCTCACAAACTTGTTTTAGTTTTTACATGCAGTTCAGTACCACACCTCATTCCCAGATTGTTTGGGTGCCCTCATACCAACAGAGGGGGCTGGAAACATAGAAAACAGGTTATGTTTCAAGTGCAATGTTTCAAGGGAAATCTGTATTTGGCACCAGAGAGGTGGTTAAAAAGAAATAAGTAATGTAGAATCCATGTTATGTTTGGATTATATTAAAAGAAAAAGCTAAGCAGACCCCAAATAATCACAGCTGTCCTCAGGATTTAAAAACTTTTTTTTATTTTTTAAATGTGAGCTTACCCACAGGCTTAGTGTCTGCCATAGGAGGATTTGGGGGGCTAGAATAAAGACAGGAAGACTAATGTTATCCACTGCATTTACATTTGGTGTATGCGTGCACTTGCAGATGAGGTCAAGTGCAAAAACAAGCTGGTAATGAATGTATATTGTTGCACCTACACGGGTTTGACTAGCGGAGGGGGCTTGGGAATTGGTTGATGAAGTATGCCAGGTAATGTGGCACGTCTTGCTTCAACCCGAGGAGCTACAGAGGCAAGACAGTCTTCGTTAATTTCTTTTAGATGTGGTTTGTACTGATATTTTAACAAATACAGTCAATGTGTTCTTTACCTGTTTTTACATCATTCAGAGGAGGCAAGAGTGAACTCTGAAAGGGATGGAGATTAATTTCCTACATAGGAAATGAAAATACTGAGTCAAAATGAAAACTTCCATTTCTAATTCAGCCTCTATCTTGGCAGTCTTACTTTAAATGAGAACAGAGCTTAGCATAAGGAAATGATCAGACTAAGCACTGAGATGAAGAGACACACTCACAGACTTAGCTCTGGGAACCGGAGGCTTCACCCTGCAGACAGAGAGAAGGTTTATTTTCATTGCATTTTTATTACCAGGAATTTATTATATCATGCCACTACTATGTCTGCCTCATTTGCACTTTGCTGCAAAAACACAGCAGCATCATTGTCTGATGTGACAAAGAGTACGAAGCTACACAGACAGATTATATCAAGGCCGCTTCAGGTTAGTGCATGTCACCATGCTTTGGTCATGAAAGCTGCTTTGAACCAGGTTGAAGTGCACTTACCTATGGATGGGAGGAGGTACAGGGGCTGGCTTGGAAGATGGAGGCACCCAAGCCGGCTCACGATGGGCAGGAGGGCGAGCTGAGGGGTGGGAAGAACGATAGCTGTTTTTTTGACGATACTACAGCTACTGTGGTCTAATCATCAATGTGAGCATCTAGTTCTTGTGAAGTGCGATCAACCTACCGGCTGAAGGTTCCAAATACAGGTCATCATTGTCTTCCTGAAAAACAAAACGACGAATACGATCACATATCGACAACATATGGGGGCATATTTGTCAATACAGTTGGTGAAATGGGAGAAAAAGTGGGTGAGCATTCCTGTAGAAGCCCAGTTACACTTCAGGCAGAGCCCTGAAGTCGCATGACTAATATAACGCCACACTTCTATTACTTTGTTGTTACTCGAGTATCGTTTCTCGTTTCCTTATGTAAAAAGCTTTTGTTATTGTTGAATTAGCTAAGAGTTCGTGAAGGGAGGCAGAAACCTTCCTGCTGCTCTGATTCCTTGAGATCTTCCTCGTAGATCAGAGCCAATCTGCCAACTTTAACTGTATAACAATTTGCTATAAATGGTTGATCCCTAAGTGAACTAATATCAGATGGTGTTTTAAGCGCCTTAGTTCTACTTAAATCTGAAAGATGATACCGTTCTGTAACCCTGACCTGAGGAACCTAAGTTTGTCTTTGAATCATAACAAAGAGCCGACACTTGGCTGCTTAACCAGACTTTACACCTACATTGTATCTGCTCAGGCTAAAGCTGCTCAGTGGCCCCATGAAGGCTTTAATGAAACATAGGACATAGGAACATAGGCACATACCCTTACAACACAGGAAATTAATCATATGCATGGACCCGTCTTACAAAAGGGAAAAAAAATGTTAGTAAGTTAAACTTACCTGTTCTTCATTTGGATCCAGATACACATCTGAAATGCAGAACGATAATACTGCCAGTCATTTGCATTGTTGTGGTATCATACATGCTTATTGCTGCTGGTTACCATCATCGGCACCTATAAAAGCTTTAATAAATGACAGTTAACAGTAGAGTCAAACACAGGTAACCGATAAAATGTGTCACCTATTCAGCAACTGAGTCAATCCGGAAGTTCCTACATTATTAATATCACAGACGGAGACATTTGACGCAATGTAAGACCAAACACAACAACACTGCCCATTGTGACAACTCACACAACTGCTGATAAAGTTTTACTGTGTTGTTGTGGTATACTGGTGGGCTGGTTGGGGACAATGTTTTTTGCCAGGAATGAGTGTTTGTTGACTTTTAATGGTGTTAAAAGTTTAAAATCAGTTTGCTAATGAAGTTGAGTTTCTGAGGCACTCAAGGTGCAGTTTAATGGCACTACACTGGGTGGCAGTGTGTTCTTTGTTTTAGCCGCAGCTGCAATCTCTGCCTAACTCACACTACCCAGTTCTGCTTGTATTTCTTCAACAAACTGCTGTTGCTGCTCGAAATATTAAACACAATGTGTCTCTATGCTGTGAGGATGTTGTCCTGGGAAAGATCAGGTGTGCAGCAACATATCCCCCCCCAATCAACAGTCATTTCATGCTGGTGAGTCAATTCAATGAAAGGCCTATTTGTGCTTGGATTACCGCACCTTCCTCAGTGTTGGACACAGGGAGTGGGCGGACGGGTGAAGGGGGCATCATCATCTTTCTCCCAGGCTTCTCAGTTCTGTCTATCTCAGGTGCTGTGAGGGAGGAAGATGTGGTTGTATCATATTGAAGAAAGCGTTTATAAAGAGATGAAGACAGGTGGGTAACACGAGACTCACGCTTCCTGTTGTTGTGATCATAGTGGAAATTCTCCGGACGTTGTTGAGGTCTCTGGATGACAGAGGTGAGATTATTTAATCAAAACAGAGCTTAAAACATGTTTGACAGATGCAGAGAAACACAGAAACAGACTTCCTGTTGTTACCAAGGCTTTGACTGGTCTGGGTGGAGGAGGCTGCCTCCCTGGAACAGCAGGACTGGACGTCCTCTCTGCAGGAGGTAGCAACAAGGAACATCATTTTAGGGGAAAAGCTTTTTGTTGTCAGAGGTTTCTATGCTGAAGGGATTTGAGCTGTTACCCTAACCCTATCTATAATGTCTCAGTGGTGTTACCCAGATAAACGTTCTCCTCCACTTGTCTCTGTGGGACTTTCGCAGCCTTGAGTTCACAGGGAGGCGCTTCATACATGTCACCTTCCTCGTCATCCTGCCAGTAGATCAAACATTTAGCAGTTCACAAGGAGTCATTGATACTGAGACATTAGTTTGAGGTAAATAAAACCATAGCGGACAAGACTAGAAGCCTTATGTCTGCATTTTACAGTTCCCAAAAGTCATGTGAGGACAAGTAAGGATACAGTGTTAGAGCCGGATTTGAAAAAAATGAAGAACCAACGTCTGACCTGTAAAGCTCAGGATTTAAATGTGTCAAAACAATGCACTCTTCTTCTTTTTCTCTCTGCTTTGTTCATTAGTTTTCACTTTTGCAAAGGACAATGGGGGAACTGCACTTTTTAATTCCTAGAAGTAAGTAAAAACACACATTTATGAACTTGTTTTATATCTACTTACAAACTCATCCTGTGGCCATCCGGCATTGTCATCTGAAACAGACGGATTGAAAAAAGATGCTGATAGATAATAAAGCTTGTAATGCAGTAAAGAAACATAGACAAAAAAGGGTGAGGTTACATCTCACCTGTCCTTCTGGGTGGAGCTGGAGGTCCACTGTGCCTGACGGAGAGAGGAGAGGTAAGATGATGGAGTACTGTTTGTTTGTTTTTTCATGCAGAACAAATGAACAGGAAACCTAAAGAGGTTTTGCTAATGGTCGCAATACTTACAGATTCTTCAGTTTTCCAAAGAAGCTCTGAAAAACACAGAAACCTCAGATGAGATTTAACATCAGCAAAATAAACTTTACTGCATTCCAGGCTGGTAATCATTTACTTTAAGTTATTGATCAGCTTCATCATCAGAGCTGAGTCAGTGGCTGCTCGTTGGGGAAGGTCACCATGACGAACAATAGAGCTTATTTAGATGTTAACTCAAATACTGTTCTCAGGTTCAATTTTTTTTTTCTGCTACCGTACTCCTCAACAATTCAGGCAAATGATGTACTTTTAAATTTATTTGACATCCATAGTTACTAGTGACTTTGGACATTTAGAAATCCAATTTAGATGTATTATTATAGATTAAAATAAGATAAAAAGCATTATATAGAGTTAAGAAATTAGCTCCAGCTTCTGCATTAATGTTTTAATAATTCTAATCCAATATGAATAATAATATTGTTATTTTAATTATTCTAGAACGGGCCATTCTTCATGATGGGTACTTTGACTCTTGGCTCTTTGAGTGTGTTAATGTTAAGATTTAAATGCATGACTCATACTTGTAACAGAGTATTCATACACTCCAGTATTACTATTTTTACTTGAGTAAAACTATCATCGCTTATTAGGCCATTTGCTTACATTTGTCTAATGTTAAATAAGAGGGTAGACATCCAGTGTTAGTCCTTGTGAATCTTCCCATTAACTTAATCTTTGTATTAAATTCACAATCAATGCTGTTTTGAAACAGAAATGGTTCAAAATGATCAGTTAAAACACAGAAGAGTTCATCTGAAGGGGTGTAACTGTAACTGAAGTTGGCAGCAGGAGCTGGAGATAAACACGCACAACAAGCAAAATCAGGAAGTGAAGCGTATCTGTACAGTATCTGTGCATTCCCACAGAGGCCGGCGGCTGTAGAGGAAGTGTTGATGTAAAGTAAATTATTATAGGCAGACAGGAGAGAGGGAGAGACTGCGGGGCTTCTATCTCTCACACATTGTCACACCAAATGTCAGAAAACAGGAGAAAACAGTTGGTTTTATCAACTTGCTGTTGAAGCTGATGAGCAGGTGATGAAAAGAGAGACGGGAAGTACCGCATGACTGTTGTGCTATTTATGTTTTGTTTCCTTACACAGTAATCCTAAAAATACTTTTACAACAACGGTGTTGTCCTTTGTGTCTATAACTTCCCATAAAGGATCTGTCAAGTCTCAGTGAAAAGTTCTGCCAGTGGCCCAGGAGGAAAAAGGAAAGAGTCATGTGACCATAAAGTGAAATCTGATGCAAACAAGGACTCAGTGAACAGCATTCAAATGATTCACTATTCAGACAATAGAAATAGTGTTTTATCACGAGTAACTACATTAAAATATTAACTTAGAAAAACAGTCACCAGACTGGTTTTCGAATGTTTATACCGTGGCAGAGATAGTAAGATACTGTATGTGCTGCAGACACCGTGTATTTGAAACAGAGAATTACAATGCATAGATAAATTAAATATCTTTTTTCAGCATGGACCATAACCACAACCACAACCACTCCAACAACAACAAAACATTTTATCTGCATGAGTTGTTTGACGCTCAACGAGGGGGAACTTATATCAGTCATATCACGTCAACACAAAGG
Organism: Pagrus pagrus; assembly: GCF_965226575.1. Taxonomy (NCBI): domain Eukaryota; kingdom Metazoa; phylum Chordata; class Actinopteri; order Spariformes; family Sparidae; genus Pagrus; species Pagrus pagrus. The sequence continues at coordinate 11,013,969 of NC_140192.1, read as the reverse complement.
ATCGCGTGAGAGCTGAAGCTGAATATGCCTGTAGTTCAATATCACTTATACACAACAATATCTATGTATGATGTAGATTTAAAAGATAGTCAGTCAGAGACAGTATTTTTTTTTTGCTATCAGATAACATCATCTTTCGCTCCATGACACATTGCAGACTGAACTCATACACCATCTCTGAGTGAACCATGTCCAATACTGCATTGTCATGTTTACTGAGAAAAAGAGTCTGAAATGCATCATGGGAAAGTGATAGCAGCACCAGTGACAGGCTAAATATAAAGCTACAAGCAGACATGACACTACATGAAACAAATAATGTGTATATCTATGTTTTTGCTCGCTAGATTTTCAATTTAACTGAACATGAGATTTACAAAAGGTTAAAACTTTAATATTGCAGATAAAAACACAGATTCTACTTAATCTTCATATCAGACGATGCTTTAAAACATATCAAAAAGAGGACCTGTACCAACTGTGATTCAATTTTCTAATTTTCTAACATGTCCAATTAAACTCACTAATAAATTCAATTTAGCCAAATAAGAAAACTGATTAATGGAGGACTGATGCAAAGACCAAACCTAAAAGAAAGCTCAGCCAAGATAACTGAGGACATTACTGAAGCCTGTACACTGTTAATTTAAACATTTACTTTGAAAAAGTCAGGAAACAGATTACCTCTGAATTACCGAGTAATAAAGACCATTACATTTAAGTGGTACAAAGTTCTAACAACTGAAAAGTAGACTGTAAAGTCTTTTCTTGGTCATTTTGAGGCAATGAGTTACCTCGATGTTTTCAAGTAGTCACTTTGTCGGATCTTACAGTGTAGGTGTGCAGTATTTACTTTCAGGTTTTCTACAAACACTAGTTGGGGAGTATTTTTATTGTTCGCCTTCACACTCCTGCACAATCACAACTTTAACAGGGTAGCAGCCATTATATCTTTGCCCTATTCAGAACTCCAAAAGAAAAACTGCTAATATTAATGTAACAACATGGAAAGTTTACAGAGGATTACACTCAAACTCTACCATCGACAACACCTGCTCACTTCCTTCTCGTTCCAACCAAAGTTAACAGAATGTAAGACCAAAAAATGACCAAAATAAAACACAGTACTTTACCATTGTCATGATTTGGGGTCGAGTCTCACAGCTCAAGTCATGAGGAAATGTCTTTGTTTCCGTTCTTGAATGCAAATGGTTTTGAAGATTGAGAGTGAGCGATACAGTGAGAATGTGAAGAGCAGCTCTAACTGGTCTCATTTGCATTTCCTACCTGTGTCACAGACAGCCTCACCTTCTGCTGCAATGAGCTGCAGCCACCGCACAGAGCCAACATGGCTCCAAATTCCCCTGCTGACACCCGCTAATGACCATAAAACCAACTGAATTTGACATATTGTGCTGTAAATGGTAAATAGCATCTCCTTTGTGTTCCATCTGCGAACACAAGGTGAAATTAATTATTAACTTTCATTAACAAGCCATCTATGGAGCTAAACAAGTTGTTATTAAGTAGAAATAATTCACACAGAGCTTCCTGTATTTTTAACACTTTTAAAAAACTCTCAGTTGTCAGTTTTTTAGGCACATCTACAGCACCATATTCTACATCCTCCAAACTGATCATACAGTTGACTCAGCACCTCTCAACCTAAACTCAACATTATAACCTCCACGAAGGTAGAATTTATTGCAGGACTGTTGTGTTTGGCTGCATTATTTTTAGTTATGTGTACCTAAACTGACAGCTGAGTGTAGGATTTAATGAAATACAATATGTTTTCTTTTTGGAAACAAGTCACTCTATTATTCATCACTGGATAATGTTCCCATGCTGAATTATTTGTGAAGATATCAGTTATGTTTGTCAGACTTGTGTTTTATATCGATTTTTAAGAAATCATTTAAAGGTAAACTTTACCAATTTTTGTAAATTAAAGTGTGTTTACAGCTCTTGGGGAATACTACTGCATATGTGGAAAAAGTTTCCAGCTCAGAGTTTAATCAGTCATGATTGAGGAATGTGCTTGACAAAACTTAATTTCACTCAAAGCCTGATAAACTGAGCCTGTTTTAAACTCAGTGATCCTCCAGCTGCTAGATTTAATGAATTTGTCAGTGATTTATTAAAGAGGCCACAACAAGGTCGAAAGCACGAAGCATAAAAATAATTATTCCAAATAGTATTTATTGACAAAGGAGTATGCTGCTAGATGTGGTTACAATGACGGTGACAATAAATTATTTAACTACACACACAGCCACAGTACAAAACAATATAAAATACACATAAATATTAATTTAGTACAAAACATCTAAAACATCAAGTCACAGCACAACGTGAGTTAGTTAACGAGACAAGCTTTGCAGTCAAAAAGCAGTTTAGTGGACAAAGTCCCTCAGTCATTTTCAATATAAAATCAATATTCAGACAATTTACATGCTATCTACATGCTGGGCTCAACCCAGGTGTCTGCTGGAGAAGTGCTCTGGAGATTTTGGCCTTCCTCTATCGTGAAGCTTAAGAAACAGGACACAGGTTTGTAAAATGGAGTGAGTATCTCAGAGTTCCCTGCTGTCAGGGAGTTAAAACTGCAATAACAAGCAGAATCTGAACCAGCAGATAGGTTTTGTGTTTTGGATGAAGGTCTGGATCCCCTCAAGCCCCAAATACAGAACATGTTGTATTAAAACTTGTTTAAGTCAACATCATGATGATTCTGCAACATAATCTTGGCACAAAAAATGCCAGCATTTATATGTGACTTCCTGTACTGTGCAAAGTAAATGCTTATGTTGAGTGTTACTGACCTGAAGTCCACCACTGAGACTTCTTCAGTTAAAGAGCTGAAGCCAGAATAGACAAAGCAGAGGAACATACTGAACCTTCAGTTTTTTGGATGCAAAACTGAGAAAACGCCTTAAAAAAAAAAAAAAAAATAGAGTGTAGAAAAAACTAAAAATATATAATCAAGATCAACATGGCCCAAGAGGAGGAAAAGGTGTTGGTTCTGTGTTTTTGTCCACATAGACTTTCACATTCAGCACAGTAAGGAAGAGAAAACTCGAGCTAAGTCGAGAATGAAAACTCGGTGAATGATTGAGTTTCCCTATGTCTCAGTCTGTACGAGCGGTCCCGCTGGTTTAAAACCTCCATCAGTTTGGATCAACAGATGAACAGAATCGGAGTCCTGTGGATCTCTCTGTCTCTCTTCTCACCGATAAACACGTCTGTGTTCGCTGTTTCACCCACTGTGTCTGTGGGTATGGTCATCTGACAACATCCTCTTTGCAGTCTCTGTTACTTTAGATCGGGCTCGCCTTAATTTTGCCATCGATCCAGTCGATGTAATGGGGGACACGGGTGTAGACCCCAGGCTTGTCCTTCTGCCCGCACCCATCGCCCCAGCTGATCACACCCATCAGAGTCATCTGGTCCTTGTTTCGGCAGACGAGGGGACCACCAGAGTCTCCCTGTTGGTGGAGAGAAGAATGAGATTGAGTTTTTCTCAGCAAGTGTCAATCTCTGTTTTTAAATAAGGACTGAAGACACATTTTTAATCTGTTGTCATGTCTATAACTCTGTACTTTGTCACTTGTTGTTCATTACTGGTAATACTTTTCTCTTTGTGTTTTTACTTTATTACCTCGGCCATACCATAGGTATATTATATACGAGAGAACATAAACATCTCTGTAGCCACTATCTCCAAAAACTCAGCAACTGATACCAAAACAATCTAGATGAGCAAACAGCACTACAGGTAAGAGGAAAACAAATACCTATTTCGGTTTTGGGGTGAACTGTCCCTTTAAGCTCTGTTTAAATGTTAAAACTTGACTTGACTTGACTTGAAAATCAGTTGTTCTCACCTTGCAGGCATCGTCCAGTCCTCGGGTGTCACCTGCACACAGCATATTTGAGGTGACTGTGCGTCCAGACAGCACATCTGGGATGCAGCGCTCTCTGGGCCACAGGCGAACATAACCTCTCTTAACACGCTCGGAGTACTCTGCAGAAACTGTGGAGAGAGTGTTTAAATTAGTACTTCGAAGCTCACACTGCCCTCTGCTGGTCAGTCAAGTTAGTGTCACCAACTTGTGAGATACATTAGAGGCAACAGCAGCCACGCAACATAAGAAGATGCCATGAATCCAGGCGGGATTTGTGCTTACATTCAGAGTTTTTTCCATAGCCTGAGATCTCACACTCGGTCCAGTCGGGCAGCACCAGCCCACGTTCAGGCAGACACGCAGGAAAAACCTCCGGAGAGTTTATAGCACAGATGCCAATGTCCGTCTTTAGCTTCAAAAGAGCTGCAAGTGGAAAGTGACCAGAGGAAAGTCAGGGTAATGCACTGTGAATAAGTGGGACGGAGACTGAGGGATGATTAAAAGTTTTAACAAGCTTCTGCTGCCCACTTAAGGTTCCATATCATCACCGCTGGGGGAAAACATGGCTGCCAAAGTGTCTCATTTAAATTTCATCATTCACTTTAATATAGCATTGTGTCATCTGGGGGCAACATTTTGAAATCTCTGTTTCAAACTACTGTTTTTCCTTAGTTTATAAAAAACATTCATTGCCATGCTGCCCAGTTTTCAGTAACAACAGAGATTTATAGAATATTATTTGCAGAATGTCTCTTGAAATGTTCACTCACCAATGTCATTGTCAAATGTTTCGTTGTTAAATTTCTCATGGATCCAGTACTTCTCGACCTTGAAAATCTGCTCGCTGCTGGAGTTCTGCTTCCGAAACGTTCTTCCCAAAATCACTTCCAATTTTTCGACTTTAGCGCTGAAAAAAGATAGGGAATGTGTTTGTATGCTGCATGTTTAATTATGTATTTTCTGAGTGTGTGTGTGTGAAGGATGTGGGTCATCCTTACTTGTCCTCGAAGCAGTGGGCGGCAGACAGGACCCAACAGGAGTCAATGAGGACTCCGCCACAGCGGTGAAAGTGTTTCTTGAGACGGGACTGGTACACATTAATGACCGCCTGCCACGGCTGCTCTGTGATGTCGCTCTCCCTGCCCCCGAACATCCGAAACGCCGGCCGATTCAGGGTGTTGTCTAACCGCTGGCCACATGTTGCTGCCGAGAGAACAGGAAGGTTAAACAGTTGGTGAGAGTTACTACATGCCAAACACAGGTGAGGAAATGGAAATGGTGGTTTTAACAGGATGCGCAGACGTCCTACCTCTGTTGTTGGTGGTTGGAGCACGTGGGCCCAAAGTGGTGATGATGGACGGACGTCTCGCTAAAAAAAGAGACAAGAGGTGTGAGCAGTCTGATAGCACATAGTCTTGATCTTACTTCTTTGCTTCAACATTGCTCCAAACTATGATTTCAAAGCAACTCACCGCATCGAGGTACGTCACACAGCTCCCAGGTCAGCTGCATGTTCTTGTAGGTGTGACACCATGGACCATCATCACCGTCTGGATTCCTGTTAGATAAAGGAAGAAGAAGCACAATAAAAACCTGAGTTGTCCTGATCTTTCTGCATGTTAGTTTTATCATAATGTGTGTTCTGGTGTCTCTACCTGCAGAAGCTGTGGCTGCCCAGCCCCTCCTCCAATGCATCAGATCTCCAAGCATTGTAGAGTTTGCGCTTAAGAATAGGAGTGTCCCACGGGAGACAGCGAGAGCCGCTCTTAGTGACAGATTTTGTGCCTCTGTAAGACTGACCGGAGGCCACCGCACATTCTTGGTTCTTATCTGTTCAACCGCACACAGAGACAAAGTGTTAAAGCATTTAAATGTTTATTTGTCAGTATTTTAGCTTTCAGCTTTTATTTTTAAAGCTGTACCTTCAGGACATTTGGGAATGTTACAGAATTCCCAGACGATCTGAGTGCCTTTATAGATGTAACACCAAGGAGTGCTGTCAGTGTCAGGGTTCCTGGGGTGGTAAAAAATAAGCAAGGACAATGAGTTAACATGTTCATGGCTCAAATAACAGATTTGATTTACACACAGTATATCCCAACAAGGTTCTTTGCATTATTACACAGATTATGACATCATGAAATTATTCATTTTTGCATCTTTTTTCTGTCTTTTTTTCCTTTTAAGTCACTAAATCACCTGTCATTCCAGACCCTAGAACCATTTTAATTCCTGGTATATTTATGTACAAGTCTATTTTCACCTACTCTCTGTCGGATCGTCTTTTAAGCCTTCTTACTCATGGTGTTTGGGACTTTTTGCATGTTTCCTGCTTGCTTTTTTCACTCCTTGGACTTGTTTCCCTTTCCTCCATGTTTGACCCAGTAAACGTTGCTTTTAACCTTCCTGTCTCGTCTGTGAGTCATGCTTTTGGCAAACTGAGCCATTACAAAGAGGGTATACTAGTTTATTGCTGGACTTGCAGGATATGAGGAAAATCTGCAATACGGGATCTACACTATGACTTCTTGTCACACTTATATAATATATACATATTGAAGTACCCATATTAGCTCTTCTCTCTCCTCAGCTATTGTGCGAGCTAACTCTACAGTTGCAACCCAATTGAACCAATCAGTGGGAGGGCAGCTGACGGCATCTGACTGGCCAAATGGTGTGAGTTCATGGCCCATGTATCCAGGGCTCCATCTGACAAATGTTATCATGTTGAGTGTGAATAAAATTATCTGTCTTTTGCGATGTGTTCAAATCAAATCATGTCACAATGCAGCAGCCAATGCATCATTCCTACATAGTAATTAAATAAAAACTGGACTCATATGTTTTGGATGATCAGACCCCATCCTTGATTAAATATTTGCACTTTATTCCTTCATATGCTCCACCACTAAACACATTACTCTGCTCACATACCTGCAGAAGTTGTGGTTGCCCAGTCCAAGACTGCTGGCGTCCACTTTCCGAGCCGTGAACCGCCTTCCTCTCAGAGTCGTGGAGTTCCAGTTGATGCACTCTGCTCCTGAATGGCTGATACTCCACGTGCCGCGGTAGCCTTCGCCTTGCCCGACTACACACTGCTCATTGGTGTCTGTTGGACAAAAAGATATTGTGTCACTCACGTATATATGAGACTGATATCACTCCTAACTGAGCAAATTCATTTATTCTGACAAAATAAAGCAATAAGTAAATGTTTATTAGATTTGGAAAAACTTAGGCCATTCCAAAATAATTGGACAAATGATGAAAACATTGTTATTTCTTATATAAGACATTAAACTTGTGACCTAATGGCATTCATATAGTATTTTTCCAATTAGTGGTTTATAAGAATGGCCAAACATAAACTATAATGATTGTAAATATAATCAGATTTATTGAGTCTGGCCGTTGTAAGTCATTACTCTCTCGCTGAAATCACTTGGTTGTGACCACTGAGGGTTTGCAAAATGATCCCACTGGGAGGGCGGGGTGTCCCTAGAGACTCAAAAAGTCGGCCGCAGAAACAAAAACATTCATATCCCAGAATGTCTTTCCGTGGTTTATGATCCTCTCTTCTTCTGTCCAAACCACAGACCCGTGACACCTACTGTTTGAGTCACACGGTCAGACTGTGACTTTATCTAGAGTCATTAACGAGTGCGTAGAACGTTTTAATCAGCCGACACGACCAGAGTTATTGTTGCTATAAACTGGCATCAGACAAGTTTTCTGCTTCAATGTATCATTATGAAGGGAATGTTGATTGCACAATATAATGGATATGGAATAATGAAACCATTGGCGTTCCCTGTAAACCTCACTTTTAGTGGACAATTTCGTCTGCCATCTGGCATGTGGTCACCCAGGAAAAGAAAAGTTGACTGGTGATCCATTTCTATTACGGACTGAATGATTAAATAAACTCTGATTCTGAGGAAAACAGAAACGATCCAGTCGCCAACAATAATGGGGGGGGGGGGGTTTACCTGCTGCAGTACAGGTAGACTAAAAGATTCAACTAAAGCTGAAACGGTTCTCTGGTTCCAGCTTCTCCGTTGTGATGAATAACTGCTCTTCTCTGTCATCATGAATGAAACATTTTGGGTTTTGGACTGTTAAAGGTGAATAGAGCATACTTTTACATTTCTTTTCCATTTTTTATATTTTATCTTGTTTTTGTAGTTTCATTTTTATCCATCTTTCAGTCACTGTTTTCCCTCTGCTTATGACTCTTAAGCTGCTGTAACAAGTGAATTTTCCTGATGAGGAATCAATAAAATTTTTCCTATCTCAGTGATCAGACTAAATAAGATGTTGATAAATCGCAAAAAAAGCTGGCAGGTTAATGGAAAATTATCGTACACTGCATTAAATGCACAGTATGTAATTTTTACTGCTGGGGTCTCAATCAAAACAAGAGTTTGATGATGTTGTTAAGTAGTTTGGGAGGACAACCACCATTGTCGATGAAATCTATCTGACATGACTCAGGTTCACAGATGAGGTAATGTTTTCAAGTTTTATGTTGTGTCCGTGTGCACAACTCCCTTCCCAACTCTCTGACATATGATCTGGTGTTTACCCAGAAGTTATAGCAACAGGCGACCAAATGAAAAGCACCATTATAATGTTCTTTCTGGGTTCAATCATTATTGGAAACATCTGGGATATTGTAAGTACACAACTTAACAAAATTCAAAGCAAATGTCTCGTTTTTAGGCATTTTAAGGTGGAAATGGTCCATGTTATATCTTTAAAGAGTTTGTTGAGTACTTACTGATCTCACACTGAGTTCCACTGAAGCCAGGGGGACACTGACAGATGTAGTCTGAAGTGTACACGGCCTCCTTACAGGTTCCTCCGTTATAGCACTGAGACACGTAGCAGTCTGGGAGGGGTAGACAGATAGACGGTTAGTAAGTAATTCGTCATCCAGCTCTAATCCAGCGCACAAACAACCTGAATGTGACTGATTGGCTACGACCACTTGCGTACACAGATAATCCAATCTGTGGGTTTGGCCTGATGTGTCACGTTTGACCTAGAAACACTGAGTAGTATGGAAATGTCTCCTTACGATCTAGACATACATACATACATACTTCATAGCTTCACTTTTAAAATATCATGTCCTGCCAAGGGTTTCTTTCTGGAGCAGAATTGGTTCTAAGCCATCACCAGTCTGGTTTTTCCTTTATTATTTCAACATTTCCTAAAGGCTAGCGTTCAAAATAACAGCACCCCACTCGCTCCCAGTATTATGAGCCCACGCAGACCGAAAATGTGGTTGTAATTTGTCTGAGGGAGGAGCAGTCATGCTTCACAGAATTCGCCAATGGGGGTGAAAGTGCGCACGAGGGCTCATCTGGCTGGGGTATTTCAAACAATCTTAGACTAAACTACGCCTGCTCAAAAACACAGAAACCCAACAGCTCTTCATTTGGATGTACTGAAATAACAGAGATTTTGGACACGTGAGCGAGGCAAGCCAACAAAAAAATAATCATCTGAGGTTGTGAGAGCAAGTTAGAGGTACAAATGAAGTCATCGGCAAAGACAGAGAGGTCAGTGAGGGCAGGCAAGCAGACTGACAGACAAATTAACAAACAGGTTATATTTTTAAGGTCACATGTTTTTTTCTTTTTTCCCTTTCCTTAAGTGAGTTATATCTAATTATATATCTGATTTTTATCTATTTATATATCTTTTCTTGTGCATGTAACAGATCTTGAAAGTGAAAAAGGTCAAAGTCAGTAGCAAACAGAAACTGAAACGCCTCGTCAGTAGTCCCACCTTTCATCCTGTGACGTTGTGACATCACACTACATCAACATGTCACACATGCGCTTAATTTATGCCTAGAAGCTAGTTTGGCACATAAGAATTAATGTAGCATAGCTGCTCTGTTGTTTTTAGCGGTGCTGGCTCAGGTGTGTGCGAGCTGACCAATCAGAGCAGGAGGGGGGCTTAAAGAGACAGGAGCTAAAACAGAGCGATCCAGACAGAGGGGGAATACAGTGCTAAAACACTGGACAGTATGAGAAAGCTGATGTGTTTTTTGAGCATTAAAGCTAGTCCACATGTGTTTGTGTGTGTATGCATTCATGTCACACTCACTGACGACGGGCACAATATGACAACGCTCTCGTCCTCTTGATGCACAACGGCAATACTCCACACGCTGTCCCCTCCATCGCAGCCAAGTGTCCCCAAAACTACGCACTGCTGATGTCTCACTATCCGAACAATGTACTGAGAAAACACACACACACAAACATGCAAACACAAATAATAAGTACACAGCCAAAACACACAAAACGTAATAGTGACATGTAAAAGCAGTAACAAATATAGAGGTACAGAAGTAGAAAGGAACACAAACACATGAATGACAACAGTGGATTAACAGGATGTGAGAATGGTGATGGTGATGGTGGTGTTAAGAGGAAAGACAAACAGAAGTGTGATGGGGCTCACGGGAGGTGTCAAAGGAAGGTGAAGACTTCTGGACATGAATAATCAAAAGCGTCCGTCTAGCTGGCTGCCTGTCAGGCTCACCTCTGTAAAAACGAGTCCCTCTCTTAGTGCGGAGCAGCTCCACCTGCAACAGGAAAAGAAACATTAAACACAGAGCAGCGGTGCATGGAAACTGGTTGCATGGCATTGGGTTTTAACTCAGGCAGACAGTGGGTTTTTTTATTTCTTCGGAATACTGTGAAAATAAACCTGCAGAGACTTGAAATGTTCTTCACATACATTGGGAAAACCAATCGACATTTAGCTGCCTGCAGGTTTTAGTCTAACATCACTTGTGGTACAAAGTGGTGCTCCAATACCCAAGGTTTGAGGACAGGACAACAGGCTAAGCTGAATTGTTTCAAAATCACAGTTAAAATAAGAAACACGTAAATTTATTCTGGTTAAAGTAATGAAGTAGCTTAATTGCAACTGACTCAGTGCTCAAAACTGCATCACCATGCAATAAAAACACAATGCAAAAATAATAAACAGACTTAGTGTTTGCCAAGAAGAATTTAAATGGATTAAGAAAAGCCCTTGTTAAGAACGTATGATTTGTAGTTGATGTGCTGAAACATGTAAAATCACTTGTTGGTCCTCGCCTGAAAAGGATGCAGTACTTACATTTTCCGCTAGGCAGCAGCAGAGAGCAGACAGCAGCACAAGCAGTCCAAGTGGTCTGGTCATGGCTACTCAAGTGGTCTTTAACTCAAGTGGTCTGAAAGTAGAGTATAAATAGATATTAAAAATAATGACAGAAGATTTTACAGGTTAAAGCAGTTTAGTATGGAGGACTGAAGCTGCCAAAAATCAGAAATAAATAAAGAAATATATAAATACCTCAATAAATATTTGCCCTTTTTATTTCCCCAAACTTATTTATTCCTGAAGGAGCCGTGTGTGGAAAAAAAGCAAAGACTAGATCAGCGGTAACACTATTTCACTGACCATCATGAAGCATTTTTAGCATTTTTTAGCTCAAAATGTTAAAATACTAATTTGGAGTCTGCAAAGACTGCAAAGTATTAAATGAATATCAACTGAAATCGTCAAATAAGTTGAGAATAATCAGAACACGGAGCACTTCTTCACTTATTGTATCCTTTTAAAAACAGTGTTGTTTAAATGTCCCCAAACACACTAATATTAACTATTAATACTAATAAAAACCTTCAACAAACAGAGGAAACTCACTTCTATTCCTAAAAAGTAAGAGGTACAGCCCAGTGAGGCGAGTGAGCGACTTGTTGTGTCTATCTGTGTAAATCTTTTGTCATGAATCTGTATCTACACTGAACCAACAATTGCAGGACAATGATCGACACTGGTCGCCGACTACTGTTTCTCTGTTCAGCTTCCTTCCTCCATCCCTACGCCTTCTACTGAGGGACATGACTACAGAGGAAAGGGTGGGCAAGGAGGAGCGCTTGTGGGAAACCGGAGGTCATTTCTAGTTTTCTTGAAGTTGGGTTGACTTCTTGACTCAGACGGGAAGTTTTAGCAGCTTGCGTGGGACGGTTTGATAGGAGAATGAGTTCAACTAATTTGTGTTGTATAGCATGTTGTTGTTTTCCTGCTTCAGCCCATTTCCCTTTTATCAGAATTCATCTATAGCTTCCTCACTGGGAATAAACAGGAAGCAGATTAGCTTCACTTTATGCAAAAAATAGACACAGGCCACTGCATCAAACAACACAATCTGGACATCCCTGGAGCGATGAAAGGCAGCACGCACAGCAGAAAGTTTCTGCACCATACCGACAGCATTCCTTGTCTAACAGAGCAAAGAGGCAGCTGTGGGAGGATGAAGTGACTCAGGACATAAAAGGAAAGGAGAAGGAAACAGAAGGGAAACCTAGAGCAAGAAAAAAATAACTAAAGTCACATTTCCCTTTTATACTTCCAGAGAAAGATGTTTAATATCAGACTTGTTCCTCTTTTCTGTTTAAAAGGAGTTATATTAGGGCAGAAAAGAGGTGTAGAGAGGAGCGTCTGTTGTTTCTCACGTGTGAGTAAACATGAGTCACAGAATAAGGGAGGGGGTGAGTGGAAGACGGAGGAGAGACGATAACGGGAACGGGACGACAGACAAGAGAAAGAAAGTTGCACACAAAGAGGGCTAAAAAAAGAAAGAGGAACTTCAATTTGCTTTAAAAAGAACTTCTTCTACAGACACACGCATGCAAAGAGCCAGACATACGGGAATAATGCATATGCATACCCTCCTCTGTCTGCTGGTTCTCCACTGATTCACCTTCTGTGGTCGACTGAGCTAATATAAAAACAGCACTGTGTTTTCATATATCAGTGAGGTAAGAGAACTATGCTGGCAACCACAGACACACACGCAGACATACCCTCTGACACAAAGTGCTCAGGAACGTGGAGCTAATCAACACGCTGAAACACAAAGATTTACGGCTTGTTCTGCTCATTGTTCTTTGTCCAATGTTAGACTCCCCCTCAGGACTTGACTTTTATGAAAGACATGCATTCTCACACTCACCGTTAAGAGGACAGGTCCCTTGAAAGCTATCCTTGCCTCAAACAAATAAAAACCCTGTTGACCTGTGCTTTTACCCCCCAGCTGAGCCTCACAGGCGGGCTGACAACAACACACTAGTTTCCTTTTTGTTTCCTTTGTGCAGCTGTTCAGCTCCGTTCACCCGCCCCAGCCCTGTCAGCTAAAAACATGTGTTTCCTGCTAAAACACTGCCTATACTGGCCCCATGCACTTCGGAAACATGCACACATATCTACACAGGCACGCACCAAAACACACATCAGTTATGACCATATGTGTATCCCACCCTTTTAAGTGTCTTGGGTGTCTGACATGCAGAGGCCCTGTTGGGGCGCCATCAACACTGCTCATCTGACGATCCCACAATGCAACTGGCCTGGAGTTTTAGCTGTTTTTGTGGTCTCTCTTACAACATTTAATGCACATGAACAGACATAAACAAAATAAACATGTACATGAAAAAGACTCATCTACATGATACAAAGTAAAACTGTGGTTGGTCTTTACAGTGTTTACAGTGGTACTACCTTCCTAGAGGGGATCAACTCTTTAAAAAGCTGCGGTTTTCTTAAGTATGTGACTCTTAAAATCTCATATTAAGTTAGAAAATAGATGATTCTTCTTCTGTTTCAAAACATATTTAATTAGAAATCTGAGGGTGTCAAATATAATAATAATATAATATTAAAAAGCTTACTAAGAGTATGATAAACTCTTCACAACTGCTTTTCCCATTAAGAAGAATGGGACACAAGCAAACATTGATGTGCACCTGTTGCTTGGATCACCATAACAGCACATCAGGAAATGTGCCAGTACCGCTAACAACAACAGAGCAGCTGTGCTCAATCGATTCTTGCGTGCCCAACTAGCCGCTAGGTATAAATAATGCAAATGTGTGACATGGTGACGTAGTGCGATGTCACGAAGTCACAGAATTAAAGGCGGGACTACTGGCGAGGCGTTTCAGGAGCAATGTTTACTGTGGGAGAGAGGAGCTTCTGTTGGTGCGGACTTTAACGTTTCTAACTTTCGAGATCTTTCTAACACGAATTGATATAAAACACTGAAGCAAAGGGAAAAAATGAAAAAGCATCTCTTTAAAAAGAGAGCAGGACATCTGCGTCGCACTGGCACTCAAAGGGTTAAAGCATTTGTCTGTTACACCCAATCAGTCAGTGGTTTAAACATGTACAACGAAGTATGCAGCCTGAGGAGAGTGTGGTTCCCCTAGTAGGTCAAATATGAATGGAAGAAATGAAAACATCTCTGGAGCAGCAGCAGCAGCCAGACTGTGACTCAGCAGCAGCTTTGTAACAGCCGCTTCAAGATGCACCGCTTAAGTCAAGCAAACACATGCAAGAGACGATAAGAGAGACACATAAAAAGACTCTCACACACACAGTTCATGTCCAGTGTTATGTTCTTCCTATTACTGCGCAGCTTCTGTATATTTAAAGGAGCTTATCTCAAGTGCTGACCACATCTTCACGGTGACTTTACCGGACCATTAGCGAGGATGTGTAATGATGATGGTGCGCTGAAGTTGTAACGGTCGGAGGTGAGACATTCCTGTCTTCCCGTAACAAGGCCGAAATGTCAAAGTCTTAACAGTCCTAAAAGGTGAGAATGGTTAAACGGCATGCAGGAAACATAGTTGCATCTGAATGTGAAGTTCAAATTCTGGATCCCTGTGCACTTTCCTCCCTCTCTCCCATGAAAATGTCAGAACTGACAGTCGGTGGACTGCCCACACTGAGGATGTGGCTGAGAAAACATCTTTCTAGCGAGCTTTGTGAGAATTTTATGGGCTAATTTTCTTCCCATTCTCTTGTCACAGCAGGCTGGCAGCGCCCGTTTCCAATAAATCTGAATCTCACAACTGGTTTGACCTGCTGGGGTTCAACCTTCAGAGTAGCTTCAGTTGAGGCGTTGTTCCTCCAGTTACGACGTTTGTATGTTTGCTGATGATGTGTCATGGCATGCGATGTCATGTCCGTAAGCTACTTAGCAGGCTTTATGCATTCTTTACTTGGGGGTTTTCAGGCAAGCTTCAATAAACCAGCTGTGATCTGAAGAACAGAGGGCTGCATTGTTTCCTTACAGCTCCCCTCTGTGCACGGGAGCCTTGAACTCCTTATCAGAAAGAAACAAAGACGCAGGGAGAAAGATCAGGTGTTGACAGTAGAAATGAAACTGAGGAAAAAAATGGGGCAAGAGAAAACTATTGAAAGATGAGATGAGATGAAAGAAAAGAAAGAAAGGGGGAGAATGGCTAAAAGAGAGGAGAGGAGGAAGGAGATGAAATCAAATCCCAGAGGTCAGCAGAAAGACTATGAGTAGTCCTGAGTCATCCCTGCTTCAAGGACTTTACAGGCACAGATGGAGGAAGGGATACAGATGGAGGCATTGATCGGATTATCAAGGTCATTATATGAAGATGCAATTCAAAAATGTAGTCAGAGAAGGAGAGCAGCGATGTGACAGAGGGTTTTTGTCCAGATTCAATTGAAAGCTGCAGCCTGACTCTCGAGGGATTCATGTTCCCACAGTCTGATCCAGCTCTATCCTCTGTCTGACCTACTCTTAACTTACAGCTTTAAAACACAGGCCCGCCGATCCCGTGAGTCACAAGCATCAGTGCACTGACCTCAGTGCCGGGAATGTAGTTAATGGATACAAACTTTACTTTCTCTCTTTTCTTTCAGTATCAGTGTGATGGAGAGTATCAATGCTGACGGATGCTGGGGAGGAAAATTCCCAAAGCACCAGCTCGGACTCAAATCCAGCTCATTAGCCTGATAAGAGGCTGCATGTCAGTGACCCTGTGCAGGAGTTGTAGCATGCACACTCAGAGAATACACAGTATCATAGCAGGGACGTTCCTCGATAACAAACACACACCGAGTCCAGCAGCAGAGCACAATATCACCATGTCTTTAAACACAAGTGACATTGAACACATGAATGACTCATTTCTGAGAAGTTTTTGAATAAAAAGCTGTCAGAGAGTTTGTGTAGTTGTACTGTGAACAGATTGAGCGGGTGGATGTGGATGTGGAGAGCTGCTGAAGTCAGAGTGAGAAAGCGCTTGGATGCAAACTAATATCACCATAATCACCACATTATCCGTATATACTGTTTGAGTCACCTTAGATCAGTTGTTGATTACGCTTAAATTACTATGTATGTGTAAGAGTGTATTCTACGTGGTTCCTGATTGTATTTCATGTGAGATTTTACTCATTTTCTGCTATTTAGCAATAAAAACGAGAGTGTTGTGACAGTATAACTCTATATTAATATCTAATCATAAAAGACTCATCTGTAAGACTTATGATAGAATATTGCCCGGACATTATTATTGACCTAATCAACTTGAAAGGGACACTATGTAAATTCCAGTTCATAATTTAAACATTTACAATAATAATGAGGTAAAAACACAAACTCATAATTATCATTTTTTTCCCATAACTGAATAAACAAGCTGCTCTATGAGGAAAATAAGGTTCCCGGAGCACTGTTTGAAGCTAGAAAGGTGGCAGGGTCCGCCAACTATAAACAAAGTAAAACGGCATGACATTGTGTTGTCAGTTTATTGACTTGTGAAAACTTAGAGCTTGTTTATTTAGTGTGTTTAGGCATAAAACAAAATCAGTTAATGAAGATCTTTCCCTTATGATTAACATGTATTCCCCAAAACTACATACTGCTCCTTTAAGAAGAGGCTATTGGTAGAAATAATTTAAACATGCTTCATCAAATGCAAATGAGCCAATCATATGTGGACTAACAGATGCATGCACAGAACCAGCATCTAAGTGAACCCCACATCAGATGAAAATGATTTTATAATGGCAGAATGAAACACAGTAAACTGTTGTTATATTAGCAGGAAACATCCTGATGCATAGTTGTGCAGCATCTGCGCTAAAAAGACAAACACGATCAAATAAAAAGCTCTTACCAAGTTGAAAATCTCGTGAATAACTTCTGAATGTCTCTGCAGCAGTAGTGTCAGCGTCCTCGGGGTTAGTCGTTCGGACTGAGCTGGTTTCTCCCTCTGCTGCTCTCCAGCTTTTATCGCTCCGGTCCCGCCGGTGTGTGAAGGGGGAGGGCTGCTGTGACCTCAGCGGGAAGCGAAGCTGGCAGGCCGGATGATGATGCAGCCTGCTGGGCGGTGCCGACACGGACGGGACTGTCCCAAGTGATTCGGGGAGGTTAACAGGGCAAATCACATCTATTCCGTGATAAATGGGTTTTATCAGATACTATGTCCTCAGAAAACACACATGAGGATTGGTATTCATCATTTTTGTAAGGTTTAAAAATCTGTTATATACCTGTAAATATATTCAAATTATATGTGTCACTTGGACCTTTTTCAGGATATTTTGTCCAATGAGAGGACAAACCAATCAACACCTGTTAGAAGAAATATAGCCTGCTATTATATTTAAAAGTAGCCTAGTTATTATTTACTTCAATATGAATAAAATATTGTTAACAGTGTATTATAAAAAGTATCCAAAAGTCATGCTTGAGTAAAAGTAAATCATGTTAAGTCTCAAGCTACTTTGATAAAAGTGAAAGTTGCCCATAGGAAAAGTACTCAAGTAAATGTCTTAGAGTATCTAATATTAAATATAGATAGGTATCAAAATAAATTATGCATATATTACATGTAACCTATTGTATGTATATACTGTATACTATGAGGCCAAAATACTCAGGTGAAGTACAAATACCTCAAAATTGTAATAAGTTATAGTACTTGAGTTAATGTACTCCACCACTGATTGTTAACAGCAGAGAGTTTTTGTTCTTTGGGTCAGCAAACATTTGTATGAAGCATAGTGTGGATACGTATTGTTGAAAAAAGATTGCAATACGATACGATACGATATGATACGATACGATACGATACGGTAGGAAGATTGACTTTATTGATCACACAGACATAAATATTTAAATGTCAAGCAGCAAAAAGAAGTAAAAAAACACATGCATATTATGGATCATGGAAGAAACTTAATAAAACTAGAATATCACTATGATCATCTACAATATACAACAAGTACAAGTAAAAAAACATTAAAATGGAAGTTGCAATATTGCGCTACATGTCACCTAGTCTACACCAAAAATACAGTAAATGGTGCTGTCAAGTTAAAGTGTTATGAGTTTGATTCATTTACTTCATTGAGAGGTGATTTACTTTAGTCTAGCTGTTTCAAAATGCCCTAAAATGACTGGCGCTGTTAACCTGACTCTGGCGTCTGAAGTGACAAACACACTGGCATATTATTGATTTTTCACACTGTCACTGACCTCTGGCAGTCTGTGATGGGCTGTGGGTGACAGTGTATCTGTGCGGTGAACCAGCTGGCACCAGGACTCATTTGTTACAACCACTATCCCCTTTCTTCAACCTATCCCTTCCTCAGGAAATCAGCCACTTAGCCTTAAGAATAGCTCCATCTTTTCTTAGTACCAACAGTGATTTTATTAGCACAGGATAATTCATGTTCATTGTTTTTACCGTCTGTTAACACCACAGTAAATAGCTGAGAACATGGTACTCTGGGATGTAATGGGCGGGCGTAGTTAGTTTGGCGCCTGTCCTCTTTGTTTCCATCTGTGTTAGATCAGAGCGCACTCCCACTTGTTGCTGAGCAAAATCACACATCAACACATACACATTTGGTTGTGAAGTTTACTTTAAGCATTTAAACTATCAGGAATGGCTCAAGCTGAAAAGTATGCATCACATCAGATTCCTCCAGAAGTCTCATCTCTTATATTAGAGTTACTACATACTCTATTGCTTAGCACAGAATATCAAATTAATTAAATACAATTAATCTTTTACTGCACGCCTCCTCCCTTGTGTTGACTAATGAAAAAAGTATTTCAATTATTCTTAATGTGACTTCACATTATTTACATTACGCAACGAATGACAATGAGAGGCATTTGGAAATGTTGTGGAAGAATTGCAGAGACGTAACCACTGTTTTAAACACTGTTTTGTTTACAGTCTTAATGTGCGGGTGACTGTTTTCACAATTCCTCCAAATCCATAAACAGAGTATCAAGTGCCACGTATAATGAATGTACAACAATCTGACTCGGTGAGGTTTGAGCAGAGACACAACACAGAGGTTTCCTACCTGATATGATGACCTCCTTTACAGGGACAAAGCAATATATGTCACATACTGTATATATTTACATCAAAGTAATATATCTGTATTACTATATATGCTTAAGGTATCACAGTACATAAATAAAAATGTGTTGAGATTAAATATTACAAAGCAAATCCCTTTTCTCAGTAATAATCTTCTTCCCAGCCGGCAAAGTGTTTACCTGAAGCATCTGTGAAACTAAAAAAAGACCATAAACAAGTTACACCAAAGGTATTGTGACACTTGATAAGGCTGGTACAATAACAAGAAAGCTGGTTTCACAACAACATAGACTAAATGTCAAAATGTGTTGTGTCCATGAGAAGTACAACAGTAATTGGCCTGCAGTCTAGTAAATATATACTTGAAACAGATTCCAGGAAATTTTTAAGTGAAATGAAAAAACACATAACAACAAGAATGGCATTCAGTAGAGTGCATACCTCCGCCAAGACCCAACAATTCCCTTTCATTCAAGCAAGCCTAATCTAAAACAAATTTAATTTTGCAAGATCAGCCACCTTAATATGTCTTATTTTTTTCATCAAGACCCATGCAATATTCTCTGATAATTTAATGAGAGTGTTGTAAAAACACAAATTCTCGCAATGTTGACATAAAAAATGCCTGGATCGGTTCCTTTATTAGGATTCACACCAAAAGTCAATGGGCTAAGAAACCATCCTCCATCCAGATTTTGTGAAAAATTCGTTCTGTAGTTTTCATGTAATCCTGCTGACAAACAAACTGACTGAAATATAAAGCTACATATAGATGCTGAGCACACTTACTTTAGATAAACTAGATTAATGTACAGATTGGAAACAAGAGGGAAGAGCTAACCTGGCTCTGTCCAAAGGGAACAACACCCTCTTAACACATTTGCCTCAGTCACATTTGTTTAATCCATAAAAAACTGCAGCGTCGACGACCTCAAACAAGCGTCAATTTTACACTGTATTTTGTGTATATGGATAAAACAAATAGGATTGATAAGTGAACTGAGGTTGCCTCTGTCCAGACCTTTCAATCCATCCATATTGGGCAGATTCTGTCACCTCTGGACAAAGCTAGGTGAGCTGTTAATGCTCCAACAAGGGAAAAACAGGGGAAAAAACGTGTACAGAAACTGCTGCAGAGGTGTGCTCGTAATGGCTACTACCAACGAAATGGTCAACTGACGCTAATGGCTAGAAAAAATGTATAATAATGTAGCGGGAAGTAAACATTTGTGTAATAATATGTCATTGAGGACAACAGTCAAGCCATATCCACAGAAAAGGTTTACGTGACTAAAGAAAGCTAAATAAGACAATAAAGGTCTTTCATTATGAGTTATGCTTTTCTTCTACAGAAAGCTTTTTCTGTTGCTTGCTATCGTTAGGAACAGATTAGGAAGCAGCACCACACTCTGATAGTATAAACAGGAAGGCCTTTCTGATTTCTTACAAACATTTCCAATCAGATAAAGAGGGTCTTACACGCCCACAGATCACGTCAGAGAAACGTCAGATGTGTGTCGTATCAGAGTGAGTTATCAGTTTTCACCTGAACTATTAGTAGCATTATTATCTGTTGGATCAACATTAGTGTTGCAAGTTTTGTGTTATGAGTGCTTCATTTTAACTTCCATGAAATTAAGGAGTTGAATGATCTTAAAATCTCAATCATCGTGGACATTTTTCTGGTCTAAGGTCTGACTAAGTCCCCCTGAAAATAACAACATCTGCATTACAGAAAATACTGTTCGCAAACCTTTTGAGAAACACAGTCTGGACAACGCGTCCAAAAACAGTGTAATATATTTTAGTTATGATAATGATAGACACGATCCAGTCAGGAGAAGGTCAGACAGAAAACTTCCTTTTCCAACTAAAGAGGAGAGGAGTAATTCGAGAGAAGACGTGAAGTAATACCTGCAGTAAAATGAGTTGTCGGGTCAGGAGAGCAGGGGGTGACTCTCTTCTCCTGAGTGGTTCGGGAAGCTGATCCATCAGTTGGTTAGAAGTTGTAAAACCGAGCCATAATGTCCATCCCCAAAATAGTGGCAACCATAAAAAGGCCCCATACTAGCAGGAGTGAATGCATTATTTGTGAAAGGTGTTTACGCTTTTACACTTGATGAACTAACAAACTATTCCTTGGATATTATACTTTAAATGTCATCCTTCATTTTGCCTTGTGACCTCTTGTGTTTTCTTTTCTGTTGGAGAAGAGTTGACAGAAAACTGATTTAAACCTCCTCTTAATACTATAATTGGCTAATTTTCCCATTTTGTAAAGCAAGAGATTTAATCTAATCCTTATAATGTCTATGGAACCCACTGAAGCACAGTTCGGGCATAACTGCCCAAAAAAAAGGATTAAATAAAACAGTGACTTTAAGCTTTTTGGCTCTATGTTAATATTACATCTAATTTCATTACATGAGTTCAAGGTAAGGTGTCTAGATGTTTGACTTACTGCAGGAGACATGGTAACTAATTTGAAATGCATTATTTTATGTATAATACTTGAATAATAAACACTTGAGAAACACATTATGTTTATGAAGAATCATCTTATCTTTACATGTAATAATTGAATAAATGCATAAAGAGAAGTTCTTTAATTTATTCACGTTGACTCAACATCATAGACTCAACTTGGAATTAAATGTACCACTTTACATTGAACTTAGACAGTATATAATTAGATGGAAACAAATTATTATTATAACACACATAGCAACACAGGGACACAACTTAAAGATAATCCTGCAACCTTTTCATGACAAGCTATGAATAGATTGTATTAAAAGCGATGCATTCTTCACTTTTAGAGTACAATAATTAAAAAATTCAACAAACCTTTGTGTCATGTAGCTAATGAACAACTTTTGTGAGGCAACATAGCTGATCGGTTTCATGACTGCAAGAGCAGCTGTTGTTTCTTACTGGCATTTTATTTTTAGAGCTGCAAACAAAAAAGTGTATCTTAGGTGTTTGGTTTACTGTGTAGAGTAGAAGTAGACAGATCTTTTTTTTAAAAAAAGAAGAAGAAGAAGTAAAACCACAGTGTATAAATATTCTGTCACAAGTGAAAGTCATGAATTCAGACTTCAGTGAAAGTACAAATGAATTAGCATCAAAATATAATGGAAGTACAAAAGTATTCAATATGCAAAATGGCTCATTTCAGAATAATATATATTATATTATTCAAATGTTTGATGCATTAATTTATACAGTACATTACTTTAATATTGCAGCTGGCAAAAGTAGGGTTTACTTTTCACTATATACCGCCTGTTGTTGTGAATTTCATCAGAGCAATAATAAAGTCTTATCTTTATCCATAATTATACAACATCATGTATTTGCTGGTTATGTTTTGTGAGCTCTATGATGGACATGGTATTTGAGAAGTGTCCACATAACATCATCCTGAAACAGATCCGTCCAGCTGTGTGAGAAACATCTGCATGACGCCGCCAGCTGGAGGACTCTGCCTCCTTGTGGGCGGGTCTCTGCAGGTTTACAGGAAATATGAGAATCAGGAAGTAGAAAAGTTTTTGACGGGCTACTTGTGTCGCCAGCATTAATAGTAAAATGTTTTAAAATTGACCTCGTTTAAAGACCGGATACACAAAGAGATTCAGGTGTGAAGGCCCGCGAGCGCTGCAGACGAAGCGTAAGGTAGGATTGAGTTCACATAACAGCAGCTGTGGCACGTTTGAGCGCCTGTCTGCATGGAAATAATATCCGCTGTAGTACATTGATATAAACTCCGATTAACAGGATACATACACAGGCAGAAGTGAAGAGAAAGTGTGTTTGAATGCACGAGTTGGTTAAAAGCAGAGAGGTGAGATGAGTGATAAAAGTGGAGCATGAAGTCAAGAACAGAGGCAGGCATGTTCTGTAACTGCTGGACTCAACAGGCCTGTGAACACTTACTGTACTTTGTACAGATCTGCACACACTTCAGAACCTCCATAGATCCTGTGATGCATATTTGATTTAATGACATCTGGTTAAAAAAAAAAAAAGCAACATGAAGCCAGTGTTGATACACAACCAGTCAGTTTTGGAGAGTTTTGAGTAGCAAATGGAAAATAAATCAGCACTGTCCAATGGAGCCCAATACAATACTGATATCGGCAATGTATCAACTGATATTATCATTATTATCTTTATAGAAAATAACTAACTTTTCTGAAAGGGACCCCATAATTAGTTTTGAGAGAATTGTAAACACAAAAGACTTTCATCAAGTGAGATATTTCACAGTTAAAAAGATCATCCCTGTCAATGCTATTGGACAAATAACTTTATTCTAATATCTTTGGCATTCCCCGCACTGCGACAGGCCTTTTTCACAACAGACACGTTGACTTGTTATGGAAGAAAAGTGCAGGTATTACTAACAACATTACCAACGGCTTGCTTATATTCAGGTATCCCAGTGAGCCGTGACAGCGTGGTGACAGTGAGTCAGCATGCACTGAAACCACAGCAGCTGAAGGGAATTCTTCGTTATTCACATCTGTGCTTTTCAAACTGTCATATGTCAGCAACATGACACAATACAGATCAATCTGCAGCCAGCTAGCGCAGGCACATTCTGTGTATGTTAATGTCAGTCATATCCCAATAAGCACAGGATGGATCAGATTAAATTTGATAAAGACTCTCCAGAGGATGAATCCTTACATCTGTGGTGATTTTGAGTCGCCCGTAGCTCAAAGATTACATTTGTTCCTCTCTTCTTTCTTTCTTCTCTTCTCTTCACCTTTCTTAGCTGTACGTTCAGAGTAATGCTATCATGGCATTCTGAGATTAACATTAAAAATACATGCTAAAGTTTTTTCAAATGTTTTTAACTTGGTAAAGTTACTTAAGGCCTAGATTGATCAAATCTGGACGAAATGTGGCGCTGAGCCCGACCAGCTGAGTGAGGTCCTAAAATATCCTCTGTACAGACAATTAACTCTTTATTTAGATAACAACAAACAAACAAGGCTTTTTATCTAGTGCCACCCTGAGGGCTAACTTTACTTTATTCTTGTTATTTGTTGCATTGGGTGCAGGACCAGCTGAGGAGGCCATGAATCGAGTCCCGCTGCAGCAGCAGCAGAGCTGCGGGCCCTGGGAGATGAAGGAGCGACTGGGCACCGGAGGCTTTGGGAATGTCACAAGATGGCAAAATAAGGTACACGATACACACATATAAAACACTGTTACATCTTTACTCTGTTAGAAAATTGGGCTTATGGTGGTAGACTGAATGTCTCTGAAAAGACTATGGCCAAATTGGTAAAATTAAAAGTATGCCGAGTTAGCTATTATCAGTTCCTGTTTGCAGTGTACTCATGAATGTACAGAAAACTATCACTGGAGTACTTTGACAAATAAGAAAACTTAAAACTGTGATGATTCTAAGGCAGGCTCTGTAGGTATAAGTGGATGTATGAAGGTTCATTCACAATGATATCCTCACAAAGTGTAAGTCACGAATCTAAAAATAAGTGTATCCTGTCTGTGTTCAGATGTGACTGAGTCATGACTCAGTGAAAGAATACCAGTTTTGACCCAAATTTCAGCTTACACACTCTCGCCTCACAGTTTAAAAAACCTCTGCCTGAAATCACTTGCTTGTTGTCTGTGTTTATACGCAAACATTCTTAGAAAACCTTCCATTTCGCATATGAAAATGACACGTCAAACTTTTCTTTCTTTTTTTTTAAAGGTCCAGTGTGTAGGATTTAAGGGGATTTAGGAGCCGTAATAGAATATAACATGTTTTTTGTTACCATAAAATGAGCCTCCCACGAAGTCCACCTTGTTGCACCGCCATATTTCTACAGTAGCTCAGAGCGGACAAACCAAATACTTTAAAGAGGCCCTTTTGTGTTTTATTGGCCATTGTCGGGAGGGTGAGGCATGGGGTGATCAGTTGACTCATGTGCATCCACACTTGCAAGATGCTTGTAAATCCTACTAATCTGACCTTTAAAAACAGTCATATTAAGTCAGGATGACATTTCAGGGCAGTTGATTAAAAAAACCTCTGAATTTGATCGTTTTCTCACCTGCACCACTTTGGTAAAGAGTATGACATCAGTCCAGGAAGCTGTTGGTTTTCTATTGTAATGATATCACTGTAACTCACAGGATGAGAGCATTGTAGAGTTGCATCATTAGCAACAGGACACTATGGGAATACGAACACGCCCGCTGAGTGGACCTTCCTCTTCCTCTTCTCCTTGAGTTGTATTACTCACGCTCACTTTTTCGAGACAAACTTAGAGCTGGCTTTGAATCAGGCGGCATCATCAGTGATGGAGAGTCATAAAGTGTGGTTAAAAACTTACGAAATAAGATCCTTGGAAATGTTTTCTCTTGTGTTTTCAAATAGATTTTTACGTAAACACTTGAATTAAAGTAAACAGGTGACGTAGCGGCTACAACTCTGACCATTGTAATGTTTTTGCTGAATGAAATCTGGCGTGTGTGTGTGTGTAGTTTTAGAGGCACATTATAGTTTGTTTACATTCATTACACCTGTATAAATTTGCCAAAATCACACCTGTATTGTGTGTAAAAAAATCAGTGTCTTCAAGACTGCATCTAAAATATGACAAATTGAGATTATCATTTGATTTAATTCTACTTTATAAAGTAGTCAAATAAGTAACGGTCAAAAATAAATTGTGTGTTGTTTAACTGTCAGATTAGTGTTGAAGAGGCGACGGCAATCACTTTACTGTGACGGGCAATGCTGCCACTGCTGCTGCTCTGATGACTAAACATCCTTTACAGTAAATTTCCTGTCTTCCTGTATTAATGACAAAACTGTGGGTTATTAATAGTTCATTAGCTCAAGGGATGGGAAGCAGGGCGGTGCCTTTTCCTTGATGGTGCCATGAGAAACAGGTAGTGAGATGTCCTCATTATTTTTGGCAAGTGGTTGGATGTACAATATGAGTTTGGCATCACTGTGCAGGTGACGTGTCCCGGTTTGGACTCCATTCTTCTTCTTTTGACGATCTGTCTGTTTCACTTTATCGTCAGAAACACCTTACTGTAGGGCCGCCTGAAAAGAAACCAAGTTTTAAAACCAAAGTGGTCATGCTATAAGTACATTGTTTACATTTTATTTACGCTTTTTAAAACATTATGTAGCATCTGTGACATGTATTGTAAAAGAAGAAATGTCTAAATTTGAAGCCAAAAATGAGGTGTTACTGCTTTATTGCTGTTTATTTGATGGATAATAATGTTAATAGAGCTGCAACGAGTAGTTGATTCGACAGAAAATTAATTTGTGGCCATTTTAATAATTAAACGCAATTGTTTAAGTCATTTGTCATTCAAACGTTCAACGATTCCAACTTTTCAATTCTCAATATTTGTCTTAGAATTGAAGTAAATGACATATCTCTGTTTTTCAAACTGTTGGTCGGAAAAGAAAAGACACAAGATTTCACCTTGAGCTTCAGGAAATATTGATGGACGTTTCCTCTGTTTACTGACGTCTTATAGACCAGATGATGAACAGTTGTAGCCCTAAGTGTAATATGCTCATACAAATATGAGGCCTGCGTGTTGTTGCTACTAGTTTGCCACTTCCTCTGGTATAATCTACAATCTATTTGACTTTAATTATGGACACTTGGAGATGTTAGATGGTAATTAACCACTAAATGTACTAAATATTCTTAACGTGTGTTTGTTTTCAGGACACAGAGGAACAGATCGCCATAAAGCAGTGCCGTCAGGAGCTGAGCGAGAGAAGCAAAGAGAGATGGTGTCTGGAGATCCAGATCATGAAGAGGTCAGTTTCACTCCCGCATGCATCGGACTACTAAAGGAAAGGCAAAAACCTGTTCATCTCGGCGCCACCGCCCTTCCTTTGTCACTTTCAAATACCAGTCATGTGCAGGACACACAGCAGACACATGGCAGACCACCAGATGCCAGTCTGGCAGTTTGCCTTTCTTAGATGGATCACAGTGAAGAAGAGAGAGGGGGATGACTTGCAACAAAGGGTCTCTGTAGTTTGTCGGATTGTATTTGTCTTAACTACTGGGGCGTCATTTAAGAATCAAACTAACAAGTTTGATCTTAAGAATGACTCAAGCAGAAAACCACGTCTGAGGAGGAGTTTATAAAAACTTACTGTGGCTTGGAAATGGTCTTATCTTTCAGCAAAGTCTAGACTTAACTCGAGTGATTTTCCTGCCAGTTATGGCAGTATGGGTCACATACAGTATGAGTCCAAGGCTGTGGTGGAGTGGTTTTGTTTCTCAACCCACTATTTAGTCATCTGAATAATACGCGTTGTCATCAGTCTCCTCAACCATCGCTGAGATCTCGTCTTCCAGATGAGTTCGATTTCCTCTTTCGGTCCATCTCTATTCCAGCTTTAACCATCATTTGAGCTGCCGTTTTATGAAGGTGAAATCACAAGGCAGGTGCTGTCAATTTAATTTGACTTGGTATCCAACTGGATTCTTAGAAAGGGCTTGAACAACTTTTTTTATGCACAGCATCTTTCATGAATCAGATGTAAGCATACCTACATCTGTTACTGATGGTTCCTACATACTTGATCTTAAGACTAAGTTCAAGTATCGATCTAAGACCATTTTTATAAATGAGGCCCAAGGAGACATGCCCATCAGTATTCCTGTGTTTTAAACAGGAATTTATGCGGGACTATGTACAATATGAGCACATTGACTAAAATTATAATCTATAAATTAGATTTTGACACAGGTCATCCCTTTAGGATTTTGTAACAAAGCAATACTTGCCTTTAGGTCATAAGATCATGGAAATATTACAGAAACAGATATTTATATAGACAAAAGTTACAATATGTTTGCCTCATCCCGTCACTGACAGTTTTACTTTTACGGTTGGTGATCTTATGCCAAAAAAGACCAGATTTCCTAACTGTTTTGTTTGTTTTTTGTTTGATCACGTCATCTTACTTACGCTTGTTTACAACAGATTCAGTTCTCTTTTTTCCCCGTAGTGATGCATCTCAGTGCGTGACACACTATTTTTTTAACTCGGCTGGAGAAATCGGTGATTTCCCCATTTACTTTTTACCCTCCAGACTCTTTAATGCATTTCCTTGAAGCTCTCTTTGGCGCAGGAGGCAGGTTTTGGTTTAACATGTTGTGACTCAGCGTGGTACATTCCATGACAAGCTGCACGCTAATGACTTTGACATTTGACTTTTTTATGTACCCATCTGTTTCACAAGTTTTCTCAAAATACAAAATTCAATTTGTATCCTGAAATAGTAAAAATCACCCAAGACATTAAATCGTTAGAACAGCATGGACGCTTGGGTTATTTTGGTCTGTTGGTGGTTATTTCTGACAGGATAATGTGCCGCCTCCTCATTTGCTCTGTTTTTTTTGTGTGTTTCATTTCCACACACGTCTGTGTTGTCTATTAACAGTTCCAGTTTGGGTCACTGGAGTTGAATGGCAGCTCATGTGGGTTTTGATTGTTTGTGAGATGCAAAGTGTGTGTGTGTGTGTGTGTGTGTGTGTGTGTGTGTGTGTGTGTGTGTGTGTGTGTGTGTGTGTGTGTGTGTTTTGTCATATGCTGGGTGCAAACATGGGCATAAAACCATTTATTTCCTAGTGTCCTAGTTTAACAAGTGTGTTGTTTTCAGGCAGACATGGTCACAACCACAACCCTCCATGCACCCACGCTCAACTCGTGGAGAAACCACAGGGCAGGGGACACATATATGGCAGCCTTCCATTATATTATTACAGCTACTTAACACAGACCTACCAAAGTCCTGAAAAACACATCATTTTCACAATGTTTTTGAGTCATAATGTGTTTATAGTGCTTATATTGCATAATTTTTAGTCAAAACCAAGAAAAGTATATCTTGTGCAGGTCCACTATTTCATCCCACTCTCTCCAACCCTTTTTCTATCCACACTTCACCCAAAACGTGTTTTCAAATAAGATGAAGTGAGGCAGAACAAAGATGAGGGAAATATTTTCCACATCAGATCATACCTCGACTCCCCTGAAACATTATATGATGTATAGTGTTATGGTTCCTTCTTCCTGTTGAATCTGGTATCAGTTTGAGTTTGTTATCTTTATTTTTTAGAGGACCTGAACTTGCCAAAATCAGAAACACGTTGTCCCAATCAGAGTTATGAAACAGCGAAGAATGAGAAACAGAAAGTAAGACAGAAAGTACCTAATCTAACCTAATCAGTTGCAAGGATTATCAATTAACTGATGAAAAGGTTTGCACATAACTATGAAAGTATGTCGTGTTGGATACATTTGTTGGAAGATGGAAGGTCTTTATTTGTGATTAAAGGGGTTCATATGTAACAATTTGTAGTAATTTACATGTATTAATCCCTTTTAATTTTTGCCCACATGTGAGTGGATTGTAACGTGATGTGAAAAGTATCTTGGTTGCCTATGCAAGCCTGTGAATGATTGTTTAATGCTGCTGGACTGTGCATTTCTTTGTGAAGGACTTGAGTCAGATTTTCCGTGACAGTCCAAAGGATGTGACTTTATGCACATTCTTGAGCGCCTCGTCTCAGAGCCTCTCTCAGCTCAGCTAACGGAGAGAAACAGTAGCTAATGTTAGTTTAGTAAATGGAGTCCGCTAACAAAGTAACAAAGCACAACACAGTAAGCTTTCAGCACAACACAGAAGTTGCACAGAGGCCCTTAAATGTGATGCATTGGGTTTAGGGTTAACACTGTAACTAGGTAAGCTTTGAGACCTAATTTGCCTGTTGGGCCACAGACTGTAAAAAATAACAGCTTGAGTTTAACCAAAACGAGCCATAGCAGTTTGTCCAACCCACGTTGAGATGCAACTGTTGGGTACATTTGGTTCATCAAAGATGCTAGCAACGCAACACATAAAATACGATAAGCAGAAACGTCAGATAGGTCAAACCCCCGTGTTTAACTATATACTGTATCTTTAAATGTTACAGTTACAGCTGAAAATGACCACAGAAATAAACAAGTTTGCAGATTTCACACATCTCCACATTGCAAATCAATCCCCAGTTTCTATTCTCTATTACCTCTTTGCCATCGGCTTTTGTGTGTATTAGCAATGTGTACACTCGCATTTACACCTGAGTCAACTGACTCTGCAGTAGACAGGTTTTTATCACCTCAGCTCGGCTCAGCTTGGCTTTCATCTAAACGTAAGACCCGGGTGAACGCGCTAAATTCTGACCTTTTCCCACCACACGAAGAGATGACGCGTTATGAGCATCAGGTGGTGGCGTGTAAATAAGGACACTGTAGTAAAATGTACAAATCACTGATTAATGTAACATCATCACTGGCCTCCATGCTGCCTTCTGCTTGCTTGTGTTTACTTCTGCTGGAGTTGTTACCTGTTTCCGGCACATTCATGACGTGAAACATGACTTTGGTGATGTACGATGTAACACATAAGATGAAAACCACAGATGGGCTGCCTTGCCTGCGGGAAGTGGGAGTGGGGTGACCCGCGTTTTTAAAAAACGGTGTTGACCCACTAATTTTGGTGGAAGTCAGAATCGTTGTTAGACTTGTCTGCAGGGAAGCAGAAATAACAATGCTGCACAAAATTCTGCTTATTTTTTCTGACTTTTCTCTTATTTTTTTTATTACCAGATATTTTTGTATGTTAAGGCCTCTAAATTATATTTAAATAACGCAAAGAAAATAATCACTTATGAGGTGAAACTCACACAACTTACTGACTCATTATTTGCAAACTGGGTGGCAAGAAGACATTCCATCATTTTAACAAGTCAAAAGAAAAAGACACAGGGAACTATATTTGTAATTTTCCCACACATTATCTTTTATCAATAATTACATTTTAACACCTCAACTCTGACAAACTGCACTGTGACTACTGCATTTATAAATGTCAGCATTTGTCAGTGAGACTATTGTTTCTCAGCACTGATAGAAATATTATACAGAACATTGTGCAGCCCGACTCACTGATGTCTGCCCATTTCTGCTCACGTAGGCTGGATCATGTCAACGTGGTTGCAGCCAGAGAGGTCCCTGAGGGAATGCAGAAAATGGTGGCCACCAACGACCTGCCTCTGCTGGCCATGGAGTACTGTCAGGGAGGGGATCTGAGGAAGGTAAAAGTCTGTGGTATGTTTGCGAGAATGTTTGCAAGTGGTTTAGGACTCTGGATTAGAGCCCATAGACCTTCGGGCAAAATGTTGAATCATAATGAATTAACAAGGAGCAGTGATCATGTGTGGTGGTGATGATCAGTTTGTACCACGTTTCATGACTCTTTCTTTCTCAGCAGCTGGCCTGAATATGATTTGGCTCTGAAAACCCCCAACAGAGAGACAGACAAAACTGAAACCACAAATGTCGTTATTGCTTATATTTATTTGTAGTTCCCTGAGTTTCAGGTTCTCACACATGACTGTGACTGTCTGGTTTGTTTGGATCAACTACTCCTGGGGGAGAAATCCTCAGCAGTTTTTTAATCTGAAACTGAGTGCGCAGCCTGAGGCAATAGACGATGTTGGCACCAGGCAGCCATTCGAGGAGGAAAATGCCAACCATCACAAACCGCAATGTCATAAAAATTTCAAAGCATCCCAGATGGTCGAGTTGGGGCAGATGGAGTGGTTAGCGGGCACAGAGAGTGGAAAACTGCACCATCCTCTTTTGTCAGGCCGGCCGCAAGTTTACAGCAGTAGAACGCTTTAAATATATTGTTTGAACGTCCCGCAAGGAACTTTTAACTGGTTAAGAAGCGGTCCCAATTTAATACTGATGCCACTATTTGACCTACATAAGCAAACAAGACCATCAGTAGGAAGGCTGTTTCTATAGCTGTCATAATTATTCTTAATCTTTGTCTTATCTTATTTGGATAAATCATAAAATTAAAACTATTTTTATGACTCATCACCGTGCATCCTGCAAACAGCTGCTGCCTCTTTAGCCAGAGGTAAGCCAGATTGAGATTTGGCGGTGCACTTGAAGAAAGAGGTTGTCAGGCCCGGGGCTAGCTGGCTAGCTGGTTAGCATGCTAACTTCAGTAGATAACTCGGCAGCACAGTACATACACGTCTTTGACCTAATGTAATTATTTCTTTACATTCTGTTTATTTTTGGTTGATAGTTGAATGTTTTAAACAAAAAATCCTACACCTCGCACCTTTTAAAGATATAATATGACATTTCTGCATTAAAATGTCTAACAATGACTTGATCTGTGTTCTATATCTTATTGAGTTGTGTGCTTACATTTTCCCAAACCATTTTCAAACCCAGAGAAAGCCTTGATTTAACTGATAGTAACAGTGCATTTCATTTGGTCCCCTGTCATTAGAGCTTCTGGGAAAACATCAGATGAGACATCAGAGAGTGAGGAACATAAAACATAAATACATTACCTCCTCTGAGTCACTTAGATGCATTTTCATCTGCAGTGGTGGTTCTTTAACAATGACGACAACAACTCCCATGATCCCACGCTACTTCGAGACGTCATCAAACTACGTGTTTGGTGTCCAATGTTTTGATTGAGAGACCCCAAGTGGCAAGGAATGCATCGTGTGTGTTTAAAACAAATCAAAAGCTATACAACAAAAGTGTTGATTTTGTTTTCTGCTTGCGTCCGAGCCTGTTCATGACCTCTGTTCAGCTGTTTTATAGAGGGATAGCAGAGCAGAAGGGTTTAAAACATGAATAAAGACGACAGATTCATGACCTCACAGCTAAGACTGTGTCCACTTATATTGTTTTCTTTCGTGGTTCATGTTATTTAAGTATCAAGTGTATGTGTTTGTGCTCTCTGCAGTATCTGAACCTCCTGGACAACTGCTGCGGAATGAGGGAGGGCTCCGTTTTGATTCTGTTATGTGACATCTGTGAGTATCCGCAGCTCTTAAATCGTGTAAATGTGAGAGTGATAGATTGATTGGGCGATTGAGTGAGCTGGCGGCGTGATTAGTTTCCTGTAGCATGGAGGAAATGACCGTGGTGACCGGTATCATGATGTCATAACCACCAGCCTCTTAGTCACCATAGCAACAGCTCACAGTCAGACGGAGGTTTACGTCAGCAATCACACTCACACTCTGACACGAGCGTAATTTACGAATCAACAACGCGTTGCATATCACCAGGGGTGTAAACAGCTTCAAGAGATGACATGTGGTACGGATCACACATATCGAGAGTGTAGAGTGGAGAGGAGAGGAACACACACACACACACACACACACACACACACACACACACACACACACACACACACACATACAGAGAGAAACTCCTTTTCCTGTTACCAGCTGGTGGACATTTCCTGATAGTGAGTGATCCCCTTTAAACTGCCTCACGAGTTAGGGTAAAGACACAGGCATGTACACCCACACCCAAACACACCCAAACAGAAACACACACACACACACACACACACACACACACACACACGGTCATACATTCAGGTGTCACAAAGGTTACGAGTTATGAGTTCCGCTTCGTTGAACTCACTTTGCCAGCACACATGCTAGTCACCCTTTGACGCACAAGTGAGGTGACATTACAGTTTCAGTTGTAAATTAAGACAAACCCTATTAGACTTCAGTTCCGACAGATTAAAGGCTGAAGAATGTATATACGAGTCTCAGCCTCTTAAGGGTCAGTTAAAGAGTGACCTGACACCAGACTGAAAAGCAGGGTTTTATATTCAATCTGGTTGAAATGTTTGAGGCTGTTTGACCTCTGAAGCTGCTTTGTTGCACCTGTAACCACAACCAACAGTGATGTCACCGGGCACGGGAGTACACCTGTGCACCACTGAACCATCAGCAAAAACAATCATTTCAGAGTGTTGATTCAATTTTGAAGAGCGACTAAACACAATATGTGTGAGCATTTTTTTTATTATCCATAATTAAAATAAACAGATGAATTTACTTCCATTATCTTTGCTTTCGCTCAGTCATCTTCAACAAATTGTAGCAGCCGAGCATAGATTGAAAACACAACGCACGTGTTTACATTTATTATGTTTCACCACCTAATTAGTTCTGCTTTGAGGGACCTGCATCCCAGTCTTACAAAATCATTTTCGGCAGTCATAATGTCGACAATTTGGTTTTATTGACTGTTCTGTATTGAGACATAATCTTTGAAGAGAGAATTGCGATGTATCTGAGAATCAATTTTTTTCCCCCACCTCTTCTATAAATGGAGCTGCTCAACATCTGATTGTTGCATCAGTTGAGGCTGAAGAACAAGATTGAAAATGAAAAGATATTTGGTGTTGTGGAAGTTACCAGACCCGAGTAGACCGCTCCTCATCTCTTCTTGCTCGAGGCTACATTACCCGCTTCTAGCATAACAATACTGGGATTGCTGACCAAACTGTCCACAGTGAATTTGCATTGTCTGTAGTGTAGGAACCAGGTTCTGACAAGACAGAAGAATGCGTTGAATCACAAAGCAAACATCTCGGGTTCTTTTATTTTTAAAATGCCCTTCATGAGTCCAAACATTTAAAGGACTACTGAATCACCCTTTTACAGGGTCTGTACAAAGTCTTTTTCAACTGTTCTGTGTTCAAGGTTTAAAAATTGCTTAAAAAATGCTCAATTTTCAACATAATCTTGTGTCACTTACATAAACCAACAATCCTTTGATATCTTAAATGAAACAATCCTGTTGTCGTATTTGTTGGTTGTCTTCCTCGAAATTAGGAGGAATTAGATAATCATTATCAAAACGATTGAAGTAAATATGAACAGCTGATAAAAAACATGACAGGATTCTTTATTGCTGTTAGTCTCAAGTCTGCAAACTTTATTTTTTGCAATTGCATTAAAAGTAACAATTTAGATGTGATTAAGCTTCACTTTTGAGACTGGATGTTTTGGGGTTTTTTGCATTTAGGTGTCTTGAAAGTGCTTGAAAAGTACTTGAATGCATGTACAGACCATGAAAACAAATTTCCTCCACAGAGGAAGAATCTGAATCCGAATTAGCTTTTAAGTTACTCCTTCCATCCGCTTCATTGGTCTCGCTCTAGTTTCAATGCAGCAGTAACTTATTTCATATGACTCATAAATCTTCAGCATGTAATTTACAATGCATGCAATAACTCTGCATTATTCCTTTCTTGTGTTTCTTCCTCTGTCTCCTTTCAGCCTCGGCTCTAACCTACCTCCATAAGAAGAGGATCATCCACAGAGATCTGAAACCAGAAAACATCGTGCTGCAGCAGGGAGAGAAGCGAGTGAGTTAAAGACGTTGTGAATCGTCCTGTTATGACAGATACACCCAAACCACAACAAAGAGGTCATATGCTGCAAGTCTGTGTGTGGGTTATGTGGAGTAAGTGCAGGAGACTCGTTTCTCTCACGTCGTCCACGTCTACCCTCACCAGTTGAGCACAGCTTTTTATGTGGAAAACTCAATCCTTTTGCTTACCCTTGCAGTCAGGAGAAACTCTTGAGATTCTCTTGCTCTCAGCTTCATCTCTAGGCCTCCCTTTATTTTGTTCATTATGCAGCAAATCAAATCATGTCTTCCTCCAGCCTGCAACAGGACACAAGAAAACAAAGAATGTTACATAAATGAGACCAGACATATTAAAGGGGTTATATATTCAGGTTTATGAAACACTGCAGTGCAGTTTATAACTTTAAATGGACACTTGTTTTCGTCTGGCATATTAGAGAAACAGTAAATCCAACATACTGACTTAGTTTGGGGTTTGAGAAGTTATCATAACAAAGGGGTTCGACACAAATGGACAGAAAACCATTAAAAGTGAATTAATGTTCATGTATCCTTAATTCCCTTAGGATTTAAAGAAAAATAGGAAATACACTTATTTGTGTTCTGGTTGAGAGTTTGATGAGATGATACCACACTCATATAAACAGGATAGAGCCAGGGTTAGCTTAGCGTAGCGGTACACAGCCAGCCCAGCTCTGTCGAACATTAATATAATCTGCAAAAGTTTAAAAGCCTTCCTGTAAGTTATCAATTTGTATTTAAAGAATCAAATTCAGCTGATAACACTTTTTTCTTTCCTTTTCTCCTAATCTCAGTTGATCCACAAGATCATAGATCTCGGCTATGCTAAAGAGCTGGACCAGAGCAGCCTTTGCACCTCATTTGTGGGAACACTTCAGTACTTAGTAAGTGATGAAAACACATTCTCAGCTCAATCTTCTCATCGTATTCTGGACAGTAACAGCTGAACTTGTGTTTTTCCTTCCATCTTTCAGGCTCCAGAGCTCATTGAGAGGCAGAAGTACACAGTCACTGTGGACTACTGGAGCTTCGGGACTTTGGTGTTTGAGTGCATCACAGGATTTCGCCCTTTCTTACCAACCTGGCAACCTGTTCCTTGGTAGAACACCCTTTCATAAAATCCCATATCAAAACTAAGTTGTTCAAATGTCACAAAAGTCACTGTAACGGAAGAGAAGTCATGTTTTCCAAAACTAGTTTGAGTTTGATTTCCCTCCCGGTTTTGCGAAATAAGTTGAACAATGACTTTTCTGAATGTGAAGCAATGATAAGCTCAATTCCAAGTAAATGTTACTGTTACGTGCCTGGATTCGAACACACAAGGAATATATAAATAAACAGGAGTTGCCAAAGCAGAGAATTGCAGGATATGTGGGTTGTGCCTGCCAGCGCCCCTTGTGCCTCACTAATATGATAAATGAAAGATGTGAAACTCCAGGGGGGGTCTGGGTTACATGGAATAAAAATACCCTCCTTTGATTGCAGAAACTCAGGGTCAGTTCTTGGCACGTAACTGGCCGTGTGCACAGGTTGGATTTTACCATGATCAAATTGAGGATGAAATTTGTACACACAACGAAAGAAACATTTGTACACTCACAAAAAGACAAGAAACGCAACCCCAAAACTACATTTTCACAGCTTTTCTCTCATATAATCCACCTTTATCCTTTCCAGGCACAATAAACTGAGCCTGAAGCAGGACAATGATATTGTCGTCTACGAGGACCTCTCAGGGGAAGTCCGCTTCTCTAAACATCTGCCGCAGCCCAACAACCTCAACAGGTGATCTTTTTTCCCCTGAAAAAAAAAATGCCAATTTAAAACTGTTATACTTAGTCTAACATGTTAATTTGTGTTTGACAGTTTGTTATTAGAGAAACTGGAGAGGTGGCTGCAGCTGATGTTGAAGTGGTCTCCTCAGGAGAGAGGCAAAGACCCCAAGTCTACACCCAGCGACTGCTTCTCCCAGCTGGGGCTCATACTGCAGCTCAAGGTTAATTTAACAGTTCTTTTGTTTACTGTTTCATTTATCTCATTTTCCCCCATGTGAATGTCTTTTTGTTGCTTTGGTCTGATGTTGACAAACCTTATATGGAGGTTATGGCAAAATAATGAACTTTCTAAGGGCCAAAGTGCTGCCCCAGTGTTTTTACATTTTGTTGGAATTTAAAGGGATTTTGCACATTTACTTATCTTCCCTCTAATCTTTCTTCTCAGCTGGTTCATGTCCTGAACATGATGTCTGCTAAGATCCTGACATACTCAGTGTCGGATGATGAGACTGTAGCAGACCTGCAGCTGAGGATAGAAAAAGACACGAGCATCCCCCCAGCCAATCAGGAGCTACTGCTGGAGGCGGGCTTAGCCTTGGAGCCTCACGGACTGGCCACACAGTGCGCCATAGATTACACAGTAATATCTAGCATAAACACTGTACACTGTACACACAATACCTTCACAGAAAAGTCAACAGCACATTGTAATAACAGGCTGAATCATGTTATTATTGTTATCTGCTTCTGTAGGAGATAGACGGGCGACGGACAGACTTGCCTCTCGTCTTCCTGTTTGATCGTTCCTCCTGCAGTTATGAACCTCAGTTTGCTCCTCGCACTCTCCCAGAAAACATCCGCTTCGTCCGTGAGTACACAGAAATAAGCAAACAGTCATCACACACTTTACCACATTTAAATCACACATACTGTTGAGATACAAAGAGAACAAACACAGTACACCTTAAGAAATCATGGTTAAGCTCATTTTCACGTGTGACTGAAGCTGTAGATAAAAATATGAAATGTTTTTAGGTTTTATGTGCCACAAACATTATTGCCAGAATTTAAAACCTTGTGGGTAAAAAGCCCTTTTATGACTGCAAAGTGTAATAACTAACATAACAATAAACATTCTTTGCCTTGCGTGTCTCTCTCTCTGTCCTTTGTCTTTGTCATAGAAACCGACCCTAAGCACGTTCTGGCTTACAGCCCTCTGAGGAGGACTTGTGGCCAGGCGTGGCACACCATCCGCTCCCTGAAGGAAGACTGGCAAAGACTGCAGCAGGGGCAGAAAGCTGCCATGTAGGACATACGCAAAAAAACACACACAAGCTCCCACACGCAACATACACAGGCATAACACATTTTCTCTTTCCTCCTTCTTTCAGCATGAGTCTGCTGAGACACAACTCTTC
This sequence comes from Pagrus pagrus, assembly GCF_965226575.1. NCBI lineage: Eukaryota > Metazoa > Chordata > Actinopteri > Spariformes > Sparidae > Pagrus > Pagrus pagrus. The sequence continues at coordinate 10,975,315 of NC_140192.1, read as the reverse complement.
ACTTTCCAAACAGAAGAACGAGATGGTGTCCATGCACCAGAGACTCATGGCCAAGCTGGACTTCTTCATCACCAGCCTGCACATTGACATGGACAAATACCAGGAGCAGACAGCCACCGGGATCGGTACTGTGTTACAAAAACATGTTGCTAGATAGCAGGAAGTTTATACTACAACTGCCCAAACTGCTTGTTATCTGTCCTTTCATCGTAATTATTTATAACTTAAATTGGACGTCCTGTTTACCTCAGGTGGAAAGTCTACTTCAATATTTCAAACAGTTTAGCTCTGCAGTGATTAATGTTAGTGTTTTTATGTTTTTTAGCATCAGAGAAACTCCTGGGCGTGTGGAGGGAGATGGAGCAGACAGCTGTCAGCTGTGGTCAGGTAGCGTTGAGTGTGTTTCTGTGCGCGTGTAAGGAAAGTTCACATTTGCTTTAAAAAGACTAAAACCCATGTGTGGGTGTCCAGGCCAAGGTGAGTGAGCTGGAGGAGGAGATGATGCAGCTGCAGTCAGACATCGTGGATGTGCAGAGACAGCCGTGGAGGAGTGGAGAGGCCCTGGACACACTGTAAGTCTGAACCAAACTCAACTACAAAAACAATGAGAAAGAAAAACGACTGCTATGTGATCTTGGACCTTGTTCTCTTCCCCTCTTTGTTCCTCAGTGAAGGGAAGGCCATGGAGCTGTTCCGCAAACTCAGAGAGAAACCCAGAGGTTTGGATGTCATGCATGTGTTCACTTCTTACGTAACACTTGTTTCAGGGTTTTCCTGTGAAAATAAACCTCAATTATGTTCCTCTGGCTTTCCCTTTCCTTCCCTCTGCTCAGACCAGAGGTGCCCAGGAGACAGTCAGGAGGTGGTACGCCTGGTGGTTCAGGCTGTGCAGTTCTACGAGAGGAAGCTCAGAGACTTCTACACACACCTCAGGTACTCAAACACCGAACGCTAAATGTTTTATTAAACAGTTCCCAGCGCACATAAAACAGGGCTCATTTTGCAGTCCTCCAAAGGGCCAAGCACACCTTTTGAAGAATGACCAATACAGTATGTCATTGTGTTTGTGGACTGGGGAATTGAATTGATCCTGTGCAGCCCTGTGGTTGCAATGCGTAACTCCCCTTTTGGGAAATACACCGACTAAATACAGAGAAAACAAAAAATAGAACAGGTAAGAAAAAGACAAAGACAGGAAGTGCAGAGCAAAACATGCCACACAATGAGAGCCTTTCAACATAAAACAGGAAATAACTGAACTCAAACTCAGGATCATGACTTTGGTTATAGACATATCATTAACAGTATATTATATTATACATTGTACATGTAATAGACGGATATATAATAGCATAATGCACAGTGAAGACCTTTGCCAAGTCATGCGCCTGTATTAAACTGAAACTGACACATTAATTAAAGGCTCTGCACAACCACACAGGTGTGAGCAAGGTTGTAAAAATGAATCGTAATGGTGACACAGGCCTCTTTCACAACACACATTTGAACATGCTACAGCAGGAAAAGCACAGGTGTAAATAATAGTAATAATAACAGTAATGCTATGCTAATACTGGTTGTCGTGCATGTGTGTGCACTGTAATGTCACTCGGACACTCAAATGGAAACTAATCATTAATGTTATTAGCTACGCCTGGGTGTTCCCTGCTATGATAAGTAACTGGCTTTTTTAAATGTCTGCAGGGACAAGGGAACAAACAGGAAGGTGAAATATTTATCTAGTAGACACTGACACAGTCCAGAGAAGAGGTCAAGTAAAAACACTTGTGCTGGTGAATTATTAACATTTACAGCCGTAACATGATGACTAACTGTAAGGTAACAAATTAATTAAAGACACACGGATATTTATGGCGAAGTGTAGAAAGTCACAAGCTTTTATTAATGAAAGGTTTCTTTTTTAAATGAGCCGTCCAGTCTGCGGTTACTAATGTTTCTGAGTCATTAATGGCCTGATGCTCTACTTCAAGAGGAGACAGTCATGTTCAAGTTGGGAACCATACATGTTTTCTAAGATCTTGGTATGAGACCAAAGATGGCACCTATTCAGTCCAATAAGAATTGCTCACCTGATGCAGACACCAAAACATTTTTACCAAAACATTTTCCAGCCTCTTGGTTCTAACTTCCTGGTTATGCGTCCCTCTGAATATACTCCCACTGGCCCTGACTGCGAGTTCCAACTCAGCCCATAGACTTTACATCCATGCACACAACCTGCATGCATCAAATATTTATAATAGCAAGAGTCATAATTGACCTTGTTTGCGGTCCAAGTTGTCCTGTCTACAGTTTTACAGACATATGTGGGGAAAATGCCTTTCTGGAGGCAAGGCAGAGCGGCGGTGCCGTATCCATGTCTTAATTATACATCCATGTTGGGAACCCTCATAATTCTATTTTTGTGTGTGTTATACAGTAAGACCGCAGTGTGCCGCCAGCGCGTGATGGAGCTGCTGCCGAAGGTGGAGGGCGTGGTCCAGAGGATGGCTGAGAGCGAACAGGTCCTGATGAGTCTGCAGGAGAAACGACAGAGGGAGCTGTGGAACCTGCTCAAAGTGGCCTGTGTAAGGCGCTGGACTCTCGCTTTAGGGATGCCTGTATATAATTATATAACTGCATATAATTGCATAATGTGATTTGAGTAGCTACAGATAATAATCATAGAATAGCAGCAGCTTGGTTGAATTCACCAAATTGCTCCAACGCTCATCAATGATTCATTTTTCATATTGGACAAGATCTCAAAAATGTAAACAAGAGTTGTTACAGTCACCAGATCAGATTGTTTCACATCCTCTACAAGAAGCAGGTGCTGTGTATCTTATTGACCAACACATAACAAAGTGCTTGTCTTGTGCAGAGTAAAGTTCGCAGCCCAGTGAGTGGGAGTCCTGATGGATTAAGAACCCCCTCTTCAGTGCCGCCTCTGCTGACCCCCAGACACAGCTTACAGCAGTTGTGAGTGTACTTACACACACACACACACACACACAACCACACACACTGGGAAGGAAGTTTTCCATCCATGGTCTGAAACTCGCCATTTGTAAATATTATTGACCACAGAAAATAAACGTGACGTGACATTTTACTCACCCACACAAATATTTTGGTAAAGTCAGCCAAAACATCTCGTTTTTTGACATTGGAAATGTGTTTGTTGTCCATCTTTGAACCTTTAGATTAATGATCTTTCTTCTTGTAGTGATTGAAAGGCTTACTTTGACAAAATATGGGATTCATTTCTTCCATTTTTTAAATCAAGATCGCTTCTTAGATGTAACGTGAAGGAGCATGGCTGTAGTATTTCAAATGAAACATGGTTTGCTCACCTTTATCAGCCATGTTCAAAATCAATAAAGGTTTGGGTTTTGTTTTTGTTTTTTTCCCACAATAGCCTTGACTACCTAGGTCAGATTTGTGGGCGTTTTATTTGTATGTTGATGATCTCACCAAAACTCACTACTTTAATCTTGCTTTCACACACTCCTCAACGCTTTCCATTTCGTTTTAAGACAGATATCGTCACCAGAACCTCTCAGAAAGCAAAAAAAATCTCCTGCATAAACACAGATAACCTACTATCAAAACGATGAGTAACATCTGTCATGAATCACTTTGGGTGTGTTTACAGTGACGAGTCTCTGGTGGAGGAGAGCAGGACGTTTGAGAGTCGACTCCAGAGTATGCTGCATGACACCATCCAGGAATCAGAGAGCAGTATGGAGGTACAAGCACGCTCACACTCGCCTTGTTCTGGTGCCAAAAAGCTGCCTGGTGTGTTTTGTTGCTTTTGCCTGAATTATGTGTGATGATTATTAAAAGACACCACCCTTTGTTTTTGTCCCAGATGTTGAGCGAGTGGAATTGGCTGCGCGGAGGCCAGAACTTCTCCAGTGACCTCTCCTAAACTGGATTTCATTCTCTGCTTACATATGATACTCTGCTGCCTCTGTGTGGATGCGATGTCAAACTACATGAGGCTTTTTTAACAATGTGAATTGGGTAATTAGCTGCTGGCACATATTTCCTGAATGAGATTAGGGAGTAGGTGACATTGTAAAAGAGGAAAATGAATGACCACCTATAATCTGTTCTATGTCTGATTAGGATTAAAGCAGGATCTTATTTATTTACATGTGAGTAATTTTAACAAAATATAAAATATGTTTTGGGATAAAATTGCACTTCATTATGCACAAATCTGCCATTACATTGATAACATGAAGCATATCAGATGATCGTAACACACAAACCATTCAGAAAATCCCACTCAGAACTCGGGGCGTCACGATTTCCAATTCTAAATCAAAATTCAAGCATTTGATTTCAATTAATGAATTCAAAAACAGGGTCTGTTGATCTTTTCAAATCAGATCAAATCAAGACTTGACAGTCTGACAAAAGCCAGGCTGTCAGTGCTGAAAAAAAAAAATTAAATTAAAAAAGAATGGAGTCGCGACCCTAAAATCAAAAGTATAATTCAGGATTTGGAGAAACGTGACAACCCGAGTCAGAACCTACCTGAATGTTACAGTGTTACAGTCTCTCTTACACACATGAAAACAATCTTTGTTGTAGAATTGAGAAATTTCATGAATGTAAATAATGTTTTTAAAAAAACTTTTCGCTTATGTTCTGAAACTATATCATTTAGTTGCATTTGCTTCACCATGTTTGGTCAACTTTTACCAGAAAACTACAGACCACACTTTAAAACAGGGTTTTAGTCAGATTCTAAAGTTATCTCTGCTTAACTGTGTTATGAGCCTCAGTGTAAATGTACATCTGTTTTTGTGTTTCTCAGTGGACCATTAAATTTTCTATTGCTAATTTGACTGTAATAAGAAAATACTTTTACAATATTTGGACATTTATAACTGTAAAAAATGACTATTTTAACTGCATGCTGATTGTATGATTGTTACCTTTTCTTTTCTTTTTTACATATACTGAAATAACACGGAGGGTGGACACAATAACAGGAACACTTGCACAATATGGTGCAGTCTAGCATCCCTGCAATAATTAGTAAGCGTAGATAACTGAGTGTTGTGGAGCTCATAATGCAAAATTAATGTTGAGACAGTGTCAGAGATTGGGTATGACACAAACACACAATCATATCTTATTACTCTCTTGATTTGGTCCAATATGGCAACAAAAAACATTTGATTTATGGTCTAAACTTAAATTTGTAGTCATTTCCTTGATTTACTGAAACAAAAGCAAAAAATGAATCAAGTTCATGGCTTGTAGCAATACTGTGAAAATAAGTACAAAACCAGCTAAAATTATATTTTTAATGGACTAGTGTGTAGGGTTTAGTGGCATCTAGTGGTGGGGTTGCAGATTGCAACCAGCTGAACACCCCCTCATCTCATCCTCTCCACCAAAATACGTGAAAGCCCCTCCGTAGAACCAGTGTTTGGTTTGTCTGTTGTGGGCTACTGTAGAAACATGGTGGAGTCCATGGAAGAGGACTTGCTCCTGTGCCCGTGCCCAGGTTAATCCCAACTACTCAGACAGTCTTTACTGTATATAGATCATATAAAATTAACTGTGATATCTTGCCTATTTCTGTACATATTGTATGCTGTTAAGATTGTGACAATGTCTTCTAAATAACAGAATGTTTGTATCTTGAATACAGTATTTTACTGTAGGTGATGTTTTCATCCTTGCCTGTTTCATGTCGACCAAAGTAGAAACATTTTTTTTAAAAACACAAATCCATCCAGACATAGTGTTTAACAATCTTTATTCCGTTAATTCAATAAAATCAGTTTGAGGTCCTAACTGTTGACTAACTCTCCTATACAAAGCACAGCACAGATAAAGTGAAATGTAGTGGTAAAGGCTGAACAGGTACAGGACACGAAACGAGACGAGACAAAGAGGTGACATGGAGGTCCAAATCGCCATCGGCCCTTTCACCAAACAGGACCTGAAAAATAGACTTTTAGGCAACTGAAGGTCCACAGTTTATAACTGTGTTACTGAGGTCAAATGGTGGAATCAAAGTCAGTCCACTAAGTCTGAGAAGGATTGGCCGCTCTTTGTCTTTTCTGCCTAATTCTCTCCAGCTTTTATTGCATCTGTTTTCAATCACTGCACTTGTCAATACAGAACTTCCCTCTCGCCTTGAAAGCATGCAACAAAACCACAATGCACCAAAACAGACAACCTCTAATAATCCTATTAATGTCTAAAACCCAGAGTATATCTGAACAAAATGAGCTGACCACACAGTTCAAATAAGAAGGTGCTTCAAAGAATACAGATATGACACATTGTTTATTAAAAGTGCACTTTGTCTGATCAAACTGGTCATAAGTAGCACATTATTTGGAGTTGAACAGTTTTGCATGAATTACCTGCTTGACAAGTCTGTTCTTTTGGTGTATTCTGACAATATTTGCTTGTTTGTAGAACCTGTAAATGATGTAAAAAATAACCAACACAACATGATGCTTGACTCCTTTAAAGGTACAGTACTGGAGGTTCTTGAGGCTGTTTGGGGTTTAAGGGTTAAGGCCAAAGAATGTGTGCATATGTGTGCAGGACTCAGAGGGAAGGTGTGTTTACGCGTCGCTGAGTGGACCTTTGTGGTGTTTTCACATTTGGGCTCTTTATTCTTCTCCTGTGTTGCTCTCCTCCTCCGTCCTCCCATCGAATCTTTACGCCTCCAGCTCGAATCCCAATCCGATTTTGTGTCCACCGCCGTTCACGTTCTTCCCGTCAATCAGACCTGAGAGGGTGAGCTTCACACCTGCGGGGACACGTGTCGGATTATGTATCAAGTAACCGTGCTCATGGTCTTTGGATTGTTGTCACATAAAACAGTGGAAAAAAAACAGACAGCTAACCTGGCCTGAGGGTTTGTGTGTATCCAACTCCAACAAGGCAGGCGTTGTCAACTTTGGTCTGTGGGGAGAAATAAAAAACATGAACAGGTGAGATAATCAGGGTTCACAGCATTAGAAGAGTGGACAGATGAAAAGTGGGATTCATATACATAATCTATATCATGCAGATAACGCAGATTCATGTCCCCCTCAGTATAAATTGTTATAACTTTGGTGATCCCCTGACTTTTCTCTGAAATTTAAATGTATAATTCGTTATGCACTGCAGTCATTGTCACGGTCAACCCTAGTGATGAGCGTATTTATCATCTTAGATGTGTCCACGATGTTTTTAAAGTCAGTTCTTACAGACAGGGAGGCATCCTTATCCAGCTGATATTTGGCTCCAATTCCAAAGCGTGTGTTGTTGCTGCCAGCTGTCCAGGCCAGTTGAACAGCTGTCTCCAAGTTGCTGTTCACCTTCTGGTAAATGGAGCCACCAAACTCTGTGCCGTCATTACTGAAATACAACACAGATACAAAACGTGGAGATTAGCAAAAGTGGAGATTAATTAAAACTGTTTGTTTCACTGTGGGTAAAAGCTTCCTCTCTCGTGGCTGCCCTCATGCAAAGTACCACTTCCATTTCCTGCCTCTGTTTACTGTGATTCAATGACTCACACGCTGGTGTGAAGCTGGAAGTCACCAGCCTTGTATCCCAGGGCAAAGTTGTTCTTTGTCAGTTTAGATTTGGCAGTGTCAAACGCCAACTGGTAGCCAGCCAGCCAGCCCTCGTAGCCCAGCACGGCAGCTGCGTGGACGGTGGGACCGGCCATGTCGAAGTCCAGGTCGCAGCCCACATTGGCGTAGTCACGCTTGTAGCCAGTCTTCAGCTTGGCACTCTTCTTACTACAGAAGGAAGAACAAGGAAAGAAAAGCGGGACAGTCATTTACTTACTGTATTAATAATATGTTGATAATATACATCTGTACTGATTTACTTATTGAAGACACTGCTCTTACCCGGTGTTTGGCACAAATGATGTGTCCAGACTGAGCTTCAGGCCCTTAGCCAGCTACAGACAAACAAACAGACGGAAGACAAAGAATGAGCTAATGGTATATCTGAAATATATTTTTAAACACTTAAAATGATTAATCTCGTGTTTGTTGACCCACCTGGTCCTCCATGGTGATTTCTGTGGTGAGAGTGTTGTCTGTGTTCCATTTCTGGCTGAAGTTGAGGCCGAGGTCCTTCACTTTGTACTTGGTCTCCAGGTGGCCTCCGGACTTCCCTGTGTCGGTGTTGTTGGAGCCGGAGGTGGCAAACTCCTGCAAAAGAGGGATGGCGTGATGAGGGGGGAGATGGAGATGGAAAATGAGGTGGGACAGGAAGCAGAAATAGTCACGTTAGGGCACAACTACAGAAGCTAGAGGAAGAAGAGGCGAGAAAGCACACAGGGAGAAAAACAAAGACGAAGGAAACAAGCATCACTTCTCTGCTTTTCCTCCGCCACACACAATCCTTCTCAGGTTTGTATGGCTGGTTATTAAAAAGAAGGACTACACTTTTAAGCTGGAGGAATGAGTTGGGAAGGAAAACTGAAAATATAGGCAGGACTGTGAGGGAGAGGTTGGTTGTAAGTGTGTTTGCCGATCAGTGCTGCAGTGGGGCTAATGGCGTCATTTGGATGAGCTACCGCACACATCGTCTACACACAAACTGGTATCACTGGCTTACCCTGCAGTGCACCTGTGTTTACTCATTACATATGCACACACGCTCTCTCTTACCATCTGACAGGGACGTCCGAGGAAGAAAGCAGAAAGAGAAAGAGAGAAGAGAGAAAGTTAGGGAGAACCACACCGAGTTCACATGCGGAAAAATGTACCGCTCACTGTAAATATGACAAGCAGAGCGACAGAAAGCGGAAACCTGTGAGGGAATATATTTACAACGTTTGTTTCAATGCAGCACGTGGGAAACTATGCCAGCGTTCATTATGGTTTTTACCATGGCAACAGGTTTACAGCATGACTGGAGCACACTAAACATAGACTGGCACTTTTTCCCAACATGTTGCTTGAGGGAAGAGAGTAAGGCGTAGACTTGTCAGGCAGACAGTGTTAGTCCGCTGACTCTGTCGATTAGACCGATACATGTCAGGCGGCAAACACACTTGGACATGAAGTGCTGTGCGGTCATGAGTCAGCCATCTGATCTACACCACAGCGTGCTGAGACAGAGGCCTCAACATGAAACTGAAAAACGTCAGGCTAACAGAGACAACTGCAGTACTTACAACACCACTCTGGGACTTGGTCTTAACATCGAGCTTCAGAGTCCCGTAGCCTGGGGAGGAAGGACATGAGGGAGTTCAAAAAAACAGAAAGAGTGGAAAAATAACTTGCAGCATAACAGCTACAGCAAAAATAAACTGTTTACATTTAAAGTGACAGAGCAAACTAAACGTTCTCTAATGTCACAAAGAAAATATCATCATCAAATCAAAACTATGTGTGTAATTTAAGAGAATTTGTTGACTTACCAAAGCCCTTGCTGAAGATGTCTTTGGCAGATTTCCCCAAATCGGCGTATGCAGGAGGGACGGCCATTGTGCCTGAGGAAACAGACACGCATGTTAAATTTCTTCACAACAACAAAACACTCGTAAAGTTGGATGACTCACAAAGGACAACAAAAAAAGACAACAGTCAAAATTGGTCCTGCAAAGGCTGAATGCCCTGTTTTTTGTGGCCCCTAGCGTGGGTGGGTGGCTACATCTCACATAATGCAAATCCAGTGCGTCTTTCATTTCGTACCAATTAAACACCTATATATTTCACACTAAGACAGATGTTCCGTTAAAAAGTATTTAGTCTTGAGACCTAACTTTTCTCAGACTTATCTCAGGCTCCTTCCAGTGTTGCAATAAATATTGTACAACGGAGTATTAAGCCCAATGAGGAGCAAACTTAAAATACATTATTTACACACTTTTAAGCCGAAAAATCTTCACTGTAGTCAGCTTGCACCTCCTCTGAAGTGGGAGCACAAGCTCAACCACGCGTTGAGAGTGTTAGTATTATCTTTTCAAAACAATTTGGGATTCCAGTTTCCAGTTGTTTTTTTAACATTTAAAGTCCTTTGCCACTTACATTTTTTAGGAGAATGCTGCAATGCTTTGTTGGCTACAAATTTCACCTGACTTTCCATCAGCGTAGGGGTGAGTAGATAATGACTTACTTTTCTTTTTTGGGTGAACTTATCCTTTACCTTAACATGCAAAATCAGTTGAATGCCAGTTCAAATCAAAATGAACAAATGCTACAAATGCTACAAACAAATAAAAGCTGAATACACATAGAGCTCTGCACCTTTGTGGAAGCTGAGCAGTGCGACGCAGAGAGCACTTCTGAGACCACAAACACATGTAAAGTACAAGAAGCGCACATAAAGCATCGCAGGTAGTGTTTTCTACCAGTTTTCACCAAAAGAAACCCCCAAAAACAGTATACACATCAGTATCAGTACTATTTGTCTCCTTTGGGAAACCCTCACCATCTGGAAGGGGGCCTGCCTGGGTGCTCGTGATATACAGCTTCTCTCCTCCCCCTCTGTCTTCCATGTGAGCCCTATTGATTGCCTGGCAGCAGTCCATTAGCAAGCAGCAGAGGTTGTTAAACTAATGGGACGGATTCTCTACGAGCAAGGGACTAAAAAGGAACTGTAGCAAATATTTTAAAAGATCACACAACCATCCAATAGAGAAATTTTGCTGCAAGCCTGTATTTCAACATTATGCTGTGCTTGTGAAGGAAAAGAGATATAATACGTATGATGTGTAAAGAAATACTGTGCAGGCCAATGCAGCAGAGCTAACCTAAGCAGAAGCAGGGTTGGTTAGTCAGCACTACTGTACCACTTCTGCACACCACTGCACTGCACCGGGCTTCAGACAGTCATCAGGGTCCCCTGGGTCAGTGTGTGTGTGTGTGTGAAGATGACATTTTTGACAAGGTGACATTGCAGGAGCCTTCAGAATATCCTGCATTCACTCATAACCTCAAACTGGGTTTAATGTTTAACTACTGACACTTCCTTTCTGCGCTTTCACCCTGCTGCTCCGTCCTCCATTAATCTCACCAGTCACATCTTATCTGCAGAGGATGGAGACGAGATTGTGCTTAGGGTAATGAAACCACTATAGGCTAATTTACCCATGATTGTGCCAGTGCAGAAATCTAAATGAAATCAAACACAGTGGAATTGACAATGGGTAAAGATGATCGGTCTGGCTTCACGAGATAAATGTTACTGCAACCAAAGCTCAATCCAGGGACCCTGATGACGCGTCATATGTCTCTCTCTACGCACACCCCCCACTCACCATGTCCCTTGGGTGCGTGGTGATGACATGCCACACATTGGTCTTTGTTCTCTGCCTGCTTGCCTGTTCCTGTCTTGTCCTGCTGCACCACACTTCCCACTCCTTTTTCTTCCATGTCTCTTCAGAGGAGGGAAGTGCCATGAAGAACAACAGAAAACTTTGGAAAGTAGCCCTGCACTGTTTTGACAGCAACCATGCTCTATTTGTGGCCTTCGTGTGCAGCTTCTGTGTATATTAGCATGTTTCTTTAGCATGCAGTCAGAGCTCAGAGGTCGCCTTTATACGCAGGGAATCGGCCAAATATTGCATCACCTTGTACAGTATGTTCAGAGGCCAGCAGATCATGAACGCATGTACTTTGTGCACGCCATTAGAACATGATAAGGCCTGTGTACGACCCTTGTATGGCACTGAGAGATGGCATTTTTATCGGACCAAGAATACCGATTAGCTTGAATAAAGGGTTCTTGTACAAGAGCACAGAAAACTCAGCACATCATCCAGGTAGGCACCTGTCCACAAGTATTACATCAACAGCACATTAAAGCAGCTGTGATGCAACTTTGTCATGCACCCCCCTGCATGACAACTATAGGAAAGATGAGCAAAGTCCTATAAGTACATTAGTCCCTCTTGCTCTAAGCCCTGAAAACTTTGTTTTAAGTCGTAACTATTTCTTAATAACATTAAATATTCATGACTGAATAAGTGACAGTCAGAGCTGAAGTTTGGAAACATTTTTATATTATTTGATGCTGAATTTTTTATTTATTTATTTTTGTCACTTTGGCACAAGTGTGGCTACAAAGCATTAACATATCATCAATTTTAAAGTTGAAATGGTGAGCTTGATTGCAGGCAGTCACTTATTCACTTACTTACACTTATTTGCACATCCAGCAGTTACAGAACAACATTTGGAGTCATGTTTCTGGCCACATACCAAATGTAAGTCCAATATTCACTCTCTTTTAGCTCTGTTTTGTTCTCCACCAAGTCCTAAGGGAAATATCTGGCTTTTTAGTTGCTCAGTGCTCCGCTATGTTCACCAACTGGTCGCTAAATGTGTCCGCCTGCTGTTTGAAGCTGGGTAGGTAGTGCACACTGGGATTTTAAAAGCTGATAACAGCTGCCTGAAGCAGCCAAAAAAGCTGTAAGCCAAGTTGTGCACTTACACAGCTTATTCATTAGCTGAAATTCACTGTGAGGCTCCTGAAAGCTGAGAGCAGCTGCAACATTGTTCACATTATCATTTGATAAATTGTTATTACATCAATATTAATTCCAGCTACTTTTAGTTTAACACTCAAAAACTCAGCCAGTTGTCTTCCTCAGGAGTGTATGGATGTGGTTAGATGATAACTAACTGACAGTTCAGGAAACTTGCAAGCTACCGCACCTGTGTCATCAGACAACATTGCTCGGACAAGTCTGATTGGTGCACGGAGGCTTGTGACATCACCTTTTTACCAACTAAGCTCCACCCACCTCAAACCAGTGAGAAAAACAAGTAGGGCACAATTACAGAAATCTCTCAAGTGATATAAACATATCTGATCAAACACTGTGTGATAAGAAATGGACTAAGAAAATACGCATTAAGGGTCTTTAAGATCTCCATCTTTCACACACACCTGCTCTCCATTTCTCTACGTGACTATGTGCCAGCTGACCTGCATTTTGCTGACCACGTGCAATTCCTGGACTCTCTTTGTCATTTCACCTCCTCCTCCACCACATATTCCATTTTTGACCCTCCTCGCCTTCGTCCCTCAGTCTCGACACTCTGCTCTATATTTAGCTCAGGTGAACCCAACACTACAACGCATGTGACTTGGGTTTTAACGTGTGTCCTCCTCCAGGTTCAGCCTATCAAAGCCCCTATAAATATCGATTTATTTGTCTGTACTGTACACCCACGCTGTATTTATATACAAACACACTTTCACGAGCTGCAACCAGACGACAGCTTTGACCGAGCTCAAAGGTCAAAATGACATCCATAAACAACAGAGGTATGTGAAAGGAAAATGGTGAGCACACAAACAACAAGATGGAGGTTTTGGTTGTAAGCAATCAATTGACAATTTTGAACACTGTATCTTTGAAACAAAAGTCTGTGTGTTTCCATGCTGGTCCTACATGGATAACCCTGTTTTATGTGCTTGCAGTAATTTATGACTTGTGTACATAAATGTTGTGACATCGTGATTTTCTACTTAATAAATGTCTAATCAATCATGAAATTGGTATTTGTTATTCCTTCTACTTACTATTGAAACAACTCACAAGATTAGCAATAACTTTGACATCTATTTAATAACTGAATAGCAGCAAGAACGTATCAGTTTAATGATGATACACCCACTGCTAATGAACAGATACCGTACAAGAAAACTATAACATTGTGTAAACAGGCGGTTACCCAATACTGGCCGACCCCTCAGATAAGGTGAAGTGTGTGTGGTAGGCCTATATAACGGGAGGAATGTGTGGGGTGTGAGATAAGGTCAAGAGCAGTCAAGTTACACTAAGACAATTTATAGCTTGAATGTAAAGCTCATGAGGTTGTATGAACGTGTTCCATAGTATGACCTGTTCAGAAGTCACATCCAGTGAGATTCAAGGTGTGACAACAGCTAGACTACAGCTGTGTGTAAGCACCTGTTTACCAGTGAGCGTGGGCCTTAAAATGTCTGTTGCATCATCCTGTGTTGTTATTAATCAGTTTTTCAGCTATGACACAGACCTTGTATCTGGACTTTGGACTTTTTGACTTTGGGCCTTATAGCCAATCTATTACCACAACTTCCCACAAGGGTCAGTTCTTCAAAAAAACAGCTTAAATATTATGGGTTTCACTTTCACGTATTGCTCCCGGATGACTGTAATGTTTAATTTATTTTAGACTATAAATACTCAAAGTGGGTCACAACCACTCTGAGGCTGATGGGCGTGCGTAAAGGGGGCCGTGCCAAAACGCTTCTAGTTCTGTGGCTGTCCACGGACCTTGTGCTTCTTGACAAACAGATAAGATGTTTTAACAACATTTAACCATCAAATTGCCTGGTCCCATAATTAGACGAGTATTTCTATTTGTCAGATGCGTCCGCCTCTGGTCTCCATTGTTCGTGCCTCTGTTGGTTACCAACACTGCAACAACTAACTTTTTCCAAACATAAAATCTTGTTTTTCAGCTGTGACTCTCTGGATGTTGCATTGCATTGGTAAAATAGGCTACTTTCTGACATTTATACAGAATGGGACTCCCTTTGTGCCCTCTGTCGCCTTCACATTTCACAGTTGGTCAGCAGGACTCTCTTTTTGGAGATTATTTTTCACACAGTTTACAGATGTGGATTTAAGCAACACTACTGGTTTATACAAGCCTTGACTGGCATTAAAAGCCTAGCACAACCGCTGCTGCGCTCCCACCCCTTTATGTGTGACTCATATCTCCCTGAGAGTCAAGCGACAACTGACAACAACTAGATCGTCCTGCAGAAAAGCCGACTTAAGACAATAACTTCATGGAAATAAGAATTGGCCACAGTGTGTTATTTCTTACCTTTATTTGTGGGGCGGAGCGTGCAGAGTTTCTCGGCGCTGTTCGGTGCAGCGGGGCACAGTGAAGGAGACAGCAGAGACAAACACACTGAGCAGGCGCGACTCAGACCTCCGGCTGAGGGCGGGGCCGTTGTGTAATTGACATTGAGCAAAGAAACTTATCAAGCAGTATAGTGTGTGTGTGTGTGTAAATGTTTTACATGTGTACTTCGCGTGCACATTGTGAAAGGGGACTCTCTTTGGTGCACAGAGGTGTTTGATATAGGATAATCATATATGAATATTTATAAGAATATTTATGGAAATGAGTGTATGAAAAAAGGGTTTATATTTATATTAAGGTAGACTACCGTATTTATACATTTCTATAATGTCTGCGCCAGTTACAGTGATGCATATTCAATAAATTGTACTTAAAATACAGATGTCGAGGTTTGTTTAATTAAAGTATTTTTAAAAATGGTCATTTTTCAAGTACAGACAATAAATGAAAGGCTGCACTGTTTTGGTGTAGTAAGCCTCTAGCACCACTCGGGGGCAATGACCTCTAGCTAATATCCTGGTGGATACGGGTCCTGTTTGCCCTGATGTATTCCTGTCAGGCAGACCAAATCTCAGACTGTGTACAAGCATGGATCCAGCGATCAAATACTTATGTTTAATTCAGGTTAGAAATTGTTAGGATTAGCGCCACAGCCGTGGTTTGGTTGGAGCAGTCGTACTAAATTAGGATGGGTTCTTGATCAAACCTGAAAGGCAGTACTCGGGGACATTTAGTAGCGCGCACAGGAACCAGCAGGATTACAACAGAAATACACCTGCTAGAACTCAAAACTACTCCAAAGGCGGAGGAACACAGGTAAACGCCCTCCTGCCAAGACTAACTACCAATCAAATCATGATGTGTGGGTTATGTTTTAGGCCTAGGTATTATTGTTAATATTATTAACGCATTCTTACACCAGAAATTATCATCAATTATTTTTGGCTAGTCTCCAAAGTAATGCGACACAATCTTTACAGACACTGATTGAGAAATAGTTGACAGTAACACTGTGGGCTGTTGTTTTGTATCTTTTCCATAATAAACACCCGTGCCATTTTTTATCAGTTACGTGATTTGGATACATTAAGATGAAAGACAGACAGGAGTCTGTGAGGCTGTTTTGGGGACCGTCTCCCTTCTGTCAGGTCTAGCTCTGTGTGCGGCTGCGCCGTTGCCATGGTGAGGAGTAGTGAAACAAGTGTTGATACCTCGGCGTCATCAGAGTGCGTAAACGAAATCCTCAGCTAATAAACAAGACGATATCAAAGGTAAACTAATTAACTTGATCAATTAATGCAACTTAAACGTTTGCAAATGTTTGGTCGAAGTAAGTCATTGCAAATATTTTTAGTTAAACGCGTGTTTTTCGTTTCTGAGCAGGGATTTGTCGACAGAGCCCGTGATTATTATCAGCAAGCTAACTTTACAACAAGCTACATAACAATGGCTATCGTCAGATATAGTGAGGTAGTGTAAGCAAACAATGTAACGCTGGATTTAACAGGGATTCATAGCTGTATTCTCGAGAATGACTAATGTAATCATATTCATTTTATCTAATTGTTATAGCCACACAGTAGTCACCATGCATCTTATCAAAACATAATTTGATTTCTGTATAGCATTATTTAGTCAGTCTGTGTGGTGTTGCTTATAAACTTCTAGGGCTTATATTTTACTTGATACGTGCTAAAAATACAGTTATCACACTACCTGCAGGCTTAAGGAAAATGCTGGTCGGATACCATCTTGCTCTTCAGCAAGAGCATAGCTTATCACTATGAAAAATGTAAATGTGTCTTTGTTGCTACTGCTTGTTTTCCCAGATGTGTGAGGGACCTTCATCAATTTCTGGACCGATCCCCCCAGATCCTTCTCTGTTTCCTCAGTACTACAGACGACCTGCTTCAGGTTAAACGCATGCACTGACCTCTGCTATATTAAAATCCTCCTTCAAAAAGTCTGTTGTCTTCCAGTGATGTAGGGCAACATACTTAATATTCATATATTGTATCTAGATGGAATTCTCAATGTTGCTGTTTTTTCAGCATAGATGACTGTATGAAATTGTCGATGTTGAGTCAAAACAGCCCAGAATATGAGCTGGTAACGGGTAACTGGTAACCATTTAAACACACTTATCACATATACATTAATATGAAAGATGGATGTTTCCATTTTTTTAGATGTTACACCAATACGACTTGAATTGTTGGAACCATTTTTAATTTTGAGAGTTACTCTATTGACATTCATGAGTGCTTTTAATAATTGAGGTCCCAGATCAATTGCATGTAGGCTATTATTTTTGGAGTAGCATATCTTCCTCATGTGTTAGAACATTGTTTTATAAACCAAACATTATTCTCAAGTGACCTTGTTTGTTTTTTCTTTCTTTGTCTATACAGCGCGTGGCCGTTTAGAGGGAAACCATGATGGGACCTTAGCCCTGCTCTCAGGGCCAGTCGCTCCAGATCCTGTGTTGCACCCTGGCTGCTACAGTGCTCGTACCGCAACACATCGTCCTCGTATTGGCCCCAATGCAATGCATATTCTGGAGCGAGGACAGAGAGGAGTAGTGGGAGAACTACTCAAACTAGACAGTGTCTCTGTCATGCCTGTTCCCAAACAGAGTAAGTGTAATTGACTTTCCAGGTCTGTAAATTCATCTTGTGCAACAAAGAGCAGCTCTGTTTTGTCTTGGAATGGTATCAGTAAATCTTATTTTATGTTTTGATTTTGATTGAGCGCACTAACCACATAAAAAGATTCAAAAATAATTTAGACAGCATTTGCAATTTTGACCCTTAGAGCAGCGGGCGCATGACTTTGGTAAAGAGAACGTGCGTCGGCTCAGGGAGATCCAGAGACGCTGCAAAGAACAGGAGGCTGAGAGAGCACAGTCTCGCACAGTTCCAGTCAAAGCTCTTTGGACCTCCACCAAATATGAGAATGTCCCATCCAGAGTGATGGTCCAGCTACAGGTAAGGATCATGTCTGTGAAAGATGAAAGCCACTGAGTTATAAGTGTTTTCTCTGGATCACTTCTCATCCAGTCTCTTTCATGCAGGTTTCTACTCCAACTGCTAAACCACAGTGTCAAAACTTTCTGAAGGCGCACTCCAGTTGTGGATCTGCCCTAGCAAGACCACACTCCAAAACCTCTCCAACAGCTCTGCAATGCCCATCCTCCTGCAGGTCTATACAGGACCAGAACTTGGAAGTGAGCATTAAAGAAATGACATGCATATGCATTTTGATCATTTTAATGTGTACCAGCAGTTTTAACTTTTTGTTTTATTTCCATACATTGTTATATGTTTGGTTACAGCTACAAGTGCAAGGCCAGTCCATCGACTTCATAAAACATAATGCCCGGGCTGCAGGAAAAACTGTGGTGCGTCGGTCCCAGTCACTGACAAACCTCAGAGAAAAGCCTGTCCCCAGTGCTGTTAAGGGACAGGTACCCCAGTAGTGAGTATTCATACAGCATATCTTACCTCCTTACCTTACAACCACAGTCTGAATGAACTCAAAGTAGCCAGTCAGATAAAAACACAAGATTCCCCACAGATGGATTTGGACATTTTTGACACCATTTTAGTGCTGTTACTCATTTTCTGTTGTCCTTTTCACATAAACACACACACACACACACACACACACACACACACACACACACACAGTCTTGAGGAAAGGAAGAAGCAATGGCAAAAAGAGGAGGAGGAGCGGAGGAGGAACGCACCTGATCCTACAGTCCCAGCTGGTCACACCCTGATGCCTGAGAAAAAGAGACAAGAGACACTGAAGACCCTCACAGAGAGTATGTTGGTCTTTGTCTCTGCCCTTTTATTACATAAATGATGGATGCCCTTGGTAGTACCACATTTATGGTAAATATTTGCTTCTCTAATTTTGATGATGTTTATGTATTCCTCAGCCCATCGCTCCCTGGTGACTGAGCTGCTGTCGCTGCCTCTCAAAGCTGACAGTCTGAGTGTTCGCTCCCGTCGGGCTCATCTTGATTGTCGTCTTTCTGAAATCGAGGAGGCCATTAAAATATTCTCCAGGGACAAAGTTTACGTAAAAATAGATTCATAACACATGAGGAGGAGATGGTCGTGTAAATCCACTGCTTTATCGAGATTTATTTTTTGTAGTTGCATAATGTAAAATAACACTGAATCTTGTAAAATAGATGATTATTTTAATGTGATGAGTGTTTTCTTTTTGTAAATGGAAAAATACATTATATGTTACAATTGCTTATGCTCAGCCATTGAGTTTACAGATCTTCTCGTAGTTAAAAATGCCTGTAAATGATATGCAGTTTTCTCTTGAAGAAGAGATGAGCAGGTGCACTGTAAATGATTAGCTCTTATAAAATGTGATCGATTGTTTTGTGTAAAACTGGCTGGTGGTTCGTAATAATGGATATTTTTGTGACTTTGTGGTATATTTGCAATATTTTTATATGCTTGGCTATTAAAACACAAATGCAGAACATTGTGTACACAGTCGAAATGTTGTTGAGTGCCAAGTTGTTTTATTTATGTCAGAACGTCATCATTTTGGGTATCTGTCTGTGACGTAATACGCACGCACACCCCCCTCTACGTCTTTGTTCAGGTTGAGCTAGCTAAGTTGCTAGTCAGAGGCTAGCTGAGATCAAAAAGAGGTCTTAACTTTTCATACATGCATATGAGACCGTTTTGATTTGCCACGGACACTTGAGACCTTGTCAATTCAACAATGAGCAAGAGGAAAGCGCCGCAGGAATCCCTAAATGAGGGAATAACAGACTTTCTTGTCGGTACGTGAAGCGCAGTAAGACGGTTGAGCTAACAGTAGCTAGCGTGACAGCAGGGTACTGTTTTCAAGCAAAAATGACCTCAAAATAACTTTTCATTACTAGAATATGTTCCTTAAGAAATACTTAATTATACTTCGTCTTCTCGCCTTTGTTGTGTGTTTGCCTGGAACGAAAATCTTGAGTTTTCTCTGCTCTTCAGCTTGCAGTCACTGCTTTGTCATTTAAATGCCCGTAGCTGAGCTGGCAGTTTCCTGAAATAGTGGCAATAAACCACTGAAGGAGGGTGAGGTGAATATAAAGCCATGCAATGTCCTACTTCTGTTTCCAGAGCTGGCCAATTACGAGAAAAACGTCAACAGGGCAATACACAAGTACAATGCTTACAGGTAAGCATCTGAAGCCTCAGCAGCGAGGTGTACCTTGTTTAAGGATTTATTGTTCTTTCAACAATGGATGAAAACTGATGTGATGTATCAACATTTAACAATACATGTGGGATGCACAGAGAACATGCACTCAGTTGCCAGTCTATTATGCGCAATTAGCTAAAACGTATGCAGTCCATGAAGCCATGAAAACCAATGATCACTGTATGCAGACCACTGATCACCCCATATTGTTTTAGAGATGTGTTTAATCAACCCAATGGTGATCTTGAAGGCTGATTCAGATGTTTAAGATACCCTAATTAATACACTGTCAACAATAATACAATGGACGTAAACGCCTCTTTTTATAGTACAATACAGTTCAAGAGCACTACTAACTACAACCACCAAAATAACCATACATTTGAAGTGACATGAGTATAACCTATATGATGGTAGGATTTATTGTAGGGTCTTGGACAGCATTCATTTTTAGCCAGGGTGCTACTTAACTGGCAACTGAGTGTATAATACATATGAGGATAATGGTGTTGATTGATAGTTGTGAGAAAACTTAAATACTGTAACAAAAGGGTTTTGTAGCAGAATTAAACAGAAGCTTACTGTCACTATATTGTTTTACTACTTTATATGTTTTCAATGTATTGTTACATCTCATTCATACTTAATATACCTCTAACAAATATTTCTGCTTATTTTCTGTCTAGGAAAGCAGCATCTACCATCTCCAAGTACCCTACCAAAATCAGAAATGGCGAAGAGGCCAAGAAACTGGTATGTGCACTGAACTTGGTTTTATGTCTTCAGTTATTGTCTTTATTTAAAAAAAACAACAACAACAACCCACATTAGTTCATTTTTGTCATGGTAGATATACTAAAATCTCACCTTGTGACAATGGTCCAGGTGCATAATGAAATTTTGTGTTGAAACTTTAAACTAAAATACAGTAATGCAGTGACAGGTCCTGCAATAACACATTCTTAGAGGTTTTGATGGTCAGTAGTTGTCAGGGAAGACATTGGTGCTGCTGATGTACTGGTTGGTATTGTTCACTGTTTTTCATGTAAAGGATGGTTATTGTTTGTGTATTTCGTCACCCTTGAGCTTGTGGCTTGCATGCCTTTGTACGCATGGTTCCATTCGCCAAACTACTTATCAAAGAATACATTATTTAGAAATTCTCTATTGTGTTTTTATACGCACATGTCCGAAAGTAGCATGGTGTAACTAATGATTATGATTATCATCATAGATAGAAACAGAATTGCCTTGATTATACACTATAAGCATAATAATCCACATTTCACATTTGAGATTACAGTCATAACAGAGTTTAATTTATTTCCTTTTGATAATTTCTGTCTGTGAATTGAACAGATCCGCTGTTTCTTACAGTGATATTTTTAATATCTCTCTCAGTATTTAACCCATGGGACAGATGACTTGATCTTAACTGCTTTTAGACGCTTCATTTTAGTGAAATGGTTCGTGAAAACTGGAAATTACTTTGTCGTTATTTGTCCCAACTGCTAATGTGCACATGGTGCAGAGTGGTTGTGTGTTGTGCGATGCCCTCTGCTGTAGCCTGAAAGTGTTTGTCAACAGCTACTCTGCACATCTTACGTAACAGCCTCAGATCACACGATTCACCACCCTCCTGTTTGTTTTTACATTTCAACAGGATGGTGTTGGAGCTAAAATAGCAGAAAAGATTGATGAGTTCCTACAAACTGGAAAACTACGGAAACTAGAAAAGGTGAGTCTTAGTATTATAAGACATGATTAATACCACACTGTTCATGTGGTCAATCATTGCTTAATTTTAAGGCATTACAGAGACTGATGTGCTATTTTTATATTTTAGATTCGAAATGATGACACCAGCTCTTCCATCAATTTCCTCACCAGAGTTACTGGAATTGGGTATGTCTTCAGTGCGACCACTCCAAATTAGTTATTATATGAAAATCCATATTGAAATGCATAATAACTAATTGAAATGCAGTGGGGGACCAATTCAGTGGCCACTCCAGAGCAGGAATTTGCAGGAATAGAGTTTATTTGTTCATGTCGATGCGCTTCATGTAACTAACTGCATCTCTGGGATCTTGACTTTAGCCCTGCTGCTGCCAGGAAGTTTTTTGATGAAGGGGTGAAGACATTAGAAGGTTCGTGGATCAGTATTACAATTGTTCAAATATTTTGTTTAATGTCACTCTTCTTCTGTATGACGTGCAGTGTATTGCATGTTCAATAAATTTTATGCACATTTTACATTTACCTTTGAAGCAATGTTATTTATTATTGCTGTATTTCTAGATCTGAAAAAGATTGAGAGCAAACTCAACCATCATCAACAGATTGGACTCAAGTAAGTTTGACTGAAGGCACAGTGTTTTTTCTAAGTGTGTTATTCATCAGTATCAAATTAACACTATTTGAAGGTCTCAAAGTCTTCCTCTATCATCTGTGTTTAATGGATTATTTTGCTGCATTCAGGTACTTTGAGGAATTTGAGAAAAGGATCCCAAGAGCTGAAATGGAAAAGATGGAGGTAAAGAAACATTAATATACCTGTTATCTTCAAATAAGATTTATTTTGAGTTTTCTTACCTTGTGTGTTCTTCATTAGACTCTTATCCTTGGAGAGTTGAAGGACATTGACACAGAATATATTGGAACAATCTGTGGAAGCTACAGGAGAGGTAAAACTTTCCCTACAAGTTTATTCCAGTTAATATTCAGTTGATGATGGGAGTTCAAACTCTGGTTGTCATGATAGTGATTCACATGTTTATAATTTCTAGGTGCTGCGTCGAGTGGTGATATTGATATTTTGCTTACCCACCCAGACTACACCTCTGAGACTGAGAAGCAGGTAAGGCTCGTCTCTACTGTATCTCACTTATTCTGTTTTAAACACAGTGTTTTACTATTGATTGCAGTTTGTTTTATCAGTTGCTTTTGTTAATTGTGTCTTCTTTTCCAGCCCAAGCTCCTCCATGCAGTGGTCGAACATTTTGAGTCCATTGGCTTTGTGACTGACACTCTGTCCAAAGGTGACACCAAGTTCATGGTGAGGCCTGTGCTTATTTCCACTCATGTGCTCAGCTGTGTGTGTTTGATTTTGTGTTGGGTAACACAGTTAGCACAGTAATTATACCCAACCCATAAAGCACATGATTTCTAGTGAAGATGTGCTGGATCTTGTTTTTTAGGGAGTCTGCCAGCTGCAGCAGAGCGATGACGATGAGGAAGAATACCTTCACAGACGTATTGATATCAGGTGCCCTACTGCTCTTTTACATTTACAGTTCAGGCATTTAACACATATAAATGCCATACAGCTTGGACTGTGTCAGTGGGTAGGGATTCATCCAGATACTAAAAGATTCTTTGTCTCGACATATGTTTTTTTGAAGGATACAAATCTGTGATTGACCAATTTAAACATTCTCTCTGCCAACTGTAACACCAAACACGTCCAGTTACTTATAATTGAAAAGAAGTAAAAGAGGCTACCTTCTGTATTTTTTTGTTTAGTCTTTTAATCAGCGGTTTGTTCCTACTCTCTAATTGTCCTTTCTCAATTTCCCCCAAGGTTAATTCCCAAGGATCAGTACTACTGTGGAGTTCTATATTTTACTGGAAGTGATATCTTCAATAAAAACATGAGAACTCATGCTCTGGAGAAGGGCTTCACTCTTAATGAGTACACCATTCGACCACTTGGGGTCACTGGTGAGTCTCAGTGAAATGTTACATGTGAACCTTACGAACTGTGTTGACTGGTGTGACTTCTGTCATCATTCAGTAACCAATGATTCATGATTTCAGCTTTTAATATCAGCTATTTTTGTGTGTGGCTCTGTTGTAGGTATGGCAGGAGAGCCTCTGATGGTGGATAGTGAGAGGGACATCTTTGAATACATCCACTACAAATACAGAGAGCCAAAGGACCGCAGCGAGTGAAACAAAGGGCAGCTTACAGTTACATCTGTATTTGAAGCTACAGATTTCTTGAAAACAAGATCAGACATGTGAACAAATGTGTGATAGTGTGTTACTCTTTTATATACCAGTCAACTGTGTTATTGAAAAGAAAAACGGCTGTAAAAGTATTTTTAATTATTTGGTTTGGATTTTTTTTTCTCTCACAAGTTAAAATCCTCATCATCAATCATCAATCAATCATCAACACACACGCATGCTCCCTTACCCTAACCCATGTTCGTACCTTAGGTTTAAATTTCCTTGGTCATGCATCTTTGTGAAGGCTTTGGACTCATTTTTTAGTTTTTAAGTTTGTAAATCATGCTCGACAGTAATTTATTTTATTTTACCATTTTTAATGTTTTATATACCAAAAAAAGTTATAACATTAACCTAAGAAGAGCAATCTTAATGTGGACTGGCACATTGATGACAATGATGACCACTGTCATCAAGGCATTTTGACAGCATTGTGCACTAAATTGTGCAAAGGTGTTTTTTGGTAGAGATGTTACACAAGCAGGCAACACAGCAGTATCGCTATTATATCTTCATGATTTGTTTTATTGCATTCACTATGGAAATGTACGAAAGTTTTTTTAACCTGTAAAAGTTTTCTTAGAACAAACTTTGGAAAAAGGGAATACAATGACGCAAACAGCATTTGTGGTCACTGAGCTCAGTCTCTGTCACTAATTTGGGACAAAATGATAAACGATTTGTTCAGACAATGAGAAAATACATTTTCCTCAGTAACTGATTGATGTGTGAATATGACTGTTAAACTGGGAGACTTGATGAATCTTTTTTATGTGGCTGTGTGAGAATGATTACATGCGCGTGTTAGGTCAGGACATTATTGTATCTTCGGTGCTTTTCAGGGGGGCCATTCTGAAAGAAGTAGGTAGATAAGGTTGACAGAAATAAAGCATCTTCGTGATACATATTTTAACATGTAAAGCAAAACTTGAATATTAGCATTAGGACTTTAATTAGTTTGGTATGTAGGCAATTGCAAGAATTTCTGAAAATATTTGAGGGGGAAAAAATATGGGAAGCAAAGGAGTTGTGTGGGTTTGCTTGGGCTGTCAACACCTGACTGTTTATGTTGTGCATGTATGAGAAATAAATGAGTTAAAAAAAAAAAAATGTCATTTTTAATTTTTGTTTTTAGAATTTTCTGAAACACAAAAATGTGTTCATTGTATTCTAACATACAGTCAGTCCACTTTTACAGTGGTATGCTGCCGAAGAAATATGTTATATTGCATTTTTTTATTATCTTGAGAAACTTTACCGAAAATTATCTGATGAGGTACATAATGCTGGGGTGTAGGTAGTAATTTTGATACAGTAACATCTTGAGCATGGCATTTGGCCTAAAAATGTACTTTCATGTTTGAAATGGGGAAATGTCCTCATTATATCAGCATATATTTAATTTCTGTGTACAACAAAGCATTTCAAATGATGGCTTCCTTGCCAAACACATGGACAACAGTGTCTAAACAAACCTAATACTTATTTTTTTTTATTTCTCTCATGCTCTCCACAGCTTACAATTTCACAATTACACATTGTGTTTTTTGTCGCCATAACAAGAAAGGAAAGTATCTTCCTTTAGCGAACTGTGATTATAAACAGGCGAAACATCTCTTGTGATACATAAATACGCTGGTAAATTACTGTTTCTTCCAATAAAATAGTTCAATTTTAGGGACGTTTTCTTTTACTTTATTCACGAAAAGTGTTATTTGAGTGACACAAATGTACAATATAATTTGTATAGTCGACGGCGTGTGCTAAAAATATTATAATTATATATATAAATCCATCACACATCCTGCCAGTGAAGCATGGGCATGGCATGAGCGAGTTATTTACAACTGTTGCCCCGGCAACAAGCGTGTCGCAAAGCATGATGGGTTGAAATAAAATGCGGGCAGAAACAGCTGAAAGATAGGCCTCAACGAGCCAATGGCAGCACCCTATGCATTAATATCAGCCAATGGGAAGACGTCAAGGCATCAGTCTCTGACCGCCACACACCCACATTACTTTTGTGTCAACCACTTCGCGGGAGTTGTCGCTTCAGTAACAGTCGTCTCCTGAAAACTACACATACAGTGTTGCAGGACACTAAAAGGTAATTTAAGAATTTTGCATGCGGAAAATAATAGATGGTTAATTTACTCTCTTTAAAGTATTTTTTAAACTGTAACATCCGTGCTTACTGTTAAATGGTGTTTTTTTTCCCCCTTCGTTCCGCGGGATGAATGAGCCGTTAGTTAACGCGCTGTACCGTTAGCTAATCAGCAGCTCATCATCGTTAAATATGCATGTCCAGGGGTGTTGATAGTAAACTCACCCATCTACACCCTAATGCTCATCATTTTAAGTCCGATTAATGACAAAATAATATACTGTAATGAGGATGGGGTGTTTATGTTGGTATCCTGCATGCTGAGCCAGATCGAGCTCGTCTTTTACGCTACTTTCTAACGTCAGGTAGTTGCTAAAAATCGCTTCCATTTAGCATCCTCACATTTCACAGGATTGCTGTTGAAACATCGGCTAAATCTGAGACGATTATCTCAAATGTCTTGCGTATCCATAGAAACTACGCAGAGCGCGCATCCAGCGAGCTCGCCGCGGATGGAAGTTGTTATGCAACACTTGTAGAAATGGCTAATTCAGATACTATGTGTCAGTTATTATGTAATAATGGCTCGTCACTAACTGCCTGTTTCTTTCTATTAACTGGCTGACAAGACCATTTATGCCCTCCGCACTATACCGTTGAAGTCAGTCGACGATGAGGACTGTTAGGATGCTCGGGGTCTGGAGTCGAGTGGATTGTGTGTCTGTGTGTGCCAATGCGCCTTGTGAAGATGATGAATCCTCTGCTGTGTTTTGTGTTTCCCAGAGCAACCATGTCTGAAAGGAAGGCAGTGATCAAAAACGCCGACATGTCGGAGGACATGCAGCAGGACGCTGTGGAGTGTGCCACACAGGCCCTGGAAAAGTACAACATAGAAAAAGATATCGCTGCATACATCAAAAAGGTAAAAACAACTGCTGACGCATCCAACATCTTCACTAAAGTAGGTTCCCACAGAGTAACTTTAACCCACTGATCTGTGAGCACAGTCTTAGTATTTCTGTTACAGCCTTTGCAGTGTTGTGAATTCAACTAGTGGTGTAAAGCTATTTTGCACTCACTGACC
Source organism: Pagrus pagrus (assembly GCF_965226575.1). Lineage (NCBI taxonomy): Eukaryota > Metazoa > Chordata > Actinopteri > Spariformes > Sparidae > Pagrus > Pagrus pagrus. The sequence goes on along the minus strand of NC_140192.1, from coordinate 10,948,014 downwards.
CATCATCCTGTGCATCATTCCTGTAACACACCCAGCCTGGTGTTTTTTTCCAGCCTTCCTGAGGAAACCTGAAAGCCACATGCCACAGTTTTCTCTCCATAGTGGCATTCCTGCTCAGTGTAGGGAGGGGCAAACTGTTATGTGTAATTGTCATAGAAACAACTTAACTTGGTTATAGCTGTGAACTATCTTCCATCCTCTTTCATCAGCACATTTACTAATTTTACAGGGAAACTTTTGTAGCTGGATGGTAACAGAATTGTAAATATTTATATTTTATATATTTTTACAAAACTGGCAATCAAATGGGCAGTACAACAAAATTAGCTACTTGAATTTAGTTAAGCTGTGAAGTCCTAATCATACAACACTGGAAAATGATCACAATGGCCAAAACCTCTGACATTGGTCTTACATAATAAATAAATCACCGGGCTCATGCTTGGGGTACGCCCTTCTCATGAGTGTTAAGCTCTTGGGGCCTGACAGTACAGACAATTGTTGATTATTAAGAGTAATTTAGTTTAGTTTGGACAAGTAAAATCGTTGTTTTCATTTCTCACAGCTTCAACAATCTCATGACTGCATAATACTGGATCACTTGTTAGTATATAGCTTTAAATAACATATATGACGAAGGTGGTTTGTCACTTGTTTCCTGTGTATTATTAAGCGTTATCTTTAATTCACACCTGCTTTTATTTGATTTCCTCAAATGTTTGAACACAATGCGTCTCTGTTCCTCACAGGAGTTTGACAAGAAATACAACCCCACCTGGCACTGCATCGTTGGGAGAAACTTTGGCAGCTACGTGACTCATGAGACCAAGCATTTCATATACTTCTACCTGGGTCAGGTGGCCATTCTGCTGTTCAAGTCCGGCTGAGGGAACGCATTTTCTCTACATCAGCTGACCATACATACAATACTGACTGACTCGACAAAGGCACTTATCATTCCTTGGCAAGAGGCCGCTGCCTTTTTCTGTGCCGCTTTCTACTTTATTCTGTTTTTGAGGATTAAACAAAAACGTGGCCATGTTAAAGAGATGAAACACTTGTATTTATTTTTGTCTTGTTACATTAGACATGTCATTTTTTAATTAAAGTGTTGCTTTTAAGCTGTCTTGGTCCAATGTCTGGTGTGGTCATTTCATTGCACTACTTCATTATGAACCATTTAAAGTCATATATACACTCCCATATAACCAGATACTTGTCATAAAGGTGCACATGTTATGTAGTAGCTTGGTTAATGTAACAAATGGGCTTAAATTATAAAGTTGCAGTCCCAAACTTAGTGACTCTATCCCCAGAAAATGTCTCAGCCATCATTACTGTAAAGTCAAGTAATGGGGTATAAACACTTGCATCAAGAAGAGTCATGCCATATTTAAATGTTAAGTTCAGCATGACATGAGTCACTGCATTAAGCAGGCAGCTCTTTTGCAGAAGAGCATTAACCTCAAATGTTGCTTTGAACCCAATGCTTGCTTCTGATATTCATTTGTGGTCAATTGCCAGAGATGGTCTAACATCTGAAAGCAGTAAATTCACCAATAAAACAAGTTAAATGTACCATTTAAGCTGTGGAAATGCATTTTATTCCATGTTGCTGGGATGGCTGCAAGACCTATAGGTCAAAGAAACATCTAGGCTACACACACGATTTCAGCACAAACGAGGCAAGAGATGGGGCAAAAGATGTTGGTACTCTTTATTACAACACATTTAGAAAACCAGCTTGTGTGGGTAGACACCGTTAGACAGGCAGAAGGAAGAGCGCAGGTATCCTTTCATCTGAGGGACTTTCTTGATGAGGGGCAGGAGCTGTGCATCAACAGCTTTCTGGTCCTCCTTCCTCTGCTCTGTCAGCTGGTACTTCTGCAAATGGATCCAAGGAGAAGAAAACCAGTGAGTCAAGTATAAATCTGAGACTCCCAAGTCCCATTGATACTGTTAAAATGCATAAAGTAGTGTATTCTGAGATAACATCCATGTTAGTTCACCTCTTTTTCTGTATCAAAGATCTCTCCCTCCTGGTGACGGGGCCTCCTCAGCCTCTTCTTCTTGAAGTAGGCATCGTTCAGAGTTTTGGGGATCTTCATGCCAGAGATGTCGACTTTGGTGGCGGTGGCAATGACAAACTTCTGGTGAGCCCTGCGCAGGGGGACTCTGTTCAAGGCAAGAGGGCCTACAAAGCAAATAACAAAACACATGTTAGAAAAGGGGCATCAAGACGCTCAGCATCTTGCTGACCTTACTACTACTTTGAACTATGGAGGATTCTGCAACCAAATCATTCATCCTTACCAGTGACAAGCAGGAGACCACTTGAGAGCTGCTTCAGGAACACCACACGCTAAAAAAACAAATACAAGTGTCATTAGTATAAAGCTACTGTATTGAGGTACACAATGCTACCAATGATAGCATCAACCACTACATACATTTAGTGCCAACATGAAAACACAAGGAGGATAGAAGGGCATCTATCCAACTCAGTAATAAGCTCAGTACTATGAGACTAAAAACAGTCCTTTGTGCTTCTTGGACGAGACAAATTAATAGCTGCAGTCCACTTTCATACTAAGCTATTTAGATATGGGAAAAATAAATCTACTTGACACACACTCCTTGTTTTATCCAGAGGGCCCACTCTGCCTGTCAGTTTCATAGCTGAAACATTATTTAGGTCAGCCACTGCTCAAAGTGTGTGTGGGCACACTTGCGTGCCTCCATAACTTGCCTATGCAGTGTTGGAGAGTGGGAGGGACAATGTCTGTGGTGCTGCTGAGGGTGTGATTATAGTGATGCGGTCCAGCACGGTGTTATTTTCATACATGAGGATGCACCACTGATATCTGTTAATATCATGTGCTCTATGAAAACTGATGGGTGATGGACTGATTATGCTGACAAAGTGCAACTTTTTTTTTTTAATCTTAGACAGTTCAGGGAAGATGAAAACACATTATACTCAGTGATAAAAATACTGTCTGTGTCAGCGTATTAAAAATGGTATACAGTTAAGTGGCACATAACAGGACATTAATAGACTGAGTTTAAATTTGGCACAGGTGGCATTTCCTCTAGTCATGCCCCTCATTTTCTGCAACAGACAGAAAATATAAGGGTTATTAAAGGGGCTCTATGTAACAATTTGTAGCATTTTACATGGAAACTTTTTAGTGGCCATATGTGAGCAGGTTGTAATGCAACAATGAGACATTCCCCATCTCTGTTGCCTATACAAGCATGAGGCCGATTTGTTTTAGTCGTTTAATCTACTGGACTGTGGTTTCCCTTGTTTAGGACTTGGGTCAGATTTTCCAAGACAGTCCGAAGGATGTGACATTATGCACGTTCTTATTCACGTTTCAACTGTTAATCATACTTGATTGTTGTTACAAAGTGAGTTTAACTTTTACCTTAAAACTGTAAATTACTGTCGATGCTATGATAACTAGGCATCTATGGTAGGCTACCATCATACCGTAATGAAAACTATGTCCGAGATAGGCCTGCAACTAACTTATCGTTCGATTAATCGAGAAGGGTCCAACTCCAGTCTTGCAGACTTCACGACAAACCCCCCTATGATTTTTCCCTAACCAAGTAGTTTTCTTGCACAAACCAGACCATTTCAAGGGTGTATGATTTAGGAATTTAAAAAATGTAAAAGAAATTGTGAATATTTGGGCTCATCACAGAGCCCAAACAAACATTTTCAAATGCTGCTCTTGTCCAACTTACAGGCCAAAACCAAGAGTCTTCATTTACTCTTTTTAAATGACAAAGCAGTAAATGATTACATTCTAAAAGTGGAACCTGCAAAGGTTTGACATTTTGCTTAAAAAATAACTGATAACCAAAATCGTTGCCATTATCTTTCCCCCAAACAAATCAATGTATCGTTGAAGCTCTAGTTTGAAGTGTTTCACGACTCGGTTAATACATTTACTGACCACGGAAATCTATCACTGGCCTGATGTAATGATTTTATTCTCTCAACAGTAAGAACTGACTGCTAGAATGCAAGTTGTCTATATTGACATATACAACCTAAAGTTCTGTTACAATATTAGACTAAAACAAATCTTTGAAATATTTCATAGTTTGTTGTCAAATGGCAAGCCTATAGAGAGATATTCCAGAGGATAAATGCAGACTCATATTCTGAGTTCCGCCTTTTAGATGGTGGAAATATCTTGTGTATGTCTGGATCACAGATTGTCTCTTTGCTGATTACAATGACCAATTCTTGTAAATGATGTGACCTCAGAATCAGTCAACCCAGGTTCTCTACAATATTTAAAAAAGGTTAAAAGACGGTTAATCCCATAAGCCAACAAACAGATTTCTGGCCTTAAACCCAGCATTAGACAACATTTAATGAATTCTGCATCCTGAAAGACATTTCATGTCTGCACCTCAGCTTACAAGGGGAATTAAGTATTCACCTGTTAAGTTATTTCAAAGCACTGTAACCTCTTTCACACAATTTCTCAGCGTGTGCTGTATGTGTCAATCATTCCAGCTAATCCATGGAAACACTCATATCATAATCAAAAATGTGTTAAATTGTTCTCACCTTTCCACGGTGGCGACCAGTGAGCAGAATGAGGACAGTTCCTGGTGTGATGGTTGCGCGCAGGTTCCTCTTGTGCTGGCTGAAGGGCTTCTTCCCATGGCTCTTCAGTTTGCGGGGAACATCCTCTGTGGGGTAGTAACGGGGCTACAGTAGGAGCATGGAAGAATATGTATTAGTATTTTGATTCAAGATTTGCTGCCAAAGCTGAAATAGTAATTGACCTATTGTCCATGACATTAAAATTTTGGCCACCATTTGTGCCAATTGTGCTGTGATTTCTAATAGGAATATCTCAGATATAGTATGTATTAAGTGTCATTTCCCCTTACTCAGGGCACATGATCTGTACATATGTGCCATTTATTTTTAAATCTATCTCGATGTCAGCTTGATGACATTACCAGCTCCACCTGTCATAGATGGAGCATAATAACATCTGAAGGGAAAAATAAGAATTTACACATTACTCACCATCTTGCGCAGTTTAACAACACGAGTGCCTCCATTCTTGTCTCCTCCAACAGTCTTGACAACTGTGGCCCTGGGCTTTTCCCTGATCTTTTTCTCCATCTGCAAAGAAGAGTACATCATCAACACAAGACTCAATTAACAAATGCCATGTGCATGATTCATTTTAATCACAGTTCGTGTAGAGTGTCACTGATCTGCCCTCACCTTGGTCTCAGTGGTCTTGGACTTCCTCTTGTACATGGCCCTGCGGGCGTACATAGCGGAACGGGAGTAGCGGCCGATGCCCCGGGCCAGAACCGGGTTACGGCTCCCGTGCTTCTTCTTGGCAGATTTCTTCTTGTCGCCCTCTGCCATCTGGCACAAAACAAGGTAAAACAGATGTTATTATACCAACTGTAACAAAAGTGTGATTTTTAATACAATTAAAATTATACTCAAATTTTTATAATAACCTTCATAAACCACAATAATCTAGCCTTGGTTGGACAAAGCACTGTTTGCTATTCCACAGACCTACTGAAGCAACTACCAATGATTACTACATTCAAGTAAACTGTTTCTATTTTGAGCAGCACAGTGTATTGCTCAACAACAAAATACACCATAGAATACAATGAATGGGCGAGAGCAGAAAACTTCAATAATGCTATGAACTACTAAGATAGTCTGGTTGACTACCATGTCATGCCCAACGCTGTCGAGCCATGACAAGTTACGTTAGCTAGCACTTAGCATTAGCAGAGCAGAATAATTATTATGCTGACTAGCGAGACAGCTCTAATCACAATATGACAACTTAATGCTTAAAAGTCAAACGTGTGTATGTGACCGCAGTATTGTTGGAGTAAACACCACAGACGACTACCGAAAGACAGCACGTTGCTATTAGCGAGCTAGCTAACGTTACGGACAGCACGGAGGCTAGCCGGTGGCCTACACTGCAGATCCACCAAAATGTTCATAATTACAGAGACATTACGGAAAAATCACAGTAATAACGATGTCTATCGTATCATCTAAATACACGGATTCATCTCCCGATGTTTGGCGACTGTAATTTTTATTCTACAACGCAGATGAAAACAGATTTTATTCACACAGTAACACGAAAGCAAGGGTGCCTTACCTTTGCTATGAAAAAAAGACCGACATCCGGGGATGTGACGTATATAAGGACGCTGCACGGTGACGTTGACGTACGTACGTCGCGTTTCAAGGATGTGTTAGTCCTTGTAGTTTTAAATATATTTCTCCCAATTAAACAGAAATAATAACTTTTTTAAACGACTGACATTCACAAAAATGTGGGACTTTTTTATTTTTAGTGTAGGAAACACATATTTATCTAAATATATATTATGTTGTTTATCTGCTCTTACAAACAGCAAAGCTATCATTGTAAACAGCTTAATTGTCTGTAAAAAAACAAAAAAAAATAAAGAGTATACATATATATTAAGGCACAACAAACAAGATTTCTTTATATACATTTTAAGAAGTTAATACTTGTAGAGTATTACATTTATTTTCTGGAAGATATTGTGAAGCACATCTGACATTTAACTTATTTTATACTATTCCTGCTACAACTTACACATTTATAGCAGACTTTTGTCTATGTTCAATATACGAGTATTCAATATCAAATACCACCTGTTGACTTTGCTATGGCTGTATGATATTAGTTTTTCTAAAATCATTTTGAGCATATGTAACAAAATAATCAGTGAGAGCAAAGGTCCCCTTACTAGCTAACTTTAGAGAGATTAAAACCAAAAAGGAGACTGATTAAATACATTTCTGATTAAATACATCTCTTCCATTACAACTAAAATAAGTACCAGTAGTGGCTGTCAGTTAAATCTTAATTCCCTACTGAACAAAAAAAAAATAGCCTGACAAGGCCTGGTCATGAAACTTCAAAAACACAACCTCATTTTTAATGTTTTTTGAAAATTGTATTTATTGAGATTCTTTGAAACAGAAATACAAACTCAGTTTTTGCTGGAGCCATCACAAGGTCAAACATATTTCCTGGCAATACTGATCCCTGATAATGGAGTGATAGAAAACATTTAAGGCACACATCAGAGTTGATTTGAACCTTACAATAACCCAACCCAATCTGTACTTATGGAGTTAATTATATGCTACACATGTTAATGTTACCAAGGATCTAGCTGTGTATTTGAGGCACATACATAAACAGGTTTCCGAGGCAACATTGGGCTCACTCTACACGAATAAAACAGACGGAAAAAACTAACAAGAGTAAGCAGCAAAAAAATTATGTTGAGTGATACTTTTTTTTATGTACCAGGGAAAACATATAATGATCATGTTAAAAGAACATTTGTCATTTTTTATGTATGTGGAAGGTTTTAAAAAAAATCTCTTTTTAGCGTGTGTCAATTGAATGTTATTCTATGCAAGTGAGTGATGGTGCAAGACATTCTTCTACGGGAATTATTTTGATACTGGAAGCGTCTTCAGTTAACATTTTTCGAGGATGATGGCGATGCCCTGACCACCACCGATGCAGGCAGAGCCAACAGCATACTTGCCTCCTCGTCGCCTGTCGAAAAAAAAACATGGCCCATTAAATAAAGCCTCTTAATGTGCAGACATCATGCCTGATATACTGTAAATGTAGGCTACCTGAGCTCATGAACCAGGTGGGCAGTGATGCGTGCTCCAGAAGCACCGAGTGGATGTCCGATGGCAATAGCTCCACCGTTAACGTTGCTTTTCTCTGGATCCAGACCGAGAGCCTTTGCCACAGCCAGGTACTGAGGGGCAAAAGCCTCATTCACCTGAGCAAAGAAAATGACATTGATGCAACTGAGTAATAACTACCCGGATAAATCACAACATAACAGAAATGCAGTAATGGAAAGTAAGTCGCAGAGACTGTTTTTTTTACTAACAAACCTCCACAAGATCCATGTCGTTGAGAGTCAGACCAGCTTTTTTAAGAGCTTCTGTGATTGCTGGAACAGGACCTAAGATGATTTAAGGAAACAAGAAATTCTTATTGTAAAAAGTTATGTCGAATACCACATCATGTTTATTCGATCATTCATTCATTTTAATTCAAAAGAGATTAAATCAACTCTCCATAACAGTAGTGTCACTCACCAATTCCCATAATGCTGGGGTCACAGCCTGACACGTGATAGGCCACGACTCTGGCCAGAGGAGTGAGCTTGTGCTCCTTCAGCGCATCTTCACTTGCAATCACCACAGCAGCAGCACCATCAGATACACCCTGGAGATCAATAAGAGAGTGTTATATGTAGTGGTAACAAACTATTGCTGATGGTAGAAGTAATAACAATTTACAATCATTATATTAAAATAGATTTTACTGAGCTAAACCCAAACTTTGGATCTCTAAATGACACTACCACATGCATAACTCCTTTAACAACTAAACTGATGTTTTGTAGGTTTTCACGTTAGAACTATAGAATATTTTTCTAAAAATTAAGATTTTTATCGTTTGAAGTAAAAGACAGCTCTTGTTTAATGTTTAATAGGATGATAAAAAAAAAAAAAAAAAAGAGTCTACGCTGCAGACATAAACTCACCGAAGCGTTGGCAGCAGTGACAGTCCCTCCCTTCTTGAAGACGGGAGCCAGTTTGGCCATCTGTTCCAGTGTGGTCTGTGGACGAGGGTGTTCGTCCTGAGTCATGGGCACTTTGCCCTTCCTAGCTTTCACATCAATGGGAGCAATTTCTGCTGTGTAGTTACCAGCCTCATGAGCTGTGAATAAAAAAAAGTTATGATTTAACTATAAACAATGAGCTTGTCTTAAGCAGTAAAGTTAACTTCTCACCTGCAAATATACCAGCCTTTCTTCTCAAAAGCAATATATTTGAATATTACTATGTTTAAGTTGAATGAAGCCCGTCTTACCTGCCTTCCACCTTTGTTGCGTCTGGTGTGCATAATTGTCACAATCTTCTCGTGTGATCTGGTATTTCTCTGCAAGGTTTTCTGCTGTGATGCCCATCGGGATTTTGATGTGCAGGTCAGTCAGACCCGCCCACAAGGTGTCCTCTAGCTGTCAAGCAGACACAAGGTGAGAATTTTGTCTTTGAGTCAAAAGTTTCTGGAGTTTAATATCAAGGTGTCTTTATGACATTGCTTCATGAACATTTGTGTCAAGTGTTTGGGGAATAGAAAGAAAAGAGAAAATAAGGCAGAAGCCAACCTTGAGATCGAATCCAAACTTTGTACCAAATCGTATGTTGCGAACGGCGTATGGGGCCTGGCTCATGCTCTCTGAGCCTCCACACAGGACCACCTCTGACTCCCTGAGGCAGATCTCCTGCAAAGACAACAGAAAACATGTTTTTGTTTATGAGCAACAAGGCACATTATGTTTAACTGATTTGTGAACATTTTTACTTTTATTAATGTATGGACTTTGCTCTTTGTGACATATCTCCAGTGTTTATATGTAGACACTCAGTCGCCAAATCTGTGCAATATAATGTATTTCAATACAACAGCACCAACATCTTAGCATCTCAGAAACACCTCTTGATATAATGCAGTACAGTACAACGCAACTATGACCTCAGTGCTAAAAAACATAATGCAGTTAACACCTAGTGTCTTGGCATTGTGAAAGTAGACTTTATGGCAGAAAAGTTGTGTTAGATTGTGTTAAATACTATAATCAAGTGGCCACTGAGTTTACAACAGTATGGGGGTAATCTAAACTTGTATTTCTGTCAGAATATGTTTTGTCCTTGGTGGAGTTCTTACTTGAGCACCATTGATGATGGCCTGGAAACCAGATCCACAGAGTCTGTTCACAGTGAGAGCAGGCACTGGGATGGGAACGCCACACCTCAGACCCACATGACGAGCGATGTAGGGCGCATCAGCTGAGCTCTGAAATCAGAGGGGTAAACAAAGAGAAATCAAAAGGTGAGGAACAAACCAAGGACACTAGTCATCACATAAATATACATGTTTGCATGTTCATATGATGGTAGTTGGGATCTGTTAAGCCTGGCTGTTGATCTGTTGGTTTTGGGGTACCTGCATGACATTTCCCATGATGACACTGTTTACAAGCTCTGGTGCGACACCCCCGGCAGCAAGGGCGGCTTTGGCTGCATGCTCAGCCAGGTCTGTTGCACTGTGATCCTTCAGCACGCCACCATAGGTACCGAATGGGGTACGCTTGGCAGCTACAACAAATACACCTGCAGAGAAACAGAGCATTTCAGTACAACGACAAGGACTTCAACCCAACTACCACTGGGAGACAGCCAGATCACAGCATCAGAAGCTACTGGGTGGTAGAGATGGTTTTACACAGCCGGTGCACTGAGATGCAGAAGATAAAGAGTCAGTATAAAGGAGGAAGCTAACATCAGATGGATCAAACTGGACAGGAGGGACAAGAATTGCTGAGAACTGATTTAAAAAACATGCACATTTTTTTTTAATAGTTAGAAACATGTAACTAGCTTCAGTGTTTTATAATACACAAGTCACTATAGTGCATTGCTATCAAGTACTATAGTTATCTTAAAAAAATGTGTACCTTTAAGTTTCTAATCAAATACTGGACTGTTCTGTAACCTCTGGTTCTTGTCAGGAGAGCATGATGCCTTGACCTGACCCTTTCGTTTAGGTTTTAACTAACCTTACTGTAATATCTGACTAGGGCTGAGCGGTGTGTTTACTGTTGTGCAATACGTCCAGTATTTTAGACTCTATTATGTACTGTACATGGAAATGCACTAAAATATAGTGGACCAAAAATGAAAAATATTTGCGAATTGATAATCAGTGCTGGAAACAAGTACATTTATACAAATAATTTAAGTTTTGAGGTACTTTTTTCCCCCCATTTTATGCTACTTTATAGTTCCACTCTTCTAAATTTCAGAGGATATAAATGTTCTCTTGACTACACAAATCTGAGATCTGTTGTCACAAGTAGATGCTACTCAAAATACATTTTAACTTAACAAAACGTATAATCAGACTTGATATGGATTTAATATAATATTGTGTATTAATGCAGGACTAAAGATTATTTTAATAAGGAGGTTTTACTATTTTTACATAAGTAATTAATTAGAGTCTTCTTTCTACTGCTGGAGATAATAAAGTAACATTATTATCTAAAATATGCACTTAAATTGATCCACAGGTAAGAGACTGTAGCAGACAACCAGCTGTTGATTGTGATTATGACACCATCGGGTCACCTTTCACCTGATTTACTGTAACGTTGTGATCAGAAAACGTTTTAAACCCCTGTTTACTTTCATGTTTACATGTAATCAACTTTCATTTCATTAATTATTTGTTGGTTATTCATAATGCTACACTGCAGCACAAATAGGAAAAATGCAGCCCATAAACATTAACAATTTTCAAAGCAGCTCAGCTCCAGTCCACAAACATGCATCTCTGCTTCATAAACTTCCTGCGGGAGTGAAACGTGTTTGTTTACCTCTGAGAAGCGCCATGATGCAGATTCAACAAACCACCAGTGTCAGGATCAAACTTTTCGACCGATATGCGCTGCTGGCACTCTGAATGAGTCCGTGCTGGATATAAAAACCTGACACAACTGCGACCTTTCCCCTAAATAGTGCAGTCGCAAATGTTTCACTCTTCGAGTAAGATTCGACCAAAACTACTTCATATAAATTTAAATTAAGAAATAAATAAAATGTTTTAAAGATCAGCAAATGTATCGTAATGCTTAATTATCGACTGTATCTACGAGGTATGGCATTATTAAAAAGGTATTTAATTTCCTTCGCAAACAAAATGCTCGAAAATGCGAGCGCGAAATTGTGAGGGACCGTGCGACTACGTCATCTTCCCGCGACACGTCTGTTCTGTCACTCAAGCAAGGGGCAAGCGGAGTGACATGTAACTGCATGTGAACATCTCTGTTGTTGTGACCCCGAGTATGAGTTTAATGTGAAAGAATACACTGTTCAAACATGTCTGTGGCTTTATCGCGCTGTCTCTGCAGGGTTTTATCCCGACAGACCGCTCCGTCAAGGTGAGTGTTTATAGTACGACGTGAACTCTCTGGTAGCTACCAAGGCGCTAGCTACGTGGAGCTAACACAGCTAAGGTTATCCAGTACAGAAATGCTAATGAATGAGTTATGTGCTTGACAAACAGCCTTGTGGTGCACGTTTTGACCTGTATTGTTGTGTGTTTTGCAGCTTCCTGTTGGGAGAACATCACCATGCTGTACAGAGTCCTTGGTTTGCACCAGTGATGACACTGAAGACATCTGCTCCACTGAGGTATGATCAAGGCTGGATTATACACCAAATACCCCAAGGACTCAAAGAATTGTTTGTGATAATATGCAGCACGAATACACAGTATTAAGTCAGACAGATCCTGCATTTTACTGCATATCTGGTGTGGCTCTGTCTTACACATGAGCTCTGTCCCAAAATCTCCTTCAAACACTTGTTTATGTATTGCTAACTTTTGCACTAACTTTATAATTGCTGGTTGATTTTGATGATGAATTTATCTGTTTATCAGTTAATGCTCAAACACTTATTCAATGTGATGTCTTATTTTGCATTTTTGTTTTGATAAAAGGTCCAAAACTCAAAAATACTTGGTTTACAATTATGTTTAATGGAGAAAAGCAACAAATCCTTAAATTGTAGGAGCTGAAACCAGCATTGTTGTTTGTAATAAATTACCTAAACAGCTGAGTATCAAAATTGTCACTAGTTTAAACAAACCAAGGCACACAGAAAACCAGGGACCAGCATTATTTCTGCACTGTTCTGTTTCTGGGTGTCTGTGGGCACTGCACTTAATCATAATTAAGCTATTTGAAAGTATCTTATAATTGAATATTCTCACAAAGAGCTGTACTTTGTGTTTTAGAGCGGAGCCCAGAAAGAAGAAGAAAGTGGACCCAAGAAGGGAGCAGCTGGCGAGAGAGAGGCTGAAAAAAAAGCTGAAGAGGCTGGAGAAAGTTCCACCCGAGCTCATCCCGATAGAGGACTTCATTACACCAGCCAAATGCTTGGACGAAACCAGGTACAGCTCATCTCACTGTTGTACACGCTTTCATTTGGAAGTAATCAGGTTAGATTTATGTTGAGATATTGTTAACCGACCTGTACTGCTGGTTGTGCTGGCATTAAATCTTCAACGAGGCAGCTATATTCATTTTCTTATTGTCAACAAATGCTCTAAAAAACAAAACAAGTATTGCCTTTGTGGCCAGCTGGTGATTTTGATTATCTGAACTATTAAATCTCTTGAAAGTGCATCAGTGCAGCACAGTGTTTTTGGGATGCATTTGACATAATCTTTATCACAAGTCTTGTATGACAAGATTGCTGCACAGTCCTTATTAGCAGTTCCAAACAGTCGGTTTAAGACAAACTTGCAGCATTATGGGTATTAGATTGGCTAGTATTTATTCAGCATTATGATTACATTTAACATTTTATGGGCATGCTTTTATATATCAGTTGACTGTTGTTGACTTACTGTACCTAAGTGCCATTAATTGGTGTTTATTATTCTCTTACAAAGGGAACGCTCTGCACCAAAGCTGTCATTTGAAGAAAGTGAGCGTCGAGCCTTGATGCTGAAGGAGTGGTGTCGATACAAACAGGTCACCACTTAACCATCACACCTCCATCACTAATGCTTTTATAGAAAATGTCAGTTTGACCCCTGCCCTCCCTCATGTGCACTTAGGGGGCTGTGTTTTTCTGTGCTCATCTGTCTTTGTTCTTGCAGGACCAGCACATGGCTGAAATGGAGGCTGTCGAACTTGCTCTAGAGGCACAGAGAGAGGCACTGCAGGAGCTGAAGTTAGAATCTGAGGAGCTGTACCAGGCAGCACTAAAACCAGACCCTCTTCTGTTTCCCTTCACTCATGAAGGTCCCACCCACACACCACCAATTACTCGGTATGAAGCGCCTGATGGAAAATACACAGACATCACTAAAGTTTACACACAGTGATGGACAGGACAGCTGTTGTGCAGCCTGTGTGCATTGTCATTTATTTAGTATCTGTCCTTGATTGTACCTGATTTAATAAACCAAGATGCAGCCTTTCAACAGCCTGCATGTGCAGGTGTGAAGGGCACTTTATATATGTTTTCATGCATTGTACAGTCACCTCTGTTCTGTCATTTTTGCATCAAATGCAACAACTATGCATTGAATTGTTTTGTTTCACTTTCACAATTCTGTATAAAACATAACAGAAGAGAACGAGAAATAAAAATGTCCTTTTTTATTGAGCCATTTTGTTCAGAATAATTTTCGAAATTTGTTATTTCAGCCATAGTTGCATAAGGCATAAAACTGCTAATGTACAGCTCTGTATAGGTTGAAACAGCAAAGCTGAATTCTGACAGATTAATCCATCGATATTGTTATAATAACCACAGAGGAGTGTCTACTGCATCAAAAACCCATATTTACTTTGGTTGACAATTCATGCAACATTACTGTTATTTGTTGACAAGCTTACAAGGGCCAACTCTCCTGTGGACACTGTGTGAGTGCATTGGAGTGCAACCCATATCGAAACCATGCACAACAGATCCTTCATTACTTTGATGAATATACGTATAGAATCTTTAAAATATATCCATTACATTAATTGACCCAATATTGCTTTTTTCTTACGCTAAACGAGGCATTTGCTATTAAAACTAATTTCCGGTGAATCTGAGTGCAGCCAGTCGTGCTTCAGTTGGCAAGAAACAACACTTTGCAGAGATCATATATTACAATTCACTGGTTGAAAACATGCTGTCATCCTCATTATTGACCACTAGATGCTGCTGCCATGTTTTTTCATATAGCAGCTCACTTAATAGAACTTGAGATGGAAATGAATGATGTTCAATCGCTCCAGCATGTGGCTCTAAACAATTTCATTCGGTCAATTAAGCGACAAGAATCTAAGTGTCTTCATTTCACTTTGTTTTGGCCACAGCAGGTTAATAATGACAGTTCATGAGTCCTCAGGCTTTCCCTGGTTCAGGGGCGTGTGCCAGTCTTTTGGAGGGTCTTGCCTCAGCTTCCACACCGGGGTGAACTTTGTCTGCTCTGCCACTCTGTTCCTCTCACTCGTCTGCAAGGCTTCCTGCAATGAGGATACAATACATATAAATTGACCAATTTCATTTTCAAGACATCTCTTTTTATTTAGGACATTCAGACACCCTGGATAGTGAGAGAAAGAGTTTAGGGCTTTAAACAATGTGACTTATGGCAGCTTTACCTTGGCGGCAGCACTTTTGTATTTCTCCCACTCTATGCAGTTATTGTAGTCCTCTTTCCACTGCTGGCAGGATGGGGCGGCACCAAAAGTGTAATAATGGTGGAAACGATTCCAAAAGCTTTTACAATGTCTGAATTCACTCCAGTAGTCATCACATACCCGGGGTGTCTATGAACAGAACAAGGCAGGAATCATCACTAAACCAGCTTGTATGAATTATATTTTGACACTTTACTGTTATTATGTCTGTCTTGGAGAACTGCATCACTTTAAATTCTCTGATAACACTTAACAAGATCCAAGGTTATACAATTGTTTATTTCATAATTTCTATATCTATATCTACTTCAAACTCATGTTTTAGGTATATTAGCATTAATAAACCGCCCACTATCAAGACACTGGTTGTTGGTTAATCCTGTTGAACGTTTTTTTTAAATGCTGAAAATGTTCACTGACCTTAAATTAAGAGAAAATGAAAATATAACATAAATAGTGTTTTAACAGCACCTCCCTGAGGTCATTATGGTTTACCTTAATTTGCAAAGTGGCTGACTTACGAAAATATCTCTTTTACATGTAGTTTTCAAATTTACTTGCAAAGCTACATCTTTAAAGTAAATCATGAATCAGATGAGTACCTGAGGGTTTCTGTTAAAACCTCCTGGTGTATGTGACATTGCTAAACGCTAGCTAAGGTTAACGATACTTTTGCCATGTAGCATTGATAGCTAACCACCTTCCTAACTATTTGCTAAAGATGTGGCACTCTTCGCTCTTTATCAGGCCTATCAAGACCTAATCGGATGAAATGAAACCAGGACATTAAGGCAACAACTTAATTCATAATATATTTTTAAGATAAATTACCCTCCACAATGTTTCTCCAGACTGGTCCATTGCTAGCTGCGCTAACGTGACAAGAGACAACTTCCGGTTAGATGGTATTTCACAATAAAAGCGCTACTGCACAAATTCGGAGCACTTACTTTGAAAAGACTCACTTAATACTTTTGAACAGCAAACATCCAACACACTAATTACACATGCCATAATTGTAGACCATATTTGTAGAAAATGTATTTAAGCTACTCTGTATTTAATTTAAATTCAACATTTCTTCTTTTACATCTTTTTACATCTATTGTCCATCGTCCATCTATTGGAGAGATTATTTGTATCCATGTCAGTACATGTTTTCTAATTAGAACTGGAAAACAAACTAATCATCCGTTTATTCCTAAATGAATGTGCCCAACTCAAGTCAAGCAAAAGGCATTAATCCAGAATCATCCTGTTATATTACATATAACTTACTTGCTTAGACATTACAAAAATAACAATTTGCTACAACATCTTACTTTCAAAACACAGTCCTTTATTTGTCTATAAATAAACCAGGAAAAAATGAAAAACCCTTGCAAATTATTCTTAAACTCAAAAACCCTCAAACATAAAATTAAAGTTTTTATAATTAAGAACAAAAGTATAGAGATCTTATTGCTCCCATTTTATAATAAGAATGGGGCTCTGAAAACAGCATATTTAAGGTGAACTGTAAAAATGCAATAACTATGGAAAAAGGGGGGAATATGCTCGAAGGCAAAGGTAATTCAAATCTTATAATTATTACAACAATACTTCACTTCTTCGTGTTGGTGGTGTGGTGATATAATTTATTATGCCTGGCTCAATTCAGTCACCCTGGACCTGGGAATATCAAATTACAGCTGACAGCATTTATGCAGCTCAGTTTCTGTTGAGCAAAAGATGACTGTCAGAGTTTTAATACATATCATCTCAACTCAACAGCAACATTCTCACTTCAAAAGAGACAGGGAGACAAAAGCCCAATGCATCAGAAGATTTTTCTTGACAATAGATATGGTGAGTCTGTGCACATCAGCCAGTCTTCAAGGCTTTCTGCCCTTCTTGCGTAGTGACTGTCCTTGTCCAGAGAAAGCGATGAATCTGTTCAAGGCGTCATCCTGAGAGGAGCAAAAAGAGATTGTCAGAGAAAATCTATTTAGAGAGTGGAATACATAAATTAATAGAATGACTCGCACCATAAAATGGAAAAGTGTGTAACAAACTGTTCTGAATTTCTGCAAATACAGCGAAGTTTAATATTTACAAATGTATGATAAAATCCTTCACATTTCTTACATCATCCACAAATTTCCTGGGCAGAGGCCTTGAGTTCCTGATGAAGGTGATCCTGCCAACTTTGAAGTCATAGTTGGGAATGCCTCTGTGTGATGAAATATCAAAGTTAAATTACACTTTTACTCTCAAGACTCTGGTGGAATTGGTCAATACCCAGTGATGTGTGGTAAAATAAAGAGTTAACAGGTGACACTCACGGTCTCTTAACAGTGTGACCATCTTGTAAATTAATGTCACATTGAGCAAAAAGAAAAAAAATTCACATCTTAGCTCTGCATGCTGGAAGTCGAGGTGAGTCCATTGCTAAATTTTGCATTTGGTTGGAAGGTCAAACTAGTAATTACATCTGATAAAGCTGCTATAAGCTGATTATGTCATGTCACAGCACAACAAGATGACATCGGACCTGAAGAAACTTAAAGATGGAAAGTCAGATGGTTGTGTAAACAGTCTTGGCTTGGCACTAAACACATTATATTAGTGGTTCCACCTGTTTTTCAAGGACCCTTCACAAACATCTTAGTCTTCTGTCATTTCTTGCCATACTGTACTGTACTTCGTGTCTACATAAATCATACAATTGACATGTTCTCACCTTTTGATGTCACTTGGGCTCAGAGGGGCAGGGCTGGGCTCAATCCCTTTTAATTTACCATCCAAACGATTGCCAGAGCCAGTGAAAGCCTAAAGGAAGGAAACAGATTAGAAGTCTGTTAGCTCTAATTATCCCAGTTGTCTGTAGAAATGACAACATAGATTTGTCTCTAACACACAGCGACATTTACTCACTCTGAATCCCATATCCATGTCAGCGTAATTGGTGGGATCTCCCTCTTCCTCCTGTAAAGAAATTTTTTATCATCGTAATTGTTCAGAGCACAAAATATACATGGCCTTCAATGGTTTAGGTCCTTACTGTTGGTTCCTCCTGGTGATGAGGCCGCCGTTCAGGCTCTTTGTAACCCAGAGGAGCGTCAAAATCCACCTGAGAAACAGAGACAAAAAATATTTAAACTGGAGAACACACCAGAATAATTCATTGTTTGTGATAACATAGAGGGTCTTACGTTCATATCGCACTCAATGATGGACACTGCTTTATCTGGCTTGGTCTCCATTACTCGCAGCTCATAAATCTGAAACAAACACACACATTAGCACTGATGTTCAGCATAAAGAAAAGACAAGACAAAAACGTATTCACATAAACTGATTCACCTTTTCATTGTAGTTGATAGCTATGACATCACCAGTTGTCAGGCAGGCAAAGTTTCTCAAAGCATTCTCCAGTCTGTAATAGAGTGACAACTTAGTTTATCACTTTAGTTCACCACAAAATGTGAAAAATGTGATCAATTTAAAAGATCGTAAGTGATATTTCTTACACTGCTTTGGGGTTTGTAATGTCCAGGAAGTCAGGGCTCTGTGGCTGGAACTTTGAGTAAGTGGCCACCATAAGGTTGACACTTTCCACTTGGACCAGACCGCCTTCTTCCAACAGGAGATTCTGCATCATCTGCAGCAAAGAGAACAAAGCAAATTTCAGTACTGCCTTGATTGATACTTAGAAAGTGGCCTTAAAAGCAGTAAATCAGCAGAGAATATTTCAGACACAACAAGAAACATGTTCGATTTCATCTCTGTTCTCTCAGTTACTCAAAATCTTTAAGTATTGCATTTGTATAAACTAATTTTTAGATAGATTTTAATACAGGTACTTTAACTCTCTTTGCAGAAAATGTTAATACAGTATAATTAACCTGCTTCCAATTTCTCCAGCATTGATAACAGAAGTCAGTTCAATCTCTGTGACACGTTAAACTTGCTAGCTTCTCACCCAGTGTGGCAGATAGCAGATTCCCTCATCTGCCACAAACTCCAGAACACCACAGTGAGTCATTCTGTCTGAGTTCTTGTTGGTCAACTTGAACAGCATTGGATAAGTGATGTTAAGCCTGCCTGTAGAGGGGAAATGAGGAGAAAGGTACAGAAAGATAATAATCATTGAAGGTTCATACAAGACTTTTGTAATGAAGATGGGCTTAATTTAACTTCCACTTACTGAGCTGGTCGAGAGCTGAAGGTGGCATTATTACTAAAAGAAAGAAAAGTTACGATTAGTTGAGACACAACGAACAAGATCAGGCACAAACACCTTCCAAGCCAGTTAAAAGTTCTTGAACACATCAGATACACGAATGAGTGAATTTTGAAACAATTTGTGACTTTTTTAGTTCATTATTATAAATGAAGAGTCTGGGAGGTGAAAGGCAGAAAGTATGTTTTAAACATGTTAGCTAAAGTAGAGAATGCAATACAGATTAAAACCAAAGCTGAGGGATGTAGCATTACCCATGGCAATTAATAACTTTGGGTTAATTAGTTTGGTCCTAACAAAAACTGAGTTATTGAAGCAATAATTTTAAAGAGTCATAATGTAACAGAAACATCATATATGACAAGAAAGGCAAAACACTTCTATTCTAGCATATTAGAGAGAAGCAGCAATAAAATGTCATGTATATTTCAACACTGGGCCTTATTTATCAAAAGCCATCTAGAAATGGAAAAGAGCTTTAACTGACAGACCTTTGTTACACTTAGATCCACAGACATGATCATAAGGGTCTATAGGTCGTATAACAAAAGGTTGGCTGTGCCAGACAAAGCTGGACATGAGTCAACATTAGAAACTGACCAGTTCAACACTAGACAACACTAAAAAGAAGTAATGATTCACTGATACTAGTATAACTTCTTGTTATGAGCGACTTTATATTAAGTCTACACTTTTAAATTAATTTCAAGAGGGGGTTGTAGCCAGTTCAGTGGTCTGTAAACTTACTTTCAGACCTGCGAAATAAAGAAACAGTATAATAAAGTATTTTAACAGCCTCTCAGGTGGGTATAGACTAATATATCCAATACAATAACCTCAAAACAATTCTCAGTGTACAACGAATTCCTTTGTTTCCAGGAAGTTCTCAGGATTAAATAATAATGCTTACTTTTGCCTCCTTTCTCCACGTCGGAGCGGTCGTTAGGACCTGCCAGCATCGACACCGAGTAGCAGCGATACTGAGTGGAGAAACGGTTCTGAAATCCCCGGGACATCGGGTGATCGAACACATGGAAGGAAAACTGTGGAGCAAAATAATAAAACACACATACTTTAACATGTTTTCAGTGAGTTGCTAACATCCACGTAGGACTTTAATTCCATCATGACAGGGCATCTTTCTGCTGTTGTCGTGTTGTTGTTAGCCGCTCGCTAGCTAAACAGCTGCAAGTCCGATTCGCTCTGAAAGACAGTGTATGAATCGTCGACGTTTGACAAAATCAGAGTGCTACTCACCATGTCGACAGTCTGGGTCCTCTGTCGTCAAAAGGATCAAATCAAAATGTCTGTTTCTCTTCTCGTATGCGAAAATTTGGATAAGCTGCGAGTTTCCACTGTTGTTTTCCGTTTCTTCCGGAAATGTACGTGCTGACAGTCGGAAATGACGACATGACAGACGTTAGCCAATCATATAAGCCCAATGGAATAATACGTTTTAACATTTATTAAAGTTTTTATTTTAATTCTATTATTTATTTATTTATTTTGTGCGGAAAAATCAGGAAGATTTCTGCCCGGGGTTAATTTTTTTTATTTGTATCAATAAAAACACAACGCAGTGTTGCATGTTTTCTTTATATACATAGGCCTATTATAAAAATGTTATTATATAGTAATACTTGATGAATCATTGTTATTGTTATCACGACTATATTGATTGTATTGTTGATACTATAATAATAATAATAATAATAATAATAATAATAATTGGAATACCTTCCCATAAGAGTACAGTATATAAAAAAATGAAAATGTTAGATCATAGCATTTTTTAAAGGGGTACTACAACAGCTGCACATCAATGAAATCTAAGGACTCACAGGAGACTTTTTTCAGAATAGAACAAGCAAAAGCTTCTTCGTGGACTCTTAAGTGATATTGTTTTGTTGACTGATGTGTCCAAGGTTAGAAAATTAACATTCAATCTCAACCAATGCCATCTTCTCATTGGCCTGTCTGCTAAATGTTCATGTTTCTGTAACTCCGCTCCAGCATTTTGTAACACAGACCTACATTAACACGGTTTGTCTCCATGCTCTGGCTAGGATTTATTCTGATTAATACTCCTCATGACTAGTAAACTGACAGTGATGTGTTAATGGAGCTGCCCCCTTAATAATTATCAACCATAGTTACCAATACATGCAGCATGAATACACGACACACCAACCTTATTCAGAGCCACACAGTTTTAATGAGTCTTATGAAGACCAAATCAGACATACATGACTGACAGCAGCACACTGATAACAAGTTAAAAGTTATTAAAGAGGACCAGTTGAAATAATTTCTGGCTGAGAAAAACTGTACATGTCATAGATACAGTATATAAAATACGAAACTGAGAAAAGGCAATGTTGTGGTATTGTAGATGCACTTTGAGAGAGCATTTTAAAATGGCAGGTCTGTAGTAGCCCTCCGATTGTGAAGAACTACGGATCTATAAAACAACACAAGCCTCCAGTCAAGAGTGTTTCTGCCTTCTTCTCAGATGTAAGCCTTCATATTGGAGGCCAACTCTTGGCTACTGCTTGGTGCAATGCTTCAGGTAACCACTGGCAGTACGCAGACAACAGAACTGTAGGAGGAGAAAAATACACAATGAAACAACAAGATCAAATCACAAGACGGCTAATGAGGCAACGGCATTAAACCCTCACATTTATCTTCAGTTTTCCAGACAGAGTGGAGAGCATCTCTGCAGTCAACTCTCTTTGACACCAGCGCTCCCAGCAAAGCCTCCGTCCTCGGCTGGAGCCTAAAGCGGCAAAGACACAACAGTAAGAGAAAAGTTATTAAATGACACAAGCTAATTTGTTGATTGATGCAGGAGGAGCAGGAAGAGCAGTGTGTGTGTGTGTGTGAAACATACTTTGCCCATGTTTTCATCATGATGGAGGGGTTTGACAGAAGGTGGTTAACATGCTTCTTTAGTTCAGGACAAACCTGCAAACAAGACAAAGCAGACGTTACTTCACAAGTCTTAGGTCTGTTCAAATTCAAGCCTTCATGGCCACTTGAAACTTGCATGAAGACTGAGTAGGTTTTGCTGCAGTACCTGTCCCTCAAGCAGGAACCTAGAAAACAGCTTGTAGCGCTCCAAGCCATCTGGATATTCCTTCTCAACCCCTGGCAGCTGCCAACCAACACGGACTGCAGGAGAGACACAGCGATTAGAAATATGCATGCAGAGACACCTTTCAGCACAAACACACAGATGGTGCTCAGCTGTACAAAACTCACAGAAGGTGCTGGAACGGTGACATCTGAGGGTGCCGGTGGACGAACAGAACCACGGGGATGGCGACTCCTGAGGGGGGCTGAAATGACAATACTGAGGCAGAAGTTGGGGTACCCACTCTGCTTCTACTGCTGACACACCTGTTGGAGACAAAGACGAAGATATTTCACCAGGTGGAACCATCAGTCTGTCAATCCAGTTTTAATAACAGCAGCAACAATCCAATCCAAGAGGAACTTTAGTCCAAACAGCTCTCTGGATCCGCACCGAGAGGGAACTGTGACGATCACATACCAGATCCCACATCCTGTGTTTTCACAAAGCTCATTTACCTTTCATGTACATCTTTGTGGTCTCCATGATCTCCTGGTAGACGACAAACTCAGGCAGTGTTTTGAACAGTGCAGAGCTGGGATGAATGAACACCGGCTCGTCCATAAGAGGTGTCTATGAACAAAAAAAAAGATAAATTGAGGATATAGGTGAAAGCGCTAACAGACTCACCTAAATCATAATAACAGTCCTCAGAGCAACTTGCCTTGTACCCGTTCTTCCATTTTGGGTCCAGTATTTCTTCTGCCTGTACACGCCTTGCAAGATGGTCTCCCAGTCCGGCCAGAACAATCTGCCGCAAGCAGTGCACCTGGTGCTCTGTCGGTGGAGTCATCTTGGGATTCACAAAGGCTCCCACCTCTGGACACACTGCGTTCACTGGGATGAGAGAGAACACCAATCAGATTTCGTTTTGAGTCACATTATGTGTTAGGTTTTCCATGTGTGCTTGCGTGTCTGTACCTGCATTGGTTAGTTGTCCTCTGAGCCTCCTGATTTCCACCATGGCTTTATACCTCAGACCGTTGTCTTCGCAAAACTTGGGAGTACAACCAGCAAATTCACAAGCACCAACAGCACCTGGTGTCACATAAACAGAAACATAGTATTACCCCCATCAATGTACTTAACATAAAATATTTTGTACAATAAATGCGTATTTTTTGCATTTTTATCTCTTAAAGTAAAATTCCACCTTTTGCTCTGCCGACTCAGACTAATATTTTTGCCATTGCCTCTTGTTTTCAGGAGTGAATATAAAAGTTCTTCCTACAGTTCATAGCACAATACTGTCCAGTATTGTAACCTAAAAGCTTACCCAGCATGACCATGAGGTCCCCCAGCAGGAGTGACGCTACTTGTCCAGCCCACAATCTTCTCATTTGAGTTAGCCGAGCGCGACGCTGATTGAGCTTGGAGCTCTCATCTTCACTTCCAGCAGGTCTGAGGAGAAATAAAAATGTGTTACGAGTATAAAAACAAATGAAGTATATGGCGGGAAAATCCCACTAAGCTTTAAAAAGGTGCTACATGTCTTATTCCAGTTTAAAACATCTGCTTGTCTACACCAGATATCATTAGAGCAAACATGTTTCCTTACCTGTCAAGGTCTTCGAAGATCTCTCGGACTGTCATGGCTGCTACCACAGCGATGACATAAGGCAGGCAATCCTGCTGTTTACCCAGAGCTAACATTTTAGCATAACGTGGTGCCACAGGGAATGAAGCCATGGCTCTGCCCAGGGGGGTAATCGGACAGCTCAGTCTTGCTTGCTCCATGTCATTCACTCTAGTAAGAAAGAATAAATAATTATGTAACGCAATCCATGTAAGCCTGAGATATCAGTCAAGGCAGGTAAAGAGAGGGTTACCGTCCGGTGCGAGGCGGCTCCTTCAGAGCTCCCAATGAGACTAGTAACTGCTCTGCTGCAACAAGAGCCTCAGCAGAGGGAGACGTGGGAAATGGAAAATTGACCACCTGCATGAACAGAAAATATGAAGCTGTTTTTATGAGAAGACTCTTTCTTTCTCTGATGCAATAGCATTTCACTCAGAAGTTGGCTGGTAAGTCTGAGCTGTTAATTTTTTTCTGACCTTGTCTATGTTGAGGTCTTTCATCTGTAAAACCAGGTCCTCCACAGGCCTGCGAGTGATCTCTGCCTCTGAGAACAAACTGAAGTCTCCAAATACTGCAGATGAGTACAACCTGCAGAAACATCACAGAAGCAGAGAGACAAACATCTGTTAGTATAAAGAAAATAACTATGTAATAACATCGTCACACAGTTTTAAAGTCCTGACCTGTAGCAGTGTCCCGGCTCCGTTCGTCCTGCTCTGCCTGCTCTCTGATTGGCTGAGGCCTGTGAGGTCCATGAGACCTTGAAGGAAGAAACTCCAGTCACCCTGTCGTAGAAACGTTTCTTAACTCGACCGCAGTCGACCACGTACTTGATGCCAGGAATGGTCAGAGACGTCTCGGCCACGTTGGTGGCTACGACACACAGACGGGTACCAGGCGGAGGAGGCCTGAACACCTGCAGTCAACAGACGCACACATAAAATATATCACAGTCAAAGTTTGTTTACTGTACTAACATTTTTCTGCATTTGACTTGAACTGATTAAAATATTAAAACAAATCTTTATTTCTTTAATTTCAGATCAGTCTTTTATTTGATTAAAAACAGTTTGTCTTTAATTGTTGATTTATTGAGCAATATTAGGCATAAATAAAACTTCAAGTGCGCTCTGATAATTTTAGTTTATATCCTTCCAAGATCATATTTTTTACAAAAATACAATGTGAATTTTGATGGAAAATCTTTAAAAAAAAAAGAAAGCAAAAAGAAGAAATCTTGTTTTTTGCAAAAACAACCATACTTCTTCTAAAACTGTATCAGTTTTTTGATGACGTGAAATTATTCTCACCTTAGCCTGTTGCTCTGGAGCCAGCAGAGAGTAAAGAGGGAGGACATAGAGAGGAATAGAGGGGTCCGCTTTCTCCTCTACAGAGACAGAACACAGAGAAGAATTAGTTAGGTCACTAATCTGAAATACATCCACAACTGGATGTGAAGAGTTATTCATTTGGAGTAGCTTGCCTGCATCGTTGGGATCATCTCCGATTTCCAAATCAGAGCCTTCGTCCTCCTCGTCGCCGATCCCGGCCTCTCTGTCCTCATCGCCTTCATCCACCGGGAGCGCAGAGTAGTTATCCAGGTCAATTCGGGGCAGAGACTGGTGACAGAGATAACGCTCTTTAAATGTGTACACAAGAAATATCTGCTGAGGAGCGAGGTGGCTTTGGTGTCATTTTGCTGAAAGCGGACTTACAACAGGTTTCTTCTGTTTGGCCTTCTTAAACTTCCTCATTGCCTCCGAGGTGTCTGCTTCCTCGCCTTCACCTGAACATAAAATAATTTACATATACAAAAACACACTGAGACATATGAGTGTAAGGAGGGTAAACACGTGTGTGTTACACTCACCAGTGGTTGCGTTACTCTTCCGGAAGGGAAAAGCTTTTCTCAGTCTTCTGCACAGACTGTGAACCTCTGCCTGACCCGTCAGAAACACTAGGATACCACCTGAATGACAGAGACAAGGCATTGGTTTGTCTGGTTTTTACTGCATACTACACTGTATAAATGTTTAATTCATATTTAGAAAAAGTACACTGATAAATATTGACTAACAATTTGCAATTCCTCATGCGTCCCACCCCAATATCTTAAAGAAAGATTCAGTCTAATCTGCTTGATTAACAAGTATTAGACTGTTTTCTCTGCATCCTCTCAAATAAATGAGTCCAGGTTTTTTTTATAACATCCATTATTATTGTATTGATCTGTTGTTTAATTTAATGGTATTGGTTTATTTGGATGTTAAATGTGTGTATGTTGAGACTCTGGTTAGTTACATATTGTGAAAAACTGGTATCAGTTAGCTGAGACATAGTAAAACAAAAAAGGTTTTTCATCATGTAACTCGTAAAATGAAGAAACAGACAATTTGTTGTTATTAAATGTTATTGAATGATCTGATGATCTTCGACTTAAAACCTGTAGGTTGTAAACAAATCTTACTACTAAAAAGTAAAAAATCTGTTGTGTGTTTCGTGTGTGCACCTGGAGGCAGCATCCGGTGGATCTTGCAGGTTTTGTGGAAAACTTCTCCGGTGTAATCCTCCATCGGGGTGCGTTTATTGAAATGTATAGTGACAGGAAATTGGCGAGCGTCCACCTTGATGACCGGCGGGGGTATCCGAAACAGCTTTGTGTTGTCTGTGAAGTCCTCCACTCGCAGGGTAGCCGACATGACCAGCAGGTTCATGGGCATACCTTTCTGCAGAGACATGAAGACAAATTAATTTACAATGATATAATAATTAAATATTCATTTAAAAGTAAGAAAACACAGTGAATGATAATGCCATGCATGCTGTCTGTAATTATTGACTTTTTACACCAAAGACATGAAACACAGCAGAGTTTCTTACCTTGTTTCTGAGCGGGACAATACGAGACAACAGTCCGATGAGGATGTCGGTGTACACGCTCCTTTCATGAGCCTCATCAATGATTATCGCACTGTACCTCTGGAGCAGGAAATCCTATGAGACAAAACAGAGACTGACAAACTGCAGAAACATCAAGGTAATTAAGGGCTCATACATATAAAATAAATTATGTATTACAACCAAGTCAACTACAGTTTCAGTTAAGCCCACTGAACTGAAAGTGAGAACTTTTTTACTGTATGAGTGTGAATAGAAGGCAATGTTTGTTTCTGAAAATTACATGTGAAAAAGCTGAGTTATCTTCAATACTAAAGATATTCGTTGTTACACTTCACACCACTCTCTCTGTCTGTTTGCTATACTTTATTGAATTACTAAGTGGAGAGTAAAGATAATACCTTCTGAATCTCCTTCAGCAGAACACCATCTGTCATGAACTTGATCTTGGTATCGCTGGTCACGTTCCCTTCATATCGGATCTGGTATGACACCACCCTGAACACACATAAATATATCTGCTATTTAATTTACAGGATGTGTTCAGTCCCCAGCGTGTCACAAAGATGTTACACAACCAAAATAATGGATTCGATTTCATTTTAAATATGTTAAATATCAATAGTAAGTGAATGTTTGTTACCGTGTGGACAGGTTCATCTCTTTGGCCACTCTGTGTGACATGCTCACAGCTGCTACCCTTCTTGGTTCTGTGATACCGATTATTCCACTGCCACTGGAGGAAGCAAACAGAATGAAGAAGATGACGGTAAACACATGATACCGCATATGAATATGTATCCACATCTAAGCTATTTTTCTAGGTAAATTTCCACTGAAAGATTTAAGGACAGGTGCATCAAGAGGTTAACCTACCTGGCATAACCAGCTTCATACAGAAACTGAGGCACTTGAGTGGTCTTTCCACTTCCTGTCTCTCCACAGATGACGACACAGGGGTTCTCTCTCACTGCCTCCATGATGACCTGCTCCTCTGCCAGCACGGGCAGCTTCAGACGTGCTTCCTACAGCAACAGATTGAAATACACTTAAAGCTCACCCTTAAAAAGAAATACACCTATCTGAATGTAATACATGTAGTTTGGAGATTTAGTCAGTTACTCTCTGACACAAACACACACACAGTGAGCACACACACCTGTATTTCTGGTAATCTGTCGACAGGAATGAAGACAGCCGGCTGCGACAGCTTCTTGTTTTGAACTTTCTTCTGATCTGAAGTCTTCTTCTCTTTCTGTTCATCTTGTTCAGTTTTCCGTTGTTCCTCCTTTACTTCCTGTTTGTCCTCCTGACAGGGAGAGATGGTTTCCTTTGATTCACTCATCTCTGTGGTCTCCTCATGCTCATCGTCATCATCATCCTCTGAAGAAGTGTCCGCATCGCTACTTTCTTCCGCCTTTTGCTCCTCTTCTTCATCCTCTTCGTTTTTCCATTTCCTTTTTCTGTTTGCTCCACTGACACTGCTGATCTTTGGCGCTGAGTCTCCATCTTTTATTTCATCCAATGACCTGGAAACAACCAACAAATATAAAACCCCTGACTCCACCTACTCTGTATCTTCCAATGACAACTTTATCTTTGTTTATCTTAGCTGAATATGTTGCACTGGTGCACTTACTGTTTATTCTGGTAAAGTTTGTCTCCTGTTCCCAGTTTGGATGTGGTGTACAGCATCTTCAGTTCAGACTCTGGAAGCTGCACCTCTGCCAGTTTACTCAGGATGTCTGCTCTCTGGACAGGTCAGATAAAACGACAGGTAAGTTGGTCGTGATTTCATCCTGCGTCTCAAATTTGTTGGCAGTTACTAAGATTGTTTGTAAAACCCTGGTTAGAGAAATACCTCTCATCTTAAAGCTACACACAAGTCTTGTCTGAACTCGCAACATCAATGTGTCTCTCACCCGAACTTTCTTTTCTTTGCGCTCCAGGACTGTCTGCAGCTCTTTCCTCTGCTTCTTGGTCAGAGGCCTTTTGGTGGACGCAGGTGTCAACCAGGCTTTCTTCTTCTTGGCTTTGTTGGCTGGGAGGACCAAAGCGTTGCTTTCATCTACACCTTTTAGCCTGCCCACATCTGATGAAAACAAAGTCCAGAGACTATTACAAGCCAAAGTCAAATAGGCAACACATTCAGGCCGCAATAACTCAATACTGAGGAGCAAAAATTATTTGTCCAACTGATGAATTCCTACCTTTCAGCTCCACCACAACATCTGTCTTCACCTCATCTGCTGGTTGTTGAGGGTCACTCTGCTGCCTTCCCCTCCAGTTGTGTTTCTTCCTCAGTTTCCCCATTTTAAATTCAGGTCTGTAAATCAATCAATAACACACTATGTCACTTGTAATGTCAGAACTATTGCCAGCAAATAAACCACTTCACCAAAGACTAAGTTAGCTAGTTTGCTAAAAGCTAACTAGCTGACTTTACCTTAGAAATTACGATGTAAACATACTTTACACAACCGAATAAATATTTGTCAATATTATAAAATACAAACCTTTTTATTCTGACGGGTCAAACAACGGCATTAGAGATCTAAAGACTTGACGTTTGATATTACAGCCCTGCACAAACCTCACGTGTAAACATATGAGGGTACGTCGGGTAAAACTGTCCGCCGCTGAAACGATTTCTCCGCAGAAAGGTTCCGCTACACACGCGTGAGAAAAAATAATCCCCAGCTAGTAGTTGTGTAACTTGGAGTGTTTTAAGATGTTTCATTGTTTGTGAATCAATTTTCATGACCGAATGTTGTTCTGTACGTTGTGTATCTATTGAAAATATAGTTTATATATTGCGTCTGTTCAGATAAATCAGCGAATTTAAAGTAAAAGATCTAAATATCAACTCATGACGCAACATCTGTCTACTTAAAAGAAATCTGAGGAGAAACAATGCATATATTTTCCATTAAGTTTATTTTTTCAATTTTATCCATAATGCATGAATTTCTTTTTTAAAAATATACGAAAAGAAATACACAACACCGTCATACCATGTGAGAACATTTAATTTAGTAGACCTTTAATATTTGTTTTGAGTTTATTGAACAAAATTAAGTTTTAAGAAAAGAAACTAACATAAACATGGCACAATCAACAAATTGCACAATATTAAAATAGAAAATGGCAAATTACTACACTAAAAACATTAAAAAACAACTTTAAAATACAATGCGATTTGAAAAACATATGAAATTGCCAGATATCACCACAAACAAACACCTCATCAGCGATTCATAAAGTACTTCAGACATAACCATTCAATCTTC
The DNA here is from genome assembly GCF_965226575.1 of Pagrus pagrus. Lineage (NCBI taxonomy): Eukaryota > Metazoa > Chordata > Actinopteri > Spariformes > Sparidae > Pagrus > Pagrus pagrus. The sequence goes on along the minus strand of NC_140192.1, from coordinate 10,917,499 downwards.
AGAAAATTTTAATTGTTCAAATCCTTAAATAACAATTCTCAATGTGCTAAACACACTTTTACAAACACATGCCTTTTTATGTATCAGTTTTTCCTCCACATGAATCCTTTAAAAATTAAAACGTGGTATTGTAACCACATGAGTTTTGATCGAGACAGAAAGGGCCTTTGGAGTAAAACTTAAGATTCTTCATATGAGGATTATCATGTCAATACAAGAGTTTATCAGAAACAAGTGTGATGAGTGTCAACGTTTGACTGATGAGTAACAAAGAACTGCAGTACAGAGATACAAGTGATATGTTTGTAGATGTTTTCAGAGCTCTGGCAAGGTTGCTTTTCAACTAAAATGCTGGTGCAGTCATTAATAATCAAATTTAGGGATCCTTTTCAAATATTGACAAGACTGTGGTATCCAGTGGTATATGTTGGTCTTTACTGGTACACACAGATGGGTGACACATTAAAAAACAACATTAGTGAGATGTTGGGCCACCACAAGCTGCCAGGACAACTTGATGTTTAGTTGGAAACAGGAAGCATTTGATTCACATTGTTTTCATACTGATCAAACCATTCCACTCGTGCCCATTGAAGCACCTGTATGTACTAATTTATCCATGTTTTTCTTTAATTTGTCCCCAGCTTGTGCATACCTCACAAAAGCCTGTGAGAGACATTTTCTCTCCAGTGTGCAAATGATTACGAGCTCTTATTCCTCTTTGTATTAAACAATCACATTAAATGCGAGTACTCATTCTCCCTCAAACCCTCCCCGGCTGTGTGGCTCTCCTCTGTGGTTCTCCTCGCCTCTTTGGACATCCTCTCGAACTTCCTCAGGAATATGAGTAGAGCCACCAGAAGCGCCGCCTGCACCACCACAAACACAAACAGACACACCTGCGAGGCCAGAGCCAGGTCACAGTACCAGTAGTGGCAGGACTCCAGCACCTCCTGCTCCGTTAAATACACCACCAGCCTCCCTCTCAGGCTGGGAGGGGAGCTGCAGTTGACACCCAGGTGTGAGCTGAGAGCGGGGGGCTGTCGCAGCAGCCAGGCGCGCAGGTAGAGGATGCCACAGTCACACACCCAGGGGTTACCATGAAGGGAGACAGAGCGAAGGGAGGTCAGATCATCCAGGAGACCATTAGGCAGGCTGATGAGCAGGTTATTTTGGAGATGGAGCTCGGTGGTCCCGGCAGGGAAACTGGTGGGCAGTGAGGAGGAGGTGAGAGACTTGCTGCTGCAATCCACCTGACTGCCATGACAGATGCAAAGGTTGGGACACGCTGATGACCTTTGACCTCCGAACAAGAGGAGGAGACCCAGGAGCAGGAGCCCCTTCATGGCTACCAAACTGAAGAGAAGAGAAGAGAAGAGAAGAGAAGAGAAGAGAAGAAAAGAGAAGAGAAGAGAAGAGAAGAGAAGAGAAGAGAAGAGAGAGGAAATCATAAGCTGCCAGTGCTCTTTATATCTCTTGACAGTTGAAGTATTTGTTTTTGGCAGGTTCCACACTAATGTGTGGGCACGTTGATATTAGAGAAATACTCCCACATTTACTGTCTGGCTCTTGACTGCATACTATCTATTTAAGGCTTAAAAAAGGCTTCATTCAGCTGTTACTAGAAGGAATATGCAAGCTTAACCTCACATTAAAGCCTTTATTCTGAACCGATGAGTGGTATAAGTGAAAGTAAGTGTAGAAAGGCTTACTATCATAGCAATGACTCATCTCTGGACCCGTGTTCTATAAACACAGATAAAATACATCACGCTTCCCATTTCTTAAATTCCTCGTGTTCATTAATAAAACCTCTCTTCTCTTATGTATTCAATAACATGGTTTTCAACAGCTGTTTGGATGCAAAATTATTGTGAAATAGAAACTAATGCAGCCCAACAAGAGACCTTTTACTGTTTATTGTTGTGAGGCTGTACTTTGTGGTGTGTAGTATTTTTATACAACTACAGTATGTATGTAATACTACATGTGATTTACTACCGAATAATCTAAAATGAGATTGTAGTTTACCACTAATTTAGAAACAAACTCTTAGATTATACAGTTCAATAAAATACTACATAAGGAACATAATATGAATATTACATTCATGTGTGTTCAGATAACCAACTGACAAACTACTCTCTGTTCATTTTACAACATATAGCATTGTCTTGGAGGTTTTGTAAGTCCATAAAACCTCTGCTTTTCATGTCTGATAAGTATATACAATCGTGTGTGGTCCAGTGGTGGAGGAATTATTTAGATCCTTTAGCACACTATAGAAATACTCTGTTAGAAGTTTAAGTGCTGCAGAGAAAATGTTGCTTACGTAAAAATATAGTCATGAAAATGTAGCCAACTCAATGCAGAAAAATTAACCCTGATTGTAATGTCATTTATGTTGTATATCAACAGATTATTATTACTCATATATAAATGTAAAAGCAGGATTAAAGTGTAGTATTTGGGTTTAATGTAAAAAAAAACTACAGAGCTTAAGTCATTTACCTTCAGTGCTGCCTGCCTTCGAGAGGGGACTGTGTTTCTTACAGTTTCTCTGGAAGTCCAAGTGTGTGTGTGTTACTGCCAGCTGGGACTCACTGATAAAGACCACTGTCAAGGATGAGCACACATACGTACAGTGTACACACACACACACACACACACACACACACACAAGCAGAGGCGTCTAACAGGACATGGGAATTATCTCAGGACCTATTTTAGGGGTTGTTAATTTCTAATGAATTTCAAGGACGTTCTTTGTTATTAAAGGTAAAATAGAGACAGTCTTCAGTGAGGACGCTTAAAATTCACTTTTTCAAATAAACTGATGGTGTAAACTAAAGTGTTTTAGTTGGATTACAGCAGTCAGCTCAACACGCAACAATGTAAAATTTGTCTTATGTATGATTACGGGCGCACATAAATCAACATGTTTCTGGTAGGATGGTTTCTGGTGATAAATGTATTTACGATAGTTACTTGGGTTTAAATGACGTTTTTCCTAGTTTACATATAATCAATACTAAATAACAAAGTTTGTTCCTGGAAAATAAAGCATATTTCAAACACTGTAAAGATCCACTTGCAACATACAGAAAACATGGCCCGTGTTATGATACATATCAGATGTATCTAGTGTAACATGGATTATTATCTCAAGTAATGTACTCAAGTACAATTTTGAGGTACTTTTACTTTACTTTACCTCTGATTAATGATATAAAACAGAACAACAACTAAAGGATGATGTATTATGTTTGTTATGATGTTTTACGATAGGCTAAGATAAAAGTATATTGATCCTCGGGGGGAAATTCACAAACTACCCAGCAGTAATGAAAATGAGCTCCACTATTACCAGCTGCAACATCAAAGTGACGTTCATGCATCAATGAGTATAATGCAGTGATGTAATATATAAAGTCTGCCATTAATTAATACTTTTTTACTTTTGGTGCTTTAAGTATATTTTGATGATAATACACTGTTTGTACATTGTCCTCTAACAGAAAATACAGACATTTCTATCAATCACATTAACGTTTTGAGTGTTTGTGTCTCTGACTGGCAGCGAGAAGATGTCGTGTGCAGCGCAGAGGAAGAATGTCCGCAGGAGATAAACATGAATCAGCAGATAATGTTCCCGCAGCAGCTCCAGCTCGGATGTGACAGAGGATGTCGTGTTGCGTTCACCAGACCTTGACGTATAAACAGCGCCACAACCTTCAGAAGAACAATGCAAACACAGTGAAGCCAGATTGACGAGAAACAAGAGTTTATTTGTCACACCTTTATAAATGGGGCACAGGCTGAGCTAACAGCCTTCAGGCAAAATATGTTCAGTTCTCCAGCATCAGCCTACACACACACACACACACACACCCACGCACACCCACACACTCTCACACACACAGGGTACACATCTTCACTGGCAGAGTGCAGCAACTCACTTCCAAGGAGAGAAAACAGAAGCATAGACACAGTATTTGCTCCTCAGTATTGATCTAATTTTACCATCCCGTAGTGGCAACGAAGCATACCGTCGGTCATCAGGATGCATTTTAATACAAGCACAGGGCATCATCGGCTATAAAGCAGTAAAAATAGGCCCACAGCGTTTAGCGGATATGAGTAATGGCAGCATGCTTGCACATGCACCCTTGTACTGCACCAACCCCCTCATTATGTCAAAGGCTCTCCATTCACAGTTAGCCACTGGCAATAAGTGCATTTTCAGCTCAGCCAGCACATAAAAAATGCTGGGAGAGGATATTTTGACTTGCCATATGTGAAAAAATGTCACATGAAGGTATTTATGAGGGTCAGAGAGCAAATTAACAAGAGCAACAGTTAGATTTGAACAGAACGAAAGGGAGTCTTATGGACGGATACCTGGTGATATCAGAGAAAATCTCATGAGATACAAACGGTCACACACACACCCAAACACACACTCACAGACATATAATAAAAAACAATATCCATGTTCAAAGTTAAACATCACCAACAACCTAAATTTCTTTACAAAACATCTTGAAGCACACATGTTCATACCCTGACAAAATATCCAAAAAGTTTAGCATTGCATTTATAAATTAGATACACTGAGTTATTTAAATTACGCATTTATATTATATATGTTAAGACTGTTAAACCACAGCGAGAGGCTCAAAGTGGGCAAACGGATAGTTTCAGAGAAAAAAAACCCTCTGACAAACAAACCTTCAGGCAGACAAACTATACAAAGCACCAAACTGAGGATAAATGTACAGCCAGAGTCGCCACCAACACTCGATATCTGTGGTCAACGTCTGAAGGGCTCACTGTCGTTCAGGGGACAAACAGCAGGCGGCGCTGCAGCACAGCTCTACTCCCGGAGCCATCACTGGTCTTTCTCGTGCATCTGCTGCTGCATCTTATTCAGCATCTCCTGCATCCTCTTCAGCTGCAGGCACAGAGGAATGTCTGGTTAACATCTCCACTTACTGCACATAAATCCTGAAGGGCTCAAACAAGATTACAGTGCTCCGACATTAAGCCACAGCTGAAGCATTTAGATCATGTGATGCTAAAAGTAGCCCTCGAATTGCATGCTAGCGTTTGGTCAACCTTCAAATAAATCAAAAATCAAACAGACGCTGGCTTACAGATAATAATCACAGCTGTGGATGTAAATATAGATTGTGAGGGTGATCAATAGCTCAGAAATACTGGTACTAAATTCATGATTTAATTGATGATATACTGATGATAAAATTTTATTTCAATCCCAAATTATACATATTTATTATATTTATGCATTACAGTCTTACATAAAGAAAGATAGAAAGAACGGACCAGTATGCTTCTTTATGGGAAAAGTATTCGATACATCAGATACACATGATGTACATGTTAATGATTATAGTGTAAGTGTATTTCTTTCTTTCTTTATTGAATATTGAACACTAATTTGATTATATTTTAACAATATATTTATGTTTTTGTTTCAGAGGACATTGAGATATAATTATTTATCCATATATTTTTCTCTCTTTTTCCTTCTTCCTCCATTTGAGTGTTTTGTGCCTATTTTATGTTTTAATGTTACATTCTATATTAGTTTTATCTTTCTTTTTCTATAAATATTCTTTTCTTTACGATCAGGTAAAAATTAATAAAATATTAATTGATAACAGTGCGTGAGAAGTTGCTTCATACCTCCTCATCTTTCATTTTGATGAGTTTCTCAGTCTCCACATCCGGGGTGGAGAGCGGAAGGATGGGGATGGGACTCTCCATACGGTTGTCCTGAGCCAGTTTACTGTGAAGAAGAAGAAGAAGAAGAAGAAGAAGAAGAAGAAGGGGAGGAGGAGAGGTGAAGCAGGCAAATCTGACTGAAATCTGTAACATCAGCAGCTACCTGAGCTGTTACCAAACACTCTCTGGTGTTGTCACGTACCTGGTCATCTCCTGTATGCACTGAGCTCTGTAGTTTTCATAGTGGACGTCACAGGTCACATCTTTCAGGTCGTGCATGTGTGAGCGAATCAGCATGTTCCTCAATTTCACAAAGTCACAATGCGACTGGTTCTCCACTGAGCAAAGAAATACGTAAAATGAATTATTAATCCAAGTTATGACACATCAAATGTGTCTCATTTGCATTTACTCTGATAATATATGAACATACCTTCAACAATCCCCCAGGGGTACAGTCTCCCCCTGACTCTTTGCCCTCGAGCCTCCACCACTGTGTTACTGCCAATCACAGCGAACGGGGTGCACTCCTGCGCACAGAGACATGAGGGTGGGTTGGTTTATTTAACCCTTATCTATCCAAAGAGAGCTGACGGAGCATGCTGTGCCCTGGTGCATCTTCACAGAGTTTTACATGTTTACAAACAGCCACAGCTTAAGCGTGGGAAGTGTGTGTAATTGTTGAGCAATGTAAAAAAACCTGTTTGTTGTCTTGCATAGATTTTCCCAGCTGATCATTAGATTCAAATCACAAACTGAAAACTGCTCCTACAGTTTATTTATAGATCACTTAAAGAGATAACAGTTCGGTTTGCTCAAATATTAACTCAAGGTCCACGTAAATAATATTTATAGAAAATGGACCTTGACAGATGAACAAATAAAATTAAAAAAGACTCAAATTATAATTAATAAAGACATTCCCTTTGGTGCCTTGTCAGTATTTCTGAGAGAGGAGAAGTCTCTAAAATGATGGCAACGACCCTGAGTGAGAAAATAAACCCCCGAGAACTTAATGACCCTAATCGTTGGCCAAAGTTTTAGTTACTTCCACTTCCAATGAATCAGGAAGCCTATCTGACTGACTCACCTTCAGCTCTTTGTCAAGTTGTTTAAACTCTTCGTCCTCATCAGAGTCACATTCGGGGAACTGGTACACTTTGATCCCAAACTTGTCTATTTCCTCTCGTATCTGAACATTCACAATGACACGCACAAACACAAATCAGATTAATGACGACAGCGAACAGTCTGCGTTGAATAAACCACGTTGAATTTAATATGAACTCACTCTGTCTTTGAGCTTTTTAATCTCGTTGGGTGTGAGGCAGTCAGCTTTTGCAATGAGCGGGATTATGTTCACTTTTTCATGCAGAGCCTTCATGAACTCAACATCCACTGGACGCAGCCTGTGGAAAGAAATCGCCTGTGAGCATTACGAATGAACTAATCAAAGTCCTCCACACGAAAAACAGCTTGATTGCGCAACTCCATGCAGAAAACCTGCAGGTAGGAAAGGTGTTGTGTTGTTTCCCTGCACCACTGACCTTGTGCTACATTTGTTTGTCTGTATTTGTGTGTGTGTGTGTGTGTGTGTGTGTGTGTGTGTGTGTGTGTGTGTGTCATTACCCGTGCCCGAATGGAGGGATGAAGTAGAGGCAGCAGTGGACTCTGTTGTCCTGGATGTTCTTTCGGTTCAGCCCGCTCTCATCCCTGAAGTATTGCTCAAACTGCTGATCTATGTAGTCTGTGATTGGCTTCCAACTGCAACACACACACACACACACACATTAGCAGCTCCTCCAGGCTTAATATGGCACACGTCAGAGCAGCAGGTCGTCCAGCTCACCACTCGTTGTTGTTGACGGCGTCTCCGAACCCCGGCGTGTCAACAATGGTGAGCTTGAGCTTGACTCCTTTCTCCTCGATGTCGACAGTGTGTTTGATGATCTCCACAGTCTGGTTGATACGCTCTGCAAAGCATCGACGCAGCGAGAGAGAAGGTGATGGGGAGAAAGTGAGGTCAAACAGCTGAAACAGCAGGTCAGGGATAATGTGGAACAAGCAGAAAAGCAAATGGCACAAAATGAGACCTGTTGGAGTAATTCAGGTTTCTGATTGGTTTTCTAGGCCTTAAATGATGAGTAAATGGTTTATGACAGTATTCATATTATTACAAAGCTAATTTACAAATGCAATTAACAATGTTTCTCAATATTTTCTGACTTTCATCCTATCCATGACACCCGAGGAGACTGGTCCTTTAAAACAGGTCATGAATATATATTTTAAATCTTAATGAAGCTGAATCATTTCCTTAGCAGCATTTCAGTTTCCTAACAGCTAGGCACTGTAGTCTTTGCCAAACATTGCTCAGACAGGACTAAATGGTGCATTTGTTGGGAACTATTTCCGCTCAGCGACGATATTAAGCCGCTTTTGGTGCTCTGGAGCCGGGTGCACCAGCTCACGTTCAAAGTTAGCCTAATTATGAAGTATTAACGCTTAACTGAATTAAAACGGGTTGTTACCACACCATGTAGAGATGAGTTGTTTCTTAATATTCATGCCCAGGAACAAAGACCAATAACAGAGATACAGAGGAACAAGATCTAAAAGGCTTTGGCTACACAGATAACACGTGTTAGTGGGATCAGTTCATTGTTTATTTTGGTTTTTTTCTGGGATTTATTGAAAATAAGAAATATTGACAATAGATTATAGATAATAACCAGACAGTATTTTTATGCTAAGCAAGAGTCACGTAAAGAAAAATCACTGCAGCACAAAATGTGTCCAGTTAATCCAGTCAGTTAATTAGAAAAGTACAAATTAAACTGGACATCTTCACAGCAGCTGCTGACAAATATAATGTTGAATGAACGACTGACGGTTGTCTGATTTACATACAGACAAGAACTCAGAGTGCTTTTATTATTCAGAGCAGTGCGTTCATCATGAGTGATACAGAGAGATATTAAATGATATAAAGACTCACCCTCAGCATTCAGTAACTTCCTGTCTTTGTAGAGATCTGTGAGGAACAAGCTGTTGACCAGGGTGGATTTACCCATACCAGACTCTCCTGCACACACACATGCAAACACACACAGGTCAGATGTATGCAAACCTAAACACACCTCCTCATAATGAATTATAATGTGTTGCACGTGTGTTGTATCATGCTCACCTGCCACCATGAGCGTGAAATCGAAGCCTTTCTTCACAGACTTCCTGTGGACCTGGTTGGGCAGAGTTGCGAAACCCACATACTGTTTCTCCTGAGGCAGAAAACAAACAGGACACAAAGAAGAAAAGGAAGACGTTTAGTATTAGTTCATGCTTCGAGAGATAAAGTGTCAATAACATCAGGCTGCAGGTAACGATTGTTTCTATCTGAGAGTTATTATAGCGCTGAAACAATTAGGCGATTAATCAAACAGTCGATAGACAGGAAAATTACTGCCAGCTGTTTTGATAAGTGATTCATTGTTTCAATAACCTTTAAAGCAAAATTGCCAAATACTCTCTAGTTACAGCTTGTCATTTGTGAAGACGAGAAGCTGTAAAAATATTTTGTTGATGGAAGGTACATTTATTGTATATATGTACTAGATCAGTAAAATTTTGAAGCACTTGTTCTCTTCTCTTCTGTTCTCTTCCATTTTCTGCTGTTTTACCAAATCCACTACAGTTGAGAGGCAAATATTGTATTTTCTACTTCACTACATTTATTTGATAATCTTAATTACAAGTTACTTTGTAGGTTCAGATTAACAATACATCATATAATCAACACATAAACTATGATGTTACATTAAAGGTTAATCTATGTTTTTTCTTTTTATCACTTTATTGTGTAACAGCCCCACCTTTACACATTAATTACAATCCAACAATATCATATATAGATTATATTGAAATCAGTCACCCTGTATCTTGAGTTCTACTTTTGGTACTTAAAGTATATTTTGATGCTTATATTTCACATTGATTGTACATCCTCACATTTGAGGAGCTAAAACAAGAGATGTTTTTGTCATTTTTGATTGAAAATTGATTAAAACAACTAACTAAGTGATATATAAACAGTTCCACTTAGTTTTCTGGCATAATCATCTAATTGTATTAGCTCTACAAGACATCACAGACATCTAAAAACAGTAGTTAAAAACAGACGCAGACACCAAATAACTGTAAGAGAGCTCAGAGGGTTTCTAATGTGAAAACAAAATGCAACTGGCCGTGTCAGACGCAATAAAATGACCACAACAGACAGACGACATCTATAATACAGAAACTCTACAACTGCGTGGAAAAACACGTGCACAGCATTCCTCTGTGAGCAACTGAGAATAACCAGTGTCTCAGACTTTCCACTAAAACCCTGAGAGAAACACACAAAGGGAACCACAGGATACCAGCCTCTCTCATTCTCCCTGTGTGTGACACAGTGGCTCTCAGTCCTGCAGGTTTTCTCTGCCGCATCTGGCCGAGCGTCATCTTTACCCTACAGTACGAGCTGCCATGTGTATATATAAATATACACTCGAGGCCCGTCGAGAGCATTCACACTTGGACAGAAGCTACATTCAACAGATCTGAAAAGCTCTCTTTTCACCCCGCAAACACTCGAGCCAAACACACAGCCAGCGTCCTTATAAGCTGTCATAACTTGTCATAGGCATTTCCGACAGCCCCCTCGGGTGAGGATTGCATTTACAAAAACACACACAACAAAAGCACACAGGCTGTGCAATCAGTTTGTGGTAGGAACACTTGCAGAGGAGCCAGAGGAATGAGTATGAGGAAAACTGATAAATCAATGAGTAATCATGAAAGCACTTGGAGAAAAAACAAATCATCTCAGCAGTAAATCTGTCACGTCAACAGAAAAGCAGAGGTCCCTCCAAAAGATGCTGGCTGGAGTCCACACGTGCGAACGCTTCTTTTATAAAGTAATGCTGAACTTTGTCTTTACTTCTCTTTCTATTCTGACATTTTTCCTGACATTTGTCGCCCATTTATGCCCAGAAATCCAACTTTTTTACCTTCTGCCTGGCTGTTCTCACTCGTGGGCATAGCAGCCGTTCCACCAGTTTCTCTTGCAGCATGATGGCATCCATCCCAAACCGCTCCGACACTGACGGACCAAAATAGCCACGGGTCTCAGAAAGCTGGAAAAACAGCCCAGCAGGGAACGGGAAAAAGCAACTCTGAAGCCTTGAGACCTTGATAAACTTGTCCCTCTCCGTCCGTTCCCAAATTGTCTCTAACACACCTCTTTCCTGTTTGTGCTCTTTAAATACGGGCCTTGTTGTACCTCCTACTTTCCCTCTCTTGATTCCCTTTCTTTTCTTTTCTTTTCTTTTCTTTCTCTCTTCTGCCCTACAGCGGTCCGACTCTCCCTGTTCAGACAGGTACGGAGGAATTCTCACTGAGAGGGAGGGAAATGGAGAAAGGCAGCAAGAGAGAGGTGGCAATTTGAGGGAGGAAACAAGGGAGGGATGGAAGAAGCGAAGGTCTAAAAGAAACTCATTCATTCACCCTGTATTCCCTCCCCCAGCTCCGGCAGTTGAAAAATAAAACTGCGCTCTGGGAGAAGTGACCACCAGCTCGCAAAGACAAGCAGGAAAGAGAAGTAACGGACGGAAAGTGGAGATGTTTTGACTGCAGTGTTAAAAGAAACAGAAAAGAGCTTGTATGAACTTGACCGTGACAAAGCAGCAGTGGGGCTCAGACACAAACAACAGATAAAGGTACAAAGGCTACAAGTGCAGGCCTGCGGAGTGAGATTATCAGATTATCAAGTGAATTAACTTGTCAATCCAAATGTTAAATGTGTGTGTGTGGCTGCACAGCAATGTCTAGACCAGTGGTTTATAATGAGTGCCTTAAACATGTGGCAATCATTTTAATTGAATATGTTGGTTAAAGTTTCACCACATTAAAAAACACACAAAAAAAAAAAGAAGTGATATTCAGATCCTGACCTCAAGTAAAAGTAAAACGACGTAAAAATACTGCATTCAAACTACAGAAGTAATAAATATGTAAATATGAAGCTGATGCATTAATGAACAAACAGCATGTTACTGTTGTAGCTGCTGATTAATGGGAGTGAAATGAAGGAAACTCCTGGCACACAAATCTGTCTTTATGTTTTGTACTTTTCTAAATAAATATTGGATAATTCTACATTTAGAAGTAAAATATCTCATGTAATGTGATAAGGAGCACGTAAAAATTTTTTAAACAGCATCACAAGCCACAAATGTTGGAAGCATCTATTGTAAACTTGGTTTAATGTATTGTATTTTGTGTTTTAAAGGTTTCTTAATGCAAAATCTTGATTTAAATAGTATTTAGGATAAAATAAAAAATGTAACTAAAGTATAAGTACTTCTTAATTGTTGATGAAGGTTCTCAGTCATCCAGGTCAAGTGCTGTATCGTAGGCAACTGGACTTGTTTCAGTTTCTTAAGGACGTTTCACCTCTAATCCAAGAGGCTTCTTCAGTTCAGGAAAGTTCCTGAACTGAAGAAGCCTTTCAGATGAGAGGTGAAACTGAAACAAGTCCTGTATAGTAGTTGACTAAAGAAATAAGAAATAAAAATCTTCTTATATGTGCAGTCATGCTGCCGATCACAGCTGTCTGTAGTCATAGCAACAACCGTCTGCGTTTTTTGCTGACTAAACAAGTCTTTTTTCCTTTGTGACATTATTACATTACTTTAAGCATTTAGCATTATCCTTTAATAACATCGTGTGGTCACAGCGGCTGCTGCACAGCAAAAATGATATAGGTCCATGTTACCATAAGGAAAGCCTCATCATACAGACAAGACAGTCGTCTCTACACTGGAGAGGGATCCGTTGGTGGATGCAATCATCATGAAACGGTCACGATGCCACATTCCTCAAAAAAAAAGGTCATAATTGAAAAAACAGAATCAAGGTGTGGTTGTAGATTGCAACAACTGAATACCTAATGCAACAGCCAGTTAGCTTAGCTTAGCACAATGAACAAGAACATAACAAAATAAATCAACCAGCTCACTAATGTGTCACTTTTACACGTCAGTCTTTGCACAGGTTTAAGCTAAACTAAATTAAACTCATATTTACTGTACAGACACACAAAAGGTATCAGTCCTCTCCTCTGACCTTTGGCAAGAATGTAAATAATCATATTTACCCACGTTTTAAACTTCTCCTTTAATATTGATGTTAGTTCACATATGTCACGGTTTATATCAACCAATTTGTTTAACAGGTTGGAAAAATAAACTCTCGTAGCAAATATTGATTGTGTCATTTCTAGCTGAAAAATGTGCACATGTTGTATGGGTTGACATGGAGGCGTGTCATTGCTTAAAAACGTTTAGAAAGAAGAACTGGACTGGAATGAAAAGGCTGTATAGGAGATCAGTCAACGTGTGTGTGTGTGTGTGTGTGTGTGTGTGTGTGTGTGTAGAGGTGAACGAGGTACAATTCATGGCAGAGGTTGCAGTCAATCGCTTCCAGATGTGACAGTGGTGTGTGTGTGTGTGTGTGTGTGTGTGTGTGTGTATGTGTGTGTGCGGGTGGGTGGGTGTGTCCGACTCATACATGATGTGGGCAGCAGAATGCTCTTTGAAATAAAACCCCCCTTTTTTTTCTCTTTTCTTTCCCAAAGTAGGCACACCCGGCAGCGATGCCACGTCCAGGATGTTACAGTCCCGCTCCACACCACAGGAGGGCGACAGAGGACTCATCTCAAATAAAAAGTTTGACGCCTCTCAGAGGGAAACACACAACCCATGTGTTCTCAGCCACGGTGGGGCTGATGAAAAATTTAGAGAGTAGCTAAATGAAGACTTAGATCCACGTAGGGTGACATGAAAGAGTGTGTTAGAGTGTGTGGAAGGGGTGGGAGGGTCAATTTAAATAAAAGAAAGGAACAGATGTCTTGACATGGTATTACAATGGCCCCCCGGCTGAACCCCCCACCTTCAGTCTTTCTCAGTCGCCAGCTGTCCCATTCTCCCGTACACACATACAGAAATATAATCTTATCCACTCGCATCTGTTTTGTTTTTTGCAAATTTGATACTTTATTCAATTCTCTCATTACTCCAGACACTTAATGTCACGTTTTGTTGCTGCTTTTACCTCTCAGGTGAGAGGCCACTGAGTCAAATGTGAAGATACCAGATGATTTTAATCTTCAGATACAAATTAAACACAGTTTAAAGTTGTCCAGTTATTTAAAAAACTAAATGTAGTAGAATCTATCAACATCTATCCATATAACCCCAACTAGCTGAGGTGTTACCCTCGTTTATTTTGGTCTTATTGGCTTAAAGTACTTTTTTCAAAAGTAATTGAAAACGAGATACGGCCAGACTTTGACATTTCTGGTTATTCTGAATTGATATCGAATTTTTCCAATCGTCACCTACAACGCAGGGATGTTGTCATTAGATTGGAAAATATCAGATTTTTACATGTTAGAAGTGGTAAAATAAATCAAATGGTTGTTAATTTAATCCTTAAATTCAGACAAGTGTTTTAAATATTTAGGGTGCCTTTCTTAAACTACTTCCTCCAAAAACTAAACCAATTCTGCATCATCTTTTTCTTTTTGTCTTTCCCTCACTTCATTATGTAAAACAGGAAAACCTAAAATAAAATACACAAAAATACATGGACGGACAGATCCTATCACTTTTTACCTCACACACACATTAAAGACTTCTCTAACATATCATCCACCTCCGTCTATTGCTGTATGAACATCTGGATAAAAAAGGCTGAAAACGAGTATGAAATTGTCATGTTGCTGTTAGAGATGTATGATAAGAAAAACTGTGTAAAATCTGCACAGACTCTTCACTGCTGTTTAGGAGCGACTAAGTTGTACAAAGCTGCAACTTGGCGCTGCCTTTCGGGCCTCCTCCAGCTGATTAAACACAGGCAGAGAGGGAAGGTAGAGTGTACAGCAGGTGTGGAGGGACGTTAAAGGACAAACCATGAGTCAGGAGTAATGACGGGAAAGTGGGGCAGAAGGCTGTGAAGGGAAAACTTTAAAGGCATCTTCAAACTTACTTGTTTTCTTTAGCTTTCACGTGATCCTAGAGCTTTACATTTTGTGGTTTGTTTACCTGTGTGTTTTTAGAAGTAGAGTTTTTTATCGCATCCAGTTTCTGTCTTTTCTACCTTCTGTAAAGCACTTTGAAACTACTTTTGCAACTCCAAGCAACACTTATTTTATGGGGTTCAATCATTTGTTGATTGTTTAGTCTATAAAATGTCAGATAACAGTGAAAATGCCTGTTTTACTTCCAGGAGCCCCAGACGGCATCTTCATAGTGCTTGTTTTATATAACCAACTCTCTAAACCACCAAAATGTTTAATTTGATATAATATTAAACAAAGAAAAAGTTTAACTTTCAAACAAACCTCTACTCAAGTCGGCACGCCAGCTGAAAATGCACAGGATCCTCATGTGGACAAAATATTGTTCGGTTTTGTGCCTCTACGTTATCCATCTTTTTGTGCTCTATTTTATAAGAAGAGACTTCTTTGCTGTCAAAATATTATTTCAGAGTATAAATGCACCATGACTGTAAGTCAATATTTTGGATGGTTGCACAGAGGCAGAGATCCAGAGATCAGCCACTCAATCAGCAGGCAGCGCTCAGCTTCTTCCTCTCAGTCATACAAAGTCGTGGCCTTAAAGGAAACGACTCTCAAAAGGCCCCAGCAGTCAACAGCACTGCCAGGGTACAAACACACACACACACACACACATACACATACATAAATACAAAACCTCATCCAAATGGGTTTGGTCCAACAGCGTAACCATCATTCCCTTCTGCCAAGCACTTTCAAGAAGCTCCAGTTAGACACAACAACACAACGAGGCGGCGGAAGAGATGAATATATAGTAGAAATATAAAGTGTACTCTTCGTAACACCATAACAGTAAGCTACTCAATAAGAGCTGTTCAAAAATCTAAGTAAGTGAAA